>NC_082349.1:12143750-12777500 GCF_027477595.1 Haemorhous mexicanus
TCCTCCTACTTTTCTCACTGTAAACTGGAAGTAACTCTGCTCTCGCGTTTTAGATGGAATAGAATTTCTCTTCTCCAAGCCAGTAGAAGTCTTTTGTGGATATATTCTTTTTAAAAGCCATATTTTATTAATGCTATTCTTTTCTTATTTATTTGAATATGTTAACCCACAATCAAAGATTTAGTGTTTTTTTCTTGGCAATAATGCATGACTTCCAAATTCCTTCTAAAAGGCCCACTAAGTGAGACTCATGGGCTCCATTTGAACAGTGACAGGCGGGAGTGCTCCTAATGAAAATTCAAACAAACATTCTCAGAACACATCTCGTTTTTTATGCAACCCTGACACAATGTATTTTCCAGCCAACTTTTAGTGGAAATTTGATCTTAGTACCAGAAATTTAAAATCTGAACACTGAGTTGCTTTTATTATCTCAAGCGCAAAAGTTCCCTAGACTGAAGATGGTAATAACATGACTTCTCACCTTTCATTTAAATTCTCAGGAAGAGAATAGCCTATAAATAGCATTAAATTAAATGCATAATAAAATGGATTAAATTACAATACAGTAAAACCTCTATTGTCCAAAGTCTTTATTAGATGGATGGGATGTAGGACAATTTCAGTTAGAACCCTAACAGTTAAAAACTTTCTGTGTGCAAAACCTCCCTGTGTGCAGAATTCCCTTCCTCTAACTGAAAATAAGGTGGCTAGTTCTTAATTGATGCTTAAAGCTTTCTTACTATGCAGATTTCATTTTCATTTTAACATAAATACTTTAGCTCTTACAGAGCAAGTGTTAAGGACATAACTGAAGGATCAAGTTTTTCTCTAGCATAGGCTTTTCTCATTGGTCAAATTCTTCCATTATAATTCTCACGGGGCAGCTGCTTCTGAAAGCTGCCCAATGGCTTAAAAAGTTATTTACATACATGACTCATAGGGGTATGATTGTACTTTTGATGTCTTTCTTACCTGTAGAAGAGAACATAAGCTTCTGCATTTTGCACTGTGGATTCTGATACTTCTGTGACACTCTGGTCATCGAATTCATACCACAAGTTATTTAAATTGTTGCGACAATAAGCTATATAATGTCCACCTAGGGTGCAGGAAGCAAGAGTTATCAAAGTGTCTAGAGCTGCCCATTTTACTCTGTAACACATGAAAAAGACCTAAGTCATAAAAAATCCCCCAAGTATTAAATGGGAGAAACAGAATCCTTAGCAGATATGACTTTGAAATTAACTTCTCTCAAAGTCAACATCAGCTTTATTTTTTTAATTTCTATTAGCTAGTGGCGAGTTGAACACTACTTTCAGCACATTCCTGCACTCTTTAAGCAGCATGTTGTTTAATACAGTCCTGAACCACGACATTCAGAGTAAGATTGTCTGAACAATTTACCCTTGTCAGTTCCCACAACAAACTCTTTTCAAAACTTTGTATGCTTTATAATAGGAAGTAGCACAGATATGGAACAGCTACATGATACCACAATCATAACAAACTGTGTTTCAAAGACTATTCTTAATAGATTTTAAATTATTACTATTTTTGAATTAATATTTAACTGCTAATAAGTAAATAATCAAATATCTGCTAGACTGATTACGTGAAGCACACCTTAGCAAGAACTCAATGGAAGTTGAAAAACTATCCAGTAAAACAAAAATAAAGGGGAAAAAAATTCAAACAATGGATACTTTAAGTCTGAGAAGCATGAGGGGGTACCTTCCATAAAAATCTATATAGTTTCTGGCTTAAACGTTTTTTTCTCCTATTTTCCAAATCTTATAAATACTGAAATCATCTAGGCAGAAATTACCTCAACAGACAGCAATAAGATGTTTATTCAGCTACTCATCATTACCACAAATAGCAGTTACCACCTGTTCTGGGGTTAAATGGCAGCGATCATCCAAAAGAACATATTTTTAAAAAATTACTGGTATCTCTGTAGTGCTTGGTAAACAGTTTCCAAATATTAAAGCACTGACATAAACAGCAGTTATGTAGAGCAGCTGATCAACTGGTCATCTGCTGGCAACATTATTTGTACATTTATGTTGTTCAACAGTTTTCTTACTTAATATTTCTAGACCTGTTAATTTTTTTCCACCTTCAATTTTATTTAGGTGCACCATGTAATTTCAAAGACGTGCCAGCTCTTTCAGAGCAAGCCTTAAATCTTCAGGATCAAGGTAAAAATCACAGCATTCATCTCCCACATTCTAATTACCACTGTTTATCTCTTTACCCTTCAGTATATAGTTATCATCCTTGAAGAAGAGTGCTCATGTACCAACTGCAAAGATAAAACAATCAAGCTCATACTCACTGCTGGCAGTTCCATGGTGGCAGATGACAGACAGCAGATCGTAAGTCACGATTTGAGCTGGACTGTCCTTTGCAAGGAAAGGCTGAAGATCAAGGCCTTCCAAGGGAAAGGACACATGGGTCCCAATTTTTGTGGAAAACATGAGTTCATGTCTAAATCTTTTGAGATGAATGCACAGAATCTGCAAGGATTGACAGATTCAGTCAAGAACTATACATGCTATTTGATATTAAATACCTAAAAACTGTGTGCACCCTCTTTTCCTTTCATAATCTCAAAAATAATAGTTTTCCCTATGACTTCAAGCATATTAATGGGCTCTGTGTTTTAATCAGCTGTGGCTACTAACATTGATGTAGCACTGAAAAATGTACCTTTTCTCAATGCACATACTGCTCAACCTTGTAATGAGGGACACCAATTCCTCCTGATTATAGCAGGTATCGACTCATGCACTGAAGTGTAAGACTGGATTACTTTAAATGCAAAGTTACAAATGTTACTAGAGAAAAGCTTTCCACTCTGGCTGTGGTGTTTAATTCTGTGACCTACAGTATAAACAGCAGTATATATACTAACACAGAATAGAAATGCTGGTACTGCCTGCAGACCACCTGTAATAACATAGGGAAATCCCATTCCTACACTTGTCATGTACAAGATTCATTTTCTTATAGGGTGAACAACCACGTTGCTCACATTCTTAACAAATGCCAATATAAAGGTAGACTTCCATCACACAGCATTATAAACACAATTTACTCTGTGCAACTCATTTACTCTTACCACATTCCTAATAAGGCAGAAAAAGTCTTTAAAGTGCATATTGTAACAGTACCTCAGGAAATTTTTGCACTTTGCAGAATTTCACTCCATTTCTTAACCTAAGCAAAGGAAAAACCAAACCAAAACAACCAATAATTAATTCTGAAAAGGTTTTACTTTATTGCACTAGATCAGCAAAAGCCTAAGCTGAACATTGCATTAGTAAACCCAAAATATTTCTGGAATGTAGACTAGACATGGAGTAGCCAAAACGATACAAACAATGATGGTTCATAAAACAAGACAATCTGTAATGCTGAAAAATTCAAAACAGCAAGTACAATCAAGTCCCAACTAGCTAACAGTTTCTCTTAACATAGAAGAAAAAAACTGAGGCTTCATGAAAGCTCATTATCCAGCAAAAGACAAAAGAAATGAACTAAGTTTACTTCTAAGAAATTGTCTACAGTGCATACAAGAAGGAATAACACTCCTGTAGCATAAAGGGCTTCAAGCAGTCTTCAGACCACTTCTGTTTCCTGGTTCTTTAGTATTTAAAGCCATAGTTTATTTATTTAACACACCTTAGAGACCTACTGCATATCAAGGGAAAGCTGCTAGTATTAGAGGGCTAAGAGCATTTATTTTGTCAAACAAAACCAATTTACATCTAAATTGAAAGGGCAACAGAAAGAATTAAGTACATGTGGTAGGGTCAATTGGTGCTTCCTTGGGAAGTATTCCTTGGGAATACTGAATTTCTGACAGTTGGAACACAAGGTCATATCAAAAGATGAACAGCATTGGAACATACCCAACAGAAATAAATGTCTCTTGACTAACAGAAACAGTAAAACCTCAAATTAAGACAAAGTAAAACAAAGGTAAAAGCCAGCTTACTTTTTACACCTTCCACAGCTGTACATGTTATCACCTGCAAACATCAGGGAGAAGAAAACCATCATTCTCTAAATCCAAACAGTTATCCTTTAAGTGTGTACATTTGATAGAAAAAAGTGTCAAGGGAATTTAGGTTGCATTCAATATTTAGCAGTCATAATAGTGTTGACATAGCAACTACAGGAGAGGTTCTTAGGTTTTATGTCTTCAACTATGAAGCAGTAGAGTATAATCTGAAGAGGCAATGCTATATAATTTAAAAGGGAAATAATTTACTATGTCCAAATTGAGGTTATGAGAATGAATATTAATATAGTGGGTTTGAAATTTTTATGAGCCTTTGGTTGATACAATTTCACTAAACCAAATTCAGACTGACTTGACATTTCTAAAGCAGCTTTCATAGGCATTTATCTCAAATACTCAGTTGAATGAGAAGCTTACCTTTCTGAAATGAATGATCCCAAATGAACAAGGACTGTATTACCCCTTAACAGGTGGCCTCTGCTTAACTGTATTAAGCTAAGAAGATATTAATCATCTCATTGTGAAAGGAGGAAAAAAAACACAGGAGAAACATGTTCAGGAAATTAACCTCTTACCCTTGAGCTCATCTCTGGCGAAAAAGGCAGCAAGACAATCTTGTAAGGTTACAACTGGACCCCAAAACCAGCTAGGAACACATGAGACAACAAACCTGAAACATCATTGACAGAAAAGAAAGAAAACCAACAAATGTTCTGCCAGAAGAGCAGAAACTAGAATTTCAAAATAGATAATTGAATCAAACAAGGTAAATATTATTTACCTTTTGAAGTATTCCATAAAAAAGGCTATCCATCCCTGGGGGGCATATGCTTCTCCACATGACCCGGCCTTGACTAGAGATGTCTGATGACTTGCAGAATGGAGTTTAGCAAGATCTTCCTTACCTGGAATAGGCAAGGACAGATCCTGAAAGGTCTCCAGGGTTACAGACAGCTAAGGAAGAAAATAAATAAAACACAGTAGAGTTAAGCTTGAGGGGAAATGGTTAATTAAACTGAATTCTGTACAATTCACTAGTAACTATCAAGTCACTGTATAACTGAAAATTCCACTAGGTAGGAAATTATTATAAAAAAGCACATTAACAAGAATTCATTTTCTAAAAAAGAGGAACCAAAAAATAACATTTTAGAATGAACTTGCACATTGTTAGCACTGAAACATTTTTTTAGGTCATTATTACTTTTCTTCATATCAGTCATACAAAGCACTATGATTTTTGCTTCAGGCTGTGTTACACAAAATCATTTCAGAAATCTTCAGCCCATTGTTTCCACAGTATTTTACTCTGACATTATATTGACCTGATGTAACTGGACTCACTACAAGGGAGACCCACCTGTGCATTTTCTTGCTCCTATGCCTCATTTAGTGATCACATAGTCACAGACTTAACATCAAACATATTTTAGAAATTTTTGCTTGTTTTTTGAACTTGTTCACCCAAGGGCAACTTCAGAAAGCAGCTTATGATTCATATAATTGCAAAAGTTAGTGTCTTTACTTGGATTTTTTGAAAGACCTTATTTTGTTAGTTTCAATCTATCTGATAAGACAGTTACAGCACTATATTAGATCACTGTCTTTTCTTTGAAACATTAGGTACCTGAGAACTTAAGACAGCAGCATGTATGCATTAGGATAGTCAGAGCATTGTTAAAAACTAATGAGACCTAAATGAAGTTGAAGAGTAAGCTTCTCTCTTCATCCTTGCTGTAAACCAATTCTCAAAATGTTTTTTTTCAGCTCTGAGTAAATATTCAGCTCAATGAATACAAGCTATTCTAAACACAAAGTGCTGGTAGTAGTCACTATTATAATTTCAGAGAACGAGTATGAAACACCCCAACCTTCTGAGGAAATCTGCCACAAAAGAATATAAAGTTATCAGAGAATGACTGCATTCATGAAGCAGTAAGAAAAGAACATATTAAAAGCCAGAACTTTCTCTTCTTACCCGATCACAGGTCAAGCACTGGACTGAACTTATTATAGTCCCATCAAATATATCAGAGATAACACTCCTGTACTTCTTGCGCTTCTTCCTTTTTGGTGACGATACCGTTGAAACTATAAAATGACAAAAGTAAAATACTGCAGTAAGGCAAAGTATAGTGGATTCTGACTACACTTCAGCTTTGTGTAATATAATTAGAAGTCTCATGTTCAGAGTTAAATTATGAGCCAAGCCCTGTTTTCTATTTACTAAATATTTCTTAGGAATTACAAGATCACATTACTGCCATTATGGGCAATTGATATGAGCTCCTCAAGCAGCTGAGGACAGCCACCAGAAACATTTGTCTCTGTAAGTAAAACTCAAACTGTCAGTCTTGATGTCTTCAGCCTATTGCTACATGATGGATTTCTCTTGGCAGGAATCCCCCAAGGTATAAAAAGGAACATTTTATTTGACACTTAATTTGATCAGATCTTCTTAGGAAGTTTCAACCATGCTGGGCTGAAGAGCAGCATCACAAGGTTACTGTATCACAACACTGATGACAGAGGATTGAAGCAGACTAAAGGTACAACTGGAGTCCAGCCTAACAGCTGCTTATTAAAAAACCCCAGGTCTCTCAACCTCTCCTGGGCAAGCACCAGTGACCGAGCACCTCCTCTGGTTGTCTAAAACCCTCCTGTAATGGTGAAGCCAAAAGTGGAAACAGTAGCACAGATGCAGCATCAAAGCTGCTGAACAAACAAACCAAGGAGGTCAATGATTTAAGTCCATTAAATCACTGTCAGGCAACACCAACGCTAAAGCATTAAAAAGATAACATGAATGTTCAGAACTTATCTGCACAGGCTATTGAATGAAGCAGGATCGTAATATTAAAGTTGTATTTGGTTTTTGATTTGGTTTGGTGCAATGCCTTAAAAGCATGCTCTGAAAGACAAACCCTACTTAAAGTAATCTACTGTTAGACAAATCAGGGAAAATAAAATTATATATTGTTCCTCATGCCCTAAAGCAGCACTGTCTTATATGTAAAAGCAGTAGAAGTCTAAACATTGCAGATGCTCATAAATGCATCCTGCTGCAGTGCCGAAAGAAATACTCAGCACTTCAGGGACATAAACTACCATGAAGCAGCCAGCACTTACAGGTTTATCTACAGTGCAATTACCCTTCGCTCCTTAAATCTTAATTGACTAAAATAGTGGTTTACTGAACTTCTGCTGAAGCTTATTCTCTGGAGAGCATTAGTACCTTTAGTGATACTAACTTCTCATACCTTTCTCTTCTCTCTAAACTGGTGCAATTGAGAAAATTGTCTAAAAATTATATTCTGCCTTCCTAAAATAGAGGCAAATACTATTCATGCTTCAAAAGAATCAGAAGATTATAGAAATACGGGAAATAATCTTGCATGTCCAGCTTATATAACACTCCCTTCTCCCAACCAGAAACAGAGCTAAAAGCCCCTTAGGAACAACCCTGCATTGTTACACAAGACACAAAAAACACAATGAGAACTATAATATGGGGTAATTCAGTACCAGGAAGGAGAAAATAAAGAGATTGTACCTTTTTTGTGGACTTGTGCCAGTGAAGAGCACGATGGGAATGATTTTGGAGGACTGTTTGATAAGCGTGTATTCATCCCTTCAGCTGAGGATGGTGTTTGGGCAGCAGATATGTCATTCATGTGAACATCATTGATGTATTCTGCAATTCAGAGTTGCACAAATTCTGTGAAAAAAATTACTGCAGAATGAACAGACACGGTGGTCATGCAACTTATTCAACCACACTGTCAGGCCACTGGACATTTAGGCATGTAGCACCACTTCAGTTCCTTTGAAGTTAAGAACAAAACAAAAAACCCACTCTTCTGGTTATCTGAAACCTTACCCAGTACAAAGGGTAAGGTTCCCAGTGCCAAGGGAATTAAAATCAAATTCAGAAGACCTAAACTGAAAAACCTAACTAAGTAGGGGACATGGTTTACAAGTAAAACCATCTACTCTATTTGACCTATACCTCTACTACATTCTACAACTCACTTCTACTCCCACAGATATTCTGGCTAAGATTTTGACTATTTCAATTGCACTTTAGCAATGCATTACCTGAGAATCTGCTGTGTATCTGTACTTTGACAGTTCCTTGGTTATTTAAAAATTCAGTGGTCTCTGAAGCAGTGTTTGTGTCTTTTTCCAAGTCTTCCATAGAACTTGCCCGTTTAAGTTTGTTGCTTGATATTTTTTCTTTCTGCCAGTCTTTGGAAGTGACTGAATTGTTATCATCATCCTGAATTAACATGGTTGTTTCTGCAGGATCCTCTAAGACAGGTTTGAAAATTGTGTCATTTTCTGTTTTATCACAGTTACCACAGGATTCACAGGGCTGAAAGCTTAAGTCTGACTGGCTCTTATCTTCTTCCATACTCTCTTCAACACTCATAGGCTGGGCATCTTCCAGTTCTACAACTGGTTCTTTAAGTTCCTCATGAAGCAAATCCATGAGACAACGCAAAAATTCTTGTGCATCCTAGAGTTTGAAAGAAATGTTACTGTATTACTCCATTTTATCTATCTATTACTCTATTTTATTTATATTCACATTAGAAAAGATACAGAGAACTCAAAAGAAAGCTGGCTGTTAATGAAGAATAAAGAAAGTTCCTCTGTCCCAGGTCTAATGTTCAAAACCATTTCATTTCCAGACCATGTATGTTACCTGCATACATTTCTTGCATGTCACAAGTAATCTTTTCATACAAGTTTCCTCCAAAACACTCAAATTCCCAAAATAAATTACTTTAACAACACCAGCAAAAATGCTGCCATAGCTTACTGCAACGATAAATGTAACTCAAGTACCAGCAACATGGTCAGACCCTAGCTCTGCTCGTAGTGGAGCATTTTAGAGATAAAATGCTCCATTAAAATCAACCAAAGCCTTGCTTTCACCGGGTATGAAGTAAAATTACTATGATGTTACTTAGCCTGTCTTTCCAGCGCATCACAATGCCAACAATACTACAATTCTTCTTCTAAAGCCTCAACAAGATTTCACAATATGTTCCCACAAAGAGCTGTAATACTACAAGTCTAATTTGTGTTTGGAAACATCCTGAAAGCCACCAAATTTCATCAATCAGTGCAGCTGCCTGGGCAATAGAAAGTATCCAATAAAGCAGGTATGCAAGAAAACAAAAGCCTCTTGTTGGCAACTACTACTGCTTTTATTTTCTTCTGTTTCCCTTTTTGTATTCTGGTTGTTCATAATAGTAATTTCTGCTGCTCAACATTCCCATCTATCATAGCAATTACTTATTAAGCTCAAAACTGCTGACTACAAAACATTTCTTTTCTTAAAAATCGCAACTTACAGAACTGAGTTTGGATTTGGGTAATGAAAAAAAACCCAGTATGCCTACTTGCTGGCAATCCTTTCACAAAAGGCCAAAATTAACAAAAACATCAAGACACCCATTAAGAGATAAACATTCTTCATTGATCAATGTAATTTTCTCCCTGATGATTGGACATGGCTGCCCAACTTGCCCTAGGAGAGTGCTGGCTATGAAAGCCCTGCTGTATTTTAATTGTTGCCATGAAATCTGCTGAATATGCAACTAAACTATGATCCAAGCCTAACCAGAAAAGGTTCTCATTAAGTGTTGCTCTGCATGGAAAAAGATGTTTTCATCAGCATTCAAAGCTGCAAGAATTAAGTTTCCATACAGTTTCTTTTTGGTTATCAAGGCTGAATTTCTGCTTTTTCAGAAATCTAGGGGGCACCTCAGAAATTCATGAGCAGATTACAGACCATTAAGCTTAGTATTTAAACATTGACTTTACAGCTACATGCAGCAATTGAACACTAAAACATGTGTCCTAATCCTTCACTCCACAAATAGGAAACATAATGGAACCAGCAAAATTCCTGTTAATAAATGCAGATTCCCAGAAGACATTAGTAAGATTCCCAGAAGACATTAGTAAGCTTTTCTAATTACAAGGTTTAAATTTCTCACCTAGTCCTAAAGCTCATAATGAAGTGCTGCACACTGTATGAATGCACCAGTATATTGTATGAAGCAGCAACTGAAGAATGCCTTTCCTACATAACGAACCCTGCCCTTTTATCAAGCTACCAACCTGAGGTTCCCATAACACACAAATGGTGGGGCTTTTTTTCAAGATGCTGAATGGAAACTGCATACTGTGTATTTTTTTTTAAAACATCATTGATAGACATATATTAAAAATCTGTTATATTATTTCTTTATAACATCTTTATTTTTTGGAACTGCTCAAACCTTAGCAGCATTATTTCCCACAAAGGAGAAGTTCAGATGATATTACTTGAATTTTCCTGAAAAAAAAGGAATTATTCTACATTGAAGGCCTTTTGAGAATTTGATAAAAATAAATATAAAACATGACTTAACTACTGATTATTCCATTTCAGATGATCTACATTCAAGTCATATTAACTAAAGTTTATGTTGCATTTATTTTAAACAAATACAGGAAGTAAGGTATCTTAAGCATTATATTTCTGATTAAGAGATAATTTTATGGCTTAGGTAGATTTAAAAAACATCAGAAAGTTTTACCTGTTGAGAGTAGCCTCGAAACATTGGATTAACAGTTTTAATTCCTTGAAATAAACCAGTAGGAACAACAGATCCAGGCCTAAAAAAAAAGTTTTGAATATATAAACACTGAAAAAGAAAGCATTTAAAAAGATTTTTTTATCTTTACTGGTATCATACCAGAACACCGATAATATTAATCTTAAAAAAACCATAATTTTGGCATTGAATTATTAACTACACGATTTTTAAAAACCTGTCACCCAACTGAAAACAGTAACTGTATCAGGCCTTTTATGGCACATTTCTTGTCAGACAGATGACAGATCAGACATACTCTTGGCTCTGTGCACAATTACTGTTTCTTTACCTTTGTATTACATTTTGTAGTATTTTCTTAGCTAGATATTACACAAATTCTATATAAGAAAATAAGAGAAACTGATAAAACATTGATATGGAAAGAATGACACAAAGAGGATAAAGTAGCTAAATATTTTAGATGTATTTCTGGCAAATATAAAAATTTTTAAGAGCTTAATGCTTGTAATCCAATCTATTTCTTGTCCTATCTTTGGTATGTCTGAAAAAGAACAGGTTATAAGGAGTGCTTAAGCCCTGCAAGTCAGTCTTTCCTTCCTAATTTTTTTTAAGAGGAATTCTGTGAACACATAAAATAAAAATTAGAAACCTAGGGCAGATTAATGCATTCCTCATGACTCTGGAATTTATTTATTATCATTTCATCACCAAAGTGATTTAATACCTGCTTTTGTGCCAGAGTTCTGTCATCAGCTTGAGGTAACTTTTACAAATTGCAGGTTTCTTATCTGTTCGGGCTAAGCCCCCGCAGTCAAGAAAAAAGTGCGTCAAAGGTGGGCTGAATAAAAAGAAGAAAACGGTAATTTTTTCAGGTTGTTAAAATACAAGAGGAAATCTGCATTTCATACAGGATTATATCGTAAGAGTAATGCAATTCCACTTCCTACATTCTTAAACGCTGCAACCAAACATTTCCTGGTAGGACAACTTCAGCAGTACAGCCATGCTGCTCCTCCAATGTGCTCTGACATTTCTCAAAGCACCAGAATTGTCTAGTGGGATTCAAACTGAAGGCAATTCCTACAAGCTGTCACAGAAGTACACACATACCACTCCAGCAACCCTCACCACCACCTAATCCATAAACACCATTCCAAACAAATACTTTCTCTAGAATCCAACAGTGCCACAAGATGTATGCAGGCAAATAATTTATACTTAAATGATTATTTCATGCAGTGTTGCCAACTCACATACTCTCTCCTCTCCTTCAACCCTCATGTACATTGGACCCATTTCTCTCAAGAAAGGCGACACCCGAGCATACATACTTCCAAAATTTGGCATTTCTCAACAGAATATTTTCCTCGTGGTGCCTTTTCCACTTCTTTATCTTCTAGAGAGATCTGCCTCAGTTCTCCTCTCTGTCATCAAAGAGCCTCCACGAGGCCCTTAGCCCTGCCTGCCCTTGGCCTGTGGCTCACAGTGACCCTGTGTGACACCTGCTCAGGACCTGCCATCACCCTGGCACTCCTGCTGCAGGAAGCTTTCCAGCTGGGATACTGTCCCTATCCCTTCCACTTCTGTAGATTTCTTCTTCATGAACCTGTCTAGAATTCCCACAGACGACATGGGATTTTGCACTCCATCATTCTCACCACGACTTAGCACAGAATGCTCCAGAAACATTGTTAGTAACAACTGAACTCTGATCCTAATATCTCTTTTCTTGAATTAAGAGTTTATTCTTATGCATTTCCTTCGCTTTTTCTGCAGCAAAGGAAAAAAAATACAAAGACTAATCCACAAATCCAGTAGCTTTTTTCAGATTTTCTTCTAATTTCTAAAACTGCATATATTCTTATTTAGGAGGCATTAGAACGAAACAGAGAAAAAGCTGAGTGGCCCATATACCATAATAAATTGCTTGCAGTATATAAGACTGAGATTCAACAAATATATGTTCTCTTCCATGGTAGTGCATCTCTCCAAACCCTTTAAGTCCATCTGGGAAAAATGCATGCATAAGCAAATATAAAATTGCAGTAACTATCATTTTCCTTACCAGTTGGAAAGAGCTTGTAAAGCTGCATTCATGTAACAAGTGTTTCCAATATTTTTTAATCCTGTTAGACCTGGAAAACAGAATAAAGACAAATCGGTTAATCCAATAATTCCTAGAAAATATATACTAATCAAAATACTCATGGAACACTTGGGATGCCAATTATAATGCAAAATTGCAACTACAAGAAACATAGGACTCCAAAAGGAATACCAATCTAACCAGAAGTAGTAATTAAGTGTTCTGATCTCAGTTGACTAAAGAACACTTCAGACAAGTGGATTGTATTTCATCTTACTAACTTTTCATGGTTTATGACACCTGCAGATTTTAATTTAAAATATATTTATCAACACCAAAGTTTTACTTCAGCCTAACGACTTACCTGTTCAGTAAAACTGTTGCTATGCTGCATTTGTAACAAATCACATCACCAAAAGCTTCTCTAAGATTTCACTCTTCAGTCCCAAATTCACACTAAATCAGATTATACTCATTCAAAACCTACTCAACGTGTGATTATCCCAGGTTAGTCCTGCAATTAGTCCTATTCTATTCCAATTATATACCTTTATTTTTATTAACAGATTGCTCAATTTAGACTTCCCTACATAGTTTCTTTTCTAAGTCACACTGTTTACATTCTTTACAGATAGTCACATATACCTTTTCCACACACATGAAAGTTACAATTGACATATATTCATTCAATAATTATGAATTATGCTATTCATGGCTACTAAAGCATTGCATTAATTAAGTAATATATCAAAATAAAATTGATTTTGTGTGAGGGAACAGTAACATTTCTAAGCAAAGAATCAGTAAGACCCAAAAATTAAATATCATGACAAACATTCAGCAATCACTACTGATGACTATGCAATTCCTGAAGTCTAGGAACTCTCCTGGTAGTTTTGGCCTATGGCAGAAAAACAAAAGTTACTAATAAAATCTTTCTACATCTGAAAACCACTTGAGTTACTTCAGTTACAATTTCTAATAAACAGGACTTCAAAATTAACTTTTAAAATGTCCTTCTATACATCTGAATGAAAATACAGTCCTGCTTCCTGTATCTGAACATGCATTCCAAACTCTGCTACAAAGAGAACAATTGCTATTATACTGAAATTGGAAAGCAAGACCAGTTAGAGGATTTGATTTTATTTCAGTTTCTTTAGAATCAGCACATACTTCAGGAAGACACTCTCACTGCATTTTTCCAGCCTGTAGTATTGCAAGGAAAGTTTTCAAACAGACTTCTTTTCTTGTGAAGGTATATTCTAATGCTTGCTTCATCAAAAGCATTTCAAAAGAAATTTTAGGAGCAAAGTTAAAACAAAGCTAAAGAAGCTTTCAGCTTGAATAAGCGTCTTAACAGTCACATCATCATTACTGGGAACTTTAATGCAACTCTAATTGTATATTATTACAAGTTAAGCTACATTCCCCAAAATATTAATAGTACAAGAAGAGATAAAAATATACAAAAATACACATCGGTGGGAGAAATTAACTAGGAATAGAACACATGGTGTAATGATGTAAGGGCAGATGGCAAATTGGTGGGGTGGTGTCACATCCTGTAAGGCTGTGCCAGACAACAGAAGGGACAAGGCAGGTTTTCTGACCAATGCCAGCAGACTTAGGAGAGGGAAAGCCGGTAGTAGCTGAGTGAAGGAGAAATGAGACCCATTGCTGCGGTTTAACTCCAGCCAGCAACTCAACGCCCCAGAGCAGCTCACTCACTCACTCCCTAATGCTGGCATGGGCAGGGAATTGAAAAAATGAGAAAAATTATGGGTTGAGATAAAGGCAATTTAAAGACAGGTGAAGCAAAAGCTGTTTGCACAAGCAAAGCAAAACAAGGCATTCATTCACCACTTCCTCCAGACAGGGAGGTGTTCTGCCATCGCCAGGAAAGCAGGGCTCCATCATGAATAATTGTCACTCGGGAAGACAAACACCCTAACTCTGCAAGTCCCAATCTTCCTTCTTCCTCTCCCAGGATGCCACGCTACAGATTATCCCACTGATCACTTGGGTCAGCTGTCCCAGTTGTGCCCCCTCCCAACTTCTTGTACACCCCCAAACCACTCCCTGGTGGATAGTGTGAGAAACAGAAAAGGTTGACTGTGTGTAAGCCCTGCTAAGCAATAACTGAAACATCTCTATATTATCAACCTGTTTTCAGCACAAATCCAAAAACACAGCCCCACAGCAGCTGCTCAGAAGATAACTAATGCTTGCCCAGCCAAAACTGGCACATGCATAAATTAAAATAACTTTTCTCTCATCCCTGATAGAAAACAAACTGCCTTGACATATGCAATGGTATCTCAAAAATAACAGCTCAACAATCTGCTAGTAATATTTTTCTGAAAAAATGGTACTTAGCAATATTTTCTTTACCATCAAATACACACTAGTTTTTAAAATGATCAGTAATAATTAGAGGCTTTAAAGAAATAGTAATTATTAGGTTCTCTTATGAAATGAAAGATTAAAGCTTCACTGCTTGGGATTAGCTTTACTGTTTAGGATTTCATCACTCTAATTTTCATCTTTACACAACATTTAGTATTAGGGTGGGGTAATCTTCGGTATGAGAAAGTTTGGCAGTGCATGAAATCAATTATGCCAAGGAGAAAACAAATAAGCAAAACACCACACTAGGATACCACAGGCTCAGAAAACGATTATTCAAAATGCAGGAAAGTATTTAAATCAGGAATCTTTTAGGGCAAAGAGGCAAAAAAAAGTAGAACAGATTTTTAAAAACCCTACTTGAACCAGAGTGGCTACAATACCAACTGCACTGAACATTACTCCAACATGCTTTGGCAATAGCCAAACTCAGGCAACAGCCTCTGCCCTGAAGGTAAGAAAGATTGCTGCAAGAAAGGCAAAACTAAAAATAAACAGCTGAGTTGGAGCAGAAAAATAATGCATGGGGTTTTGCCTTTTTTACCTCTGGTCTTCAATTCATCTTCTTCCACTTCTATATCTAAGTCATCAAATACAGCTGCTAATGGAATCTTCAGTG
Organism: Haemorhous mexicanus; assembly: GCF_027477595.1. Classification (NCBI taxonomy): domain Eukaryota; kingdom Metazoa; phylum Chordata; class Aves; order Passeriformes; family Fringillidae; genus Haemorhous; species Haemorhous mexicanus. Next base: position 12,159,515 of record NC_082349.1, read on the forward strand.
TGGGATTACTGGGTATTTTAAAATCCTTAAAAGGAGGAAAAGAATATTTACTTTAATTCATCACTTCTCCACTTAATTAAGCTTATGTGTAATTTTACCAACAAATCTAGAACAGGAAAATTATGTGAATGTATTTTGAAATCTCACTGCACAGGAGTGAGAACACCAGGATTTCACAGGTACCCTGAGAAGGTTTACTAAGAACTCCCCCATGTTTTTGCTATCAGATCCCAGTGTGATTTTTATAACAACAGCTGAAGAACCAAAGCAAAGCCAGGGATGGCATTTCTTCCCCTGGATAACAAAGCAGCCAGCATGGAAGAGCTAAGGCAGGAGTTATCACCTAAGCTCATGTAGGTGTTTTTGATGTGCCACCAGATGGCTCACTACAGTTAATGAAGACAAATTAAACTCTTGAAAGAAAAATGTACAAATAGAGAAACAAACTAGTAGACAGGTAGCCATTTATTGAATTACAAACTCTTTTTGTGAGCACATAAATAAAAACCCTAAACAAAATGCTTCACAGACTTTGTAAGTTCCACTGATTTTTCTGCATATTATACCTGTTTCCTTGAAAAACTAAAGGTTAAATATAATAGAACAGAAATTCAGAAGTCTGAACTCAGCTTTATATCAAGTGACAAGAATTTTTAGACAACAGAATTTTTTAAATTCCAGTCATGATATTCCAATTGAGCTGCTGGCAGTTTATGAGAAAATGATCAGATTACGTTACTATTAAATACTAAACTTTGAAGTAAATATATTATACAGACTGAAAAACTGCCCATTTTTATGTTCAATCTGTGCACGGCAATCTCTCTTCTACTGCTTTATGTCTCAAGCAGAACACATTTAGAAATACTGTACTTCTACTTGTGACTTTTAACCTAGCTACCTGTCACGTTTATGTAACTACATTACACAAGCAATAAAGAAATAACACTTCTTTTTTCAGCTACAAGCATTATTCCAAATAATTGCAGTGCAACTTTTTCCAAGACAACACTTACCTAAGAAAAAAAGATCAGAGTGAACACTGTTGATGCCGGTAAAGCCAAAAAAGTTTTATGAAAATATAGAGGAATTAACAGAAAGTTCAGCCACAAGAATTGAGGAAAAGTCAGTCTCTCACTTAAGAGAAAACACCATTTTTACTGCAAAACTACAGCTGCCTTTGTTCCCTTAGGTTAAAAAATACCTGCACGCTGTTTTCTTGTGCTTGATGAGACAATCTTGTACTTGGTAGTGGAGAATGAGATCCTAATTTTCTGTCCAGGAATACTTCCTTACTACAGGCGTAACACCAAACACGGAGAGTAGTAAGGTTGACAGTTAGACAGTGCTTTGTCTCCTGAAACAGAATGGAAACCACAACTGGGATTCAGAAACTGGGAATAACTAAATACTGCTACATACAAGTTAGAATAGATATCTTGAAATTCTAGGTTTTTCAACAATGAAACAAGTATGCATGTTAGAATATTAAAAAGAGCAATTCAGTTACTAAATTGTAGCACTAACATTCATTTTTACTACAAATCACTCAAACTAGCAGTAAGATGCAATCAGAATCTAAGACACTGTCATATCTAACATGCCTCTCTGTAATTAAAAAAATAAGAAAGCAGCCTTCCTCTTCTTGTTAGAAGTGCTACAATTCACAATGAACCAGTTTTCAAGGAATATCTGTAATTTGCCACAATTAGGAGCTACCTCCTCCACAATGTTTATTTCTACTGGTTTGCTGCAAGAAATTCAGTGTATTTGGAGCAATCTGAAGACTAAGATAAAATTTTTAGTTCAGTTACAGTAACAGGTCCTCATATTAAAGAAAAAATTCTAGACCCAAATAGTTACTTTGTTGACAGCTTCACACTCTGAAGCAATATGAACTTGACAGATAAAGAACTTTTTTCTTGTTCAAACCTTAATATTTTTTAACCTCCTTAATCTAAGATGGGCATGCAATTGCTATCTTCCTCCAAATATTTTCACTAATTTTTCCTGTATTTCTTCCTTATATATGTCAGTATCAGCCCAGTTTATAGACAATAAGGGATTTATTAGAAATTAGGAAAATACTACTACTGCTGCAGGATGCCCAAGTCCCTCCTCCCATAACAAAATCCTGTACAAGAACAATGTTTTTAATGTAAAGTGGGCTAAAATCTCATTAGCTAGCACTCTCCCTACTAAAAACATCAGATTTACATAAATAAGTCAAACAATTTTAAAAATAAGAATATGCTTAATTCTGCAGCTTCAGATCCACACATAATTAAAGACTTAGAGCAATGGCCTAATCATTTCCTTGGAGTGGGCACAATGAACATGACTATCTGCAGTACAGGGAGCCTTGCTGGGGTAAACTGGAGTAAGCAAAAGTTGATTCATGCCAACCTCGCTTCTCTCATTTTAATAAGTTCATTGATATATTTATTAAAGAAGAATCCAGAAAAGTGCTTACTATCCTCAAATTAAAATTAAGCAATAAGAAAATCAAGACAAGTATGTCACTGACAGAGAATGAATAGCTTGCCTGCTTTCTCCTACCTGGCAAGTACATAACATTGCTGAGGCAGCATGCAAAGCAGGAAAATTCAAACTACAGTAAGAAGCCAAGAAGTATAAAACTGTAGGCAAGAAATTCAGGGACCATCTGGTCCCCAACTACTCTAGAAACACCTCATTTCTGAGTCTATTGTAAAGGCTTTAGAACTGTGATTCAGTTTTAAGAGCTGATAAAAAAACCCATGAAAGTATTTATAGATTTATATTAATGCACTATTGATTTGTATAAATACTCTCTCTTCTCAAGGTCCTGCTTCAAAATGAAAAAACAAAAACAAACAAACAAACAAAAAAATCAGGAGTGGTGGTAAAATGCAGTCATAACACCACATACCTCTTGTAATAAAACCCCTGTATAAACTATTCTTTCATTTTAATACTCACCAGGGTTTTCCAGTAATTTTAGAGATCAAAAATTGTTCTGCATGGAACTTTAGATGCATTTACTGACAAACTGTAAATTGATGGCAAGACTTGCACTAGTCTCAAAATCAGCAACTCAGAAATGACATGACTATAATACTGCCACCTCTCTGTGCCCAGAATACTTTGTTTTGGCAAGTGTTCTGTTCCCCTTGCACACATGTGTGCCCGGGACACACAGTGAGTTAAGACCCAAACCTATGCACAGAAGCTGCCCAGCCCTGGCAGAACTTGGCATGCTGGGGAACAGAGTGCACCCACTCCACTGCTCCCACCAAGCTGGATCCAAGATCAGGACATAGCAGGAAAGCATATGCTCAGCTCAGCCTACAGTTTCTTCATCTGACACAAGGAGCATATTGCAGAAACAAAGCACCACTCTCTGGTAATTTATACTCCCTATCTTGCATCTCTTCAGTTGCCCATGAATGCAACTTTCCTCCTCCTACCCATCAGGCAGCCACAGTCCCAGAAATTTAGACTGAAGTAGTGAAGTACTAGACATAAGCTGAGGTACTCAGTAAGTCTTTCATCTGTGCATCTTGAAAATCATCAGTATTAATTGTCCTTTTTTTTTCAAATTTGCACCATCTTCTTTAGAAGAATTGCATAATTATGCAGCTGCACAAAACCTGCAAACACACATACTCCTAAATTAGCAAGATCTGCTTCTATAACATAAAAACAATCACAGCTAATCAAACCTCCACACGGTTAGCTAACAAAGGTTATTGACTTCATTGAAATAAAAGTTCTTTAACTCCATTGCTTCAAGGAACTGTGTTACCAGCAAACACACATACCTGGGAATGGGTGGTACTGTGATCAACATGGGATTCACCACAGCCAACATACGTACACCTGTTCTGTTGGGCAAGATACACAAAAGTATACAGAATTAAAAAGTGGTCTCTAACAGGTTTACAGAATAGGAATATACTGCCAGTCCCTTTAAAATCCACTCCAATTTCAAACTTGTAAGACTTGAGTCCTACACAAACCAAGAGACTTGCACAGTAAACAATGGAATAAATATCACCTAAAGCAAAAAAGAATGCTGCAAGATTTAACTCAACTTCTTGCACTGATAGGCAATGTGTAGAATATAATTATTTGGCAATTTCTATATATTTATTCATATTACTGACAACATGCATTTTTACAATTGCTTATTTGGTGAAGATTGTTACAGAAAATACAAAGTTAATTCAGTGTCTGAGTGATGAAATACTGAATGGCAACAGCCTCAGACATGTTTATACAAAAATCCCTGCAAGTCCCTATCTGCAGTGCTTATTCATCAGAGCATTACTTCACAACTAATTAGCTTCTTCACCTTTACATAAGTTTCCAGCACTATATGGCTCAGAATTTGCCATGTTCTAGTTATAACATGCAAAAAAATTGCCAATTTTAATCATGCTCATTGCAAAATATATTTGGCTGAGTCGAGTGTGGAATCTTGCAGCTACTGATCTTCAAGCAATTTTTGCTAATTCCTCCTTTGCATGAGTCAGGACAATCACACAGGAGGGTACAGCAGGTTATCTGTGTAACTCTAAGCATGTTAATTTACATAATCAAATAATAGCTGAACACAGCCAATTTTCTATATTAAATGATCACAGATATTTGATAAGTTAAAGATTGTTTGCATGCTGGGATCTCATCAGGTTTTTCTACTGAAAAAGGGGAAGACAAGATACCAATTCATCCAAGAGGAGAAGCATCACAGCATGACATTAAGTGTCCTACTACAACTGCAAGAGTCTCCTATGGAAATGTTAGTATAAAATTTAGTTTTTTAGTAATAGTCTAAGAACTCTATGTGAAAAATAAAAAACATTGTTCTAAGTTCCACAGCATTTTCCCACCTGCCAGGTAGATGCATCCCTGAACACCTCTTCCCCACTCCTAAGAGGTTTGTTTATACATAATTAAAACTTCAGGCCATCTAACAAAAGACATTAAACAATGTTTCTTTCCCCCTTCATCTCTGTTATTGATAGAAGGAGCAAAATATTATGATCCCTTAATTGTTACCACTGTCCACCTAAAAGGACACAAATGAAGGGCATTTTAAAAAATGCTCATACATACACTTAAAGGGAGGCATTAGCCTAGAGATCCTTCTGACAGTACTTAAAGAAAAATTGCCATTAAATGAAGTCAAAGCTACAGGGCAAAATTTCAATCTCTGTAAACATCTGTAAAAAGTCCAAAGAACTCACCAGACATTTTAAAAACTAAGCTAACCATACGCTTTCCAGTTGGGATCATAGATCAGTCAGCAACATCTTTGTATTTTCTTTAAATACAGTGAAAGTTACAGTTTTTTGCAGAAAAGCAAATTTATGACAGAGCTACACCCAGAGCTATATCCAGGGTAAAGACTGTATGAAATTTGTAGAAAATAAGGAGAACGTTCATACAAGCTTCTGCAAGTTTCCAAACAAGGAGGTTTTTGTTTGTTTTGCTTAAGAATAAAAGTCAGAGTATGCATTATTCTGTAAAATGTCTGCATTTACTACTAGATATTATGACTACAAATGCTAAGAAAGGCTTATAAAAAATAATGTAATTAATTCAGGAATAATATATTATTTTTTACATCTACTGACCCAGGGAAAAGATTAAAAAAACCTTCAAAACTTAAGAGCTAAAAAGTATCATAACTCAAGTAAAAACACTAATGTTATCTTCCTTCTTATTACAAAGCCCTCAATTTAAGCTTATTATTCTTAAATTACAAGAAGTACCTGATAGAAGGCAAATAATTTAAAAAATAAAGAACTACAGAAGAAATTTTGTTTTTAAATTATAAGTTAAACAAACTAATTTCAAGAACTTCATTAGAGATGTTTCTTAAAAAAAATACTACCAACTTTATCTTTACTAGAAAATTACTCTGCTGTGGAACAACAGAACAACTTACCTCTAAGCATGCCCAGAGGTTGGGTCCTCTGACTTTACAGTCCTGACAAGTGCCCTATTAAAGTTAAACACAAAAGCAAGTTCTAATTTCACTTACTTCCACCAGTAAACCACAACTTCAAGACAAAATGAGAAAAAATACTGTAAAGCTTAGATTAATACCTTAAAGGCTTTAAAGTTAACTTTTAAAAAGGGATATGTTGATAACCAATCTAGTTTTTGCTTCCCATAAACTCAAGTTCAGCATATTTTTTTGCTAAAATCTCAGATTTATTTTTGAGTTTTCATCTTACACCAAAAGTTGCTTTTCTAAGTAAGGCATAAATGTCACCCTATCACATAATTATAATAATCCTCATAATCGGTCTTTCTTATAAACTTAACATAAAAAGAAATTATAGTGATAGAACTTTTAGTAAATTCATATTGCTTCTTGCAGACACTACCTGCAAAGGTTTACAGAAACAAGATGCAACAGGAGGAAAACACTGTACTCCTCAGCAGCAAATTAACTGTTATAGAAATTAAGCACCATGGACAGAAAAGTTTTCACTTTTCATCACCTCCCAGCTACTTAAATGAGCTACAAGATCCTTCCTTGCTCCATTTATTAATACTAGTCTGAAACCAAGAGTTCAGAGAGGGGAGGCTTCTCAAACTGTGGCTTCTCCATCAAAAAGAGAACTGTAACCCAAGTAACTCAAGCATAAATTTCTTTGTTACACTTTCAATTTGAAGTCAGTTGTGCTATGCTACACTGACAGTCCAAGTAACGAAATGCTGCAATGGCAATGAAAATGAAGTTCAGCTTGGTGTTCTGCTAACTCTTCTAACTAATGATTCCAAAAAAACATCAGTTATGGCAAAGGTGCTCTTTAAGTGCTGAAAAATAGATTTTTCAGCTTCATCAATCCCACAATTCTTCTCACACTTTATTTAAACCCTACTATTCCAGCAGAGGAGCTTTTACCCATGCTTGACACTTAAATGCACCTTATAAATAATAATACACTAAAATGAGAACCTAAAAAAACCTGACCAGTTAACAGTGATAGGAAGAAAGTGAATTGCTACAACTCACATGAGATTTCTGTATCAGTTCCTCCTTTGTTATCTCACCAACTGATTCCAGGTGTGGGCAATTGCTGCTGGGTGACGACATGGCTCAAGCTGTATTTTCTGAGATGCTGTAGCTATAATTTTCAACACCAGGGAATCACCTGTCAACAGAAGAATGAGTAAAACCCAATTCCTTAGAATAGACAGCAATACTAGATATCTAATATGCAACATACACATAACTTTTAAAACAATGTGCCTCTTAAGACTAAGTTAGTATAAACAACTTTATAAAGAGACCCCAATATACCAAAACTATTGCTGACTTTCAAAATGAAATCCAATTACTTTTAAGTCAAAATAAAAGAATTCTGAATGGAGCAGAGGTGATTTGGGCCAATTATTTAACTTTCTGGACTCTGCCATGGCACCCAAGTTATATAAACATTAGTTTTCAAGCCAACCTAGAACTGACAGTGGCTTTGCCTGTATGTTCTGGAAAAGGATATTCGCAACACTGCTGAAGCTGTGAAGGCTGAAGCTGTGAAGGCTGAACCACAGGAACACAAGACTCGTTTATCACAGGACAGAGAAACTTTATCTCGCTTTTATTTATTTACAATGACACATTCTAGGTTCAGACATATTATGTATCAAAATGAGACAAACTTGTGACTCACACGTAGCACTAAACACTCAGCAACACTTTAATCTTGTTCTCTTTGGCCATCCAAGGTCTCTGGTGTAGACAGAAACTTATCAGAAATAAAGAATGCTACATATAATCACTTTGTTATTATTATTTCAATAGTTGCATAGAAAGCAACAGAAGGAAAATAAAAATAATAACTCAGTGATGTTCTTTTTATATAAATACTCCAACTGACTCATTCAGACAGGGACTATCCAATAACTTTGTTTCAGTTTTGTCACTTAAGTAATTACTATTGATGACACAATCTCTCTAAAGGCCAAAAAAATTAACTTGTTCTGCTCAATTATGCTCTTCAATATCTGTCCAATACAGTGCTCTTTACCAAGACTTGCAACTAAACTTCAACTCAGTGATGTACCCTCCTTGATCAGTTTGCAGCCTTTGGCACTGTTATCAACACCTCTCTCCACTTTGCCTGTGTGCTTTGGCAGCTTTAGGTTTGCTCCTTTCACTTACAGGACCAATCACTCATTTCAATATTAAGCACTCTACAGCTTTGACAGAGTGGGGAAAATAAACTTTTCCTAATGGGCATCTCAGACACACTCCCACATAGGTAAACTTCCAGCTTATCATATCTGACTCACTTTTCTCTTCTGTTGCCTTCCAATAAGATCCCTTTGAATCAAGAGCCATTTCAGCTCCCTCTGGTCATTTTTCTATATATGTGCATATGTTTTTCTATAAATAGCCTGTTTTACTGCTATAAACATTGTTACACGGGTGATATTATTGAAGCATTACATATTATTTGTAATGGAATAATATGTGATACTTCATGTCCTATTACATGCATGTATGTATATACATGCATATATACACTTAAATACATTTTTATATATAAACAATTCCTTATACATAATAATATAATTATTACATATAGAATTGCATATATAGACTCATAAGTATGAGCATATATGTTTCAGTCTTTTTTAATATCATGCTAATAGTAGTTCAATAAGGTATTTCAGAACTTATCTCACAAGACTGAAAATATTACAGTAAATTAATAATTTAGGATTTTTTTCCTAGATGAGATCTGAATTCTCTGCCGGGACCAGTGGCATGACATTTAAAATGCATTATTCTAAAACATAAGCTCCAGCTGGAGAAGTACTTCCTCGGTTCAGTGACTGACTATAATCTATATGCACTGTTACTGAAAGACACTTCAAATATGGCAACATTTTTTCATGCCAAACCTCCTCAACTTCCATCATATTAGCAATTCCTCTTTGAACTGTAAGGTTCCCTTCCAGAGCAGAAATGGCAACATGAATGCATGTTACATCTTCCACAGTTTGCAAGGTCTGTTAAATTGTTTAAAAAGGACAAGTGAGTTTCAAATAAAGCCCTGAGCACACTAAATGCAGAGAGACTATTTAATACAAATGCTTTAAAAAGACTGATATAATGGATTAGTAAAGCTTTAGGCTTAATTTTTTTTTTATAGCAGAAGCTTTCTGAATGTATTATTACAAGTAATACAAGCAATGAATGGAGACTTTACCTCACACTGCCAGATTTTTATTTAATTTGTGTTTAACTTTTCATACACAAAACTCCACAAATCCAAACCTGCAGTCCTGAACAAATCCAAACCCAGGAGTTCTGCTCATGCCAGTTTCTGTTTATTGCTGCAATCTGCATCTCTCTTCTTCTAACAATCATCAGAAAGGCCAAAGCTGTTCAAACTCATGTCCCTGTGGATGTGGTCCCTATTCCTGTCCATAGGGAGAGCATTTCTTGTGGAAGTGTAGTTCATGTTACAGATTCTTCTCATGTCATTATATGAACAAAGCTGAGTGGCCTTTCTTTCACCTTTTGTTAACAGGTTTTTTTTACACACCTCCTTCCATCTTGCAGCACTGTGATAGCTCACTCTACTGCCATAACCTTGGTAGCTTAATACACATAGCTGCAAAAACACATTTTGTAGAATTTTATGTTAAAGCCTAAAACTGTAAAATTAATTCAAGACCATGACTCATCCTTCACCTAAGTCCTAGCCAGCCCAGGGTAGCCCCTCCCTTGCTGAGTGACCTTCCTCCATTTTCACCACTTCCTACTCTATGTGAAGAGATTCCTTTTCTTCCCTGGCAGCTCATTATCACATCTGCTTTTACATCAGCTTCTGCATTGCGTTGGCGTCATCCAAAAATTGTTTTTCTGCATTTTCTGCACTTGAAAAAAAAAATAAAAATCCCAAAATAATCCAACAGGATTTGTAGTTTCTCTTGCATTCCACGTTATACTCCTGTTCTGAAGCTGGAGCACATCTCCATTTCATGATCCCAGTGAGATATACACAATTATAGCATGGTTTGGGCTGGAAGAAACCTTAGAGATCATCTGTTCCAAACCAGCTACCATGGGCAGGGATGCCACTCACTAGATCAGGCTGCCCAGGGCCCCATCCAGACTGGCCTCAGACACTTCCAGGGATGGGGCACCCACAACTTCTCTGAACAACCTGTTCCAGTGCCTCACCACCCTCACTGTAAAGAATTTCTTCCTAATATCTAACCTAAACCTGTCCTCTGAGTTCAAAGCCATTTTCCTTGTCCTATCACACTCCCCTTGTCCTATCCTTGCCCTTGTTGAAAGTCCTGCTCCAAGTCTCTTGTGTAAGGTCTCACTCTCTTCTCCTGGCTGAACAGTCCCAGCTCTCTCAGCCTGTTTCCACACCAACTGCTCGTGATCACACTCATGCAATAAGGTTTTCATCAAATGCTTCCCACAGATCTGGGGGGGAATTTCTCTCCCAGTCTATTGCCAGCTCTATCCATTGCTTCCCCTCAGAGGTTGCAGCTCACCTATCTCAATGCTTCATATTACCCCATCCCATGAAGTCAGGCAATTCATGTTCCAAAGTAGGACTCATCAACAGAATTTTGCTCTGAGCATGCACAGACTCACACTTCAAAGAAAAAATTCTCTTCAAGTACAGTCTCAGAGGGGTTTTTTGTGTTCCTGACTAGTCTTTTCATTCCCCAAGAAAAACAAAACTGAGCCATCAGAGAAACGTGGACCCCAATTCAAAGCATCGTGACCAGCAACCTGTTTATCATTCAGTAGAACTCCACAACATCACAGACTCGTGTGGTGCCTACCATGGAAGGTCTATCACACCCAGAGAAAACTCCCATCAAACACTATGGAATTCAACTGATCTCAAAAATTATCTTTGGGTCATGTAAGGAACCCAATATCTCCTAAAGAAATAAAACAAATTTGAAATTATTTCAAAAATTCTTGGATTAATTATTTCATCTGCCTAGTTACAGTAGTTAACACTTCAACAGATATTGAAAAAAACAATTATATGTTTTATGTATTCCACTGATATTCTAAATATGGAGCTGTTTTAACAGATCATTTTACAGAGTTCAGTAAAGGAATGCTGATGGAAGATTTTAAGAATAAAAGGATTATTCTGAAGACATCAATTACATGAAGCAGCAATTGTGTCTTCATTACAGGCTTTTATTATTTTGTCAGTGCAGCTCTGAATAACAGCATCTCAACCAGTAATCTGTAAGTTCAGGCTTCTTCGTTGCACTCATGGTTATTTTACCAGCGATGCACTGGAACAATTTCATTTAACATTTATTTATATTTTATAGCAACAAAGCAAGAGTGACATAGGGTGCAACTTTGTGCCTGAACACTTAATTACTTAGAATACTAAGGAGGTCTGGAAGTTCAGTAATTACTTACCATATTAATATTCTTCACAATTCAGAAGAAACCCACTAGCACTCACTCAAAGCTACAAAAGCCCACTGAAGTGATAGCTTCAGGCATATACAAATTGTCAAGATACATTTTTTTTATCACTTTTCTAAAAATCTCTGTTAATTAAACTTCACAGATATTTCTTCAATTACTTTTGTACATTAATGACATTTTTACCAAACTTAAAATTAGTCTTTTTAGTGTGTCAAATTAAGGTTCATCTTTCCTATTTCTTGCCCTAGATTCCTTTATATTCCATCAATCAATATGAATTTTATCTGCCATCCCTCCGTATTTTTATCTTTTTTTAATCTATCAACAATAAACAAGTGCATCCCATTTCTTGAAAAAATGACATCACCAATCCCAGCTCTGGTACAGAGCTTAGTTTATTTAGCATAAAATCTGGTATTTTCCCACTAAATGACCAAAGTGTGCTCAGTAACCTGGTCAAAGGTACCTGGCTTTTTCTCCTCAGGCACCAAGAGCTACCCACTCAAGCAAGACACGAATTGATAAGTCACTTCCATTACATTCTTTATCTGCCCTTAAGTACTGTTCCCACAGAGAAAACACATTTAAAAATATTCTGGAGTTGAGGGTATATCCTCTTACAAGGTTAGACAGTTTTAATTTTATACTGGCTTTCAGGGCATACAGGCCATTCTTTCGTTCTTTCTTCCACCAAGCTAAATCCAAACTATGAAACCCATTAGCTAACCTCTATATTTCTAAGAGGATTTTCCTAACTCGGGCTTTGCATAAGCGCAGGAGAAGCCTACAGTGATTTTCCACTAGGTAATACCCCGGACTCTTCCCCCAGGCTATTCCACCCCCATACCTGTGATCCATCCGCATGGGTAACTCGGGGAGCGAACAGGGCCATTTATCGGTAAATGACTGGGTTTAAGGACTGTGCCGTATCCACGGTACCGCTGCAGCACAGCTGTAACTTCAGCAGGGACCTGCGGAGCTCTGCGGCCGCTTCCAGCCGGCGGGAGGGCGGTCCCGCCCCACACGGCCCCGCTGCCCCGGACCGGGCACCGCCGACCTCCGGCCCCCGCCCAGCCCTGCGGGACCGCCAGGACGGCTCCTGGGGCGGCCGCCATCGCCGCACCAACACGCCTTGGGCTGCGGGACCAGCCAGACACACGGCCCGCCGCGCTCCCAGCCCCCGCCAGACCGAACCCTCCGCCGCTGCCCAAGCGGGCCCTTCCTCTCTTACCGGAGCAGCCGGGAGGATGCGCCGCACACGGATCCCGGAGCTCAGCAGGGCCGCGACCAGCCCCGCGTCTCGCCCTTGCCTGCGGGGACAGCGGCGCAGCAGCGGCGCTGCCGTGGCGGAGCTGGGCGCGCCCGGGCCGCGGCTCCGCCGGTGCCGCCCCGCAAACGCGCGGCCGGGCGGGCGCGGCTGCCGCGACGCCGCCGCGGAGCGCCCCGCACAAAGATGGCCGCGCCGAGAGCCTCAGCCGCTCATGTGAGCGCTGCCCCGCACAAAGATGGCGGCGCCGGGCGCGCACCCCGCCCCCACCCGGCCGCCCGCAGCGGGAGCTGCCCGGAGCAAAGATGGCTGGCGCGGAGTCCTGACGCCGCAGGTTTCCCTCACGTGGTAGGGGCTCCTCCCGCCAGATAGCGGCCGCTTCTCCCTCTGCCGGAAGCGGACCCCGCCGGTCTCCGGGCAGCGCCGGGGCCGGAGCGGAGGGAACTGCCCGTGCCCCGGTGCTCGGCGAGCAGGTAGGGGACAACTGCGTGCGGCAGCTGTAGCGACCCGGCCCGGGCCCGGGGAGAGGCGCGCCCGCTTTGACCCGGGCGGCTGCGGGGAGGGGACTGAGGAGCGCGCGGGGCACCCGGTTCTGCCCGCCCATGATGCCGGGGCTGCCCGGGCTGGGGAGGGCTCGGCCGGGCTCGGCGGAGGTGGCTTCTGCCCCGAGGCCTCCATCGCCTCCCGCCGTGCCACGGTTGCGGTCCCGAAGTCGCGGTTCGGAGGCTTCGCCTTGTGCTCAGCATCGGGGAGTGAGAGAGGTGTGTCTGCATCGGGGACATTACGTCAGGCTATAGTGGTTGTGTCTCGTGGTGTGTCTGCAAATGAAGCGCTGAATGAGATAAACTTTTTCTAGCTGCTCACTAATCTTTTAATCCTTTCAGGTGGCAGATATGTTCTTCCACCCATCGTGGTTTCAGAGGCAGGGTTGTTGCCGTGCGTGGCTTTGAGGCTGTAGTACGGGAACGGCCGGCTAAGGAAAGCAGACCGAGCCCTCCTTAGTCCTGGGTGTTGTACACCTGCACATTTGCACACAGCAGTTGGACAAACGGGGCCTAAGCTGAACCAACAAATTTACTGTCACCGAATTAAGTCTTGCCTCAGCTCAAAAATGTCAGTCAAACAAGTCATGTAGCTGGAATTGAAGAGATTTGAGCTTGTAGAAGAAAAATGTCCCAGGCTTCTGTTGCATAGTTATGCATCCTTCTTTTAGGAAGGATGCATCCTTCCATAGTTATGCATCCTTTACATCTTCATAGTGTGTATCCTTCTTTTGCCAGAATATTCCAGAGACCATCTGTGATTGTTTTCAAGATAGTTTCGCTTGATGAGGTATGGGAGAGAAGGAGCCATGTCAGAAGAAGCTGTTACTGAGACACGATTTTCTCTGAAGACAGTAGCTTTACGGGTGTTTCATCTTCCCCTTTCCTGGTATTATTCTCTTAACCAGGTAATCAATACATTATCTAAATTTTATTACTTTTGTTATACATTTGAAAGTTTATTGCAGTGTTGTATGTGCTCTTGTGACTGTGAATTAAATTTGTACAGAATACATTGGGGTTTAGTTTGTTTATAACACTGCATTAAAATAAGTGTGTCTTTTTTGTCTTTTTCTGCTGCTAAATGCTTAGTACATCATCATACATCTGCTTTACCTGCAGTGTCTGTATATCTCCATTTTGTAACTGTGCAGTGATTCTCAAGATATCAAAATTCTCAAATTGTCTTTTTTTTCTTGTAGTTTTTTTTTGTATTTACAAGCTAAACATAACTGTCATTGAATTTTGAATAAGAGTATTGAGTTCTGCTTTTCAGACTAGGTCTTTAATATGACTGTATTGAATCACACACTTATAAACAAAAGCTATGTGATATTTCACAGTTCTCTGTAAGTACTTTTCTTTTACTGCATTAGCTGCATATGCTCATTTCCACTTTTTTTCTATATATTAAACACTTCAAAACTCACTGCAAGATCACTCTTCTTTTTCATATGGCAGAATACTCATGTCCTTTTAAAATACCACATGCGACTCCCTTATGTGTAGCTATTAACATTCCTCTTTTTAGAGGTTTTCATTTCAGTGTTAGTCAATTTATGATCATGTTTGTAGGCTTACACAAATTTAGAAAAATCCTTTTGCAGTTCTTTGAAACTGCAGTGTTTTAACATTTAATTAATGGTCTTAGAGATTTTAATCTCAGGTGTTTGGTTGTCTTCTGTGAAATACAGTAGTCTTTTGTAAATTTTCTGAGTTTTTTGTTGGTTCTGTGTTCCAGGCATTTCCTTTTCCTCATGGTGTATGTACAATGGTAGTTGTAGAACTCAGTCAAGGCATGGTACAAGGGGCAGGATTCTCAGCTAGTCAAAGGTGCTTGACTTGTTGACTGCAAACTCAGTGCAGAGAGAAGCTTTCAGTGTTTCTTCAGATTGCACGCTGGTAATAGTCTTTAGCAACTGCAGAGCAACTAGGAGTGCCAGAGTGCTCTGTGTACTCTCTCTGGTATGAGGAATCATGTTACACAAACACCCTATGAGGCCCAAGGACTGTGGATCTGGTTTTCTCCCAGCATTCTATTCCTCAAGCAGCATAAGTTTCCAGAAGATTTTATGAATGCAAACTGTGGTTTCCAGTTCAATAGCACTTTCCTTGTTATTTTGCGTGTTACAAATTTTGTTAATGGTTTTGGATACAAGTTGCTTGTGTTTGTGGCTCTTACATACTAATTTAAACACCTATACACCTATGACTGAAAGAGATCCAAAATAAAATGTAAATTTTGTTTTCAAAACTTAGAGAAATGCGTTTAAATACATGTTCTACTCAAATTGAAACAGCACACAAATGTTGGCATTAGGATCTTCCACTCTTCACAGTGCAAGAAGTAGTATAGTTAGGAAAGGCAAATTCCCTCTCAGTATTTTTTTGCTGTTAGAGATTTACTTGAAGCCCTGCATTGTCCTGGCGTTAGGAAGAAATTAAAAAACCCTGAATCTTTGTTTGAAAGTAATTTCCTTAGCTCCCCATGGTATACATTATAGTTCTTGGTGCTGCAGTCTGTTTCTCAGTATGTATATTTGCAATTAAATCACACTTTTATTTTCAGATAAAGCTTTCCCCGGGGTTAAAGAAACTTTTCACAGTAACAGCAGTGAGTGCAATATCTGTGATTTTTCTGGCCCATCACTTTAAAAGAAGGCGTGGAAAGAAAAACAAGAAAGTGCCACCATGGGAACCAGCTCATCTCGTATTAGAGTGTACCAAAGCAGCTGCTTCAGAAAAAGGTAAGTCATGGAACCCCCCAAGTTAGGGTTATTTTTGTTGTTTTCTTGGAGAGGAAAGAAAGTTGTGTGAGGGGATGGGTATGCATAGCTGTAGTAGTAAACCAAACTATTTTCCTTTGATCATGGAATAGTTTGGGTTGGAAAGGACCTTTAAAGTTCATCCAGTCCACCTCCTGCATTGAGCAGGGATATCTTCAGTTAGACCAGGTTGATCATAGCCCCATCCAGCCTGGCCTTGAGTGTTTCCAGGGATGGAGCATCCATGACTTCTCTGGGTTTTAGCACTCTCATTGTAAAAACTTTCTTCCTTGTTATCTAATGTGTAAATTAGCCCTCTTTTAGTTTTAAAACCATAACCCCTTATCCTATTGCAGCAGACCCTGCTGGAAAGTGTTCCCATGTTTTTTAAAGAGCCCCCTTCAAGTACTGAGAGGCTGCAGTAAGGTCTCACTGGAACCTTCTCCAGGCTGAATAACCCCAGCTTTTAGCCTTTGCTCAGAGGGGAGGTGCTCCATCCCTCTAATCATCTCCATAGGATGGAAAAACTGAGTAGGTTCAAATTTTTAGACTTTAAATTTTGAATTTGTCAAATTAGAAACAAAATTACAGTGTCCTATAAAGAAGCTGGGCTTCCTGTCAAAGGTGAAGTTTTAATCATGGACCAGGATTAAAACTCTTTTTATCAATAGTATGATAACAATGGGTTTTGCCACTTTTGTATGTGTATCTCAATATGGAGAAATTCAGATCTGATTTTTTATAGAATAGGTGAATAAGTAAGCTAAAATGCATAGTTATTGTTACAGACAGTTAATTCTAATATGTAGTTTCTCAAGTAGAACTGTAAATAAAAGAATAATTGTTGTTTGCTTTTGAACTGGATTTATTATAAAGAGTAAATGCAATTCTCGTTAGATTTGCACAAGAAGCAATATTTTGAGTTTGCAAGAGCTTTAAAATAAATGTGTCTCTTAGGTTCTAGTTGTTCCAGTAGTCGACAAAACTTGACTCTTTCTCTGAGCTCTGCCAAGGAAAAAGGATCTCAGTCCTGTATCTATGCAAATGGAGGACTTTTCAGTAAATACTCTGGTTCAGTTCAAAGCCTGACCTCGGTAAGTAAAAATGTTTTAAGGCTCTTGAATGTCTGTTAACTTGTATTGGATATGCATCAAAAGGCTTCACTGAGGTGAAGGAGCTTCCTGAATGAACTGCACAGGCAGCTGGAGATGCTGAGAAACCACTGTCCTTACCACAGAGTAAAACCAGTTTCTAGGCAGATGGCTTGGATATAATGTAGTCTGGCAGGAATGTGATTTTAGGGATACTCTCGTTTGTTTTTCAAGGTTCAGAGTGCCACCTCTTGTCACAGTTGTGCTTGTGCCAATTCTAATTCCTGGGATAAAGCAGATGAAGATGACCTTAAGCTTGTCAATATTCCAGTGACTACACCTGAAAATTTGTATTTGATGGGTAAGTTGTAATAAGAACATTCAGCATCTGCTTACAATGAACGTAAATTATTTCTTGGCTTTATGGTAAAGTGACACAAAATATTACGGTGTTCTTTCTCAGTGTCCTGTTGGCAAGTGTCTGAGAACATTTCCATAAAATAATGAAATCATACTTGATCTAAAGTTAGTTTTCTAGAACACTTTTTCCTCCACTATTTGCAGTAGTAATCCTTAAAATCAAGCCCTGACACATGGGGAAAATGATCACATTTCTTTACACAAAAATAAGGTAAAAATGTACTGGGTATATACTGATACAGGCTGGGAAGTGATGTTGTTTCAGCTAACATCTCTGTGATAATTATGCTTATTTTAGCTACATATTTTCCCGTGTCTGTAAAAGGTGAGTGCAGCTGAAGCTGATCCTGCTCTGCCCTAGGTATGGAGCTGTTTGAGGAGGCACTGAGGCGCTGGGAGCAGGCCTTAACTTTTCGTAACAGGCAAGTTGAAGATGAAGCAATCTGTGGTTCCATTAAGCTGGGAGCAGGAGATGCAATTGCAGAAGAAAGTGTAGAAGTGAGTACATCCCATCTGTAATCTACTGATGCTGCCCTGACTATTTGTTCTATGTTATAACCTGAATCTTTGCAAATTCAATTACCAAACTTGACAATTGATTCAATTTCCAATTTAGTGGTATTGTATTTAAAGGAGATCTCAGTTCATTTCTTCTGACTTTTTTGGTTGGTTATTTGGAGGAAGGCATGGGAAGGGAGCTAATGTTATTTATCTTTTGGCAATTGCTGATGCATCAGTGTTTGCTTCTGGACAGTATTATCGAGCTATCAAGCAGACAACTCCCCTGCATGTAATCCCTTGGGTCCTCTCTTTCTTTTATGATTATGTGAGAGGGTATCTGCTTGCCAAAGATAAATGTCTCAATGAAAAATGATCAGTTTGTGCATATTCACAAACAATATGCTTAAACTTTGTTTTCCTCCTTTCTTATAAACTAAATGCTAAAATATATTTTGAAATAAACAGATATATGTTACTTTCATTATTTCTAGTGCAGCAAATATCGCAGATAATTTTAAATTATTTTTAAATTTAGATTTTGTTTTTATTACTCTAAATAAAATATGTGTGTGTGCTGAAAAGCGTATCTATTGTGGGTGTTGAAGTTTTCATCTGACAGTGTCCCTGTGTGGTTTGTAGGAAATTGATGTGGCACGGTTTGCTCTGTGAAGGCTTAATATCCTTGTATTTTACAAAGGAATCTTACAGGCTGAAAGCAAATAGAAAAGCTCCTAATGTCTGTCTTCTTGCAGGATATCATTAGTGCTGAATTCATACATAAGCTTGAATCTCTTCTTCAAAGAGCTTATCGTCTTCAGGAAGAGTTTGAAGCCACCCTGGGGGTCTCTGATCCTGCTGCTCTAGCTAATGATATTGGTGAGTACTGCTACTTTACATCTCTTTTGCTTGTAATTATGGCTCTTGGGGGGAGGATTGAAATATCCACTGAGCAAAATTATGTTTATCAGTAAATCAACAACAACAACAAAAAATCACATTCTTTATATTATTATGTTGTGTTTGATGAAGTGGTTCTATTTTAGATAACAATAGATTGAAAGGAAATTGTTTTCTTTGTAACTTCTCAGTATTTAAACATTTATACAGCAAGAATATATGACCCTTTTTATAGCATGGGTGTTCAGAGATTTTATGTATCTTCTGAACTGAAACTTGATATGCTTTTGTCATAATTTTTTTTCCAAAACGGAAAATTAAACTAGAAAGACTTAATCTGAAGCAGATGTCCATTAGCAAAGGTCTTATCTCTGGTGAGTGAAATATATCAGTTCTGAGTGACTAAGCTGTTACAACAGCAAATATAATGAGTAGTTGCTGCTTGACATGCTGATTAACTACAGATAGTTTGATTATTTTTGTTGAAAGAATTGGATATTAAAGATGGATGCTGTTGTACCCTTTCATAATTCAAGATGAAGCATCTGTTCTCAAATAAGTGTAGAGTTGGAAGGCAGAGCACGTTCTGGGCTCAGTCTGGCAGGAGCTGCGTTGCCTGGCACGAGGTGGCAGTGCTGTGCTGTCCTCTCTTGGCCCTCCTCGTCCTGCATCGACCAAACACAGCCTTGACAAGGGGGGATTTACATTCAGGTCAGAGCTGGCTTTCTGACTCATCTGCATACACCTGTAAATGTAACCCTAAAAGCAAAAAAGCATTTGAACGTTTCATTATGGTATCTGAAACCACCAGACAAGTTGCATTGTATATCCCATTATAATTAGAATTTCATTTGTGATTTCTGTCTTCAGGCCAAATTAATAAAATGGTACTCAAAGGACTTCATCTGAATGCTCAATGTGTTTAGTTATTGTTTTGTTTGATTACCCCAGGAGTATTTACAATTAATATTTAATCTTTCAGATGTGATAACTAAATACCAGGAATGAGAATTTGATTCCTTTCAAACATTCTTTATAGAAATAATTTGTGATCTCTTGAGTTACTTTATTATTTAAATTTTATTTGTGCTGGACCAGATGAGTGAGGAAAAAATTAATGAACTGGTTTAGTGAATACTGTTTTCTGTGTTCAGGATTTGGAGCTTTTCATCATTATCTTTCTTGAACTTTTGACTTGAACAGCAAGTATATTAAAGGATGCTTCACTTTTTCAGAATGTTTTAATAAAAAATCAGAAGGACAATCTCCTGTAAAGCGCTTGTGATGCCTGGAAGGGTTCAAGAGTCACAAGAATAAGCAAGTCCAAAAAATTTATTAAATCCCAGTGATCAAAAGAAATAAAGATAGTACAGCCTTCTTTGCACTACTGAGAATAAGAATAATACTCTACTGCAAAATACAAACTACGGTTCTGAACAGAAACAAAAGTGGAGGGTCCTATGCTATGTAGGAATGACTATAACTTGTGGCAAAAGAGGTAGCTGAGATGTTTTTCTGGATTATTTATACCTAAAACTTCTAAAGAAATTAGATAAAGAAAGCATACTAATCTACCATTTCCTATTCACTTATCTTGGAAAATTAGAATGGGAGCTGTTTGTTT
Source organism: Haemorhous mexicanus (assembly GCF_027477595.1). NCBI lineage: Eukaryota > Metazoa > Chordata > Aves > Passeriformes > Fringillidae > Haemorhous > Haemorhous mexicanus. Next base: position 12,180,062 of record NC_082349.1, read on the forward strand.
GTTTATTAAGATTTTGAGATAAATGGGCATTTCCCAATAATTTGGAACAATCTCCAGCATGTCATGCCTATGAAACAAGAGTTGCTAATTTGCAGTTCTGTTACCGCAGCCAAAATAATGGAGTATTTAATTAGTGCAAGTTGATACAATTTCAAAGCAGGTAAGTTTTCTTGGACTGTAGGTTTTTGAGAGATCTGCAGTTTGGTGAATTGGTATAGTATAAATTAGGTGATAATATTTAGCTCACTGATGTGAACATTTATTTATATTTCTGCCCACTGTTAAGAGAAAGATTTACCTTTTAGGGAAGATACCTAGTCAAATGCTGTAATTTTATCAGCCATATAATTGATTATAAAATCATTGTAGAGCTGGAAGTTGATAAAAATTTATAATTTAGGGCATTTAAAGTATTGAATTAACAAAAAGCAAAGATTAGTAATAAAGATCTGAATAATCTCTTTAAATAGTAACAAACTACATTTGTACTACCAATCCTGGCAGGTATGAGTTGTACATATAAGTGAGAGATTTTAAAAGAAAAATCATGAAGAAACACTTTAGGAAAGTTACACATCATAATCAGTGTAAGCTCTTTGCACATTGCTGCAGAAAAAAACCTTTTCTAACCTTTGGCTGTGTGCAAAGGACAGCAGCAGCATAGAGGCAGAGATGCAATCTTGGGTTGGTATGGTTTTACAATACTGTGTCCAGTTCTCTTGGTCATGTTTCAGAAGATTTGAGATTCTAGACAGCTCAAAACAAGCCATAAAAATTTTCCATGTTTTGGAAAAACAAGCTAATCTGTGGTTCATGTTGAGCATGTCAGCTCCTTACTGAAGAAAACACTGAGAGGTGACTGACTTGTTCTGAATAGCTGCTTACACATGGAAAAGGTATGTGGTGCTGGGGGATTTGTAGACCTTGTTGTCAGACTCATAACTAGATCAAATTCCTAGTTGTTCATGTGAAACAAGTGAAGTTCTGAAGTAAGCTACCCTCAACACACTTCAGGAGGCAAGATTTTTTTTTTTTTAGAGATGTTTTAGAGGATGTTTTCAGTCTTTGAGAGGAAGATACAAACCTGGGATTAAATGGTCAGTGTGGTCTTTCAGGCATTAAAGTATTTCCCCTTGCTACTGTTTTTCCTTCTTCTGTGAGCCTTGGAGTGAATAAGATAAAGTCTTTGTCTTTAATAAATTTGTAATTGCCCCATCCATGGAAGTGCTCAAGGTCAGGCTGGACAGGGCTTTGAGCCGCTTGATCTAGTGTTGGCAGGGTTGGAACTAGATGGTCTTTAATGTCCCTTCCAACCCAAACCATTCTGTGATGACACTTACAGCTCATTAAAAATGTTTATAACCAGCTCTTGTGCTTCAGAGTTTCAACTGTTCACCAGCAACAGTAATCAGAAAATGTTTAGCTCTTTTTATTTTTTTTCTCTTATACATAGGAAGGATAGATATGGTTTGTGGATTTTTCTTCTGTTTCCTCTACCTGAAGTGCTTGTGACCAGCCACAGCTGGAGTTGAGGCTCTGACAGTTGGACAGATGCTATCAAGTGCGACATAAATGCCTGACAGGCACTTCTTGTTCTTACTTATAAGAATGGAAGATGTTTATAATTTGATTTATAAGAAAGTCCAAATTTGTTCAGAAGGAAACTTACAGAGGTAAAAATTTTTAGCAATTTCTCAATTTTGGCTTTCTCTGTAAATTCTTCTGTCAAACTTCTGGAGCTGCTGAAACCTCTCTCCTGCTATTTATCTACTGTTCAGAGATGCTGCTCCTTCCCAAAACCTTTAAATGTTACTCTTCCCAACATTTCCCTCTACCAAATCAAGTTTAGATCTTAGTGCTGCCATAGATAAATCATACCACAGACTTGCTTTTCACTTTGTGATCCCACTTACTATTTTAAGTTGGTTATGCATGCTGAACAATTTGCCAAGCAGCAGCCTTCTGGAGGAGGCTGAGGTGATGTGTCACATAGGAGAGTCAGGAATGAGTTACCTGGGGGCCTGTTGGAATACAAGAGCTTATCACTGCAGCCACTGTCTTTTTTCATGTGCTGTGTCTGAAGTGCCTCTCTTCTGCCTGCTAGGACAGCTACTTCTGGTATTTCTAAATATTCAGCTTTCAGCACTGCAGAAGGCAGAGGTGTAAATAAACACGTTTTCTCCCTGTGAGTAGAATAGGATTAAGAGTAATAATAATAAAAATAATTGCAAATAATAGTTTTCAACTTGGTAAGCTGTTGTTGACTTATAAATTATTAATACCACCCTGGAAAAGACTTGCATTTTAGATAGATGAAATAATGGAATGCCATTGCATTCTCCACTGGACTTTCAGTATTATCATATAAATCAGTGAGCTAAAATAGGATTTCTGTAGAAAAAGTACTTCTGGACATGAAAATAAAAGAAATATGTAGGGCTAAACTGTGGTTGGTTTTATGCTGTGCCTCTTTTAGTACTGTGAACCAGCATGGAAAGTCAAAGACAGGCTGTCCTGAGGCAGCCATGAGGCTGCACTCTGTCAGAAAGGAGGCAGCTGGGACAAAACTGTGAAACAAAATATTCATCCTGCTGTTTCTGAGCGATGAATATAAAGGTGTGTAGAGGGTTAAAAGCTTCCAGGACTTTCAGTAGTCTGCCCTTGAAGAAAGCTCTTCGCATTTTTGTTTTCCTATTTAGATCTTTTCTAGCAGACTGAAATGCTAGTCGAGTTAACTTGGGAGGAATGCAAAGAGTTGGGAGGGAAACAATAGCTTTACTTACAAGCAGAATTTCAGGTCAGAGGGGAAAATTCTCAAATTCTAGGGTTCCTTGTCAGTGCTAAATTCCTAATACTTCATATTATTATTTTAATTTCTGCTGTAAAAAGGAATGCAGGCATTCAAACTGGTGGTGGCCTGTGTACACTGGCTCTTAAACTTTTTGACAATATTAAAATGTTTTTGTGTTAATGCATTTTAATTTTTATAATACTTTTTATTTGTATCAGTTACACAGCTTCAAACAAATTAGGTGTTTGAGCTACCACAGTAAAATATCTCACAAAGGTCTGTGCTGTTGGATGATTTTGTTGAAAGGTTTGTCTGTTTCTTTTTTTAATTTTCTTCTCACACTCAAAGATATGCCTGGCATTTTGGAGAGAATAAGCACAGCCTTTAACCTAGTCTCCAAACTGTTTGGAGAACTGATTTACATATTAGAAACCTTTTCTTCAGCAGCTCTTAAAACCAACAAAAATCTTTCCATAATCACTGAAGCTGTTGAAAACTCATTTAATATAATTTATTAACACAGACTTCTGTAATGTCATCCTATCCATGGATTAATATCTACAGCCTGTATTTTCTTCCTGCCTCTGAATGTTATTGGAAAAATTTTAGTTGGAGTGTATTTTATTTGCCTACATACAACAAATGTTTCTAGTTATAATTCCTAGTCTCCAATGAGGAGCAGTTTGTAATACTTCACTTAGGTGAGCTCTAGTATTGCATACTATAGAATAACTTAAAGGGTCATGTAACATTTTATGTTAGCATGAAAACTTTGACTTGCTTTGTTCCTTCAAGATAAATTTACATTAAATAATTTCTTAATTTCTTGGAGAAGACCTAAACAATTTTCTAGTGTCTCAAACAAGATTGAAATCAAAACAAAAGAAAACAGCTTTTTCTCTAAGTGTAAAAATGTTTTCATCCCTTCAAATTAGGGAAAAAGAAAGAAAACAATATATCTAAGTCTGAGGAAAAGCCCAGAGAAGTTATTCCAATCCTATTTTTAAAAAAATAATGGGCATTTTGAACAGAATTTTTAGCTATTGCAGTTTGTTGAAGTTTAGGAACTGCTAAAACATGAGGTCTCTCATATTGCAACCTATTGCTGCAACTCGTCGTTTCTGGTGCCCAAGAGATAGTCAAAGTGCAGATGTTTGAATTGGATTGTATGTCTTCCCTAATCAGTAATATTTAAATCTTCCCTTTAAAGGCATTTTGTTCAAACACTTCCTTTCTAAATGGCTGTCGATAAATTTTCTTATCACAAAGCACCTAGGTACAGTCCTTGAATAGAAGAAGATTGGTTGTTAGAAGTTCAATCTAATACTGAAGCAAAAATACTTTTGCAAACATTTTGTCTATAAAAATATTGTAATGCTTGGCTTTCTCAGTGGTACTCTTAGTTTTGGCAATACTCTACTAAAAATGCAAAGTAGCTTTGCATAGACACGCAGTGTTGTTACTGCTGCTGGAAAATATTGGTATTCATAGTATGTATCTTTTTGTAGCTATTTGCTAGCATGGAGTGTATTTTTCTGTTAATCCTAGAAGCTGAAATCTTTTCAACAGTGGCTTAAGAATTTCTATTTTACTCTTCACTGACCCAGCAATGGGGAAGTCAAGGTCACTTACTATGGTCAATTAGTTTGGAGGTTTTTCCAAAAGCACTTCCAATAAGATGAGAAAGAATGTTTCTGGTTTTTGAGGACTCTCGTTAGTGTTTGCCCAACAGCTTTGCCATTAGATCCAGCATTGCAGGCTATTTATACACCTCATTGCTTTCCCTTAAATGGCATCCCCGAGCCCTGTCTTCTTTCTGTCCACACCAAAACTCCTGTCTAAGCCCTTGTCTCTCTCACTTCTTGACTCCTGCCATGTTTTGTCTTGCCTTGTCCATTTAAAACTTGCTTGTCTGACATGGACTTAACTGTTGTTTATAAAAATCACCTTTGCTCAGTTTTTGGACCAGATTATTCCTCTCTTAAGTGGTCTCTCTCCCTCGGGAACTTCTCTTCAAATGAAATACAAGCTGGTCCTCCTTTTAGCTCTAAAAGCTGCTTGTAATGGAGCCACAATCCACCAATATGATTTTATTTCCCAGACTTTGTTCAGTTAGCTGTTTCTGTGCATCCCTGCTCAGGCCTCCTAACACAAAATGCATCTCAACTAATTCTGTTTGTTCTTTACAATATGTGGGCAGCTGCAATTGTCTCTTTCTCAGTTTTTAAAAAATTATTTTAAAAGTACATATTTACCTTCTTTTTGAGTAAAGTAATCATTTTCCCACGTGTCAAAGCTTGAATTAATAACTGCTTGCCTGCATTTTGAAAAGTTATATAAAAGTGGAAAAAGGCCTTCAAATGCAGGAGGTTGGGTTTTTTTAATTTATTTCTCCTCTCTCATGTTTTTATGATACATTCTTAACAAGTTATAGTTTGCAGATTCTTTTTCTTACTAGAAAAGGTGTTTGTGCACTTCTATTAGTTTGTATATGTTGTGAGTATAAATGTTCTAGAGGTAGGAAAAATCAGATAGATGGCAATAAGTGAGGGTGGGTAAGTGTTTATTTTTCTGGCTGGAATACTGGCAGTGTGAGGTTATATAAACTGGTGATCAGGAACGTGTTTTAGTCCATAGGGCCAGTTCCTCTTTTAGAACTTCTCTGAAAACAATCTCTTTTTGCATTGCAGTCTACTTTTAAGACAGGCTTGTCTGAAACATTTTTAGGCAAAATGAAGAAAGGTGAGCCAGAACAGGCTCAGGGAGAGAAAAGGCAGTGATAGTTCAAAATTTGAAGAGACTTCCAAGGAAATCAACTCTCTTGGCTTGGCAGCTTAGTCTTGGAAGTGCAGAAACAACACTTTGAGCTTTCCAATTGCTTTGGAGTGCAATATCAAAATGGAATATCAACAGAATCATAAAATCAGCAAATACACTTCTCTGCACTATAGTTTTGTCAATTCAGTAGTTTGAACTAAAATAGATACACTTCTGTCTGCAATTTTTTTTCAAGGACTTAAAATGAAATTAAAACATTGTGTGCATACCCAAAAGCTAAGAACTTTTCTTAATGAATGTGTTTACTATGTTTAAATCTTGCTGCCCTCTAAGTGGAAGACTGACCCATCAAGGGGACATTAAGGTTGTGGTATATCCACACAGCACAGTCTTCAAGAATTGCTGTTGACAGGATTTGTTACCTAGCACTAGCCGTGCCCCATCACTACAGCTCTGCACATTTATTTGCCAAGCATTTAGTTTGGGGTGGTTTTTTTTGATAGTTTACCCTATAACTGGAAGGCTCAAGTAGCTTGTGTAAGCATTTTATTCCTAATGGCCTTTTAATCTCTTACAATTTTCTTAAACTTCTGTTTCAGCTTGAAATGTTTCAAAGTTGAAACTGAATGTAGGAGTAAATTTAGTTTTGTGGAAAGTTATAGCAAAAGTGAACAACAACAATGGAGGGAGTAAAATTTAATATTTATGTGTCATTTTTCTGTCATGCATCTATTTGTCCCTTTAATTGCTAGAACTCTTAGAAAAAGTAACTGGGTTTGAGACGTGTTTGATTTCCCTTTTGATAGTTCAAACTACAGAGTGTTTTTTAAATAAATTACTGTCTCTAATTCTCTGTGAGATATCTGGACTGTGCACATGTCCCACCTTACCTAATAATCCAGTTTTGTAGCAAAGAGCTGTGGTGTAACTGATTCAAGAGCACATGTCGATCACACCAGGCTTTATTCTCTCTCCTGCTATTTAAAGCTGCCCTTGTTCTACATGGAGAAAGGCTGTGAGTATTTAAAGGTAAATGTATGCATATTTCCACATGGCCTGGCACTGATTAGCAGCTGCTCAAACAGATGTAGTTAAAGTTGCTGTCTAGTCAATGTATTAGTTATCTATGGTAAACCAGAGTAAGGGGGGGAAAAAAAAAAAGCAAGGCTTGAATAATGTAGATTGTGCATAACTTAGGTGAATGGCAATGGTCAGGCTGCTCTAATAATCACTTGCATTATGATTCAAGTATTAATATGTTGTAACTAATGCATTTGGTAACCTTATAGTGTTATTAATTTGTTTTTTTAGTTGAAGTTTGATAATTTGTTTTATTTAGTAAACTAAAGATTCAGAAGAACTCTACATAGAGTACAACCTTATAAGGATTCTTATCTCATTCTTTCCCATTGCTGGGGACAAGTGGAATACAAGTAGGCCCCAATCAGTGGGGCACTTAAGATATTCTTTAAGTCTTACTGCTTAAAATTAAGCAAATGTCTTAGTAAATTAGGTTCTTAAACCATATCTGTGTGCAGCTGGATTTGCAGAAGCCAGTCACATTCCTGAGCAGTGTCACTGGAGTCTGCAGCGTTCTTTTAAATAGTTCTGCCCTGAAATTGAAGGGAAGACTGAGATTATTAGGCTCTTCTTACAGAGTTTGTCTGTCAAGCATGCTCCATTCTGAATACAGAGTCTAAGTGTGAGCCCAAAACACACATGTATGTCTGCATCTTTTGATGTTTATTTCACTGAGGATCACCACCTGTATAGCTGGTTCTGTCTTTGTCTGATAATTCAGGGGTGAGAATGTATCAGATTTTTCTGATATTGTCTCCATACACGTAAGTGGAATTATCAACTGCTGGGCAGCATATGTTTCTTTTAATGGAAGAACAAGTGAATGTGTGGGTTCCTTTTGTCAGGCTGTCTTTCTTGCTTTGAAATGTCAGCATCCCTATGGCATGATGTACTGGCTAAAGAAAAACTTTCCCAGAAGTCTTAGTTTGACAAGATCATCTTGGATGGTCCCATACTCTTATGCTGTGTCCAGCACAGCTTTTATGTCAGAATACTGCAATGTTTGCTCTTTTGGGTTTCATATAACATGTTAAGAAACTGATTCTAAAAAAAAGTAAATTGAATAAACAGTTAGAAACACAAGTTTCAGGAGCTGAGCAACAGTTGCTGGTTATTATTGTCCTTTTCATCACTATGTGTGGTAGTATCTCTCTTTGAAGAAATGGGTGGTGGGAAAGGCAAGAAGGGGGTAATCAATTGCCTTGGAAAAAAGGAAGGGATACTCTTGGTAATGTATAAACATCCTGCTTTTAAGTACCCACTGACTCAGAGGTGTGGAAGAACTGAGACCAAAGGGAAAAATTCACTTACTTTTGAGACTCCTCTGTCAGTCTGGTGAGAAGACCTTTCTACCTAACCTGCTTATGGAGGCCTCTGGCATAGGAAAGGTACTGAAGATGTGGAAGCCTGAAAGTTAGCCTTGTACTTCCATCTTCTCTAAATATGATATTGCATCTTCAATCTGCTCTGCATCCCCATGAGTTAATGTACTGTCACACTGAAAGGGGTTGAACAGACCATTCCATTGTCACTAGAAGGTGGCTGTACAAAAATAGCAGTAGCTTGCACTTGGTTTTGAGATGTGAAGAGCTGAGAAAAGGCAGTGACGTTTAAATCTGATGACTAAGGTGTCTGGCAGGCTCCACAGGGCTGTGCTGTAAAGCCTGGGGCCTCAAAGTCTCAGCTTTGAAATAAGCAGCACTGGAATTCAAACTGGTCTTTGCTGTGGACAACAGATGTGGTGCTTTCTGACCTGCAGGAGAATGGAGTACCCCGGTGAAGAAGAGTGACAACTTTGTGCTGCAAATTCATCCAAGCAGACTCTGTCTGGATTAGACAACTGAGCAAACTTCACTTGGTTGCCAAATCTTTTCTCTCAAATCAAATCAAAGTACAGAAGCTGTTACCTAAACTATTGGACTTGAAAACAGTAGAGTGCTCAGAAGCAAAACTTTTCTATAAAGACTAGGGATTGAAACCTTAAAATCAGAGAAGATACTTAGGTTCAGGGTAAAGAAGTTGTGAAAAAATGTAACCCTGTATAAGAATAGAATCATAATGTGCAGTTATGAATCAGTGTTTACATTTTCAGTGAAATGAAAGGCTGTGTGATAGGGAGAGACCTCTCAGTGACCTGTACTTTACACAAGATACATGTCTCAAATCTGCTTCAGGATCATATGTCTGTAAAGCAGAGAGTCAAGAGAGGGAAAACAGAGAGGTGAACACATGCATACATATATTTTGTATTTACTAAGCTGATTTCTCAGCTGTCAGCACACATGATGTTAATTCAGGGTATAAAATACATATCAGATGCTGCTTTGTTTTCTTAAAATTCAGATTTTAGCAACCTAGCACCACGTGTGTTTACTCTGCCTCTTCCTTGAGATTTATTGTAGAGTTTCTCATGATGAGGTCTTTCTATTTTGAAATGTTGGTTTTACAATAAATCCTGCTATGATGATTCAGACACAGCTTTCACAGGTCATGTTCTCTATAATACAATGATACTTTTAGCCTTTGGTATTTTCTTTGCTTAAAAAAAAAACAACTATCAAAAAATATTCCAACTCTGTTATCAAATTTATGGAAGAATTCTTTAGCAGATTTAAATCTTGAAAGAATCATTTCATTTATCACCATTCCAGAATATCAAATTTATACAGTATTTCCTAATACCTTTCTGTAATTTGATGTACCTGTGTCCATGGATTATGGGAAGTTAATTGAACTTATATTCCTTTATCAGGGACACTTGATTTTTACATGGAGAGACTAAAATGATTACACATACAATTTTGTGCTGTTTATTTACCTTTGCAAGATGAGAGCAATAAGATATAAGAACAGTAGCCATGTTGTTTTGCTTTATACACCATTAAATGTGGTATTCTGCAGATAATATAAGTTCATGGACAAAGTCAGCATCTTGAATGTCTGAAAATAGTCAAACTTATCAACATCACAGAAATTGTTATTATTTCATTGCAAAGTATTTGGAAAAATCTCTTGAAGATTATGAGATTATTTTAGGCAAATTGCATCTTTTTCCAGATGACAAATATTGCAAATCAGTACCTCACAGTTTTCAGGTGGATTTTATTGCTTATGTGTGTAAACTGAATGGATTGTACTATTAAATTTTTATAAGCATTCTCTACTTATGAAGAATAAATTACTGTCATCTATACACATGCTTTTAATTCAGCTTTTAGTCAGCTGTACTACTTTTGTCTTAAGAATAACATCCAAGTGATACAGAACACAGTGACTGTACAACATCTTGGCTTTTGCATAATGATAATTAGGTGAGAACCCAGTGTCTTGGAAAAGGGACCTTTTTATACCTGGATGAGTGTGTTTTAAGTAGAAGGCTTTTATGTGAACCCTAAATATTATAGTTGTGCTTGGCAACAATTATGAAAGCTCTGTTGAGTCAACTTTTTCCAAGGAAGTTAGATTTGGCTCTGTATTCACACATAAGCAGAAGATTATTCCCTGCGTGAAAACTACTGAGGTTTCTGTTAGGGATGTCATTTGAAGGCTCAGCAGTAAGCTCAGCCACAGCTTACCTTGACAGAGGTCTGTGAGTACTAGGAGGAAGGCAAAGTTGCAAACACTGATTATCTGATGCTCTCCTGTGCTCTTCTCCACGAGACAGCTTTGGCTGCTGAGTTCCTGCACTCACACTGGTGAGCAGAAGCTCAGAGTTAGAAGAGGGCCCTGCTGGAGGTGTGAGCACCCACTGAGAGCCAGGCTGGAGTATCTTCTGTGGGTTGGTGGGCATGGAAGGACTGTTGCTTTGTTTCCTAAAGGAATCTGTCACTTCAGTTTGCATCAGAGCAGTTGCAACAAAGAACCATGAGACATGTTGGACCTGTGATACTTGCTGATGTACTGGTAGAGTACAAGATTTGGGGAGATATTTTTAAAATACCCTGACCTGAAATACATTTTCATGTTGAAGTCAGTAACAGCTTTGGTTTCATGTGGTTAGATGAGGTGCCTCCAGCTTCCCCCAGATATTTGTGTTACTGGAGAATGTAAACACATACTGCAACAGTAGATTGACAGTGTGGGTACCCTGCTCCGTTCTTGGCTTGCTTTTTTAACCTGTGGCTGTATGGCCCAGTCATCAAAAGGGGACACTGAAGGCTGGGAATGTATTCTTTTTATAAATAGGAAATGATGTAAAATTCACTGCTTTCTGGGTGCATCCTGTAAGACTTCATGTAATGCTTTAGCAGCTACTTGGTAGAAGGGATGATCAGCACTCTCAGAATTATGACTATTTATAAATGTAAATAAAGCTGCTTTTGGATGTTTCAGAAAGGGGTGACAAACCACTGTGCCACTTGTGACTAGCTAGAAGACTGTGGCACACTCATGGAACTGAACTGATTCATGCTGCTGTCTGAACTGGATTATTGTGAGGGGTCTGAGCACACAACGTGGGCTGACGGAACACTGGGCCCCTGCTGCTCTGAGGGTACCATGACTTTCCATAAGTGGATTCCTTTGCAAGGTTTTTTCCTTTTCAGACTATAAAGTTTCTACTTTCTTATCCTGCTTTTCTGCTTGTTTTAACTGCATTGATTTTCCACTGAAGTGGGAGGGCTGGGCAGAATAGGGAACCATGACTTTAAAGGTGGTACTTGGAACTAAAATCTGTAACTCCCAGTGAGTTCTTTATTAGTGGGTAAGTGCTTTCCTTTTTTAAATGCTGCAGCTAAGTGCCAAACTCACTTGTGAACTCCTGCCATGTTTCATTCAGGGTTGGCAGGAAGATAACATGGAAACGGTTTTCAGAGTTCTAAAACATTATGTGAAGGTGAATGCTTCCCAGTTGAATACTAAAAAGCTAATTTCTGTGTAGTTATGAAGGTCAGATTTTGTTCTGAGAGTTTAGGGGCTTAGCTTTGCATTCTGTCTTACCGTGAAAACCTACCAGAACAAAACCAAATAATTTTTCTGGATTAGTACTTTGTGAAAATAGCTTGGTTCTGGTCTCTTTTTTAAAAATCTTGTTTAGTTTTAAATAGATAGTTGTTAGCAAAACCTTTTAAAGCTAGGAGTAATTTCACAAGCTTTAGCAGTCCTCCATGTTGTTCCATGTTTTAATACTGTAATATCATTTAGGGTCTACAGATAGATTTTAAGGCACTACAATCAAGAGCCATGATTGTAACATCTGAAACTCTACTTCACCCTCTTTACAAATATAAGTGAACCCAAAATAACTCCTTGGCTCCTCAAATGAGTGAAGTATATTTGAAGCTCACATACTTGCTAGTATTCCCCTCCTGAAGTTATTAGAGTCCATAAGAACTAGGGATGAGTGTGTGAGCAGTTGCAGGCACTGCTGGGTGGGTTCCTCTTGCAGCTGTTCATTCCAGGAGTCTCTTTGTGCCACGGTCTCTTTTTCTTCGTGTTCTTGTGTCTAAGAATGTTCTGCTGGTACTTGCATGGTATGTACTCCAGCTGTAACTTCATTTTCACCCTAGTGAAATTCCATGGTGAATTTTCATAAGAGCATACTCTCTTCACAGCGTGGGTATTGATAAGCACCTGCTTGCCTAAGGATGTTTTAGGGTATTAGGGTGGTGGTGGCCTGAAAGTCAGAAATAGCTGACAAGGCTGTTTGGTTTTCTTTAGGGAGGCTGTGCTTTGTGTGCATATATCACTTGCCAAAGGTATTATTTCACTCAGCATTTCCAACCTTATTTTTAATCTTTTTCTTCCTCATAAAATACAAATTTTGTGTCTTTTTCTGTAGCAGTGAGATTTTTTATTTTTTTGAGTGAAAACAGATACTCCATATTCAACTAATTAACATGTTAAAAACATTCTGGCTTGATTATAGTTTTAGGCCATATTAGAAAACTTGGAAGTATGACTTTTTCAACAAAGATAGGTTAAATAAAAATTTTATTAGCTCTAGAGCTTCATGTAGTCTATAACAGGCTGAATGCAAGATCGATGGAAGAATCCCTGATTCTGTGTTGTTCTGGGCTGTGACTTCTTCATTTACACCAGTTATTTTTTTCATATATGTGGAATACATTTTAGTTAAACAGCATTATTCCCATTTATATGTAATCAACCACACAATCCAGAGTTAAAATATTTAGAATCAGTCTGGGGATATGTTCTTGTTATTGAGCTATAAACTCACGTATAACAGTAGAAGCAGCTTAGGCAAAAGGAGAGGTTGAAAAAAGGAGAGCCAAAAAATCTGCAGCCAGTCTATAGATGCCTGTACTATCTAGATTTAACAGTATTATTGCAAGTTCAGCAAACTCTTTTGTTAAAAAGTGATATTAGAAAATCATCTAATGTAATATTAGAAGAGAATTAATGCAAATCATGAGTTAGAAATTCGAAAGAAACATCATGTTACCCACCTACTCTAAGCAGACCTCAAGCTAGTGCTTTACAAACCACAGTTTGGTTTTCTGTTCCAACATTTCAGATTTCAGTATGTGATTGTTTCTCGACCAACTTTTAACCCGCAGTACTTTTCCTCTTGGTTTTAAGAGGTCAAAAGAAAGAAATAGTAAGAATGAGCTGAAAAAATCAGACTTCATATGAATAGTGGTGAAGTCGTGATTGCAGTTTGCCTAACTTGCTCTAGTAAAATCTTTGTCCAAACTCTGAATCATTTTTTCCCTCAGTGAATATTCCCAAAGACAGATATTTGTTCTGTGCAGTTTTTGAGCTGTCATTCCAAGTCCGTAACTAATAAAACCATAACAACCACCAAAGTAATAGTTAAGTAATGTGGCTTTGTAGCATGTCAAGTGATGAGTAAACCATCCCAGTAAATTGGCATTTGGCCACTCCACTGTGTAATGGAGTTTTTAGTGAAGTATTGCCTTAGCAACAAGCCTGGATGACATTGGGTAGCTGGTTGCTGCTGACTCTTGGAGATTAATCAGGCTTTTAGGAACACATGTGTAACGTCTGAAGGTAGAATAACCCAAAATAAAAGTATCAGCTCTACTGGGAATGTAGGATGGGTCACATCAAGCCAAAGTCTGACTTACCGACTTATGAGTTTAATCCTTCTGTGAAAGTGTTTCTATACGGTGAAAATGAAACCATCCCAGAAGGGCAAGAGTTGAAATCTGAGAGTAAAGTAAAGCAGAACTGAGAGAAACTGTATTGCAGATGATTTTAAGAAAAAATAACAGTTATTTTAAAGGCTTTAAGAATGTTTGTACTGTAGGAAATACTTCTGGATGTGTTACTTCAATGAAGAAGCTTTTTGCGGAAAGAGGATGCAGTGAAGATTAAAAGCTTCACTTGCTCTCTGGAAGAACCAGCAAGTGAAAAAAGGCATGAAAAGTAGAAAGTGAAGCAAATTCAAGTGAAACTAAAATGTGGTGGCGGTTTTTTAATTAATGGACTTCTAGTTAGAAAAATAAAAGTGGTGGCTAGTTTGTTACATAACAAAGCCAAGTCAAAAACTTAACTGAGGATCTAGATCAATATAGCAAAGTAATATCATAAGATAGAGAGATCATCAGAAGTCTGTAAAAGAAAGGCCAAAACTTTGGCCAAGTCTTTTTGTCTTCTTCCAGTTCATTGTGGATGATATTTGAAAATCCACTTTAAAGGCAGAAAAACAGAGTCACAAATGTTAGTGGGTCATAAAAGAATTTACTCTTACAGTAGTATAACGTTGTGCCTTCCAAATGAAATACTGTCTTAGAGTACGCATGAAACACATTTTCAAGTCTTAAATGGAATTTTCTGATTGTCTGATAAACTTTTTTTTTTTTTTAATTTTAAAGATAAAAACACAGACATTACTGTAAAGGATAACACGGATGATTTCTGCCTTCGAGATACATTAAGCATTGCATCCACAGATTCCTTTGTTTCCACAGCTGAGGTAAGGCTCTTAAAGATTGATTTTTTAAAGATTTATTGATCTATTGATTTATTTCAACAGTGAACTGAAGAATCCTTTTTTTTTTTTGCTAATTATTGTGAGCAAAAATGTATTTCTCTTGTGGGGGAAAAAGAGCTTTTCCAGGCTTTATTGGACCCAGTTGTTTTGGGTTTATTTTTGTGTATTGGTATAATGCATCCCCAACTCCTCCTAAATAGAAGTTGCTTTTGAAAAACAGATCACATTTTCATGAGTGAAGAAGCAGTCAGTTGAGGCTATAGTAGTTCCTTTCACCATGATTTGTATTTTTCTGTTCTTTTTTCCTATCGCTTTACCATACTATAAAGATGTATGAAGAAGGCTTTGTACTTGTTTAAACCTGGAGGGGTTTTTTTGGGAAGAAATTATAAGAAATTGACAGCAACCTGTTTTAGCACGTTCCATGCGTGGCATGAAGGCACCAGGTTGAGCTGTTACTCTGTTGTTGCACTGTGATGAAATGACTTAGCAAGAACCAGAGGTCTGAGACTGCTCTGGAGCCCTGGGCTGAGCTGGTGGGGGGAGCTTGTCTGGCTGTGTGGGTGTGCAGGGACCCCACAGCTCCCTGCAGCCACCATGGGAAGGGACCTTGGGCTGGCAGTGGCAGTCCCTGGAGGTGCAGTGGGGCTGCAAGGGAGCCTCCTGACTGGCCACACTGGGAAGCTTCCTTGGCAACGTAATGCACTTGATCCAACTCACTCTAATCCTGTGGGATAGGAGCACAAAGGACATGTGATAATCTCTGGGTAGCAGCCTATTAGCTGGAGTCTGCTACAGCTCCCTTGAAGTATCTGAAAGAGACTCATGAGCAGTGACACACTTACTTGAATGAGGAATATCTCCTTCTGTAGTCTCTGGAGAGCTGAAGTGATCTTGAACAGCACTCGTCTCCAAAAAACAGGAAAGGCAGTTGGCCTCAAAAGATCCATTTTGTGATAGATACTGCTCTCATATATGCATCACAACTAAGCTACTGAAGTCAGTTGCAAAAAGAGAGAATTGCACACACATTCTTTGCAATTGTTTTGACTGTCTGTTATAGGGTTTGTTTTTTCCATAACGCAGTTACCTTGATTTAGTAATTCACATTAAATAGTAATTTCCTTGATTTAGTAACTCACATTAAGTTGTGGTGCCTAGCATCCATTCCGAACGAGGATTGTATCCATAGAGACTGGTTACTCTTTGCTGTAATTTGGACAAGACCACAATTCAAGCTTGCTTCAACTCTACCAGCTCATGAGAGGAGGTGTAAACCATTATAGTTTGTACATTTTGTATCTGGTTTGTTTTTGGGGTTTTTTTCCCCATGAACTCCCATAATGCTTTTGCAAGTATGTGAGGATGGGAACAACCCCTTCTGCTCATTTGTGCTGCTTGGCTTTAAAGAAAAGCAAAACCAACCAATCAACCAAGCAAACAAACCCCAGGATGTATCAGTGGAATCATCATCCTCTCCTGAAGCCATAATGTCCCAGAATCTGCAAAAAAACATTGGAATCAAAATTGGACATGTAATTGTCTTTAAGTATCCTGAAAAGATTCTCCACGTTTTGATACACCAAAGCCACTTCTATCAACTTGTTCTTCCAGGAAAAAGTTACGAAGATTTTCTCATCCTTTCCAGCTGTTCTAACCTTTGCCAATAGAACAAATTCTCTTTTCTCAGATTTTATTGAAGACTATAGTGAAATTCTTAGGTGACAGAAGTCCTGAAGATTAATAGAATATGAACAACTTGCAGTTTGGTGTTTGAGCCAGAGCACCATCAATGTTCTGGGTTAAATGGGAGCCACCAGGCCTAAACTACAGGGTCAGCTAGCTCTGGAGTTGTAGCTACAGGGCATCATTGTGTGGTGCAGGGAGAAGAAAGCTGTGAATTGGTGTTCTGGTACAAAATCACTGCTACCTTAATTTAATATTTTGTCCATCCTCAGGAGGGTGTGTGGTGAGAAAATGCTTCACATTATGGCAATGAGAAGGAGCAGTAACAACTTCCCAGTGTATTCAGCTGTTAGTAGAGAACAGTAATTGCTTTGATTTAACAGGATTACAATTGACATACCAAATTCTTTTATTCTAGACATGATGATAAGTAGCTTCCTCTTGCCTATCTACTTCTTAATTTTTTTTTTTTCTTGCACTAGGGAAACAGTGGAATGTTTTAATTTAGGCTAAGTGGTCTGAGGTTTTTCCAGCACCGGATTTGTCTCACCTAAGGGCCAAATGAGGCACTTCCTTCATCATAAGCTCCCTGATTGCAGTTACAATATTAGTAACTGTCCTAAACTCCATGTCCTGATAGAAATGTTTAGCAAAATTTTTAAATCTAAAGTTCATATGTGTGTTTATACTGCTCTGTGATTATGCCCTACTGGAATTAATAATTTCACCTTCCAGGAAATTAGAATGTAGCACCATTTTTTGTGGCCTCATCATGCTGCAAGCTCTGTGTTGACAGTTCCTTGGCTTCCTTCTACACTGTGTCCTGAACCAAGGAGCAGGACTAAGTATTTTGTGTGTCTGATTTTGGAGACTGGAAACTGTGTTCATGTTTCAGTGCTGACAGAGTCAGGTCAAATTTAACTCCCTGCCCACAGGAGAGAGAACATTCATAAAACAAGACACAGATAGATGCTTGAATGGAAATTGATAGGGATACTGCTTAGGAGGCAACAAGAATGTCATGCTGTGTTATATTAGAACAAAATATAGGAAAGAGCTGTACAAAACTGGGACAGTTTGGCAGGGTTTGCATCACGTGCCCTTTTGATGAGCTCTACAGGATGGCAGGAGGGTGAGCCAAAATTTCATCTGGCTATGGCTGGTGATCAAGAGGGTGCTGAGGATCACTCATTTGATGACTTCTCATACAGAGTTGTGCCTGTCTGTCACCTACAATATACACAGGTGCCTGAATCTTTTTAAAGACAATTTAGACACAGTTGCCATCCCCATGACCAGACAGGCTTCTATTCTTAAACACACTTAGGCTCTAGAAGCATTGCAGAAGGGGTGGTAAGCACGACTATTGCCCTAATTAAGTTGATAATACTACTACTGTGATAAATACTGGTATTTTCTTCCCCATTTGAGCCTGGCTGCCCTCAGCTTGTGTTGATGAGGGTTAGCATGCTTTTCACAGTCTTGCTTTCCCATCTACTGTGATCAAAATAGCTGCCACCTTTGGCAACAATGCAGCAGTTAGTGTGCCAGATAAAGGCCTCTGCCCTCTCTTTCCTGGCTTCTTTTCCATCTTCCTAACAGAACCTCCTTCCTGCTCTCCCTGACAGTGAGCTTTGTTGCTGCTTCTTCCTTGTCAGTGCACATGCATTTATCATGTCTTATTTTTATGTTTTGACTAGTACTGAATCTGTAGATCTATTATCAAATAAACTTTGCTTTCCTTAGTCCAAAGCTTGGGAGATTTTTTAGGCTTGTGAATAAAGCCTTTGCTGCTTTTTATCAGTAACAGCCTTCCTGTTTTCTTCCAGACCTTAGATGGAACACACCACTTCATTATTTCAATTTATTAAAATGCCATCTCAAAGGTTCTAGTTACTAATCACCATCACATTTTCTAACTCCCCAAACATGTTTCACTTTCATCCTGCAGCTACTTACTTTTTTTAAGGAAATCTTTTCTCTGAATGTCTTTATATTTTAAAGAGATCATCATCAGCTTTTTTAATATAGGGTAAACATAATTTCTCAGAATGTAAGCAATGCTGAATGTGCCAGTAAAGTGACCTCTCTATTAGGGGAAGCAAGCAAGAATTCCTGAAAGGTCTGACATTGTTTATTTTTGTTACATTCATGTAGGTGGTTATTTTGGTAATCAACAAGGTCTTGATGCACAGCTGAGAATTTTTCCTATTTATTAGGAAACAACTCGTGCAAATAAGAGTACTGAGCCTGTTCCTCAAACCAAAGCAGTCGGAGCATCTCAGACCTAAAACCAATTACAAGTGGCAAAGGTTTGATGCTTTAGAGCAATGATTTCAGCATCTCCTTACTGCAGATACAGCCCTAAAGCTGAACTGATTAGCATCTGAACAGTGTCCATGTTGGAATCTTCAGAGGCTGCTCTGCTGCACTTCAGGCTTAGTTAGACACAAGTTAGAACTTCAAGCTTTGGAGTTTTGAAGATGTATGTGTTATTTTAACATAATGATCTTAGGTATCCCCTGCAGGCCATCATAAATGTCCTTGTGGTGGTCACCAACAGGTCTCTCTTTGTTGAGCCTTGAATAGATACAGGGAAAGCCTTACAAGATGAGATTGCTGCTATAGTGTCAATCATCTTCTATCTTTTCTTTGTCTGCATTTTCATTTTCTTCTCCATGTACCTCCCTGACACTGAGGAAGTAGCAGACACTTAGGGGCTGGCACATATAACCAAGGGCCTCATCCAATTCCCAGGTATCTGTCCCTGTGCTAATCTGTGACCCCAAAGGCAATGATCAGCCATCTTCATGTGTGAAGGTGTTATCACCTCAAGTGCTGGCAGCAGATGAAGGTTACCTGCATCTAACTGTAGAAATCACCAGTCCTAATCCAGTCACACTCAGTCAGTTCCATAAATATCTGAAGAAGTTGATTTGCCTGAAATTCCTCATACTTGGCTGTATGGCCTCAGTGACAGGAAAAGCTGCTAAGCATTTATTTACTTGAAAATTTCAATGGAGGTTTAACATAAAGTAATACTTCAGTATGATTTTCTAAAGTCATTCTACAATAGAGATTAATCTTCTACATAGTTCAGTTACGTTGAGAGTTAATTTTAAAGATGTTTCTTTGCTCAGTTTTAGTAGCCTAGAAACACAGGTTTGTTTGCCCCATGCAGGATATTGGAAAAAAAAAAGCTAGAATTTATTTTCTGGTACTTAACTAAACTGAATGATGTGTAAACATCAGATTTTTTCTTTTATTATTTATAATATAATGTAATCTTTGTAGTGAAATTGTAGCTAGACATTGTTTTGTGGATTAAATATGATACTCTGTAAACAGGAGTTCTCTGTATTATTTATGTGCTTTGATTTATGGATCTGTTTTTATCTTTCTTTAAAAATGTCGACAAGTTCATGTTTATTTCTGTGTTAACCATAGAATTAACACTGTCAGTAATGAAAACCATTTAGGGAGCCTGTAGTATAAAACACTGAATACTCATGTTTTATACAGTATGCTTGGTAACTGGGAGACTTATTTACCCATGAAACTAAAACAGGGGTGGAAGGATGTTACTATTTCCAGCTCCCTGAGGAATTGTATGGTGCAATCATTCTGTACTTTGTGCCCTGGCAATTATTTTCTTTTAACAGCTTTGAGACCCATTAGGATATAATTTATTTTAAGTAGACAATTCAAAAACTTAACTATGCAAATGAAATGCAAAAGTAAGCTGCCTTTATTTTATTAATTAAAAAGTTTGAAACTTGAAACTGTAGCTTTCAGATTTTAGGAGTTACAAAGTTAAGTCTTATGACCTGGTGTATCTTTTCTGTTCACTTGTTGATTGTTACCCCTTTGTTTTAAGCAGAGGCAGAAAAGGATGCATCTTTCACTAGAACATTAGGAAAACTTCTTTAATTTGTTTTATCTTCACAAAAATTATATCAGCAAGCTCTTTAGTGAACTTCCAAACCATTTTTTTTCAGCTTTCAGAGCACAGAGAGATTCGTAGCACATATGGTCTGGATTCCCTTTGCCACTGCCCCCTGTATGAAGAAGCCATGCACTTAGCAGAAGAAGGCAAAATTTATTCACGGGTGTTAAGGTATTGATTTATGTCTATTTAATTATTTCCAGGAAAAGCAGGAAAAGTTCAATATTCTATCTAGAAATCACCTTTTAGAAGTTACTTGTACTAGGTATTTTTTCTAGCAATTAGATTTAGATGGATATTCTTGTGCTGCTTTTTTTTAATAGTCTCTGAAAACTTTTCTGTTTTGCATAGGACTGAAATGTTTGAATGTCTAGGAGACAGTGACTTCCTTGCTAAGCTTCATTGTATTCGACAAGCTTTTCAGGTAAACTGTAAGGGGTGGTTTGTGTGTCTTGTTAAGCCTAACCTACGTGCATGGCATTGAAACTGACTGTTAGCCTTTGTGCAAGTATTTTTATAATGTAATCTGTATTTAAATACTTTCTTGTTGCTTTTACATTTTTATCATTCTAAAATGAGATGTGTTTGCAGAGGAGTCCAGATTTTATGATTGGCTTTGGAACCTTTGCACCCAAGTCTTATTAGGAACTTGTTAACTATACTAGAGGTGATAATTAAAATTGATTGAAATGTTTAAGGTCATTTGGTATAACCTGTGAATGAACCTGTCTATATTTTCCGAACCTTTTTCTAGATAATTCTTTCAGAAACATCAAACAGAATATTTCTTGCTGAAAGTGGAAGAAAAATTTTGTCTGCTTTAATTGTGAAAGCACGAAAGGTAAAAGCCTTTTTGTACCAATGTTTTGCTGTTTATGTAACTTCTACCTGAATTCATGGTCTAGGGAAAATCAACCATATCTCTTTTTATATTTACTTGATACTCATTGCTTTTACTTTACAGAATCCAAAGAAATTTGAAGATGTCTTTGATGAAATGATATATTTTTTGGAGCAGACAGATCACTGGGATAATACTGAAATGGAACTTGCTGCTAGAGGAGTGAGTTGCATTTCTGAAAAGTGCTTTTACCCTTACTTTTACTAATGCCATAGGATCTAAAAATAATTTTCTACAGTTCAGAATTGTGGGAAAGACAACTCTTTATTGTTTATATTCTCTGATTTAGAGAAATGGCATTCACCAGTTTAGTACCAGAAACCACACTTTTTTTAAACTTCTCCTTTACTGACAAAGTATTTTTATTATTCCTTAAAAACAATTAGTCTGCAAATTACAATATGGTGCATGCTGAATTCCACTGCTGAAAGAGAAACTAGGTTACTTAGATCATGTTCTCATTTAATATAGGTGAAAAATCTGAATTTTTATGATGTTGTCCTGGACTTCATATTAATGGATTCATTTGAAGATTTAGAAAATCCACCAATATCTATACAGAATGTAGTAAATAACCGCTGGTTAAATTCCTCTTTTAAAGAAACTGTAAGTATTCATGTGTAATTATATTCATTGATCTGTAGTGCATGCAGTGTACTGAGTATGTACCTGAGATCTTCCTCAAAAGAATTTAAAAGATTGTATTATCAGGTTTTTCATAATAGGAATTTAAAAGTTACAAGTTGGCCCAAAACAGAGAATGATTCAATGTATTGGAGAAAATACTTAACCTTGTCCTTCCTTTCTCTGAGGAACTAGAATTTTAGAAGGGAAGTTTCTGTTAGCCACATTTTAGACATCAGGTCCAGGTTTTGATTTAGCAATAAGGGACGAAGGTACAAGGAAACAAAAGTAAATTAATCCAATACAGGTATTCAGCTGTTGATTACAAGTAATGGTTTTTTCATGTGTGGCTGTTTATTTGCCAAAGAGATCTCATCCCTCTTTTAGAGACACAGGCTAGTGCCATGGTCAGCTGGTACAGAGACTACTGTAATTTCATCCATTTTTATCTGTACACTGCAAGTTTTCCTTTTATTTTTGTTTTTCAATTGAAATATTCCCTCCAGAGGAAAAAAAATAAAGATAACATGTATATATTTTTGTAGTTTTATGGGTACAGTGTGCTTTGTCTGTATGAAACTCTCTTTGCAGTACTGAGGGGAGTCAGATGAGGATAGTTAGAGGCTAGGAGGGGAAAAAGCCCAGTACTGATGTTGGGATATTGTATTTCACAGGTCCATATTTGGACAAAGCTCCATAGCTGAATCTGCAGCTATTGCAAGAATGTTTTTGCTAAAATGAAAAAGTACATTTCAGTGTGTTCACATGCCACTTAATATATAAAATAGTTACTCATGTCTGAGCACACCCTTTAATTTACAAGACTGGTCCTCACTTAAACCCAGTGAGTGTTGCTAACTATGGTAGCTGTAAAATCAGTCAAGGATGCCAAATTACATTTGAATTGAACTAACAAAAATGTTGCAAAGATGGATCTGAAATAGCAAGTATGAACTACCTATAAATTTGGTATTTATATCAGCTGCTGTTTTATGGTTTGAAACTTTGTGTTGTCACAAGATTGAAACTGAAGAAAATACATGTCCCTGAAATGTAGAATATAGAAATACAGTATTCTGCAGATGAGTTCTTTTGAGATGGAAAGTTATTTGCGGCTTGCTTTATTTTTTCTTTTTACAATTAGGCTGTGGCTTCAAGTTGTTGGTCAGTACTGAAGCAAAAAAGACAGCAAATGAAGGTAAGCTGCCCCTCAAATTATATGGAATAAAGGTATTGATCACCTCCTAAGAATTTGAAGTTCTTTTTGTAGCTTTGGCAAAATAAATGAGTGATCAACCTTTAGTCCTGTAGACTTGTTAATTTAGACAAGAGGTTTGTCAGTTACAGAAGTTTAGCTCCTGGGGCCCTAATGCCTGTTTTTAGCAAAAAGCCTTCACTGAAAGGTTTTCCTAAACCTAGTTTAGGTGCAGTCAGTGTGATGTCAGTCACTTCTCTACTTCCTGCCCCACATGCGGATCTCAGAGTTCTGCACACCAAGGTCAGGATTCTTGTATCTCACCTGCTTGTGCTGGGATTGTCAGCCCCACCTCCCTGCACGAGCCCACAGCCAAATCCCATTCAGTCCTGCCCCATTACCTGCCTGAAGCACCTCGTTCCTCAGCAGCACCAGGAATTCTGCTGCAGCCTCCCCTCAGCCCTTTCTGCATCCTGACCTCGCTGTGCAGGGGCTCAGTAGAACTCTGGGCCACAGCTCCTTACCTTTGGGGGATTTTATTAGACCAAGGAGGGAAGTGTTGTGCTTTTATGAAGACTTAATTGCTGAATAATAGAGCTGTATGCTAAGTTTACTGTGTAACTCTCGTCTACAATTTTTACATCACTAGGTGCCTGATGGATTTTTTGCACATTTCTATGCTATATGTGAACATATCAGCCCTGTTTTGGCCTGGGGCTTTTTGGGCCCTAGAAATTCCCTGTATGATCTATGCTGCTTCTTCAAGGTTTGAAACTTCTTTTTAATTACCACTTTTCTAAATTTTTTTAAATCATTCTGATTAAAATAAAGTAAGATTTTATTTATTAGTATACATTTGCATTGTCCTAAGATTAAGGCTAACAGTAAGAAACCATAAGAAGTACTTTGATATGAATGTTTTAAGCCTGGAACTGTTTTGCAAAGGCTATTTTAGCACACTTCTGTCTCAGCACCAAAATAATGCAAAATTGGATTCTTTTAGGGAACATGTTAAAGAAAGAGCTGTTATCATTGCATACTTTTTTTTTCCTTTTTGTAACTGAAAACAAGTTTTTCCTTTTTTTTCATCCCACTAGGATCAAGTGCTTTTCTTCCTCAAAGACATTTTTGATTTTGAAAAGGTGAGATACTCAACCATGGAGAGCCTGGCTGAGGACCTGACGCAGCTGCTGATGCGGCACACGGAGCTGCTGCTGGCCTACCTTGGGGCAGACTCACTGAGACACGTTGGGGCCTGTGTCAGTGGCCACAGGCCTGTCTTGACCAGTGGGCTCCTGGAAGCAAAAGTACAGTAAGCTTAAAATCCCTGGCAAATGGCAGGGAGTGCACACAGATGTGCTCTTTTCCACCCTTTTCTCTAGTGCTGAAGCTGCTGTGGCTGTTACTGAGCAAGCATCTGGGAATGCATCGTGTTGCTAAGTATGGAAAAGGACTCAGGGAGGTTAAATGTACATCTGTGAAAACAACTGGGGAGTGTGTTACTGTATATACCTAAATTAATTTTGCAGCTCAGCTGTCGCTGTATTTATATTTCATGTATCCCAAAGCTTTTTTCTGTAATATTCGGGTAAAGTTTATTTATGAAATACTGTACTTTTGCACAAATAATTCGTAAGTGAAGCTGATGGAGTTGTTTCCTTTAAAAGCTTACAGTACAAAATGTTCATTGCAGAGTCTCCAAAGCATTAGGTGTCTAGATCTAGAAGGTGTTTTGACTGGGGTGTCTGCAGTCTGTGATTCATGTGACACGTGCAATAAAGTAATCACACGCACAGAACTGAACATGTTGCCCCTGCCCCAGAATTCCATTTGTGTGGGTGTAAGCAGCCATTTTGTGCTACAGTGTAATGGAGCAGTGCAGGAAATGCAAGCACCGTTTGGGCAGGAATGACTGCCAGTATGCAATTTTTACTTTATTTTGATTTAAAATATCTAAACATCACTAAGGTGTTTAAAAATACTTCTTTATATTTGAAAAGCTAGCTTCACCAATTAATTTAAAACTTTCTTGTTCTAAAACCATTACTACTCAATATGGTGGTAAATGAACCAATATTATTCTCAGTTCATATGTAGCATTTCAAAATATATTTTTAATAAGTGTGTATTATAAGATTTATTAATAATGAAACAGAATTGAAGGCAGTGTTTTATAATTTAATAATTTGTGTCTTCCTCCCTTCTTTGTGGCAAGTCAGGTGTCTGTTTGAGAGGAGATTTGTGCAGTTGTGGCCCCCTCTGTGCAATGTAAAACTGTGGCTCAGGCCATGGAACCCTCAACTTCAGATAGGAACACAGCATCTTCAGAAGGTATGAGGCACCTTGCAGCAATGGCTTTTCCTGTTCCACAGGTGATAAATAATGGTGAGCTGTTATCTTTGAACTTTGTCAACTGAAGCAATGCTTCACAGTTAGTTTAGGCTCTAAAACTGCACTTACATGCCTTTGCTACACAAAGCCAACCCACAAGAATCTGTCCCATGTCAAGAAATACAGAGTAATTCCAAATATTCAGATACTTGAGAAGCATGTTGTTAAAATCTAGGATATCAAAACAAACTTTGACTAGCAACATTTCAAATTTTATGTCAAACACAACCCAAAAGGATGCTATTCAAAATGATGGCCTGTGTAATTCACAGATTTTACTGAAGCCAGCATTTTGCTCCTTTGTTGTACTCACTTGATAAATACAAAAAGTGATGAAAATGTGTCATATTACTTGTGTGAAATGCCAACTGATTATAGTTTATTTAACAAAAAAGAGTATTCTCTATATGTAATAAACCAGAAATTCCAAATGCTATTCTTGGCCTATTTCCACTGTTTAACTTGCTGAGCTTGGCACCATCCTCTTTGCTGTATTTTTTTTTTCTCTGCAATGTGTCTTCTGCATATGAAGTTTTTTTCACCCACCTCACTTAAGTTTTGAGAAGATAAATATGTTTAAGCTATGTGTATTTTGGCAGCTTTTTGCAAGTTATGAAAGAAATTATATTTAACAATAAAGGTGTCTTGTTGGGTTCAGAATCTATAGGAATAGCTGGAAATAGAAGGAACGGAGTAAGTGTTCTGCATATGCTACAGCAATTGTATGACCTGTAGGTAACAGAGCAAAGTGTCTGCTGTGATTTGTCTGGTCTAATAAAATAGAATGAAGAAAATTATACCTTAACATATATCACAGAGAAACAGAAATGCACTTCTTCACGGAATTAAAGGTATATTGAGATTTTCCTATTATTTACAAAAAGGTCTTGAAGAAACAGAGTTGCAGATGAGATTATAAATGTTTCCAGACACTTGGAAAAAAATTAAACCTGGAAACTTGGTCTTCTGTCAAAAACAAAAGGATTGTTTTAAACAGAAGAATAAGCAAGGTCTAATCAAGCACCAAATGATTCAGAAAATGAGGGGAACTTCATAATATCTGACTTCAGCATTTGTGTCCCTTTCAAACAGGAGCACTTCTGTACACTCACAAAGCTCTCAAAGGTCCACAGAGTTGGATTGGAAATTGAACCAATGTATTTCCCATCCAAAATAAGAAATACAGGATCTGGTTGTTATAAGATGCCACCAACAAACACTTGATTGAGAAACGGTAAAGAAACCAAAAAAGAAGGGAATAGAGAGACAGGGGAATGTCTGGGTACAGGTGGGAAGGCTTTTGATCTCCTCTGAGTCTTTTTCAATCTTTTTCTAAAAAGCATCCATCTACTCTGAGTGTGTAACCAGCTCCAGAGAGAGATACCAGTTTCAGTGGGGGAAGGCTCTCTCTCCTTGCAGCACAGAACTGCAATCAGCTCTGTTACAACCTGCCCCTTGAGCTGGACAGAACATTTGTTGATAACTGGCCATGTGGCTTAAGAATTTTAGAAGTGCACCACCTCTGCAAACACAAGTGCCAGAGCTGCACCATAGCATGATGCAGTTCTACTCTAGTTAATTCATGATCAGACTCAGAATTTAGTTTATAGTGTCTAAATTTAGGTAGTTTTGAATGATACTTTCCATCCTAATAAGAACAAACTAAATTTAAAAGCCATCCTCTTCTGCCATAATGATGCTCCTAAGATTAGAAATGTTGAATGCATAGGGATTGTAAAGAATCAAATATTTATATCATTTGTAATTTAGTGGTAATAATAATTTTACTTTAAATGTGTTCTTAATGATTATTACTCTTCCTTTTTCTAGTGTTTGGTTTCTATCAATGTAAATGTGTCAAATCAAGTGTCAGTAAGAGTATTTGTGACCTTTCTATTGCCTAAATGAACTGCAGCTGTGTATATAAAATAAAATATTTCAGTGAAACAACTGTTGCTCAAATAACTATCTGAAACTTGAATCTGAACAGCTCTTGAAATCTAATGCGAAATCATTTAATATGGGAGGAATTTTGATACCAGTTGGTCATTCTGAAATTGGAGTTTTCTGCCTGAAATCAACAAAGAACAACTACTACAAATTTTATTACATAAATTTAAGAAATTTTGTATGGGAGCAGCTTTGGGGCTGTTCAGTTTCATTGTATACAGCTGTTCCATTGTAACAGCCAAGCTGTTGTCTCTCTACTTGGTTTTAGGAGACGAATTTTTTCAGGCTTATTTCCAAGCCAAATGGCTGTACTGAGTTCCAGTTGTGGATTAAGACCTCCTTTATGGAGTAATATAAATAATGAAATAGAGGACATAAAGAGACTAACCCCTACTGCTGTAGAAGGGCCATGTGT
The DNA here is from genome assembly GCF_027477595.1 of Haemorhous mexicanus. NCBI lineage: Eukaryota > Metazoa > Chordata > Aves > Passeriformes > Fringillidae > Haemorhous > Haemorhous mexicanus. The sequence goes on from NC_082349.1 coordinate 12,207,737, forward strand.
CCGTGCTTTGATCTGCCCAGATTTGTTTTTTGTGTTGCATGTTTATGTGTTCATCTGCTGAAAGCGGGTGGGTCCCTGGCAGCCAGAAGCCCCGACGTCCCTCCTGTGCTTCAATACGAGGGTGGCACCGGGGGAAAGTGCCTGCTCTGTCCTTCAAAAGGCAAACGCCTTTCGTGTTTGAGCTTTGATGGCCGTTGTTCAGATCTGCACGGCCTAAGGTCATGTGGTTATTGTCCTAATGCTGATAACCCAGCTGAAAGTTGGGCTCAAGTCCGGCAGACACAATACAAGGGAGATAGGAAGAAGAAAGTTCTGCACTGGAAACCTTGCAACTGAACACGTAGGAAAAAAGTCATCTTCAAGCAGGCAAAGGAATGTGTTCAGATGTAATAAAATCACGTTTCTGCTTTGTAAAGTTCCCAGCGACTGGCGCTGCTTTGAGCCACCGCGCTCTGCCTCTCGCAGTCTGGCACTAGGGAGATTCCTCCCCGCTCCATCAGCGAACTGTCACATTACTATTATTAGTTGATCGCTCTCCATGTGCCATTAACCGACCCGGGTCCGGACCGCCGTAGGTATAAAACCCCGCGGGCCGGCAGAGCCGGAGCAGCGGAGCGCTCCCTGCATGCGGAGCCGGGGCTGCAGCGGCGGTGGTGAGTGGGGCTGACCCGGGGCGGGCCGGCACAACCCCGCCGGTACCGGGACGGGCCGGGAGAAGCCGCGCTGCTCGGGACCAGCGCGGGAATGGCGAAAGCGGGCGGTGGATCCCGGTGCGTCCCGCCGGCCCGGCCCGCGGAGCCCCCGCCCGCCGCTCGCCCGCTGCCCTGCGGCAGGGCCGGCACGGCCAGGGACGCGCAGCTGAGCGGCGGCCTCGCCGCCCCGGTTATTTATAGCTCGGTGCTGCTTCCAGCCCAAAATTAGCCTGTTGGCCGGGCTGCTGCCTGCGGGGAGGGGGGCTGGCTGGCTGCGCCCCCCGCGCGGCAAGCGAGGGGCCGGGCACGGCGCGCCGAGCCGCAGGGCCGGGGACGAGCCGAGCCGGGCCGGGCCAGCTGCCGCGGCGTGGGGCTCGCCTGGAATGCGGGCGCCGGGCGCGCGTCGCGACTTTTATGGAAAGTTGCAGCGGCGGAGCGGCGGCCGCAGCCAAGGGGCGCTCGGCAGCGCAGCCCGCCCGCCGCCGGAGCGCCCCGAGCCGCAGCGCGGGCAGCGCACAGGTAAGAGCGGCTCCGCCGCCGCGGGGCACAGCGCGGCCCGGCCCCCCCGCCCCGCTCCCCTCCGCGCCGCCCGCAGCCGGCCCCGCTGCTCCGGCGTGCGGCGGGGCTGGGGCTGCCCGCCCGGCCCGCTGCCCGCGGCGCCCCTCGGCCGGAGCCGCAGCGGGAGCGCCGTCTCCCCTCGCTGCCGAGAGCCTCTCCGCCCCGCTGGCCGCCGGTCCGAGCACAGCCCGCAGGGCTGCGGGGCATCAGCCCCTTCGCACGGCGGCCGCGGCGGGGAGGGCCCGGGGGCGGTGCGGCCGCAGCCGTGCGGGAGCGGGGCCGGCAGCGCCGAGCGGGGCCCTGAGGGCGCGGGGCCGGGGCGGGCGCGGCCGCAGCGGTTTAACCGAAGGCGCTGCCGTGCGCGGGGCTCTGCCCGCCCGGCCCCGTGAGGCGGCCCGGGGGACGGGACGCGGAGCCCGGGAGGGCCGTCCCGCCCTGCCGTGAGGGACCCGCGGTGAGTGATGTGCCGTTCATAAAAGTTAGCTGAAAATCCCCTAAATCCCCGATTTTCAGAAGCCGCGTGTCTCTACGCGCGGAGGAGTTCAGTTTTGTTGCTGGGTCTTCAGCAACGAGGGCATACTGGATGCGTCCATTGGTTCTGCTTCACTCTGAAGTGATGGCTGTGAAACAGAGTGGCTTGGAAGAAAATATTTAGTTTCTGTGACAGGTTGCAAATTAGTTGTTATCCCGTTTGTTTTAGGTAAATAAGGACTTCTTTTAAGCTGACAAATATCGAAAAAATCATGTTTAATGAAGTATGTTAGAATTTCAAGAATTAATCAGCAAATAGTTGCATGGTAGAAAACACTGTACTCTTAATCTTAGATCTCAGGTCTTAAGAGACATTAGACCTCCTAGAAAATTGTCCAATTAAACAAAGGTATGAATTATAATTAGTCCTATAGGAGGGCCAGCTGTATCATTTAAGGAGCATGCAGAAGTATGAGAATATGACTGATCTGTGTAGAAAGCACAGTCTGGTGAAATACAAGAGCTGGATAGACGGCTTAAGACATTAGTAAGGAATACTTTGTCTGACTGCATTTGGAATGTATTAGATTAGTAGTTTTCTCAGTGAAAGAAGCCAGGCAAGCATTGATGTGGTTATCCAGCTTTGAAACTCCTTTAAGGAGAACCAATGCCATGGTCAAGCTGGCTGAGGGGAGGCAGTGGGAAAGCTCAGGGCATTGGGAGGGCGGTGCAGGAGGCAATGGAGTGACCCTTGCTGTGCACTGAAGGCAGCTGTGCCTGCTCAGATGGAGGTGGTACACATGATGCAGCTTTTTACAGGCATCAGCACCAGCAGTGGGGTAGGGCTGCTCAAGGGGAAGCAGCAGAGTGTCTGTAGGGAGCCCTGGAGACCTCTTCTTTGGGGCAGAGGCAGAGCTCAGGCCATGGCCACTGTGGGTGACCACCCCTGCTTCAGTCTGAGCTGGCCAAGAGCATTTCTGAGAGGAGGCAGAAAGGCTGTGTCCTGTCAGCAGGGAAGATACAAATTGCAATAGCACCTCACGGCCAGCATTTGTGTTACCTTGGTCTCTGAAGTCCTGTCATTGGAGTCAAAAGAGCACATGGTTCATCTTCAGCTGCCGTGACACAGCAGGGAATGGAGGAACTGTGGCAATGGGCAAAATCTCCTGGTTTTTCTCTTGGGGACCTCAGTTCACAATTTACTGTCACTTCCATTAGGATCAGCAAATACTATGGAACATGAAATAATGGGCCAGAAGATCCCAGCAGGACTTCCCCACTACTATAGCAGTCTCTGAGCCCCCACTATGTTTGCTCTGGGGCCTGTGTACCCCATAACAGTAGAAGAGAGTAAGGGATCAACAGACCTTTGTGCAGAGAAAGGTGATTACAATTTTTAACAGTTGGGCTGAATGTCACTGCTGCTTTAGGAGTGTTTACAGCTGTATAAAACATAGGCATCCTTTACAATACGCATGTTTTTATAAATAACACCCTCTCTGGAGTATTCTACAGCAAAATAAGACTCTCAATAAATGTTGAAGTGGGAAAAATTCAAAGGCCGAGGAAAAGATTGTAAAATTATCTGGGTCACTTGTTGGTAAGCATCTGGTCTTTAATTATGAAGGAATTAACAGTGAGTGGAAGTAGTTTTGCATTTTGTATTTATACAAAATGAGAAGTTTAGACAGCTGGTACTAATTGTCATAACTCACTGGCTTCAGTGGAGCTGATGGTTGATGCCAGCTCCACTGGCAGGATCTTCCCCTGTGCACGATAATTTTAGTATCTACTTCAGTATGTGTAATTTGGTACAACAACTGGTAGTGTCATTCCAGAGCAGTTACAGGCAAGACATAAATGATGAGCATTTCCCCCCCTCTGTCCAGTTCTGTTTAATATTTTATTAAATATTTCAGTGCTGTGGACTGTGTTTGCCTCTGCTCGGTGCTTTGGCTGGAAGCAGAGAGTTTCCAACTCTCACAGTTTGGTTTTCTTATATAATGGAGACTTCCCTGCAAGTAGATCACAAAGAGGAGACAGATGGTAAACGTAACTTAGACCGTGCCATGAAGGGCTTATTTATAACTCACAGTACCCAGTAGGAGATCAGGGGGCCCTTTGAAAGGAGAAATCACAGAGGAACTGGACCTTTTTTTAAAGTCCTGACTTCATACTCCTATTGTAAAGAGTGCTGTTTGGTTCAGGGAAATTATGGTATTTTTTGTGTCTGTGAAGATGTTTATCAAGCCCCTGAAAAACAAGATTGTTTGAAAAGAAAGAGAATTTTATTATTTATGGAAAGTTTTTTTTTATTTTTTAATCTGGTTAAAGTTGCACAACTTTTTTTTTCATCAATTAAGGACTATGACCTGCTTTCAGAAATGGAAATTAATTAAATTTAAGGAGATAGTTTGATGGCTCACAAGTCCCAAAATCTTTCTGTGTCCCCTTAATGGTTTTCTTTTTTGACTTTTTTTGCCCAAAGTAGGATTTTAGGGAGGCTGCATGAAAAGTTGAAAAAGTGCTGTGATCATAACAGATCAAGGCATATCTGGGCTGATTGCTTGTCCATTTACAGTAAATGAGTAAGATGTTTGAAAGCAGTAATTTATTTTTTACAGAACATTTCTAATCTGTTGCCTGGTTTCCTATGTATCATTGGAAATTTGTATTAAATTTTCACTTGAACTTTTCGCTCTCTCTGCATTACAGCCAGTCAAGTTAAGTGGCATTTTCTATTTTTTCCAGTTCCAGAGCTAGGACCAACGATCCCTGGGTGCAGGTAAAATTTTTCTTGAGGAGTGGACCTTTCAAAGGGACTCTGCAGTCTGGTACTTTCAGTGTAAAGCTCCTAACACCAGACTAACTTTATCAAAGATATGTCATTTAATTGTAGGAAAGATAAGATGTGGAGAGAAGAAAAATTACAGTATTTTCAGGTGAATGCTGGAGTGATGAGACTGGGACAGCAAAGGGAGACAAGCTGAACTTGTTTTTTGATCACAGTTATGTTCGAAATTATCATCTGGGATTTTTTTTTTTTTAATTTGAGTGGGAAGCTTCAATGAGGAGCTCTTAAAGCTTCTGCTGAGGTATGTTGATCTTGGGAAAGAAAAGATGAGACTGAATATTAAGATTGGACAGCTTTGTAATAGGATAAACAGTTTCTGAAGTAAGGAACTAAACAGGCAGGCTCGTGTTGCCTCAAAAAATAAGAATTGCTTTTATTAGGTGAACTCTGGGAAAATACAAAACAAGAATACATACATATAAATGGATGATTTAATATAACTAGTTCATCTCAAAAGGGAATTAGTAGGTCAAGGTTTCTTGGGTTGGAAAATCTATTACTGCATACTTCTGCAAAGCTATTGGCAAATGAGGAAGGTACTGTTCTTCCACGATTTGTAGGTGTCAGGACTTCCTGATGTAGCCACTGGGGTTTTCTCAGCACCAATTCATTGACTGTGAGCCTCTCCTGATGCTGAGGCAGATGCAAAGGAGGTTCTGTCTGCAGTGATTGTTCCTGAAGTCATGGTCACTGCCTCACAGACCCAACCCAAAACTCAAGGAGTGCCTATTTTTTTGTTCAATATTTTGATTGTCTTTATTGGAAATTACTCATCTGCCCTGAGGGGTGCCTGAGGCAGGGTCCAGCTGCTCATCCTGCTCAAGGTTTATTGGCCATGAAGAGGGATGGAAGTGCACATATGGGTGATATCATGTTTAGCAGTGTGCTGGTGCTTTATATCAATATCTTTTAGCATCAGAGGTGGAGGTAGGATGACTTGCAGAGGCAAAATGCCTTAGAGCCAGCTGGCTAACCTTCAAACATCTTAGAGTTAGTCATGCCAATGAACTGGAAAGTAGCCTAAAGTAATAGCAGATATGGCAGTATTCCAAATGGCAGAAACATATCTGCCATCTTGAAGGCCCCCAACCTGTTGGACTGGCACTATTTTGGAAATTCAGACAGCAGGAATTTGCAAAGAAAATTTCTTCCAACATTCGCACTTCTAAGGAAAATTTCAGATTTGTTATCCCACTGTCAAGAGGTTCAGGTAATTGGAGCTATTGGAAAGGCTCAAGACAAAGTCTTGACTCAGAAACATCATCTTCTTCTTACAATTAATTGCACACAATAAACCAGACTTTGGAATAGTCAGTTTTAAAATGACTTTAAGATGAAGCCATGGGGGTACTTTGCTGTGGTCAAGGTTAGTGGTAACCTTACCTTGAGCTGTTGAGGTGAGACGGAATTTCTTGTGACAGATTATCTTTGAGTCTTCTCTGCTCCAGCACCATGTCAAGGGTAAAAGGTCTCTGTTCCTTCAGTGCAAGGATTGCACCAATTCATGACATTGTTTTCTGATGGCTTCCTGCAGTAAAGCTTTGAGTCAGCTGCTGTATGTTAAGCTAAAGGCTAAAGGTTGCCAGCCCCAAGTGGGGAAGGAGCCATTAAATGAGCAGAGTGGCAAGAGAAGAGAACAGAGAACTTTCTCTAAGACCTGCTTAGAGAAATAAGGAAGTTAAAAGATTTGAAGTAGTTTAAAGATTATACTGATCACATATATATATGTGGGGATTTTACTTACATGCAGAGAAGTCAGCTAAAGCTTACAGAGACATGCAAATCCTGCACAGTGTACAAATGGATGGCAAAGCCTATGGAGACCCCGAGGCTACAGGGTGCTGATGCAATTATCTGCCTTTCTAGACTCCACACACTGGAACATGCTACTGCTGACCTGAAACAATCTCAGTAGGAACTGCCACAGAGTGATGATTTGTTCATGAGTTCACGAGTGAGAAACTGAAATGCCTTGGATTCTTATCAGTCTACAAATGAAGGAGTGGGGTGGGGGTGGTGTGACTTTCCCTACTAACTGGTGGAAAGGGAACACCAAGTGCTCTCCAGAACATCTCTATTGAAGCCAAATTTGAAGAGTTTAGAATTTGTAAATCAGGGCAAGCACTGGTAGCTAAATGCTCTTGTTTCATATGTTGTGACTGCTTCCATTGGGGAAAACATCCCAGGATCTCTAAGAATCCCATTCCTTTCGTGCAGCTACAGCAGTGCCAGCGAGCATTGGTGATTTTGGTGTATTTTTGAAGAGTTTACATGAAAACTACTCTTAATATTAATTATTTTCAAAAGTACATAAATATTTCTGTGTTTATAATCTGTTTGCAATTAACACTTAGACAATTTGAAAAATAAGAGGTTAACTTTCCGTATCATGAAAACCCCTGACTTCAGCTCCTCTAAACCACAAGTAAGAAGCCTCTTCCAGTGATAAGCTGCTTTTCCAGCATTTTTGCTTAAAATCTTTGAGGCTCTTATTTGCACCATGTTTGGCACACTGAGTTTAGGCTTTCCTGGGACTCAGAGGATAAATACAATACAGATAGCAGTAGCACTGGAGTCACATCATGATTTCCTTCCTCCTATGAGCTGTGATAGACCTGAAGCTGAAAAGAAGAGAAAAAGAAGAGAAAGTGCCTTTCTGTTAGCTTCCTAGTATACACTGTACTTTAAAATTTTTAACAATTTTCTTCTAAAAAATTCTTTGTAATTTCCAGAGCACAGCTAAATTATACAAATGCTTTATCTTTATGTGGCTTACCTATCCCATTTCATAGTTTTTGCCACTACTTTTCCCTGGAGAACAGCCCTAGGAGAAGGGACAGCATTACTTTGTACCCGTGTGCTGGGTGAAGGGCCGGAGATGGCAGCAGGGGCTCCCCCAGCCCATCTCTCCTCCGGCAGCCCACAAAGGCAAAGCAGCGGCTCGGGGAGGGGGGGCTGCTGGCCCGAGCTCCCGCAGCGCCGCTCACGGCTCGGGCCGGGCGGGACCCGGAGCCGCGGGACGAGCACCGGGAACAGCAGCTTGGCAGCGAGCAGCACGGGCAGCCAGAAGTTGGCTCCGAGTTGTTTGTTTTTTTAAAATGGAAATTAGAACCCAATATCTAGGACTATGTAGAGGAGTTATGGGCATGAATAGTGAATCATAAGCTTGTTCTTTTAATTACTGTGGCATACTTAGAATCTATTCATGTCTGCAAAAGCCCCAGCGGACCAAGTGAAATTGTGATACATCAATTTCAGCCTATGCAAACTTATTTACAGGAAGATGGTTAAAGCATCATTTAAAAGGAAAAGAAAAGAATGTAACTACAACTGTTTCTTTTAGGTAGAAACTGAAAGCCATCTTAAACATACCAGGTGCAGAGCACAATACAGTAACCATGAATGACATTGCACAGAAAACTGAGGTATGTACCAATTTTAAAGTAATCGAGGCAATGTAATAATTTACAACTGATGCTTGCAAAAGTATTAATTACAAATAATTATAAAAGACAATTATACTGGAAGTCTGCTGGTATTGCCATTATTTTTAGACAGTGAAAGGGGATTTGTTGTGTAGCTTAAGATTTGATGGAATCTGTGAATTATGTTCTTATTAGAGAAACGTGAAGGAGGAGGGTGAAATATGGAAAAGGTTTAAATGTTGGTGGCAAAATTCTGGGCAACATTTACATCTGATGCTAAAATGTAAATATATTAGGCTACTTAAAGTATTTCCTCTTCTACATAGACTTACTGAGTAGCAGGAACTAAAACTTCAGGTGTAGGTGGGAAAATATGAAACAAAGCATGTTTTTAGCCAGTTTTCATAGTATTGCTTTATTGAGAACATTCCTGTTGTCATCACTGTAAAAAGAAAAAAACTTCACAGTAGTTCTAAAAGTGGGAACCTTTGGTGTTTGGACACCCACAGAGTAATCACTGGCAAAGAAGTGTCCATTTGCTGTATCAGCATTAGAGCCCTGATGGTCCAGTGATCTTTGCACTTCGTAACATAAAATCTCTGGGCTCTGGGATTTTTCTAGATATTGAAAAAGTAAGCATATTGCAAGTTTTAAATTAAGAAATACTACTGTTTATTTAAAAAATAGATAGCTGTTGAAGTGTTGCAGAAAAGCTCTTGTATTGTATTATGTATCTATGTCTTTTTATCTCTTTTAAATGTTAGGGGCAGAGAGTCTCTTTGGTGACAGCTTAAGATTGAAAGCAACAATAGAAATCTGTATCTAATTTAATAGGTTAATATAATGCTGAATGTTGTTTTGGATATTTTAGTATTTATGACTACTTATGAACAAATACAATGATGCTTAACTGATGATGGCTCATGGCACGAAGTTCATAATCTCAATTGCACTTCTGTTTTATGTTCTTACATTCTTTCTAATCCAATCTATCAGAATATTTCTGTCCATCTGTTTCACCTTTCTTTTTCTTATCTTCATTTCTTCTATATCTTCACCAAGATTCTGCTTTCTTCATCTAAACCCGTCCAAAAGTCCTATGTGCCCAAGCTTCACAAGGGTGATGTAAAGGATAAATTTGAAGCTATGCAGAAAGCAAGGGAAGAAAGAAATCAAAGGAGATCTAGAGATGAAAAGCAAAGAAGAAAAGAACAATATGTTAGAGAGAGAGAATGGAACAGGAGAAAGCAGGAGGTTATTTTCTTTGCTAATATTTTGTGTTATAATATTTAATATTATATTTGATAATCTATTCACATTATTTGAAGACAATAATACTGGAATTTCATTTAAATTATAAAGACAGTTTACTTTCTGTGTTTCATCAACTAGATGAAAGAACTGCTTGGATCTGATGAAGATGATGACACCAAACTATCTAAAACAGAAAAGGGTTATGTTCCAAAGCTCATAGGTAAGAGAGGCCTGACTTTAGAGGCCACAGAATTCCCTGGGTGAGTGTTAGATGGAATTGCTGAGCTGTGCATTTCATATCCACAGGAACTGTTAAAGGCAAGTTTGCAGAAATGGAGAAGCAAAGGCAAGAAGAAGAAAGAAAAAGAACGGAAGAAGAGAGAAAGCGCAGAATTGAACAAGATATGATTGAGAAAAGAAAAATTCAAAGAGAACTGGCAAAAAAGGCACAGGAGGTATGTTTATCTGATCACAACAGTCAGGATGTAATCGTAAACAATAAAGAAGAAAAACATTTTGTATTGATCAGAAAGATTTGATCTTAAGATTTCTCATCGTAGAGATTTACATGGGAGATGCTCAGTGGGGTGGAAGTGAGATAAAATGTTCAGACAGTCTTCATTTCTTTACAGTTACAATTTTCTTGTACGCTCCAAAGTTGAGTTGCAGGTGAAACTGGGCAGGCATAAACCTGTTAGAAACCAGGCACAAATTTTGGTGTCTTATGCATATAAGTTTACTAAACTAATTTGAAAATGTTTCTTGTATTTTATAAACTCTTTAGACAACGTTTCCTTGTAAGTTAGTGGATAGAGCTCAGTGATACATGAAATAAGGCACGCAAGAAGCAGTAAGAAAATGCCAGTGGCAGGTAAAAATGAGACAACACTAATGCAGTAAAAATAATAAATCACGAAGATCATGTTTTATTCCTTTGCCATTTTGTGACTCATCATTGCATATATATATATGTATATATATATATATAAATAAAATATATGAACAGACTCCACTTTTATCAATGCCAATAAAGCAAATTCTGTCTTTTGTAGGATATCAAACTTAATTCCTTTTGCAAGTTTTCTTCAGTGCTGCAAATACTGCAGTGAGAGTAAGCATTTAAATAGTAGACTAAAAACATATGCAAATTTCTATTTAACCAAATGATAGTAGTACTTCATTTAGGTTTGAATTTGTGTAAGAAATGAAAAGCAGTGCTATAGGAAAAGTCAGTTATTGGATAGACTTTTCTATTAGAACTTCTAACATTGTTAAAACTGTACTTTTAATTGGCATTGTATCTAGCATATTCTCCCCTGAAAGGCAGACGTACTTACATGTAGAATTTTAAAAAGTGTGTCAGGCCATAACATAGGCACAACATAGGAAGCAAGCACAGCATTAGGCTTTTTTCAGAAGCTGAGGGGGAAGACAATGTCACTTGAATCAGAAATGGTCAATGACTTCGCTTTAGGTTTTTTTTTAAATTTTTATTTACACAATTCTGGAATGTTTAAATGAAGAATGGACATCTCAAGTAGTGTTCTTGGTTCAGCACGGTGTTGAGAATGCTTTAGCAGACTTTGTGTGGGATGTTTTATGTCTTGTTACCTCTTCCTCGACAAGCTGACCTATCTGAAGTATTCCAACAGAGCCTCGGTCCTTTCCACCTCTGTGAATTTGTGTGCTACATACGTATCACTGATACAAAAAGAATTTCCAGTTCTATGTTTGCAACTCTAAGGCAAAGAGCCAAATTAATGTAATCATATGAAATTCTCATTTAATAGATTGATGACTTTAACAATACGGGAACTGAATCAGCAGCTGAGGTAATCAGATTTTTTTAAAGAAATGTTCACCTACATTTTTATTCACTTTGTTTTATTATTGTAATTTGGGTTGGGAAAACTTAGAAAACAGCACAGAAACATCTAATTAAAGTTCAACCAAGGAGATGACAAATTTTTAATGTATATGGAACTATCTCTATACTTGGAGTCAATATATTGAAGTCTGAAACAGAGCCTGCACTATAAATACTTTGTGGTTAGTTAAGAACATCTAAAATGTAAATATTCAAAGCTACCAGAATTATTTTATATATATTAGGAATTCTTTTCCTAATATATATATATATATATATATATATATATATTTTAGGGATACTTTTAAGTCCTCTGGCTTTGCAAAGAATTATCTTTAAAGCTCTTTGCCTTAAACTTGAAATTAAAGGGGGATTCTGACAATATACAGATGTTTGAACACCTCACTCAGTTAACTTTGTTATTTTTTTTACTAATATACCATACGGGTTTTGATTTTAAGTCTTGCAAATAAATGTTTCATTTCAAAAAGCTGGGCCCAAAGGTCCTATTGTCTTTCACTAACACAAGAAAATCACACTCCTACTACAGTTTTGGAAAGAGAAAACTAAACCTGCAGATTCATCAGTTTTAACTTATTCAACAGGAAGGAAAAATATGGGTAAATTATATTTTGGCAAATAAGTTGTAAATAGAGAGTTGAAGCAGCAACATCCTTCAAGAAACAATTACTGTACCTGACAAATTACATATGAGAAATTACATATTACCTATTTCTGTGTCAAGCTATTGGCTTATTCCAGCTGCAGTTTATTATCATTTACATAATAAATATAAAACTGGAAGTAGAGTGTGGTTATAATTGTTGTCTATTCAAAATTCCACCTGTTCTTTCCCAAACCTTGAGTTTTTATGGCTAACAGTTAATGAAAATCTATAAAGAAATTAAGGAGTTTCCCAGTCGTTATGTTTAAACTATAATTCAGCTCTTGATACTCTTCAGATATTAGAAGAAAAGTAGTGGCTTTATTCTTGTGGGTAATATTCAATACAAGTAAATCTTTTGGAAGCTTTGGCGCACACACGTTAAACAGCAGGTTCATTAAGAAATGAGTCCACCTAGAAGTCAAATTTCATGAAAATGTAATAAATATCTTTTTGGACAGGAAGGGGATGATTCACTGCTAGTTACAGTAGTGCCTGTAAAAAGCACCAGGACATCTGGGAAGATGAAAATAATCTCTGAGAACACAGGAGAGGAGAGAGCAGAACAAAGAAAGACACAGGATGAAGAAATGAAGCTAAAAGATGAGCAACAAAACCAACTCCTTAAGGAACCCAAGTGCCTTTCATTTGTCCAGGTAAACCAGTCATCCAAAAATACCTACATAAAAGATATTTATTGGCTTAAGATACAACTGTTTCATAATTCTTACACAGGTTGAAAATGAAAACAGTGAAACTCAAGACCCTCTGTCTCCTGGTAAGCTGAAAGTCACATTTGAAGAACTGGAAAGACAAAGACAGGAGAACCAAAGGCGGCAAGCTGAGGAAGAAGCAAGGCAGCGTTTGGAAGAGGAAAAGCGTGCCTTTGAAGAAGCCAGGCAGAGAATGGTAATCAAACATTTTGTTCGTGGTGGTACACAATTTGCACATTTTTTCCTGTATGGGATTCTTCTCTTTTCTTATTCCTTATCTTTATTTCAAGCTGTTAAGAGTCTGGAAATGAGTTTTTGAAAGACATTTTTGACCTTGGCTCTAACTTAGTAACCACACTGGCATAATGCTTTAGACATTCTTTTAGTAAACCAAAAAATAACAAGTGCCTTGATTTTGTCGGCAACTTAGTCGATTTTTTAATCTACACTTTGTAGTATCTTAAGCTGCAAGCCTTCAAGAAGATGAGTGGCTGTCTGTTTTCTTCTGAAGTAGTGCTGCAGATGGTTCAGTAACTGGTATTTGATGCAAACATTCCCATTCCCTAGTAACAGAATGCTGTTTCTTATCCCCATATTTATTTGTAAATGTGATAGAAATATACATCAATTACAACTCTCCTCTCATGAAGGCAAAAAAACCCCAAAACAAACAGATCAGCTCTTTTTTATGTACTGACATAAACAACAACATACTATAAATTACTAGAGAAAGTCCCCCAAATTGTCAGAAATGCAGCCCACAGATCCTGTTTTGTATTACTTGGAAAACTGCCTCCATAGGTGTTCTTTATCATAAGTCAGAGTTAGATCAGCTATAAACAGAGCTCACTATAGTTTGTTCTTTTATCATACTGAAGGAGTCATAACTTAGTATTAACCTAAGATAAGCAGATAGTTTAGTTCTGTATTTCCTTATTTTTCTATATTCCATTTCCAATAGCATTTTTAAAGTTCTGTACTTGAATACTTTTCTCCTGTATAATCATGATCATTATGACTTTCTTAATTCGCATACAAAATTCACATACAAACAAGATTAACAAGAAATGAAATTTTAATCTTCCATAAAAACGTGGAAAATATTATTTATAGGAATTTGCTAGCTTTAACAGAGTATAATTATGCATGAACAGTCTCAGAAAAACAGCTCTAGATCACCATTTTGATTATATTTCAAAAACATTCAGGACATTTATATTCTACAGAAACAAACTTAAACAAAACCAACAACACAGAACTTCTAGAAAGCTGAAACACACAAATTCCCAACTGGTCCATATTGAGAGAGTTCTAGGTTTAGGCAGATACCCAAATTGTTGTTTATTTTTCATCTCCACCTCCAATAAACTGCTGTTGTTTCACACCAATAACCTTGCCATTATGTCAATAATGCACTTTTTTCTTTTTTGTTTGGGGCAAGGGATTCTAGTGAAGGAGAAGAGTGAAAAAACTGAAGGAGAGTGAACTCCATGAAGTCACTTAGGTGTTCTAACTGAAAATTAGTTCACATCTCCATTCCTTATGCTTATGCATTTATTTATCAAGTAATATGAAATAATTTACAAATTCCCCACATCAAAATAAATTTTTTAACATGAAGCTGTACCTGCTGACCAGTGGTTGCCAAAATTTGAAGTAAACATTTTTCTTAAGAATTCAGCAGTTAATTTCCTTAAATTCTCAATTTTTTTTTCCCTTACAATTTTCAAATAAAGATTTCTCGAATTCCCTTAATGGGCTGTCCCACATACCAGTCCCAGGGCTGCTCACAGTATAGAGATCTGGATTATCAGTACTCTGACAGCTCCCAGTCAGTTCTTCCATGAACAGATAAAGTACTCTGGGATGTCCTCTGAAAGGGGTTCTTGATTGCAGCTTGCATACCACAGGCTTCTCTTAGCATGTAAGTGTTCACTGGAGAGAAGCTATAGTGAGGAGATCAGAGTATCTCAATTCCTTTTCTTCAGTGATGATTAAATGTCTAAAAATAAAATAAACAAAAATCTCAGTCTGGAATAATAGCAAAATGCTAACTGATTCAATTTTGCTATAAGACTGTACAGCATTTCTTTAAGTGGTGCACTGATGAAAGCAATTTCTATACAAACAAAAAGACTTGATGGTATAAACATCTATGAAAATGATGTAAAAAAAGAGAATAGAGAGTGATTTACGGTAAATGATCCAACAATGAGACCATAAAGTATGTACTTAACTGTTCAGTCTCTTCCTGGTAACACATTGTTCTTTGAATTACACACTCAACACATTTTCAAAAATTATAAAAGCTATGTGTAGGATACTGAAAATTTCTTTTCTCGCTCCCCTGGCTAGAACACAGATTAAAATGATTCTCACAGGAACCTAAGTCTTGATGCAATTTTTTCCCCCAAAGAGAAAACAGTACGTATAAAAGATCAGAAAGGAATGGAGTATTTATTTGCTATAAAGAATATTTTTTCTTGGTTGGGTAAGTGCTGTCTACATTTTCCTCTCCCTGTTCTCTCAAGATAAATGAAGGTGGCGATGAAGAATCTGAAAATGCTGTTAAAGAATTCCGCCCTGGTAAACTCAGACTCAGTTTTGAGGAGATAGAAAGACAGAGGAGAGAAGAGGAAAAGAGGAAAGCAGAAGAGGATGCACGACGACGCATAGAAGAGGAGAAAAGAGCATTTGCTGAAGCAAGGAAGAACATGGTATGGCATTTTGGTTTAGCTCAGAATTTAATTTTTACCTAAATCCCAATCTGGAAAGAAACTCTGGGGAAAACTTTTAAATAAAGTTAGGAATATACATGTTTCAACTCCTTCATTAATTAGTTCACCTTAGTATTTATTATAAGGTAATGGGGTAAACTAGTCAAGTTCATTTACCAAAAATCATCAGAGAACAATCCCTCCTCACAGCCAGCCTAGAGAGGATTTCAGATAATTTAGTCAAAACCAGGTATCATATACAGTGGATGTTGTTACACTAGATGCAACATACTTGGGAAGCAAAATGTTTCCACAAGGAGGGTTAATTGTTTTGTTTTTTTTTGGGAAGAGCAATTTCTTTTACAGCTCCAAGTTTATTCCCCTACCTCTACAGGGTGTCCACCAATCATCTCTTACTACTAAAGCACAATAAATGACATAGTAGAAAAAGGCTCACTGCAAGTATGTATCTTCCAGTCATCTGTGGCTCTTCAGGGAGAAAAAATTAAAAGGTTGAGCTCTTCTACTTGATGTTTTAATGCTTGTTCAGGGAAAAACAAAAAATAACTTGTTGTGTTCACCATTAAGAACACTTTGTAATACTATCTTCCCTTGACTAACACAGATTTCTGTCATATGCAAGGACTTCTAAAATTTGAGTTAGGATTAAACTGGAGAGAAATTTTCAGGGGCTTAGGGCTGACATACACTACCTGAAAGCACAGAAAGATGCCCGATTTCAGAGGTTGACAACTACTATTTATATTAAAAAGAAAAAAAAAGTGGCCAGAGAGCTTTTCACTGTGGTCTTCATATTTATTCCAACCACTTCAAGACTCAGCAGGCTTTTGGGTATAAGCCAGTTACTTATTGGTGGATATCAGGAAATACAACATTAAATTACACAGATATAAACTAGAATGAAGTAGTGTTTGTTTCAAAAGGGAGGGCAGGACCTGCCAGTCTAGAACTGTGGAATAACCCAGGCATCTGGTAGCACCTTCCTACATCCTCTGTGGCTGAATTGGGAAAGGCCAACTGTGTGCCCGGTAACATTTTCTTAATCACTCAAAGCAATACTTGGGAGAGAAATGAAAACTTTTTATGAGTACTGATACTGCCAGCAGGGCTCCCTCTGCCTGGAAATTGGGCCAAAGACCTGTGCAGAAAGACTACCTAGAGAAGCTACAATGTGAATTTATATTTGATACTGTACTGAAAAATAGTGTCTATCTGTATCTCCAAAGACAGAAAACAAAACCTAAAACTGCTTAAAAATACCCTCAATCCAACAAAAGAATGCTACTGGAGACTTTTTATGAAAAGGCAGTAGACAACTAAAGGAAGCACAGAAAGTATGTGCTGCTTCTGGTTTTTTTCTGCTTTCTTCAGAAACTCTCTTTTTTGGCCTCAGTGTAGCAAGAACCTAAACTCAAGGGTCCAGGCAAGAAAAACCTCAAAACAGGGTGTAATCCATCAGTGCAGCACAGTGGCTGTGACTGCTCTACTTGCAGACAGTGAAAGTGGTCTGTAATGAAAAAAAACCCTGAAATATATTTTTAGCACTTATGCACTTGAAAGTTCTCTGTTAAGTAGCATCATGAATATGAATACTACATTTTCTACTATTAACAGAATATAACCCTCTGTTTTCCTTATTTCCCACTGCTACAAAATGTAGCAGCAGTAAAGATAGGTCCTAAAATGTTTAAAAATATTTTCAATATTTACTGCCTTTCAAAAACAGTAAAAATGAACATTAAACTGTTATTCCAGGAACTTTTTAATGTTCATTCATTTTAATTTAGTTTTGGAAGTGGTAGAAATGGTAGTATTGTGGCTGGAATACACAAATGCCACCTCGTTTTGGATCTCCCTATTTCACACTTCCTTGTGCTATTTCCATGCTCTCCAGCATCAGTGTGATCACTACACTGAAGCAGTTGTTTTTCACCCCCATCATTTTTTTTTCTGGTAGAGACTGCAAAAAAAACTCCCCTGTCTTATCACAAAAACCCCCAAAACACAAAAACCCAAAAAAAAAAAACTTTTCCTGTTGACTATGCTGCAAACCATCATTGTTACAGGAATGTTTCTCACTACCAACCATTTCCACTTTGCAGAAAAGAAGAAGTATGGCCTAATTTCACAAAATAAGGCTAAAATATTTACTGAACTAACCACAGAGGTTTTGTGCATCACACAGCTCAGCTAAATCTTTGTGGTTTTTAACCAGGGAGAAGGTGGCTGTCTTTTCATAACTTAGTAAGTTGGAAATACAGAGACAGCTGCTAGTGCATGCACAGCTTTTGAATTGTTGAGGGCAAATTCTGAATTGATGCTTCTCATGGTCACTTAGGTTCAGTATCTTCTTGAAGTGATGAGCTTATGAACTAATGCACCACAAGCAAGAGACTTTCATGTTGCTTTGGTAATTTAATTTTGAGTAGCCTCTAAAAACTGTGGGGCAGTTTTCACTATAGGAAAGAGTTCACAGCTTTCATTTTTGACTTCACTTCTCTATACTACAATTTCAACAAATATGCTCATATTACACAAAACAAATGAAGACTAGAAGAAATGGTGGTGGTGAGCTTAGAGGGAAGATCTGAGTAAAATCTGTAGTGAATAGCAAAATTTGAGTGGGATTGGGCGAAAAAAAACTACTGAAAGAGCTGTGGCAAATAAAGAGGATATGGGCAAAGTAGGTCAAGAGCGTGGTATGAACCAAGATAACACCAACAGCAGAAAAAGGTGTGGGTTACAGAGGCAGTAAGCAGCAATAAATAGAAGTAGTGCCAAAGGCACTCCTTTAATTATTTATATCATTTGACTGATTACTGTTGTTGGAAGTGCCTACAATTTAGGGGACATTGAGCTCTCCCATATTTGCCACAAGGCTTTTCAAACCTGTGCTGATTAAACAGTGCCAAAAGCCACATCACCCTCCAGCTCAGTACCTGACCAGTAATGCCTGACCTCACCTCACCTTTACCTACAGAACATTCCTGTTGAGACAATCTCTGTTAGTAAGTTTATATAGTTACATGCACATATATTCTTATTCATAAACTTAGATTAAAATTCCTGTATAACTCACTGTCACTGCTGCTGCTTTTGTAGTGTTCAGCTTCATATTTTAGTACTTCAACAAATTCAGTCTGATAAAACATTAGTTCTTGCACTTGCTGCTTTGGAAATAATGAAAACTGCCTTTCCTAGGCTCTACTATCTTAAAAATTAGTCTAAAAGATAGACCAGCTGCTCCTAATGCCAACCAGGCCTAACCCTGCTCTGAAGCCAGACAGGGACAGGGAAAGGAGGAAACCCTTGCTAGTGGCTGTGTAAATCAATAAACTAGCCATATAGCTTAACATAAACAAATTGTGCAAAAAGAGGAGCTTCTTCTGAATGTTCTGTTCAGTTATCCTCACTGGGAATACTAATACTGCTTTAGAACACAAATATAATTCAGTTTGCTTAAGAGAAAGATTACAGATAAATGTACTTCAGCATTAAGAGCAATGACATTTAAACACAAACACTTTATCTGAAGTAAACAAGAATGAATCGCTTCAGGTCCTAAAGGAGCATTTAGAGGGCATCCTCCCCTGCAGAGGGAAAATACTGCATTTTAAAAAGCCACCTAATCTTCATTATAAAAGTTTAGTGTTGTAACTGAAGTTAAATACAAACCCCCAAAGCACTCCCTCCCACACCATTAGAGGAATGCCCACATTGGCACAGTGCACTGTCTGTGCTGGGGCAGATGTGACAAGGTAGTCACTTATCTTTATGTACCAGAAGTGTCTGAACAATGCTGTGATTTCATCACAGATATAATTAATGCTCTGAATTTCCAGCAGGTACTGGATGATGAATCACCAGAAATGTTTAAAACCTTTTCTCAAGAATCTCTCGTACCTGGTAAACTGGAAATTAATTTTGAGGAGTTGCTGAAACAAAAAATGGAGGAAGAAAAGAGGCGCACAGAAGAAGAGCGTAGGCAAAAGTTGGAAATGGAAAGGCAAGAATTTAAACAGCTGAGACAAGAAATGGGAGAGGTTTGTACATCAAACTATATGTTAAGCAAGCTCTGAATAAAAATAAAATGTATCACTTCATTACTAAAAGTTTAAGACTGGAAAGAAAAATTAATTTCAAAGAAGTTTTAAGTTAATACATTCAAGATTATGTGAAAGGAAAGAAAAATAGAAAACCTTATTTGTAACATTTTATATGACATTTTTTATCACTAATCTCTCAGGAAAATGTGTTTATCCACTGCCACCTTAGAAGTAAGTACAGTTACAAATTTGTAATTTGGTTTTGCAGTAATTTCTGAAAATTCAGGACTATTACTAAAATGATTAGAATAATATTTATGATCTTGGGAGAACGGAAATATCTAGTTTCCAAAAGACAAAAACAGAAGTAAGAAAGGGCAAAGTTCTTGCTTTTCCTTAGAGAAATACTGTGCTACATGAGAAAAATACAGTGGCCTCAAATTTTTTCTAACTGGTGTATCAAGGGTTTGAAAACTGGCACAGTTGATTTTAAAAATCACACACAAAATCTGCTTTACACCCCAAATGTTTAAAACATCACATTGATGAACTTTACACTTCAGTGTGGCTATGGGTGGCAATTATTGTTCCCTTTTGAATTTTAGAGAACAACATCAATTTATTATTGTATTATTTTTGTTGCAAAGCTTGAACAAGTAGTAAAGGCTCTAGCTTGTGATGTTCTTAACTAATCCTGGGGAAGCATGGAGAGACAGGGACATCCAGCTAAAATGCATGTACATCTTTACAACCAGTCAGAGGTCATGAAAGGAGAGAGAAAAAGATCAGCAATTACAGCTTCCCATGTGGTTTGCTTCTTTTCCAGTCACATCTTGAAATGTCATTTACTTTTTCATTGAATTAGGAAAAGATAAAAAAGGCAGTATTTTATTTTTAACAAAATAGCTGTATTTTAAAGGATTACTTCATATCCTATTGAAAGCAAGTATAGGTGAATTTTGGACTCCTGGTAAGTTTTTTGTATTGGTCTGTGTCTGGTTTCCTGAATCCAAAAAGGACAGTTTATTGACAGCAACCCTTGAACAAATGGCATATTCAAGCAAGGTATTTTAAAATCTATATGTGGTTGAGATATGAGATAAATGCATTGATCATGATATAGCAAAGAAAAAAAAATTATAGGGGAAATGTCTCTGTACTGATTTCAAATAACAAAACTGTAATACATTGAATTACACCATCTGGGGGGAGAATAGGTAGTAAAAATAATGAGGGCATTTTCCATCTTACACATTCTGTCATTTCTGAACAGCTGGAAGAAGAGTCTGAAACTTTTGAGTTAAGCAAAGAGTATGAAGAATTGATAAAGCTAAAAAGAAGTGGTTCTATTCAGGCAAAGAACTTAAAAAGCAAGTTTGAAAAAATAGGACAACTCTCTCAAGAAGAAATACAGAAGAAGATTGAAGAAGAGCGAGCAAAGAGAAGAGCAATGGATGAAGAAATAAGAGAAAGGGAAGCTGAAAAATTTCAAGAGGTAAGTTGCACTGTGTATGTTAATGATCTACTTAACCAGCACACTAATGATCCAGGAGCGGACAATGCTGCTGCTTTGATCAAATTTTGCCGGTTCCAAAATCAGGTTTTCCCTTCTTTCCCCTTCCCTCCTTTGGATGCTTAAGGATATCACACCTCAGTATCCCTTAAAGAAACAGCACCAGTTTATTATCGGTGATTTGGTCAAGCAGATTTCTGCTTTTCTGCTCAAAGCCCTACAATTCAGCATTTTAAGCTGAAACCTGCCAGTCTGAGGGCTTAAAACATATCTGAGAGTTATCTATTACTTCTCACTTGAGCTGCTTCTCCTTCTGAATTCTTAATTCATTCTCCACTACATGAATTGAATAAAAAATTCAATTACCAAATCCAAACAATACCATTTGAAGATCAAGTCTCTGTGATGTACACTAACTACTCAGGGTAGAGCAGAAGAGGGTGCCTATTTATCTGTACTTCAGACCAGAACCTTCAGTTTTTCAGAGGGGTAACCCCAAGAAATGGAGCTATCAGTGACAGAATGGTCTGTAACCCGTAAGCTCAGGGTGAATTTTGTGAAGAAATGTAAAACTTTAACAGTACTAAGCCTGATCTGAGCCTCATTCTGGCTCTTGTCCACAGGAGTCACTTCTGCATCAGCTCAAAGCCTGTCCTATTTGTGAGCTTTTAATTTAATGACTGACACTCATTGTTTTCATAAGGTCAACTGTTTTAGTGTTAAATCCAATCTAACATCATGGCAAAGTGACATTTTAATGATTGACACTCATTGTTTTCATAAGGTCAACTGTTTTAGTGTTAAATCCAATCTAACATCATGGCAAAGTACTCTGGTCAGTGAGGATTTACAATTGCCAAGAAGTACTCAACTTGTATATGAATAAAACTTTAGGAATATTTTTTTACATAGAATTTTTGAAATTACTTTTGCAAAAATCTTGTCCTATCCTTGGATGAACTATTACAAAACCCACCCTACACTCAAACTTCTGAAAAAAATGAGGTCTCTGTGTGGCTCTGCTCAGTTAAAAAAACCTCTAGGAACACAAAACTAGTTTTGCTATCATATATATAATAAATAATAGTTAAGCCCTGTTTTTAATAATTGTTTCATTTCCCAAGGCTGACGACGTAGATGTGATACCAGCCAAGAAATCTGAGGCTCCATTTACTCACAAAGTAAACATGAAGGCTCGTTTTGAGCAAATGGCAAGAGCCAGAGAAGAAGAGGAGCAGAGGAGGATTGAGGAACAGAAATTACTACGCATGCAGTTTGAACAAAAAGAAATCGATGCAGCATTACAGAAGGTATAAATTGCAAAATAATATTGTCCAGTTGTGTCATTTAACTTAGCTTCTAATTACCACTGTAGGCAACACTACCAGATACAAAAGGAATGTTTTGCTTATTTTAGCAGGTGCTAGGAATTGCTGAAATAATATAAAATTGCTTTTGGTGTTTGCACATACTCTCCGTGGAATCAAAGAATGGTTTGGGTTGAAGGGACCTTAAAATCATCTAGTTCTGACTCCCCTGATGTAGGCAGGGACACCTCCCTTTAGATCAGGCTGCTCAAAGCTCCATCCAACCTGAACACTTGCAGAAGAGTATGAGACACTGCTGACATCCCATGTCAGAGTATGTGACATCCCGTGAATAGTCTGAAAATGGAATTGACATTCATACCTGTATTTTACACCAACATTCCAGCCTCATTAAAATGCATTTTACTGCCTGTGGCATACCCAGATTGGGTGCATTGTTATGTATTGAGGACAGATGTGGAATTTCCTCTTCTCAGGAATACAGTAACTTGTAATCAAACATGTGTCACTATCAGTCATAGTGCTATTGCTACTTTAAATTCAACTTATTTTAAAACAGAAAAGGGAAGAGGAAGAAGAAGAAGAGGGAAGCATTATTAATGGTTCTACTTGTGAAGATGAGGATCAAGCTCGATCTGGAGCTCCCTGGTTCAAGAAGTCACTGAAAAACACATCAGTTGTTGACGGCGAGCCAGTGAGATTCACAGTTAAAATTACTGGAGAACCAAAACCCGAAGTTACATGGTGGTTTGAAGGGGAAATGTTGCAGGACTCTGAGGACTATCAATATATTGAAAGAGGAGAAACCTACTGCCTTTACTTGCCAGAAACCTTCCCAGAAGATGAAGGGGAATATATGTGCAAAGCAGTCAACAACAGAGGCTCAGCTGCTAGCACCTGTATTCTCACCATTGAAAGTAAGAGCTAGCATTTTAATTTGCTTATATCTCAGATCATCTTCCTGCATCTTTCCTGTTATGAAAATCTAACTTCCTGTCTCTCTTAACCCTTTTTCTGTTTTCTAGCTGATGACTACTAATGCTCTACTTTAGCTGGAATCTTTCTTCCCCTCAACTCTCTTACTGCATCATCTCTTTCTCTGATGGGGCCAACTAAAGAAAGCAAGGATGTGCATTCATTTGTCATTCCTGCATCAGATAAGAACGTACCCTTCGAATTGTGAGAATTCCCTACTCAATGCAAAAACTAGTATCAAAGGCTAAAAATAAAAAAATCAATGTATGAAAGATCAGCTGAAGGAAACTGAATTATCATAGTGCTCCAGCATTTGAAGACCAACTCTTGTGTAACAGAATAAAGCTGAATACACGATCTGGAACTTGTGTAGCAGTGTAAATCTGTGGTGTACCCTGCATGAGCACTGAATATTTCAGCTGTTTTACCTTATCCCAGAGGCACTGAACTGGCACAGGAAATACTTACTGATGATTTTCAAAAACCCAAGTGTACTATTTTTAAAGAATAAAAGATGACGTAACTGCTCACCATTGCTTCAAGCAGCATAACTTATTTTGTTTTAAAATGGGCTTGCATTGAAAATGTTCTGCTCTGATTAACCTATGCAGCTGATAATCTCAAATAAAAACAATCTCCTTTAGGTTTGTAGAAGTCTTCAAAGTACCAACTCTTGCTTGTGAAACTCATGATTTTTTTCATTGATCGAATGACACCGAAACGGGTGGTGACAGCTACGATTGGCTCATATTTGAAACTAGTAAAACAAAAAGCCTTAAGAAGAGTATTTTCATGAAGTGCCTATTTTCTCAATCTTAATGCAGTAAGTTTACTGTCACATCTATAAACACTGTTTTTTAAGGCTACTGTACTACTTTTCTCTAAGATCTCCTGACATCAACATTGATGTCACTCTGCTAACATCCATCAGAACCATTGAGATGAAGCTTGGGGAGGAGTAACTTTATAAAAAAAGGTCACATTTTAAAGTACTCGTGTATAGTACTGTGGCTGAATCTGCTTTCCTTCTACATTTACCTGCTGCAAGTCACTCTATGGCCTCACTTAAAAAAGGGTAACAAGCTGCATGGTGTTTTGAATTAGTATTTACTCTAATAACCACAGAAACATTTCATTTTTTGTGGGTGATGTTCATTCATGGAAGTACAGGTTGATAGAATAATTTTGCTCTGAAGCTGTTACTTCAAAATAACAAAGGCAGGAATAGGAGCATAAAAAAGACAAAACCATTGCTATTATTATTCATCAGTTTACATTTATTGAGAAAAACCATACAAAAACCATTATACAGTTAATGTGTACCCATATTACATACAATGTCAATGCAAGCTCAAAACCACATTTTTGTAAAGCATTCAATTTACCTCAAGTCCAAGCTGCATCTCCCTAAGACACTGTTCCCATCACAGTTGCCTTTTAAAGCCAATCTTCTGTTTACACACGGGTAGTTTCTGCAGAGAACACTTTTCTCAGGACGAAAAGGCATTTCACATGCACGCAAGAGAAATATTTGTGCATACACAAGAGTTTCATAAGCCATTACTAGGGAAGAGGGAATCCTGTCAATTGTTTGCTTTCTGAAAAGCCCAGTCCTCCCTTCCTCCCCCCACTTCCAGAGAAAAAGCAAAATGGAAAAGCTTTTAGCATGCAATGGAAAACTTAAGAATCACTCTGGAAAAGAAATGGGGAGAAACAGTTTCTACCATCCAATAAAATATCACTAGTATAAAGATGAAGTACTTCAAGACAGTCTGTGCAAGTGAATCACGATCCTGTCTGCCTGACAAGTCAAACAGATGACTTAAAATTAAGCCACACTAAAGAGTATCCACCTGGTATTTTATTCAATGTCCTAATAAAGTATAGGCTGCAGAAAGTGATATGAAAATTCTTTTCCTACTTGGAACATTAAGCTTGCTTTTAAAACTTTTCTTACCCTTCACATTCATAGTGGGACACTAAGCGGTGATGTGTGGGGTAAGCGGGAAACATTTCAAGACACTTTGTGGACAAGTTCACTGCATTTCTAAGCAAGTTCAGTTATCTTTCTGGCTACTGGAGTAACTCCAATAACCTACTGCTGTCCCAGGAACTCTGAGTTTGGAGACAAGAGTTGAAAAAGAAAAGGAACACTACGCTCTGCACAAACCAGCATGCCAGTAAGCCCTGCAGTGAGAAAGCTGGAAGCCAATACACCTCAAATGCTACACGGAAGAACATCTCACCTTCCACACACTAGCAACATCCCAATACACTGGCTTTTTCTTCTCTATCTCCTCCCACAGGCTAAATTAGCAACTGAAAGACTGTTCAAGATATTTCAGGAGTAACAGTTGAAGGAAAAAGTACCATGTAAAAAGGAAGTGAACGAATGACTCACCCCCACACTAAATCCACAGTATCAAAATCCAAATGGTACACACCTACCCTCTTCTCACGTCAAAAATGAAGTTACATGTTAAGCTACAGATGAAATACTAAGTGGCTTGAGAAACTGAAGCACAACTATTAATTCAGTTCAAAAATCAGCTTGACTGTTTAGAAGAATATAAAGTAAAATAGATGGTTTATATTATTAAATCACAGTTTAAAAAACTTTAACAGATTATGGAACATTAATGGTCAAACAAAGAATACTTTAAAGAATGAAAAGTGATCAAAACAAAAATTATACCCTATATCATTATGTATGGGATACATTTCAAATCTGTTATGCTTTTGCCAATTTTACCTTCTACATGGAGCCCTTCTATGGTCCATGCTCATCGGCTCACCAATGGCATACACTCAAAGGATTCCTCTTTACTGGTAGTAACTATCTCAGGACCTGATTCTATGAGCTATGATTTGGTGCTTGCAGCATCTTCAGCACTGTGTGTGAAAATGAAGGCAGTATTTTTGAATATTTTTCTTTGATGTACAGATAAGCAGGACTTTTGAAAGAGGAGCAGCACATTTTAGAACCAGAATAACGAACAAAAAAACCAAACAGATGCTGCTTTATGTTAAGCTAAAAAAACCAACAACAAAAGCTCAGAATAAAAACCTGTACCAGACCATCTGTAAGACATTTAACATTTTATACTATCAAAATATTCAGCAATTCAGTTAAAAATATCAAGAAACAGCATACACTGACTGCTATAGCGATAAAATATTATTTGCTATACTGTTAACTGGTGCTCATGCTTTTTCAGTTAAAACATACTCATCTCAAACTCCAAAATCTCTTTTCCTACCATGTCAAGTATGAATAAGCAAACTCCACTAACACACTATAACTGTAAGACAAGTTATCAAATTCAGTGATAACAACAAGAAGTCATTCTTTACATTTAGGTCTTATGGATTAAGTGGGAAGAGTGCCCTATTATAAAAAAAACATTTGTGAAGGCTGTTGACATTTCTAACCAAAGCAATTCCTGCACATTTTAAAGGTTTTGATTCTTTAATTGCAACAATTATCTATTTGGGTAAAATAACAAAAATTACTTATTCTGATCAAGTTCAATTACTGCAATCTAATAATCTTTTCTAAAAAAAAAGAAAGAAAAAAGAAAAAAATACATATTGACCTAGAAATATAAACAGTTTTGTTTTTTCCACTCAAATGGAACCGTGAGTAACAATGCATTTGGGGAAGCAGCAGATTGCTTTTCAATACACAACCACAAAGATCTCACAGGGACAACATTAATGTACTGAAATATATTAATTTATATACTTCCTTAGGTTGTGCTTACCTGTTGCTTTTTTGCAGCAGAACCTAAGGTGGAAGGTCTGGGAAGGCACTGTGAAGTATAAATAATTGCACTGTTTGCAATTAATAAAGATTTTATACCTTAAATGAATCAAAATCAACAGCCTCCATTTTGCGAATGATAAACGAATCCAGTGAATTTAATTTTGCTCACTTTAGTACATAATAAATGCACCATTCTGTAAGGTTATCTACAAAATACCATGCAAAATACCTGAACTATTAAACTTAATACCCTACACTAAAGAGAGCAAATACTGTCCTAGCCTTCTTCAAGCTACCAGCAAATTCCTAGCTTTAAAAGGAGAAAAATAATTCCTTCTATTTCTACAGCACAATGCATACATTGCTGATTACCTGAAAAAACTACTTCAGTTTTCAAGCCTGAACTTCTACTTCTCTGTGCAGCCACCCTAAAAAAATTTATTCTCAAAGCAACAACATGGTGTTCCAAAATTTAAAGCAATCAACAGTTATAGAATTATTTAAAACATACCTATATCACTACATATCCACAAACTATCTGGAGACAAAGACAACTCTGTCTAACAAGTGGTTCCAAAGACTTCAATGTTATGATATGCATACTTTAAAACACTGAATGACAGCTGTCTCATGAGTACTAATGAAAGAAACTCTTAGATAAACAGAAACATGATTTTCTTTAGCTATTGCTAAAAGTTTCAGAAATACTTACCCACAAAACTCAGATTATGTGTATGTATATATATAAGCAAACCTATGTTTCTGAATTAAGAAGCAATTATGATTTCCTAAGATACCAGCACTGTATTCCAACATAATATCACACAAATACAGCATTTGCATTATGTGGAACATTGACAAAAAGATACTGTTGCAGTTCATCAATTTGTCATTCTGATGTACTTACAGTGCAATGCTCCTTGAAGGAACAATCAAGGATGATACACAGCACAGTCCTCCTCACCCCTATAGAGCTAGTTCTATACTGGCTGGATCAAACCTGCACTTCAACAGACAATGGCAAGACAGACTGTAGTGCATGTAGTCTAATATATGCAAAGAGCCAATAAATATGCAAAGAGCAAACACAGGATTTCAAGAGAATCAGCTTTTTAGTATGAGCATTAGAGCAATAAGAAGTTTCAAGTATATATAAAAAAATAATCAGTTGATTCAAATACTTGAATATTTACAAAAAGAGAAGTTATCTGCTCTGCAGGAAGCTCTCAACCACTCCCATCACTCAAACAAAACAGCGTTTTAAGGACAGACGCAACTTTTGTAACTACTATGCATTACCACATTGACTTTTCTACACTGAATTTTGAAGTGGACTACTTTAAACTGAAGGCTTAAGCACATTACACTTAAAGTAAGTTTTATAACTAGTCTGAAAAAATCTGTAGAATAGTTATGCAGGAACAGTTTTGAAGTATTCAATTAAAAACGAAAGTTATCTGTTATAGCAGCTGCACAGGTCTGAAACAGTGGTCATGTATAAAAGGAAATTTCACTGTTAATGCAATGGAAGTATGCCAAAAGATCATCTTCTTAAACACATGCAGTTTTAATCAAGTAGAAAAAAAATTAAGGTATCAAGATTACTGGTGCTAGGCAGCAAAATACAATGAATGAAAGAGATCCTCCATCTACAGCTATTCTGCAAGAGGGGAAAAACATGCTAATGACAAGTTTTTAAACTCAACAAGGTTTATGGGGGGAAAAAAAAACCCAACTCATTTGTGTAGCGGTACCTTGATTCAGCGTTGCAAATCAATCCTATAATCAATACTGCATATACCCACATATCCAACTTACCGACACAGGAGGTTTCATATTATTTATTGTAAAGCACAAAACAGGCATTTTAAAAGTGATAAAGTATACATTGAAAAAGTACATTTATATCACAAAGCATTGACCACATAATTGCAAATACATTTGCTGGAATGTGTACATCTACACTAATACTAAAAACAAACCATTTTTTCATTTCTACACAGAAATATTACCTCCTATCAGTAGTGATAGATATTTTGTACATTTTCAAAAACACTATTTTTTTAAACCAAATTTAAGATCTTCATCAAGGCGTCTGCATCCATACATTTAACAAAGGTTTTTTCCCCCACACAATGAAGCAAATACTGTATTGTCCACTTCTTATTATTGGCCCTGTGCAGAAGAGATACATAAGAGATACACAAAAAGTTAAAGAAAATCCTTTAAATCGAGCTAACTCAGGAGTGAAGCCTTTAAGAAAGAAAAATTCGTTAATGTAAATGGTGGTGGCTTCTTGCATGGTTTTCAAAACCCTGGGAGGAGAAAGTTTTTCTTCTTTTTTTTATTAAAAAAAACAACAATCACCAAACATATGGATAGATACAGAACTCAAGTTATCAGGTAAACAAAGTCATCTACTCATTATTCTGATAGCTATTTTGCTAGAAAAAAAGATGCATACCCCAAAGGAACAAAGCAGGAGACATGCAAAAAAATATCTACAACCACTGAGACAGGAGCCAGCCAAAAACCACTTTAGGACTGTACCTGTGGTGCTGGAGGATGCTGTGGCATTCCCTGTGGACTTGTCTGAGCGTAGTACGCTGCCTGCTGCCTGTAGTACTCAGCCCACGCTGCGCTGTAATCTGGCTGCCCGCCCGGAGGAGCCCCAGCAGGGGCAGGAACAGCCTGACCTGCAAGTAATTGGAATTACACAGCTTTGTTGTTGCAATAGAAATGAGAAAATTTCAAGATCTCAGCACCTAACAAACATCACCTAGTAATATTCCTCCAAGGCTTTGAATAAACTTGTGGCTGCTTTTTTCAGCCTCAACACACATTCTATTAATGTAATGACTCCCATGTAAATCAAAATTAAGCAACCGTAAGGACAGTTTTTTCAACCTCCTGATTCATAATCATGAATCATGTTTAAAGCCTACTGACCTAAACAAGAGTAGCATTTAAATACACACCAAGAGGCAAAACTTTTTGTAATCCACCCAGACTACTAATTTTACCTTATTTTACAGACTGCATTCACTAGCTTAGCAGATGCCAGTTCATGCGCTCCCCCAATTCTGGCATCCTTCATTCAATTACAAAGTTATTGCAGGTTACAGCTTTCAAAAAGTGCAATAATTTTTGTAAACATTTACTTCACTACAGAATACAGTCCTGAAACGTGCTTCCACACTTTGTGGAAGTTCCAATCCTCTAGAAATAACAGCATGTACAAATACACTCTCAAAGACAGCTCAGAATTACTTCTCCTTCTAACAGAATCAACAGACTAAAATCCCAGTGACAGACTGATACACAGGGACTCTTCAGCATACTAAAAAAACAAGCAAAACAATAAAAGAAAATTACAGCCAACCTTTCAGTTGTGCTGTTCTTCCACAGGAGATCTGTTACAGACATTTTTATTTCCATTTTCCTCTAACTTCAGAAACACCAAATACACCCCTCTTAGTACCACTAATCTTTACGATTTCTGAGGGGTGTTTTTGCAGTTACAGTACAGCTACAGTACAAAATGTACCAAACTCCAAGCAAAGCAGCACTCTCTATACTCTAAATATCTGTTCACACACACTTGCAGGCACCCAGACAGAAGGGTTTTATATGTAGTGCTTCATTTCCTTCCTGAACTTCCAGACCACAACTTTTATTATTGTCCTATGAAACTTTTGATTTACGTTCTTGATGGGTTATTTTTCAAATCAAAAGTTCTAGTCAGAATTCGGATACTACCAAAAAACTACTACCTCTGCAAGTTTTTTTCTAAGATACTAGAAAAAAAAAAAAAATCCCAAACCCAGTAAAAACAAATCACCACATCATGTCACCCCACAGGAAATAAACCCAAGCAAAATGCAAGACTGCACCCTGTACAATTCCAGGTGCACCCAAACTATCCATTCTGTTATGAACAGAAATGGGCAGCTTGCACATGATAAGGGCTGAAAGTTTTCTGTTCTACCTAAAACCACCTCACTTTTTATTTGAATACAAGACCACTGAGCAACTTTCTGAGGAACATGAGTATCAGAAATTCTAATGAAGTGTTTTCTTCAGTATCAGACTGAAGGCTGGCTTTGTTTGGTTTTCTTTAAATACTTAAACAAAGAAAATTCACATGAAGAATCCTAGCTATTCACACTACTCCTACACAGGTGTTATCCTTTAATCCTCTAAAAAACATCAAGTGTGAGCAGAGAATGTGAGTATTTGGCAAAGCATGATCCTGAAAACCATCAAAATACAACCATCCATTTTCCAACTCTCCTTACAATTTAGTTTTTTCCACTAACACTGTAGGCAAGCTCTGAAAGTCTATCCATATTTTATTTTGGTTTATATACTAATGGAATTCCTAAAAAACTTGTATTTCTTCAAATCTTTAGAGCCGTTATCACATTTTACAATTTGCAATGTACAACAACTTAAAATAATTGATCAGAAGTCTAAATTGTAACAAAAACTGCCTTTAATATGGTTACAAATCATCCCAGGGTACACTCTTCCCAATTTCACCATTACTGTGAGATAATAACTGTACTTACAAATTACTGTCAGCACAACTGAATGTCAAAGATAAGGGATTTTTTGTCCATTATGACCCAAGAATCTTTGAACATTTAAGCCAACTATGTCAAGGCAGCGCTGAAGTTCAAATAACAAATCAAACAGAAGAAATTTAACATCTAGTCAAAGATGTCAAACTGGACTTCTGTTCTGATGGGTATTTTAGGTGCACCATTTCCTACTAAGTACTGTGAGTAGTTCTGAACCTACACATGGCATTTAGCAGTTTACTCCAAGCTTCTCTTCAGTGTAGTGCAGTGAAGCTGCACCTGCTTGTTAATATCCAAATTCAACCAGAACACTTATGGGTAATCCTGATCAACTCCATACAAAGGAAACATGAGAAACACAGAACACCTCCCCTTTAAGGAGGGCTGAGAAAGGAAAACACCAGCAGATTTTATAGCTCAACATTATCAAGGGTGAGTCTAGTAAAAGTAAACTGTTTTGTTTCTTCTTTCCACTACAATGCTGAGGAATCTTTTAAAAACACTCCTATTTTATTATTGAATCCTTTAACTGTATGTCAAGCCCACGATATATGGGAATGACTTTAAATTATAAAGGTAAAAATTCTGATACATATAGATCATTTACTAATGATCATGACTTCATGTTTAAAGGGAACTGTTATCCATGAGAGACTTTTTTGAGTATTTGCTACTCAAAGCAGTAGCCCCTGAAACAAGGGTCTGAAAATGGAGATGGACTTTGCCACTGTATTTATGACTCAGGAAACAGGTTAATATTTAAGTCACAGTGAAAAATACAGTGAAGTGTTCTCTATGATTAGCAGAGTCACATCCCACCAGTAGGAAGCCACTTTGAAAACACTGTTATTGTTTGGATGGGCATATTCTGGAGCGTTTTAGCATTTTCAGATCTCTCATACTTCACTAACTACAAGAAAATCCAAAACACCAACTGCAGTATCACTGGCAACTTGTTCAGCTTCTCACAAGTATTATCAAAACAGTTTTATTCAGCAGCAAAAATAGAACTGACCGGGCTCAGCAAGTCTGAATTGCAGTTCAGCCCTCTCTAACAATGTTTGGTGAAATCATCTGTGCTGTGAAAAACCCGAGTCCTCAAAGAGCAAGGGACTTGTAATTCCAATCCTTTGGCACAAGTTAATGGGGTAAGAAGATAACAGTACTACAGGAAGCACAAATGGTACTGGAAAGCCTGGAGACCACAAGAACTTGCTGGTGGACAGCCTTCCTGTCCATCAGGTCTTCTACTGACCTTCTACTGTTAAAGAGGTGGGGAAAACCAGCCCCATTATAGCATTATGTCAACTCCAGCTGAATTCCTCTTTTCTAAGTGGCTTTAAAGATAAATAGTATCTACCCCACCAAGACTCTGAAGCAAAAAGTTCTCATGATTTACAGGTAAGTTATGTAGGTCCAGCCATCAAGAGCTCTCCTTCAGGCAAAGAACTCAATCTGAACTAGAAAAAGGAATTAAGATGAGAACTGCCCTGGTGTTTTTCTTCCTATTTGACTGTCCTGGCATCGTTCACATTCTACAAGCAACTATTTTTCATCTCCCAATGTGTTTTTTGGCTCAGACTCCTCTTTGGAATTGCTCCCATAAACTCCATCCCCACACCTTATAACTTGCTATTATTTCATCTGTGCAAGGGCAAGACTAGTGTAACCTAGACTTTGCTTTCCAAGACAGCAAATCAGCAAGCTGGCAGAGCGCCTACCAACAAATTACGTTATTTAAAAAAAAGTAAAAGCCACCCACAAGTCTGCATTTCAAAATGTGAGCCAAACTAACAGAGGCAGTAAATTGAAAATAAATAGCTGAATGAACCAGGAAGAAGAAGAAAAATAGGAAGGCCTACCATCTTAGAAATTACATGTTTGGGAGGTGTAATTTTCTTAGCCTGATACACAGCTGTGGAACTAAATACTCATTATTTCTTTTCTATAGAATTGATAATTTAAACTGTGCCAAAATAAAAAAATAAAGATAGTTAAGTCTTGGCAAATAATTACCAATACAGCAGGCTGGTAAGAGGAATTATGCATGTTATTGATCTTAAATCTGAATGCTTTTACTATTCCATGAGAAAACTGAATGCAGTTGGAAGATGGCAGAACAGCCACCAAACCCTCCCCTGCAAATAAAGACACATCCCAAACCAGATGCTGCTCTACGTCTAGTCAGAGATATCTGGGAAGGCACTGGCATTCCTAAGGCCACTGGTGCTCAGTGTCCAGCCCTCCAGGTCCTGCAGTATCCAAGGCAGGACACCATGGACAGAACAGAACTAGAATTTAAAAGGTAATGACACCTTCTGCCAGTGCATAAAAACCACATACTCTTTCCTTATACACAAAATAATGAAATAATCAAGTTAACTAGCACATTAATTTCATTTTTTATAAAGAAAGCTACAAACAACATATAATCTGCAGTTCAAACACTGCTCTAAAGTGCTGCAAAGCAAATATTATTTTAAAGAAGGCACAGTATAAATGATAGCTAATCATGATGCTTTAGTATAGTAACTGGAAACACAGAAAGCAAAGCACAAGAAAAAAAATCATATGTAATCTAAAGAGAATTGGGAAACAATTACCAAACATTAAAAAACAGCATCTTCATAAAACAGATCAAAGTGAACTTCAAAACTTAGGAAATATACTTTAAAACAGTCAGATTGAAACATTTAAAAATTGCTGTTTCTCAGTGATCAAAGACATTAAGTTTGAAGCATTTCTGTAAAGCTGATTACTAGCCTGAGTACCATGAAATGCCTCAAAACAACACAAAATTTTAAGTCTGTTTCTCAGAAGTATTTGGTTCAGAAGACACACGACTGTGCATTTCAATTTTTTTGGGCTAAAAGCCCTCATTCTCATCCAGCAAAATAAGACAAGTTTCCTAAAACATTCCACTGTGAACGTGGAACAGAAAAACAACCGAAAAACCTCTGCACACTTACCCATTTTTTTGTAGTACTCCTCCCAGGCCTTGGTATAGTCAACCTGCCCTGCTGGTGCTGGATTTGGCTGATCTCCTGAATTACATTAAAAATAGTTAAACTAAAATGACTGGGGTTTGTTTCACACATAATCCAAATTATCAACTGAAATTTTCAGTAACAGTCCCACATGACATGACTCAAATCTGACACTATAAACCTCAGAGGTATAAGCTACTACAATTAGAAACTACTAGTAAAAAAGACTTGTTTTCAAGATTCAGGAAGTGCATACCACTAGCAATACAAACTACCAAAATTCAAGTGGTAAGCCTCAGCCAGGCACAAAAATTAAAATAATACAACTAAATACCACAGCTGTAATTGTCCTAAACCCACTGGAAGTGATGCAGCCATTTAAGGAAATGACAATCAACAGCTTAGCTCATCACGTTTTTATTTATGACTGCTTTATGTAGTCATTAAGTCAGCCCACATTGCAGCAAAATTCTTTTTGGAGTATATTCCAAGATAAATACATTACCCTTGTTACTGCTGAAATTAAGAAAAGCAATATGGAAGGCTACAAGCAATAGTTTTCAAAGAAACCAGTTACTTAAAATAAATTTACCTGATACAGAAGAACAACAATAAAAAATAATGGGGTATTTACACCTCCAGCAATGAGAAATCTGTCTATTTCACTCAGTATCTACCTTGTCCATTGGTTTGGGTTGTAGCTGGTCCACCAGGAGGGGCTGCAGGTGGTGGCTGTGCTTGCTGCTGATAATAGTGAGCATAATAAGCTGCCCACGCTGCTGAATTGGGATCTGTTCCTGGCTTACCTATGAAAACAGAACATAACAATTTATAACAGCACTATTATGAACAGGATAGTGTCCTCAATTAATCCTGTCCTAGGCATTCTTACTATCCTCCAAGGAAAAAAATCCATCTGAACAAAATATCCATGTACATCCTTAGCGTATTTTTTCTTTCTAGCATAAACTTTTGATCAGGTTTCAGACCAATGTACTATACAAAGTGTACTTTCATAGAGCTGAGAAGATAAAATAACTTTAGAACCTTTACTACTACAATGCCACTTATTAATCTTACATGTCGTAAACAGAAACAGATTTTTCAAGTTTAAATAAACAGTCATGTCAAAAAATGGCAGCAGCAATGAATCATTCTAGCACCAAACGATTTCAGTGGTTTTACTTTTGTTAGAACCTCACGCTAATGACACTGGCACCGGTGGTGGAGGCATGCCAAATACATATTTCTGAAACAGAAGAATACAAGACTTACTAGGTGTTTGCAATGCTTGTCAGTTAAACTTTAAGGTAACAGTAAAATAGAGAAACACACAGCATTTTAAGAACCTGAATCCACATACATGGCTATTAAGCATCACTGTTTACTTACAGCTTTTTAGTATAAAAAATAATAGAAACAGTTGCATCTTCTGCATCTATCTCATGATTCCTTATTTTCATCTACATCTAGGGAGGCCAATGATGCTGCTTCCTAGGGTTTTACTGCTCTGTTTCTCACATTTAGCCTTTAGGAATGGCTTATTCTTGTTGAATCACAGATGAATTACATTAAAAGATTGGCAATTGACAATACCTGAAGATCTACTATTAGAGAACGTAATATGTCTTACACAACCAGCACATATTTGCAAACAGTATTTGCAGTCTTAAAGAAAAGTATCTGCAAAGAAACTCAGCAAAATGAGGAGAGAATTTCACAAAAGGACATGGACACAAGTAGAGAGTAACTATACATGGGAATGGAAATACAATCCTCCCTAAACACGAAACAGGTGAGTAATGAAAGATGAAGAATTCCTCTGAAAAAGGCATTCAAGAAGAAACTCAGAACAACAAAATAATGCGAAATGAAATCCTGTGACAAAAGTCAGATGTAACCACTTCAAATGCACAAAGGAAAAAATATTAGCACACTACTTTAAATTCCATCAACAGTAGTGGATTTAAATTAACACTTCCTATATTCTAAGGTTACCTGCAAATATCAAATAAGCCATTGCTCAATTCCTCCCCCTCCTCCTTAGCTATTTCTCTAGAGTAGAAGAACACAGAGCTGGATTCAATAAATTTCCAAAAAAATTTGACTGTAGTAACTAGCTCCACTTTCACAAGACAAGGGCAAGCACAGTTCTGGAGAAAGCACCTCTGAAAAAAGTACTAAAATCACCCATTCGTTACACTGGAATAAGTAACTAAGTGAAAACTGTAGAAAAATCATTCAAAGAAATACTAGTCAAAAGAAACACCAACTTCAACTGCACATATGAGAACTTCATTAGATTTTTAAGAGAAGTATTTATCAAAAAAACAGTTGAGGAATCATCAAGATGACATCAAGGGCATATTTGCCATTTTTCCTTACACAGCCTTTATGCAGGTAAGTAACTTCAGAAGAGTAAATAAGGTGGTGTGAAACAGGCTGTAACTTTTTAGCAGTGGTTTTGCATTAAATACTTTTGCTATGCTAAGACTAAGTCACTTTGAGCCATTCTACTTCTAAATGGAGTCAGCAGGCATTTTAAACACTGAACTGATTACATGCAAAGCTACCTTGTGCAGAACTTTAGGAACTAAAACCAGCAAGGGCTCTTTGCCAAGAGATAACATGACACATACTTGGAGTCCCCTTCTCCACTAACAGGACCTTGTCAGGAACAGTGGCTATCATAAAATATCTGTCATTGATAACAAAAATATTAATTGAGATCTTTTGGCTCAAATTGTGAGGAAAACTCCACCTCAAACAAATGAGGTACAACAAACTCAAGCATCTAGCCTTACCATGCCTTCTGTGGCTGATGTTCCATTTCCCCATATCCTCTAGTCCAACCAAAGGATGTAAACTTAAAGAAAAGCAGGATACTACAACTTTGGAAGTTGTAATTAAGTAAGAACTCCTAATCTCCACAAAGATAAACAGAAATAGAAGAAACAAATTCTACAAAGATAGGTTTCGGAAGAAAATACAAAACTATGATAAGCAAAAACTCAAAATACACAACCCTAACTACTAGTTTTACTGTATTAACAGCAATTCACCAAGGTTTTAGCCCTCAAAAGGGACTCAACAAAATACATTGGAGCATCAGACTCATAAAAGTAATTGTAATAGAACAAAACCTAGAAGTATCATAGCATTAACTGCAAAAAGACAAAATCAGTAAAATAAAATACAAAAGTCATTTAGTATTAGAGAAAAGGCAGCCTTATTACAGAACTTTATGGTAAACCATTGATTTTAAGAAAACTGAATTGCACAAAATCAGTGAACCAAGACTTGCAAAAAGTATCAGTGTTGCAGTATCAGTAACATTTGTAAAGAAACATACTCCAACTGTAACAATTAAATTTCAACATTTCACAAGCCACATATGGAAAGTGCAAAACAAAAGTAAACTGACAATCAGTGAAAAAAAGCCAGAAGAAAAGGAGCTTTTCAGCTTTAGGAGTGTAACACAAGTAACTGTACATTGCATATACTTGTAAGGACAGAATGGATGTACTTGAAATATTCCAACACAACAGTACAGCTGTGCATTTCTTACCTGGGTCTGGAGGGTTTGGCGGCTGCCAGTGCGGATAAGCATTTCCCCATCCCTGTGGAGCATATGGAGCTGGAGGACCACTAGAAAAGATCATACACACAGTGAAGACAGTCCCAGGGTCAGCCCATCCAGAAGAAAGTCAGCTGAAGTAATACTTACTGAGGTGCAGGACCAGGAGGGCCTGGGTTATAAGGAGCTGGATTATATGGTCCCATGGGAGCACCAGGACCTGGTGGCCCAGGAGGTCCATGCGGGCCAGGAACAACACCATGGGGACCATGGGGAACAGGTGGACCCAATGGATTCACTGGACCCTGTAACAAGGGTGGGAACAGAGATGAAAATACACCTCAATTTTTCAGCATTTTAAAAGCATTTATCTGAACAGTCAAAGAACATCTAAAAGGTCTGACTGGTTTTAAAGACAGTTCCCTGGAGAAAACTGCTTATTTAAAGTTTGATTAGGCTTAGAGGTAGTTAAATGCAGCTGTGGCAGTAATAGCAAATAAATTTATTCCTGCATTTATTTCAGTTCCTTCTTGAGGAAGTGAAGGATTTTATCAAAATCCCACAGATTTTTCCACAAGTTGCACTAAACTCCCCACACTCTAACAGGACTATGAGTTCTAAAATAAATCAATACATCTAAACCTGACTAACTAAACCTGCTTGTAAGATCAGGCACAAAAAGCCTCTAGTAAATTTGATGACATGCACACACAGGCAAACAAAAACGCAGTGAAACTGAAGGTGTAACTTTGATAAGAACTTTACCCAAACATACTGGGACTGAAAAACAAAACACACAATTTAGCATCACTGACATCTTTGAACTTATGAATTTTTTCATGTACACAAAATTAGCATTTTCAAGAGCACACCATAAGATGTCGATAAGATGAACTGTTTCCATTTCAAGATTTTGTTATATTACTTTAAATCCAGATGACCATTATTATCAATTTATTATCTGAATAAATTAATCTGGGAAGTGAAAGGAAAGAGGAATCTCCACAAAGGAGACTTGCTTTCTGCTCTGTTTAGCTCTAATAGTAAAGGAAGAAGCAGTTAGTTATCCACTCACTCCAATCTTTTCTTCTATAAGTTGTCGTGCATAATCTATTTGCTGGGGTGTTCCACGGATAGTAAACATCTTCATGTTTGGATCTGCATTAGGTGGAGGATTTCTCTGAAGTTCTATTCTAGCACCAGACTGTTGGCTTATACTTTTAATAGTTTCACCACCTACAATGCAATACAGAGTTTTTATGATGTGCATCAAAGCAAAAAATACTGATTCACATGAGAGAAAGCACCTATTCTTATGAGCTGTTCAAGAACATTCCAACAATTCAAATGAAATCTCTTCAGTGTAGCAGAGCTTTAATGGCAATAAACAAGTAAAATAAAATTTTTAAAAGGTTATAAAAATCTTACTCAGAAAGAGCAGCAAAGAATTCCTACAATTTCCTATGAATTTTTTTATTTCTGTAAACATCTAATATTAGACATTAGTATCAACTGGCACACGTGGTTATCAGTAAACACAAACTTAAAATCCAACCTCCCTATAAAAGGGGCAAGGAAGCTCAAATGACAAAAAAGCCCCAGAGGCTGACCGGGTAACTGGCTCCTTCTCTTACAGGATCCATAGAAGTTATATGTACCATTAGTATACACCAAGTCTTCAAAACAGGGCAAACTGAGCAATCAAAATTTTAAAAAAATCATAGAATCACAAAATATTCTGAGTTGGAAGGGACACACAAGGATCATGGAGTCCAACTCTTAAGTGAAAGGCCCATATGGGGCTTGAACATACAACCTCAGCATTATTAGCATCATGCTCATCACACATGTCTCTAGCATGGCACTTGTCCAAACAGAGAAGCTGAGTGGTTTTTAAAATAACATACAGATGTACATATATAATATATATTACCTTTTCCAATGATTAATCCAGTTTTGCCAGTAGGGACAATAAAATTGAACTCTTGTAATCCACCAGGAGGCCCCATGTTCCAGTTGCCTTGGCCTCTACCCCTTCCTCGACCACCAGGTCCTGGTCCACCAGGGTTACCAGCCTAAAAAGAAGCAGCAACAAATGAGCATATTCTATAAAATTCCTGCAAACAAATAATGCAAACAAAGTTATATTACATCATTGATAAGGAAAAACAGACAATTTTCAGACAATTTTGGTAGCAGTACCTTTTATGGAAGGCCTAAATTAAATTCTAAAAAATGTTCTGTACAATTCTGCCTAAGATAGATGAAGGAGGAAAGGATATAGAAGCCAGCAAAAACTTCACACATAGAATGATGTAATTTTTGTCTGCCTTCTGTAAATGCAGCAATGGGGCTCATCTAACAACAAGCTTTCAACCACTGATTACAACCAAAAGTAAGAGCTTATTAGCTATTAACACAAAACAGACGCAGCAGCTCTAAAATCAGACACATCAAGAAATGCCATGACTTTGAATCAATATGGTCACTTGCAAAACTGTAACTGTAAAAGTAAACATTCATATTCCAGACCAAACTTTTAAGTAGATTCAAATGGCACAATTAAATTATTTTCTCTAGTTACACGCACTTTTTGAAAACTTTGGGTCTTTCCAAAAGGTGGGCAGGAGATTTTAAACACTGAACAATGTTACCCAACCTGAACACTGCGAAGGAGATCTGTAATAATTTCTGCAGCATGCTGACATCTGTCAGGAGGCCCTGTGATCTGGGCTATTCTATCTGGAGTTGTTCCATCATCTGGAATAAAAACGAACTATTCCAGTATTTGCAATTCAGTAAATTCACATTTAAGTCACAAAAATTTATGAATGTGTTACAAACCTGGCTTGAACTGGATCCTAACACCAGCATCATTCTGGATCTTTTTAATCATCTCTCCATTTCTTCCAATTACAATACCTACAGCAAATCGTGGTATTGGAACCTAAAAAAAACCCCAAAAAAACAAGATGTTGATGACACAGATACTACTAAAAAAATCCACATAATGAAAAGGCTAGAGTCGTAAACCAGGGCAAAACCAATGCCACTTCAGGCTTTTTCAAGGATGGACTTTTTATTATCAAGTCACAAGCCTAGCACATACTAGACTAAACCATTAAAAAGAAAGTGATCCTGTGCTTTAGAAGTTCTCATAGTGGTAGCAATTCCAATGGATTTCACTCTTCTGAGAAAATAAAAAAAGAAAAAGAAATAAAGAATTTATAGCCTATCTAAAATGCAGATTCTAGCAGATGAAGCTTTAAGCCTCTCCCTGATGAAGTTACTAGGCTTGTGACTTGCATTAACAGCTGGCCTTAAATAAGTTCTGTAAAGGCCAAAGTCCATTTTCAATACTGTTGTAACATTATATACTTGACCATAAAATTTACTTGCTTATTTGATAAAAAACTCCAGCTATTTCAAATTGTTCATGACTGCTGGCAATGTAAAGTGAATGCTGCACATCATTCAGTGTCATAAATTCAGCAATGATCAAGTAATACTTACATGCCACAACCAATGTTTGAAATCTGGTTAAAAGCTTTCAGTGGTATTACCCAACTTAACATTTTAAAAGTAACATCTCAAAATACAGTGAACAAGTTTTTCAACCATGCTTACGTCTATCCCTTCATTTCCTCCTATTCTTGACCCATATTCGTTGCGCACCTCTCTAAAGCCACCTTGATCACGAATTAACTCCAGCACCATTTCCTTGGCTTGCTAAAAGAAGAACAAAAGTTTGTTCAGGTACTGCAACATCCAAATGGATTTTAAAATGCTCTCAATTGCGAGGCATTTCTTACCTGAACTTTATAAGGGTCTCCAGTTATCCTAAGGGGCTTATCTGCACCAGTGTTCTGTGGGCCATCTTGAATCATGACCATTTTGACACCTGCTCGCTCCTATTTGACAAAAAGGAGGTTAATACTCACTCAAATCCATATTCAGTACCATCATCTTTTAAAGATGATACATATATACCTGTAATTGTTTAATTGTCTCGCCACCTTTCCCAATAACTAATCCTGCTTTACTTGCTGGAATCATAATTTCTTGGACTGCATTTCCAGGTCCATCACCATGATGAAATCCAGGTGCAGGTCTTCCCTTTTCAACTATCTGATCAAGCAATCTTTTTGCTGACCTGTGAAAGAAAATACACATTCATAAATACGTATCCCTGCAAGAATCTCTTGCCCACACCTATTCTGCTTGGCAATTTTTAAAATTTTAATAGTTTCTGCAAAAGAATTATGGTTATTATCACTAAGAAATATGAAGCAATCTCAATCAATCTGCAAAAATAACTTAAAAAACCAACTGCAAAATAATAAAACCACCCCAATATTGGAATTTAAAAGATGGTCTTTCACCAATCATATTTAATGAAGTTACCTCCTCAAGGTCTCTGAACATAGTTACACTCATCAAAGTTTAATTCAGAACAAAAGCCACTGCTTGATTCAGCATGCAAAGTAAGGACATTAGTACTTGTAACCACTACCACAACAGTGGACAAAAGCATGTATATATTCACCACGTGTCAGATCAGCTGCCATGAGAGTAAAATCATGATTATAGTCCTGACATCAGTTAAAAATACTTACTGAACAGACTCTGGTGTCCCAGTTAGCATACATGATCTTTCAGGCAGGCCTCCACTATCTGTAATCATAAAATAAAACCAACTTATCAGCAGTGTTAACTTAGAAAGAGATTATGACATTTACCATAATACACAAACTACTGGTTTTTCATATTTAATGAAGTAGAATAATCATTGTATCCTATTTTGCATTTCTTTAGGCCATCGTAGTCATGATTAGCACAAAAAAAATTTAACTTGTATCTTAAATGAAGGTTCAGACAATGAGAAGCAATGAGCAATCTTCTAGACTTCCTACCCACCAGCCCCCCCATTCCCCCAGACAGACAAGTTAGGTCCCCCCACAAATAATTACCAGGTGCAATCTGTATTTTACAGCCAGATTCTTGCTGTATGCGTGAGATCTGCTCTCCACCTCTGCCAATTACTTGGGGAAAGAACATACAGAGAGGTTATTTGTACTAACAGCATCTGCTAACATCCCCCACTATACTACAAGAGCACACCTGTACTACTTACTGAATCCAACCATCCCATCTGGAACTTTGTACTCCTCAGTCATCACAGACCTACATCCAATGTTAAACAAAAGTCATGACCGTGCAGAGACCACACCAGCATTACATTTACATATATCCTCCCACTAAACTAAAGCAAGCTACTGCCCCACCATCACCCTGCCTTACTTGCCTCCCAGTAACTTTAAAAGTCATTATGCAAGCACAGTTCTACATAAGCTGACAACACACAAACGACACAAAAGGTTCAACTGTCGCACAAGGGTGAAGTTAATTAATAAAGTTAATTAATTAAGAGGGTACAGTTAAATAATAAATTTAACTCTTTATTAATGGATGTGCAGAACAGAAAAGGCTACTGTAACATTTTAAGTTTCATCTGTATACCATCAAAGGATGCTACAAATTTTGGTATCTCAGAACTGTCCGAAGCACAATAATACCTGGATCTAGTTGTTTAGGTGAGAAATGACTGGAGAAAACAATGAACTTATAGTCTGAATTACTTTATTTGGTTTTAGGTCATTCAGCTTTGCTTTTTGTTTACAAGATGGCATCACCTTTCTCTTCAGATCTGCTTCCAACTTCTAGCTATGCTACCTATACTGAAGTAGAAAAACCAACCAATATATTTTCCTTTCATTAAGGTCAATCCACAGCCTAGGCAGTGGAGAAAGAAAGGGAGAGCAATGTAGGTTCATTTTAAGTGTCTGACTTGGGACTTACTAAAGCTAAACTTCAACAGATCACACAAAATCAGAATAAATACTTCATGTGTTGATACCATTTTTCAGAAAAATTGCTTGAAACTCCTTTATTTCAATAAAAATCCTATATAAGATGTTCTGTAAAACTCTTACCTTTGCTGCTGATGCATCGGTGGTAGCTGATTTCCAAAAGCTATAAATAAACATTGTTAAAATTAAATTCAAACAAGTGGTACAGCTTACAACTAAGCTTCTCCTTTGATAAGAAAACTCAACTGTGTAAAACTTTTGTCCAGGTTTACTTTTAAGAAGTGTTATCAAAAGGTTTAAAAACTATAAGGACTCTCAACTGTTGCTACCACCGTCAGTTTTACCAAGCAGACTCCTGCTGCTTCAACAATATAAGACAAACCCCCCAGCTATTTTTTGGATCTCACTTATTCAAGTGTCACCTACCAGAATGCTTTCAAACTGTTGTTCTGACAATGTTACACTGGTTTAGGGTTTTTTTTTTTTGCAACAAAATAAAAATTACTTACAGTCATTCTGGGGAGCAACTTTCTTAGCATCTGGTTGATCTGCAAAATTAAGATTTTTTAAATTTTTTTTGCCAAGAAATTCAGGAAGCGTTTAAGCCTTTTAGTGTGAATTGCAAATTTCCAGTGTATTTTAGCCCCCCTTTTTTTTCCTCTCTTTCTTT
Source organism: Haemorhous mexicanus (assembly GCF_027477595.1). Taxonomy (NCBI): domain Eukaryota; kingdom Metazoa; phylum Chordata; class Aves; order Passeriformes; family Fringillidae; genus Haemorhous; species Haemorhous mexicanus. The sequence goes on from NC_082349.1 coordinate 12,252,288, forward strand.
TTCCTCCTCCAATTTCAGGGAGTTGATCATCTGAATAAAAGAAAGAATCTCACGAACACTCAGCACTTGGTTAGTATAGCTGAAAAGATGTTAGGTTTTTCCATGTATCTATTAGTTTACAAAAGGCAGCTTTCAGAACGCACTGTGTGTCGATAGCTCACAGATACCCAGTCACTGAAACTCAACTAAGACAAGGAACAAAGTCCAGCTTTGTTGGCTGCTCAAGCTAATGATGCTTCTATAGTAAAAAAAGAAAAAAAATCAAATCCATACAAAAATCAACAATAACTTAAAAAAATAATTCTGACAATGACCACAAATCTAGACAAAACATCTGAAAATACAACAGTATCACATGGCAATGCAATCTCAATCTGAATGTTGATATGAAATCCCTATCCAATATCAAGCACTTCATAGTTCATAAAACTTTAAAAAAAAAAGCAGATTCACAGTAACTACATCACTAACTACTGTCCAAATCCTCTCTGTAGAGAAATATAAGGCATCATGAACCTATATCTGAAAAGATAATACTTCAGATGCTTCCTTCCCACCCCAAAATAAAGGCTACATGAACCACCATAATTTATGTGCAGCAAAAACTCAGCCACATATTGCAAGAAATATTTGTGTCAATCCAGAAAGATCCACTAGTTTATTTCATGTTTACATACTAAACACAGGTAATAAATAAAAATTCCTGCCTTTAAAAGGAGAGGGCATTCCCTCCCAGTGTGTTGTACTGCTCGGACTTGTCCAAGAGCCATCTACACATAAAATAAAAAGAATACATTACATATATCATCTGAAGCATCATTAGCTCATTTTTGTATATTAAAAACCTCACCTTTAATAGAAAAAAAAAACTTTATCGTAGGACACAAGAACTCCTGATATAAAGCCTTAGTTACATTCTGTAGACTGAGTTTCAATCCTCTTAAAGGAAAAAAAAAAAGGCATTTCTCTTTTGTGAGACCTATGAGAACATTTCAGCAAGCTCAAAGATTTCTTCCTGTAATTTAGATAGGATTTGGTGTGTATATTAACCATATCAAACCCTGTTAAGTTCAAAGTGGATGCTCTGTAAGAGACAGAAGAGGACACACACACGTTTCAGGAGAAAACTTTACTGCAGTGTAAGGCAAATCGAAAAAGCTGCAACAAGTCAGAGGATTTAAGTATGATCTTATCAGGGTTCACACATGCTATAAGCTGAACTATTACACTACACAAAAGTGTCTTCAAGGTAGAAAATTTACTTTCCTGTGTTTTTTTTAAAGTCCTATGCTTTTACAATAAAATGCATTAATACTTTTATTTGAAACAGTGCAGTAATAAAGTTAATGAAATAATCCAGCTTCAGGAGCACTTCCTTCCCTAACTGCAATTTACGAGTTGTAACCAATCCCACACAACCATAAAAGACTTCAATGACACCTGCATAGGCATTTTGCAACCTGAATATTTCTGTCCCTTTCCCCAGCATGCAATTTTCTATTTGGAACACTTAAACCACATTTTAAATACCGTAAAATAGGCTTACATTCACTTCAATTTAGAGCACAACGATTTAAAACTTTCCCACTAAACTGAAAATGAAAAATTATGTCATGATCTATGGGGGGAACAAAATGTTTTAATGCTCTGCTATGGAAAGAAAAAACGAATCCACAAACAAAACCACCACCTTCAATCTTCCTACCACAGTGGCCATGCTCCACAAAAATAAATACAGCTGGAATGAGTGCGTACCTCCATCCTCAAGAGGTCTTTTCTGCCCTCCATAACCGTAGTCGTTTGAATTCATTGCTGTGCCAGCATCTCCTCCAATTTTCGCCGCAATCTAAACAAAAGGCAGAAGTAAGCCAAGACAAATAGAATTAATTCGGCCCATGTTCATTCCACGTCCTCTAAAAGACTTCAAGGATTTAAACAATGCGCATTAGAATGACCCCAAATCGTTAAACAAAAGGCCAAAAGCAGCTTTGTTCATAGAAGTTCTTTAGTGTTTTAAAGATCTGTGCTCATACTTCAGCAGGAGAGCCTCCTAAATTTTCCACACCTACAAAAAATAAACCAAGGAGAACTTGGCCTTTAAACACCAAAACCTTTTTCCTAAACGGGAATTTTCTTTCTCTACACCTTCTTCGCCAAACACTGCGGTATCTCACGACAGGGCCTCACCGACCAAACAATTTCAAAACCCGACCACACCGGGTCTTCTAATACTGCCAAAACCGCGACCGCTTATTAACAGACAAAGCGAACATTTCGCCCGAGAAGCGACGAAAACATCGCCCGTGGTGCAGAAGCTACAAATAAAACTGCGGGATAAAGAGCTTCCGCCAGGGCCGCCCTCGCCCCGCAGGCCGCCGCGCTGCCCAACCGGTCCGAGCAGGCAGCGGGCGCCGCGGGCGCCACAACACGGCCCGCGCCGCGGAGCCGCCGCCCTCCTGTCCCTCCGCCGGGCCAGGCCCGGCCCGATAACGCGCCGCTACTCGCCCGCCGAGATTTCGCCTCCCCGCCATCGGGGAGGGACCCCGCGGGGCCGCTCCTCTCACCGCCGAATCCCCTCGGGCCGCTCCCGGCGCTGTTCGCGGGCAATGGCGGAGTGGGGCCACAAATACCTCGCGGCCCAGAGAGGGCTGGTAGCGCTAAGGGGGCGTGGGGACGGGACAAAGCTTCTCCCAATACCCACACACTGGCGGAGGGGCCCCCGCTCCCCGCAGCCTAGTGCGCAGCGCCCTCACTGTTCCCGCAGCTCCGAGACCGCGGCCTCCAGGCCACGGGACCCCATTGATTCGATGGAGCCACACACACCTGCCTAGCCCTCTGCAGCGCATCTTTAAAGGCATCGTTCACTCCTCCAGCCCCGCCGCCACCTCCCCCGGGCGCGCCCGCGGCAGGAGGGGGCACCGTGGAATAGTCCGCCATGGCCTCCCCGGCGCCGCTCCGGCCGCTGCCGCTGTCTGCCAAGAAAGAGAGAAAATGGCGGCGGGCGCGCGCCTTTCACATTCCTGCGCGGCATCGTGCTCGGGGGGAGCGCGCCTAAACCTCGCGAGATCTTGGGCGGGATTTCATTGTGGGCGCCGGAGAACGGCGGAGAAGCCTCGCGGCGTTTCTCCCGGCCCCGCCCAGCCGGCCCCGCGGGGCCTCCGGGGCCGCCCTGCAGGGGGTGGGGTGAGATCGCGATGTTTCCACGGGAGGCGCGAGCTCTTGGAGACGCTGCTGATAGGGCAGGGAGAATCACGTGGGTCGAAGGGAGGGCAGCGCGGGGTGGGGGAGGCAGCGCGCAGTTCTCGCGTCATTTGGTTTGGAGTCGCGGGTGCGCGCGGGGGAGCGGAGGCTGCGCTGCGGGGGCTGCCGGGAGTGCGGTCGGGCCCGGGGCTGTGGCGGCGGCGACGCTCGGTGAGTGCGGGAGGCGCGCGGGACGGGCCCGGGGCTGCGGCAACGCCGCCTGCCCGCGCCGCACTGCGCTTTAGGGGTGCTCTGCCTTCCCGGCTGCTGCCCGGGCGGTGGCGGTGGCAGCGGCGCTGCCCTGCGCTGAGGCGGGGGGCCGGGGCGCCGGGCTTTCTTCCCGCCGGAGCGCGACTGTGCCCCGGGGAGAGGCTCCCGCGGTGCGCGGCCGCCGGGCGTTGTCACAGACAATAATGCGAGCGCCGTTTCCGGGGGAGACGCCTTGGCGCCTGGCGGGGCAGCCCGGCCGGCGGCGGCAGGGGCGAGGGGCGGCTCGGCGGCCGGTGCCGAGCCGGCGGAGCGGCGGAGCCGTTGGGCCGAGGGTCAGGGCCCGCAGCCGGCCCGTCCCGCCGCTGCTCGAGGCCCTCTGCCCGCTGCCATCCTGCGGGCGCGGCCGCTCGTTTCGAACGGATTTTTGAGTCGTTCCACACCCCGCGAAACGGGGCCAGCTCTCTCTCCTTTCTCGGAGCTTCGCTTGCTTCGTCCCGCAGTTGTCCATGGTTGTTAGTTTCTTAGCTGAAAATGTTCGTTTTTAATGTACGATTTTTGCAGCTGGGGGATTTTTTTCTTGGCTGCGCAAGCACAAGCTTTAATGAAAAACTGGAATCTGTAATGCTTTAATCTGGGTCCTGTTAAGGTCCTGTGACCTGGTGGGGATGAACTGTCATGCTGAATAGGGATGACGGTGTTGTAAAGGCTTCACATCAGGAAAAGGTTGTGGAACATCTACTTAAGAATCCTAGCAATAGAGACTGCATAATACCGGAATAGAACTGCTTTGCGACGGCGTTCTGTACCGTTCTGAGGAGGTGCTTTACAATTTTTAAAGAGTATATTTCTATGCATTCCACTGTTCGTTTTTCATCGGCTCCTGGTTTACATAAATATCATACCTTTTTTTTAAACATACGTGCTTTTAATCTGAAGCTTGGCAGGTCTCTTCCAGGCTTAAGTGAGTGTGGTTTGTTTGTGGTCAGCGCTTTTACTTGAGAAACTGTTGTTTTGGGCTTGGCTTGGTTTGGGGCTGTGTGCAGGGCCTCTTGGATTTGCATAAAAAAATACCTCTCAGTGTTTTCCCTTCCCTGTCCTTCAGTGCTGCCTTAAGGCGATTGTAATTGGGATAAATTTAATAGACTATAAGTCACAGTGTTGCTGAGCTCAGATTATCCTGCATTCTCTAGTGCAGGTAATTTTCCTAAAGGAAGCTAAAAAAATGCAAGATTTTTAACTCCCATAACACTATCTAGGTAGTGCAGTTAAGAAGGGTTATAAGAGTAATATATTCCATAAAGTTAAAAATTCCTATATGCTTCTAGGCAGATGACATTGTATTGCTACAGCCAAGTGAAACTTGCTGCTCTGATACTTTTGCTGAAAAAGCTTGTACATAAGAATTAGCTTATACTTTCCATTAATGTAACTGTGTTAGTTGGAGGGGTTGGAGAGAAAAGTCAAATTATGCTTGGAGAGTGGGAATTTAATTCTTATGCTTGGCTCTTTGCTGCTGTTGCTAAACATTATTTGTTCATTCTCTTAGCTACTAATAGTTTGACTGTGTGTAGCGAGTACTTACTTGTATAATTTTAGTTGAGCAATAGTAGTTGACTGTGACTCGTTGAAACCACTCCTGGCCAGTGGCTATGTGTTTTATGACTCTCTCCTTACTGGGTGAAGGGGAGCGTCAGTGTGCTTTGCGTTTTACAGTTACAAAATGTGCTGGTGTTTCTTTGCGATGTTCTGTGAGACAAGCCAGTAGCCATGTAATGCTGATAATTTTTAAGCAGTCATAATACCTTAGGCTAATATAAACACTCTTGTCTGGTATGGTAAGTGTTCTAGTTCCATTCATAAACAACTGATGATAGGCAAACGTTAATTTTAAGGGTTTTTTTATCAGTTTTTTGCTACTCTTTGGGGTGATGCTTTATTTGAAAGCTGAGAGTGATATTTAGTATGTCTGTTATTCCTTGATCTTCACAGTTTGGAAGTCACTGTAGGCATTACTGTCAGAACATGAGATTTAGCAACCTGAAGAGAAGAACGATCTCACAGTATTGTACACTATATAAATATTTTGCCTTTACTTTCACTGTTCCTAAGTTGATCTAATGACCTTTATTAACACTTGCATCTGTCTGTATTTCCCATGATGGCACTTGCAATTTTCTAGAAAACCGCATCTCTTAAGCACTCTTATCTTAATTTCCCTTCCCAGTGATATTTCTGTTAAGAAAATTATACCTATGGGATTAATTCATTCTGTTTAATCTGTTAATGATGTGGGGTGAGGACCTAACCCCTTAACAGTGCTAACTGTAGTATTTGTTCGAGTACCATGCTGGCATGTCACAGCAGCATACAGCAGGATGTCCTGCTTGCTTTCTTGCAGGAGTTGCCTGCACTGCCTGTTTCATCACTGCTTCTAGGAAGTTTAATGTGCTTGATGTAAGTAGTTGTTTGCATTGGGCTGCTGGAGCATGAGAGCATTTGTTGTGCAAAATAAGGTTCACTTCATACGGTAACTATTCTTACTAAAGAAGGATATATAGTAGAGAAGTGAACATCTTACCTTTCAGAATCTTAATAGATAGATAGCTGGCAGTATAAGAAATAGAAGAATATGGATTTTTAAAAGTCTCTTCACTGTTTCTTTTAGAGATTGGAGGAAGATGTCTCCCTTAACTGAACTTATTAGGTTATGACATCTCCCATGATTTTCAGGCTGTAAAGGTTGTTTTTTGCAGTAATCATCACACTAAAATATTCTACTAGATGTATTTACTGAGAGACAGCGAGTGTAAATATCTGACAAGTCAGAAAACTTTTTATTTGTATGGGTTGTCACATATTTAAGTAGTGGATGGTTCTGAGGAAAAAAGTAATTGTATACCGTGTGAAAGAATCCTTTTATCAAAAGGTCCTCAGGTATTTCTATTTTAGTTCAGGTATTGCAAAAGCATCAGTGTAAAAGTGTGGAACTGGCATAAATCCTCCACATAACCAAAGCCACTTCAGTGCATGAATGCATTGAGTTCTGCTGGGTTGACTGGTTTTTTTTTTTTTTTTCTCGTCTACAATTCACTTCAACTTTGCTCTGTGGTGACCAGACCAAAAAGTGAGGCTGTCCTGAAAGAAGTGGCTCACTGGTACAAGTAAGGAGACCTCCCACAAGGTCAATAAGTAAAGAATTGCATTTCTTATGAAGTTGCTTCTGCAACCCTGTGGGTAGCATGTTTTGCTTAGTTTTGCCTCAGTACACTGAACGCCTTTATAGAAGTGCTTATGTTCTCTGAGGGAAGGATAACCACTGTGATAGCTGTTCCTGTGCCTGCCGTGCTTTCTGCAAGTCATTGCTGCTGTGCTGAAATCTGCAGTCGGTGTCTGGTTATTTCCTCACTTTAGGAGATGTAGATCAATTGATTCAGATCCTGTCAGCTGCTACTCCAGCACTGGCAAAGTGTGTCCAGGATCTGCAACATTATCAGCAGAAAACTCCCTTAAATAACTGCTGATAGAAGACTGAGCATGTGCTCTCCGTCCAAGCAACTGTTGATCTGTCGTGAGTTTTTATATTTAATACATGTACACTGAAGTAGTAATTACAGTTTTCAGATCCACAATTTGGGTAGTATTTAGATAATTTTGACATAGCAAATTTGGGGAAAAAAAAGTCATATCTGGTGGTTTTGGATTACATTTACTCATGCTGCCTTTTCTAGATAAAGGTTTTAGTGTATTAAAACTTCAAAGAGAAGCTGTGTAAATGTAGAATCTTTAGCGCTCTTTCTTTGCACGTTTTACTCTTGTGCATCTCCTTCGATACGTATTTTTATAAAAATTTTGATTACCTTACAGGAGGCTATCAAATTCCATTAAGCCACCATTGCATTGGGTATGTCTGATATAGGAGGATAGTCAGAGAACACTCACTTCTTCCTTAGATACAGCTGCCGTGTTCAAAGAGACTGGATCATTCTGTTGAAGGAATGTTGTGCAAAAGGCAGCTGGATAATATTAGTCAGCATGAGCGTGTCATCAGTGCTCAGCACTGACTTGTTCAAGGGGATTGGGTGTTTTTGTGGCGATGTCATGGGAAGGAAAGCGTTGAGAGCACAGAGAATTTGCTCTTAGCATCTGCAAAATTCTTCCCTGATGGGGGAGAATAGTGAAAGGCCTTGCTTGAAAAGTTGGGCAGTGGAGCTAGGCGTGGAAGATGCATATGAATAGGGATTAAGAAAGGCTGAGGTGGGGACTGAAAGGAGAGCAAATGATTAATGCAGCAGTAGCTGTAGGGGATGGAAGTGTCTTAATATATCCCTCTTGTCAGCAATGCACTGAAGAAAGTGCATTTAAGACCTGTAATTCCTGAGTAAGTACTTTATTTAAGGCATAATTAATATTCAGAATTCTCCTCCTGAAGTGGGAAAAGCTTGATTGCTCCAGAGCTTGATTGGTGTACTTCCTTATTACCCAGGCCTGATCTCTAGTAGTGTTCTTTCAATTGTACTTCTTAATTAGTGAGTCAGAGCATCTTATTTTTAAACAAACTGTTCATGTATCGTAGCATAAATTTAAAAAACCCCAAACATAGAAAGGTAAATCTTTTCTGAGTCTAAGTTCCGATAGTTTCTTAGTAGAATAGATACTGGAATTTGGTATCACTTCAGAACACCTAGATATTTTTCTGCTGAGTTGTACCTTCCATGTTCTATCTTCTTTACCTGTTAGCTAGCTATGCACTATGTAATGTAGAGGAATAAAGTAATGTATGATATTAACTGCAAAGTAGATCTATTGAACTCCTGCTTTTTATCTTCAGACTTTTCTAGGCTGATGAAGAAGGGAGAAACCAGCTAGGAAACATAACTTAGCTATGGGATGTGGTTGAAACATTGCAAAGACTAGTGAGCAACTATTTTGACTTCTCTTACAGCAGATTGTAGTAAATATAACTAGAGCTGCTTGTCTTTCTGTCTCCTGTAGGTGAAATACATTCTTACTGACATCTGTTCTCCTTTCATGTTGAGCAGCATTGTGCTGACATCTCCTTTTTAAATTCCTGTCTTTATACCACAGTTCAGTGTGTGTTTTCAGCCTTGCATGTAAAACTGGCTGCATGAATCAGAGCTGCTGGGTGGGATTTTGACGAGCACGCTCTGGAAAAAGCATCTCGTGTGAGCACCTCCTTTTGCTTATGTAAGACCAGTGGGATCACATGTCCACAGCAAAAATGTGGGCAGTTCCTTATTTGGTAGTGCATTAATAGTCTTGATCTTGCATGAGTGTAACAGCAATTAAAACAGTGTAGCTGAATCACTTTTCAGCTGGATTTATTGTGTTTGCAGTTCATCTCTTCATCAAGGCTGAAAAAATAGTTCATTTTCTACTGGAAACTAGTTACTTCTCAGATTATTTAAGGGGAAAAAAACTCAAGAAAACTCAAGCAGAATTTGCATGGGGATTGTGCAAGCATCTTCCACCTATCCTTTACCCACCCTATCTTGTGTGAGGCCTAAACAATCAGTTGTTTCTCATTTATAGCTTTTTAATTATGGCAGAAAAGAATCTAATGCTTTTGCAAGAAGAAGAAATAACTTGCAGACCTGACTTCTGTCTGTTCCTTAGTTATGGAGCATGAGTGAAGTAGTGATAAAATTCTAGATGAGTTTGTCAGCCTTCTGTGTAAACCTGTAGAGTATATTCATTGCTAGGAAAATATTTCTATAATGTGTTATGTTCCAAACCGGCAGTGTGTTTGGACAGTGGTTTCTGTTGCCTTTTTTTTTTTTTTTTTAATAGAACAAATCCAAATGCCTAATGGTAGGCTGAGAACCATTGGAAGGACAGACTTCAGGTTCAGATCAGGTCACATCTGAGTTGTGTCTGTGCCAGAGTCACAGAGACTGTTTTGCAAGACCTTATCTGTGAGGAATATCTTAATTCTACAGGTGCCCTGACTGTTTATTTCTGTATCTTTGCTAAGATGGCAGGTTATTACTTGAACTGTATGGTGGAAAAAAACCCCATTGGGTTACTTTGTTATGCATGAAGGAGTTGCTACTGTGCTTAAGGTAAAGAGTAGTTACTGGTGGTAGATACCCTCCTTTTTCTACAGATGAAAGGCTAAAAGAAGTGATGTACTATACTACAGCCATCAAAGTAGATATTAAATAAAACATACTGCCCATCCTAATGTTTCCTGGGCGGTCAGAATTGTAATAACTGACCTTATGTAGGATGTTGAAATAAATGCATTCTAAACACTTCAGTTTCTAAACTTCAGTTTCTTGAAGGAAAGTCAGCAGTGCTTATTGTGGAAACTTGTGCTAAGTTTTCCATTGTCCTTTTCCTGTTAATCAGTACATAGCAGTAGTATTAGGTCACAGAAGTTCTCCTACACCAGGGTTCATTGGTGGAAGATCTGGTAGGGAGCCAATCACAGTTCTCGGGGTCTGAGCTGCCTCCCCTTGTGTCCAGCCCAGAGCAAATGGTGCTTTGGTTTGTGCCAGCTGGCCCTGGGCTCTGGGGTGGGGAATGCTGGGCTGCAGAGTGAGCTGGCCATTCTGTCCTTATATTTTTAGAGATATTTCTGCCCCTTTTGTGTTGCAGGAGTGGGGCTGAATCTCTTGACTGTGAATGTCAAATTAAGCCTTAGTTTACTGAAAACATCTTCAGTTGCAACTAAATGCCTGTTTTCAAAATGTGTATTTATTGTAAACACCACCTCTCTATTTAGGTGGAAAACAATACAGATATTATACTTGTTATAGTATAGTATACTTATCCATTATTTTTCAATATTTGTATAATAAACACATCTGCAGGACAAACAAGTAGAGGTCTACACGGGTTTTTTTCAGTATTTTTTTAATTGTCTGACATTCCTACTCTGGTCTCTTTGTTAAGAAACTTGCAGTGCATCTCTTATATTGTATTTATTCAGTGTGCCACTGACATCATTGAATCTCCAGAGTCCTTTATCAGGGAATTCTATCACTTACCGAATTTCTTAATTTTATTATTTAAACTAGCTTCCTCTGATTACACTTTTCCTCTGGCAATGGGCATAGACCATAAACGATTAATTTCCTCCTTCCTCCATCATTTGTTGACCTTGCAGACCTTAGTGACTTGTGTGTTTTTTGGAGACTGAAGAATTCAGTCCTCCTCAGTTGTTTCTCACGTGGAAATGCTTGCATTTTTTTTTTATTATCTCTGAATGGTTCTCTGAACATTTTTTATTTTAAATAATACACATGGTTTGGGGGAGCTGAAGAAGGCAGAATAGCTGAGTGTTAACAGTGTAGATGGACTATTGGTACTGTAGTGTTTACATGACTAATGTTTTCTGGGATTTTTGTGTCCTAGTATCTCCTAATCCTTGTTGGTTTTTTTGGTTTTTTTTCTGCCTCCCAAGCAGTCTTGTATTCTTTTTGTCACTGATCAGAATTAATAAGTACTTTTTAAACCTTTTATAAACAACATATATTTTATTAAGTGGTGTATTCTTCATGCTGGGAAAACAGTGTGGGGCATGGAAGCCCCTGGCTATGTATAAAGTATATGTATATCCATTAAATCCAGTAAATTAGTCCTTTGTGATGGTATTCATAGCATTCAGTGTGTTGGCACTTGAGAATCTGAAAGACTTGGATTGTTAGCAGTATGTTTGCCTAAAACAGTTAACAGAAGGGCTGGAAGACTTCTTACAATCAAAAGCAGCTAGTCTTGGAGGGAAAAGGAGCATACACAAAGCATTAAGCTGTTCATCATATTAAATATCTTTACTTGTTATATAACCAACATGAGAAGGTTGGTGACATGTGAGTCAGAAATCTGACTAGTACAGTGTGATAAATATGTGATTAAGTCTAACTCTTCATTTGCATATGGGCTATTTCAGGACAGAATTCCTTGAGGCTTTGGGTAAATTCCTGAGTGATAACCATCAGAGCAGCAGGTAGTTAGGACAAAAATCCGGGCTTTTTGTATGTAAAACTGAAAGAAAGAAGTTTGGCTGCGGTATTTCTCTGTTTTCTTTGTCCCAGTCTTACAACTTAAGTAGTGAATTGTGCAGAACTTAATAAAATCAAACATTTTCTTGGAGGAAAGAGAACTTCAGCTTCGTTGTGAATGTGGGGCTTTTTTCGCTAATTACAGGAGGTATTTCTCTGTACCAAAACATTGCACTTTTCCATACAGATATTTACAAAAGAATGTGAGAACATTCTTAACTGCTTGAAGTTCATAGCAGTGTGTTAAACAGGCATAGTCAGTTACAGGAGAGAAGCTGTTAAATGTTTTGCATGATTGGCATTTTTTCTGATCACCATTCAAACTGAGCAAGAATCCCTTCACAGAAATACGTAGGTAGGGATTGAAATAGACACAGAATCTAAGTAAGGAATTGAGAAGCACCTTTGGAATGTGTATTCCTGTAGAAGGGGGAAGTCTTAACTTGTAGATGGAAATTCTTTGTGTTGCTTTGTGTGGCCATACTTTGGATGGTTCCTTTTGAGTTTCTAAGTGCAGTCCTGTGTTTTCATCAATCTGTACATCACTGCTGAATCCCAAGAGCTCTGCTTGTTTTCACGTAGTTGTTCATTCCCTCTTAGTAGTGAAAAGTTCAAATGTGGATGTTTATTCCAAGAGTATTTTTGTTTTCCAGCTCTAGTAGAGATTGTGACTTAGTAAACAGGAATCGGGTGTGAGATGTAAGTTTGCTATGTTCTGATCAGTGTGTAATGGAAATAATAATTTCCTGAAGAGAATAACACTTAACCCATAACTTAGCATATTATAAACTATTGTAAGTTTTAAAGTATGGTGAATTTTTTCAGTTGTACATTTTATTTCTGACTTTTGTTCTATTGTTACAAAAAGTAATAAGAAAATTTAAACTAATTTAAAAAAAATTGCTAACATCTTGTCATGTAGTCTTTTCCAAAGGAAATTGAAGATTATGTGAATCACATGCTTAAAGAATACATTTTTGGGATTCAGAAGTGGTAACAGTGCATCTCTGGTTTGATATTTTACACTATAGCTAATTCATGTAATATCTGGAATGTATATTTAAAGTAAGCTTTTCCACAGAAGACCTTTAAAATATATCCTTTGGCCTGGTGGCAGCATTTAATGTATGTTCCAGAAACATTATAGACACTGTTTTAAAAGACATTGCCAATGAAAAATATAAAACATATTTGTTGATGCTAGGACTGGTGTAACCTAAATATAATGAATTTATTGTAAGTTATGTGGCATTTCACTTTGCTTCTATGATTATTCATTTACATGTAAAGTCAGCTCCACAATCCTTATGTACAGTTAACTTTTTACTTCTGTCACAGTAGCAGTTTCCACAGAGAACTCAAGTAAAAATTTGACAGATTTGGTTCTTACTGGGGTATGAAGGGCATGACTGAATGAAGCTTTTCTTTTAGGGCCATCAATTAGAAAGAACTGTGATGCTCTGCAGATTTTACTTTCCATTTTCTGTTAGATATATGTTTTTATACTAATTGTTGCTTCTGTTGTAAACTCCAAAATTTTTTTCTGTGTATGATACCAGCTACTGAATAGTTCTGTGGTGAAACTCTATTTAATTATAGAGTTCATGATTGGGGCTTGCATGTACCCAGTCTTATTCACAGCATAAAGTGTATATAAAGTACAAACATGGCTCAGGCAGCAACTTCATCCAGTCAAAGATGGTGGGGAGAAGAGTGTAGAATTTTTTTTTCTAGGTGAAGCAATGGATGATGTTACAGGAATTTTTTTTATTATATATGGGTATGCTTTCTTTAAACCATTGTAGATGAGTATAAGTTCCATTCATTAATATGGGTTTGCAAATATTGTGCACTTAATTGTGAAAGCTTTTCCTGGGGAGGGATTTGGCTCCTGTGCCTTGACATTTATGTGCACATGTGTATTTATAGTTGTGATCTGTCTGGAATTTGCCTTTGTGGTTTTGTTTGCTCTTTAATTTGTTCTGTGATCTAGTCCTGTCTTTCTCAGTCTTGCTTCTGTGGTTTAATAAGTGAGCAGTACAGAAAAAATGGTTTAATTGAAAGCAAATAATGAGCATTTTTATTCAACTTCAGGGAATATTGACACTGTTCTGCCAAGAATCTGTGCTAACACACTGGTGCTAATTTATGATTAATCTATAGTTTGAGTTCAGTAGTAGAAATTATGAATACTTCCATAATTTCTCTCACTTGTTGTGAAAGCTTTTTTAAAGAAAGCAGCTGATTCAAAGCTGATGTTGTCAGCACTACTGTTCCAATGACCCTGCCCCCACTTTCTTCCAAACAAGATGTATAGCTCTTGGCCATATGTATGTGGGTTAAACTATAGCTGTTCTGAGAGAGTCATGTAAAAGACATTTTAAAGCAACAATTCTCAAGTGGAGTGCCATAGTCAGACTCTGTCTCCAAAGTGGAGCTGTTAAAGGAAAAATTTTCAGTTTCCTAGTATGTATTTCATATACATTTTTAAATAAAAAAGGAAGTCTGGTATTAAAAGTGAACATCATAGGTTTTGATCAAAGAACGTAGAAAATCTTCTAGGTAAGAGATTGTTATATTAGGCAAGTTTTGTATGTTTTCAAAATTTTATTCAGTTTTCCTGGCAAAATTTTTTAATAGTCTATTTGGCATTTTAGTAATTGTCAAATTTGAAAAGGTACCTTTTTTTTTACTCCAGTCAATATTAAAAAGCTTGAACTGAAATTCCTTTTTTCTTTTTTTCACCCAATTTATACTGTAACAAAAACCAGTGATGTAAAAAAGCACTGGACAAATACAGGCTGTTAACTTCCTCAGTACAGAATACTATGACATTACCCTGAAGTAGCTTATAAGAACAGAAAGTCATGTCTTAGACTGCCCATTTTGGTGGAAAATTGTTTTACAGGGTTGACTGTAACCAAGAGCTTGAGAGATACCACTTGATACTGGAATGATGGTAACTTTTTTCTGTGTATGCCTGAAATGGAATGTAGGTGTTGTATGTGAAGACTGTATAAACAAAGAACTGATTATATAAAGGGTTAATTGAGTCATAATGTGATGTATCATTTGGAAAATTATTGTGGTAGCGTGAGGAAGAAAGTTAAGTGATGGTGAGGGGTTTTTTTCTGTTATGTTTTTGAGGTGGCTTCCTGGCCAAGTCTGTTACTGGATTTGTATGTCTGAGAATTTCCTTCGCTTTCTTACAGTAGCATGCTTAATCAAAGCTTGTGTTATGGCCTTACTAATTTTCTAGCTGTGTAGTTTAGTGCTTCTGGAAGGCTTGAGTGATTTGCAGGACTCTGGTTTGTCACAGCTGAGAGCAGCCGTGGCGATGTAGGATCGCTGGGGCTGTGTGCTCTGACTGCTGCTGAAGCAAAGCTGATGGAATCCCAGAGGAAGGTGAACTCACAGCCCAGTGGGCTGCAGTTACAAGGGCAGGTGTGCAAACACTGCACGTACCTGTGGGACTTAAAGCAGCAGTCTCTGAAATAGGAGGTGACTGAAATGCAAGGATTCTGGGAAATGGACATACTGATGGAAGACATCAAGGTAGAAACACTGGAAGGAATCCAGTAAATGCTATTGCAGACATTGGAAAAGAAAAGATAATGGTGTGGGGATTAGGAGGATGACGCAAGTTAAGAAAGTGAAAGTAAAGTCCCATATCTTTTTCTAGAACTTTCTGGTTAAGGAAGCATTTTCTGTCCCTTCTTATCAGTCTCTTGTAAGTTTGAGCAGGTTCTAGAAAATGGCTTCAAATATAATGTTCCCTGAGTCAGAGGATTAGTGGGTTTTATTGTTAGAAGGAAGGCAGCTGAGCTTAATTACCTCCTTCATAATTCAGCCTAGAATTGTCTTCATACAGACAACGTCTAGATATGACCCGAAGTGTAGTATTTTAATACTTTGTTCCAGGGACGAGTAATTTTTCAGTTGTGTTAATCTGTCATGTAGTTCATTGCCCTACTGATAAACATAGCTGATTTCTTGACTTATAGCTCTTAACAGAAGTACAGAAGAAATCTTGCAGGCTAAAACTTCATAGCATTTTCTCTATGGAGCATGAGAAATACTTCAGTAGTAGAATTTGTTTTATATATTTTAAAACAAACGTGTAAGAACCAAGTATTTTTTATTATTAGCATCTCATCAGATGAAAGCTATTTGTTTGGTGTATTGCCATACTTGTATAATAATCTTGGTATTTCCTATTCCATAGAAGAAGGCTGAGACAGGATTTACATTTTGATCTGCTTTATTTTAGTGGCTCGAGTTGTGGTAAACAAAGTGGGGTTTTTTTTGCTCAGATTCATTCTTATTGCTTAATAGTACACGGCCATGGTCAGCTGTGGTTTAATTTTATTTTTAAAGACAGGAAATTTTGCTTTCTGAAGCTGTGTCGTTGATATGGGTGTAAAATTCTTCATAGCCTTTGCTGGAAAGGGTACAGCTCCATGTTGATATATTTGGAAAAGAGTTATGTACAGCTGTCTCTATAGAAACAGTGAAGTAAAATGCTATAATTACTCTAGATGGGCTTCAGCATGTCGCTTGGGGCAGATAAGCCCTGAGAGCCGCCCGGACCCTGCCCTGCTGGTGCAAGGCGCTGTTGCGGCTCCGCTTTAACCTCTGCCCCTGCACGGGAGCTGCCGGGGCAGGGGCTGAAGCTGAGCGCGGCGAGCGCGCAGGCGCGGGAGAGCGAAAGCTGCGGGCTGGGGCGGCGGGGAAGTGACGTGCGCGGTGTTTAGCGTTCTAGAAAGAGCGCAGACACGTCCTTCGGGGGGAGGGCTCTGCCGTGCCCGCTGTGTAATCGTTTATAAATGAGCTACGGGGCAAGGAATGAAATACGGAGAGGCTCTCTCTGCTGTCTTTAATGTATCGTAGAGTTTGTGGTTTTGTAGCAGGTCTGTTTGTTTCAAGTCAAAGTTTGATTTTTATTTTTCCTTCTCTAGCATCTCCACCTTGCTAAGACACTGGACGCTGCTTCCTTTACAGCAAGGAAAATCTGAATTCCTCCAACACTCAGGATGGGGAAAGATTACTATTCTATCCTGGGAATTGAAAAAGGGGCTTCTGACGAGGATATCAAAAAGGCTTACAGAAAACAAGCACTGAAATGGCATCCAGATAAGAACAAATCTCCCCATGCGGAAGAAAAATTCAAAGAGGTTGCAGAAGCTTACGAAGTGCTGAGTGATCCCAAAAAGAGAGATATTTATGATCAGTTTGGGGAGGAAGGTATGTATGTCTCTGTTATGCTTTGGTTGGCCACTTTCATCACGTTGAATGAAGCAAAGTAAACATACGAAGACAGCATGTGTTCCTCTTTAGACAATGTATTTACAGTGTATTTGTTCTGCTCATGAGAGTTTAAGTATGAAATGCATTGCTGGACTTTAATGCTGGTAAAGTTTTAATTTCTTAATTTAATGGGGTTTTGTACAAACCCCTAATACCTGACAGGCAAAAAGTTACTGAATGGAAAAAGTTTCTATCACCCATGAATAGCTTTCTGTGATCTTTTACTGCTGCCTTCCTTTGCCAGAGCAATTTTTGAGATGCAGTTAAAAAGGCATGTATTCTTTTCTTTAATTTTTGCTTAAGGGCAATCTGCTTGATCTAGGCAAAGCAGTCCTTCTGAGCAAAAGCCCAGGTGTCCAGCATGTAGTTGTCCTTGGCTTTGTGCCTAGAGAGGAAAGAATTTGGCTGATGTCATGAAATACCAGAACAATTTTTTAGCTTTAATTGTAAACAGTGATAACATGCCAAGAGAATGAGGCCTCAGAAATGTCACATTTATCCTAAAATGGTTATCTGGAGAGGATGATTTTTAAAATTTTTTTTAAAATTTTTGACCGACATGACTTTCGGTCTTATGATTGAGCAACAGAGGAAGTCATTAACATCCCTTCCCGTAAATGTGTATGGTAGCAGGAATTCCTTTTAAAATAGCTACTTCCGTTGTGACAAGTAGGCCTGCTCATTGCTATTTGCTCGGGGCCATGTTTTTTACAATTATAAAGAAGGACACTTAAATAGCACTATTTAGTATTTTGGGCAAAGCTATAAAGTATGATCTTTTAAAATGTTGAATGTGAGAATACCTCCTGATGCATCAGTTACTCTCTAAGCTCTTCTAAGAGGGTTTTAATGGAAATGCAAAGGGCTGGGGTTTGTAAGAAGAAGGAAACTTGAGTGTTTTTGCAGCCAGGAACTGGGTGTACCTTCAGTACCTTCTGGCCAGCTATTCCAGGAGGTGTCCTTCTGCTATCACAGATTGAATCCCCTGATCTGCATATTTGGCATTAACAGTAGTGTGTCAGAAGGAAGAACTATTGCTCTGGTATTGAAATGGGGAAAGCATTCTAATGTCTTAGTTGGTTACTGTTGATAACCAACATTAAGGTTGTGCATGAGAACACTGAGCTAAAAGAAAACCCTACAAACCCCTCTTTCAAATTTATGGAATGCCTCCCTCATAATGTAAGCCTTTGTTTTTCTATGGTTATAAAAGTACGAAGCGGCTGTAGTTTTGAGTTAGTCTAAGACTGGAAAAAAAAATGTTTAAAAAACAAACAAGCATTTTTAGTTTAAGACTGTTTACTTTAAGACAAAAGTATCTTAAGAAGACTTTTGACCTTCCAATGGTCTGAGAAAGTACCCTGAAATAGTTGGGGCAGAGGAGCACTGTTACAAGGAAATAATTGATCACTTATTGGGAAAGAGGCATTGAAAAAAATTGATTTTAGCTTGGTTTGAAGCTATGGGAGCACAGGAACTACAAGAGAATTTTCAGTGAGAGTTCTTGGCAGGAAGAAATGAGATTTAGATCTCTCCATGTGAAAGATAGAACAAAACTATTGAGAGTCTTCTGATCTTTTGCACAGAGACAGTGATAGAGTATACAAGGGGTTTTGTACCCAAATCGATCTTAGTAAGTTCCATGATGCTTTTATTTGTGGCTGCATTGAAGAGGGTTCCCAGGATATGTACCTGTTTTGTACCATAGGAACACAAGCTGTGATAATTTTGGGGTTCTAAATTTATTATTAAGGAAGCATATATGTGCTTGACTGTGGGCATGTTACCTTTTACTCAGAACAAATTGCAGGAAAATAGGTAAAACTAATTAACACTGAGTTACAGCTGAGCTATAGAGGCTATGAAATATGTCACATATGATAGTAAGTAATTTTCCCCAGAAGTGACCTTGTAGAAGGATGCAGTTCACAAAACACTTTGCAGAGCAAGAAGAGATCAAACCAAGCAAACCTATCTTCTGCTCTTAAGATGCTAATTGATTAAAATAACTGGTTTCAATCACATGAAGTAAAATTGGCAGTGTCAAAATACCTGTTCTTCTGAAGTAAGTCATTCTAGAGCTTCAGAAACCTTGCTGTTCAAGCTGTTGAATTGCTAGTTAGTACCTCACATTCTCATGGTGAATCCTCCTTGAAAAACAGACCTTTCACTCCGCTGCAAATATCTTTCTGACTCATCAGCCCTGATATCATTACACCGTACAGTAGGAAAGCTTATACTAATACCCAATGTGTTTTTAACTTGCCTTATTTTTCTTATTTAGGTCTTAAAGGAGGAGCTGGAGGATCTGATGGCCAGGGTGGTACCTTCCGGTACTCCTTCCATGGAGACCCACATGCTACATTTGCAGCTTTCTTTGGTGGCACAAACCCTTTTGAGATCTTCTTTGGGAGGAGGATGCCTGGTGGCAGAGACACTGAAGACATGGAGGTGGATGGTGATCCATTTGGATCCTTCACTAGTTTTAGTATGAATGGTTTTCCAAGGGAAAGGAATACAGTTGGCAGCCAGTTACGTCGTAAACAAGATCCCCCTGTAATCCATGAACTTAAAGTGTCACTGGAAGAGATCTATCATGGCTGCACAAAAAGAATGAGGATTTCACGGAAGAGGCTTAACCCAGATGGCAGAAGCGTCCGAACAGAGGACAAAATCCTTACTATTGAGATAAAAAGAGGATGGAAAGAAGGCACCAAGATCACTTTTCCAAAAGAAGGCGATGAAACACCCAACACTATTCCAGCTGATATTGTTTTTATCATTAAAGATAAACCTCACTCCCATTTCAAGAGAGATGGATCAAATATTGTCTATCCTGTTAAGATCAGCTTAAGGGAGGTAAGTTTCTCTTGTGGTAGAACTCCAAATGTTTGGTGTTATTACAATATGATACCGTGGCTAAAGCTGTATGGTAGCTGTGTGTGTAATGTATTTTTTTCTTCTGAATTAGTATCAGCTGGAGAAATAAACTTTAAAGTTCATTATGAACTTTGTGTAAATTAAGGTACCTTAAGGGATTCTACAAAAAGTGTGAAGTGAGGTAAAGCACCTAAAGTAGTGAGGGAGGGAGAAAAGACAATACTTAATGTGGGTAATACAGTTCCTTCACAGATAAAAGCCTGTTTAGACTCATTGCATTGTTATGTAAATTGGACAATATCATACAAAGTGTGCTCCATCAGGTGAAGTTGCAGGAATCAAAATCTTACTCTCAGAGATCCTAGTAAAGAAAATAACCTGTTGGATAAAGCAGAAGGTCTGTAATGTTCTAATTTTGGTGCAACAGTATTGTTGTTTGGATTTCTTTCGGCACCACAAATATTCACATAAGACAGCTGTGCAATTTTATATGCCTCTGCTTATAGACACTTAAATGTTCTGAAATTCCATTAATAGAGGTTGATAATGTATTAGGAAAAAAATGCTGTGCAATGTAAACAAACAAAAAGTGAAATGAGATTCTAAATTTCCAATAGAAATTTAGAAGACTGACATCTGTAGAGAAGTATGAGGGAGGAGTTCATTCTGCTTAGCGCTCTTAATTATTTGATAAAGTCTTTGAAGGACATATAAGCTCCATTACCCTCCAGTAGCCATTGTGTAACATTCATAAATTCAGTGATATTCAATGAGAAATTAAAGTTTTCTAAGAGAGGAACATTGTATTAAAATTTTGATATCTGAGAAGTGCATAGGAGAAATGCTATTTAGAGTTCTAGTCAGTTTTAAATAATCCACATTCATTTATAGGTACAAAAAAGTTCTGACCAATTTCTTTTTCTCTTATTACAATCTTTCTTTCTTTAGGCTTTATGTGGCAGCTCTTTCAACGTGCCAACGATAGAAGGAAGAACCATACCCATGACAGTCAATGAAGTGGTAAAGCCTGGGATGAGAAGAAGAATTATAGGATATGGTTTGCCATTTCCCAAAAATCCTGACCAACGGGGAGACTTAATTATAGAGTTTGAAGTAATTTTCCCAGATAACATTTCTCCAGCATCAAAAGAAGTACTTAGGCGAAATCTTCCAGTTTCATAAAATGGAAGACTGTGTATGTCAACAGATTAAAATAGGACACTGGAAATGCAGAAGACTGGCGAGTCTGCTTTAAAAGTGCAATCTGTAACACCTAGTGGAATCTTTGGTTTTTTTTGTTTTGTGGGATGGGTGGGGGGAAAATACTGTAATGCTGCATGAGAAGAAAAGGGTTTAAGTAGAAGTCATACAGGTGAATTCTGCAGTAAAAATTACAGGGAAAACCACTCATTTTGTTTTACATCTTCCTAATCAGCAATGTTTAGTCATTATTTTGCTTAATATAATTACAGTAATTTTTTTACAAAATCACTGCATATTTCTGATAAAGTACTTGAGCCTCCAAGTACATTATTTTTTATATCCTCACCGTGTCTTTAACATTACACATTTATACAGAAATTTGAGATCGTAGTAGATATACACAAAGGTAAAAATATTTTAAAGAGCACATGAGAGAGATCATTTCAGTATGTTGCCTTCTACTGCACAAAGCATAGGCCAGAAAAATCAGCTTGGACTCCTGACCAGCCCCACTGTGCAATAAAAGCCTTCTCTTTATTGCCTCTAGAAGTGTCAGGACTGCATTGTGAGTGTGGCAAACGGCACGTGGCCTGACGAGCCAGAGTAGCCGTGTGCTGTGGGATAGTTCCTCAGACTTCAGGCAGAATAGCAGGAAGGGATTCTTCCAAGACAAGAACAGCAAAGGTGAGCCTGCTGTCAAATGGGGCAGGGAAGCTGGTGACCGATGACGTGGAGAAAGCTGAGGTACCCTGTGCTGCCTTTGCATCAGTCACAACCAATGATGAGGAATTCCAGGCCCCTGAGACTAGTGGGAAAATCTGGAACCTTGGTGGTGGAAGATTGCGTTAGGGTGCACTTTACCTGGAATTCTGTGAGCCTGACAGATTGCACCGAAGTGTTGAGGGAGCTGGCTAATGCCATTGCAAGGCCACTCTTGATTATCTTTGAATGGCTAGGGAGATTAAGAGTTGTTCCTGTAGACTAGAAAAGAGAAAATACCACTCTTCAAGAAAACCAAGAAGGAAGATTTGGGAATCTACAGGCTAATCAGCTTCACCTAAGCCCTTGGTAATGTGATGGAAAAGAATCCTCCAGGAAAGCATTTCTAAAAAGTGGTCGGGGTAGTCAGTGTAGATGTACAACAGGGAAATCATGCTTGACCAGTCCTACTGCCATGTACAATGAGCTTTGGGGATGTTGGGAGAGCAGTCTGTGTTGTTTACCTTTTACATCAGTAGACAGACTGGTGAAGTACAGGTTAGATAAGTGGAAAGTGAGATGGATTAAAAGCTGGCTGGATGAGGGGGCACAGGGGGTTTAATCAGTGGCACAAAGTCCAGTTGGAGGCAACTCAGTAGTGGTGTACCCTCTTCCTGACTACTGGGGCCAATACTAGTCAGCATCATTAATGACCTGAATTACGGGATGGAGTTTGCAAATGATATAAACCGGGAGGAGTAGTTTGTGCCACCAGCTGATGGTACTGCCTTTCAAAGGGGCCCCAACAGGCTGAAGACCTGGACACAAGATTCTCACTAAGTTCAGTAAGGGGGAATGCTCCACTGGGGAGTAACTGACCAGCAGACTGTCAGTAAACTGACTGTGAGCTGACAATGCAGCCTTGTGGCAACAGAGGCCAAAGGTTTGCTAGCAGGTGAGGGAAGGTGATCCTTCCTTATTACTCAGCACTGATGAGGATCCATCTGGAGTGCTGGACTCCCTAGCACAGCACCATGTATGAGAGGCTGAGAGAGCTGGAACTTGCAGGCGTGGGGAAGAAAAGACTTGGGGGAGATCTTGGCACCTGGCAGGAGGGAATGAAGATGGAGGAGCCAGGCTCTTCTCAGTAGCTTTCAGATGGAACCCCAAGTTAGTTTGGGGTTCCATCTGAACACAAGGAAACAGCTTTTTACTGAGATGATGATCAAACAGTGGAACAGGTTTCCTCGAGAATTTAAGGAGTTGCTATCCCTGGATACTAATAGCCTGACTGGACATTGTGCAGGGCAGCCTGCTCCAGCTGTCCATGTGTGAGCAGGGGCGTTGGACTACATGATGCCAGGAGGTTTCTTGTAAGCAAAATCATTCTTTGAACTTGGGCTCGGCATTTTTTGCTATGAGCCATGTTCTGTAAATGAGGCTTAGCCCAATGATGGTGGTGCTCATGTGACAATTCCTAGGGAGAGCAGGTCTGTGCCAGATTGGAAAGATGCACAAAGAACCCTGTAAAAGCATTTAGCTAGGGCAGGTATTTAAAGATCATGCTGATCTCAAATATTCATTATTTTCAGAAGCCAAAATTTACTCCCATGAAGAAAAAAAAAAAAAAAAGTTCCTATCTAAAGCAAAGTTTGTGTAAGAGTCATTGTGGGATAGGGGTTGCCCAGAAACTTTTTATGCTTGAATTACTTTTTTAAAATTCAAATGAGACAGTTGTCTTCAGAGTTCAAAGGTACATAGAGAGATGGAGAGCCCTCTGTAGTAATCTAGTTTTGTAATAGAGTAATAGGGCTGGTTCCCTTGGTTGCAGCATGGTATTGGTGGAAGAAATGCCTTGTGGGCATGCTTTATTACTTGAGTTTAAAACCATAATACAGTGCTTTAACAACACTTTCAAAGGGTTTGGGGTTTGGGATTTTTTTTTTTGTTGTTGTTTTTCATTAGAAAGTATTTCAAGATTTGCTGTCGGCCTTTTGCCTGTGGAAATTTAGAGGTTACCTGCTTTGTTAGGTAGCCTAAGAAATAGCAGTGTTGTATATGTGACTGCAGAAAAGTAAATAATATGGAAGTTGGGATTTAATTTACAATAATTTTTACATGAGTGTAAGAAGAATCCCATTTCTTTTACTTAAAGGAGTTGAATTTCTGTGGGTTACTGTTCAAGTCAATTTTTCAACTGCAGATCTCTTCATGCAGTATCAGTTAATTGTAGTCCTAAATCTACAGGAAGTAAACAATTGCTGGAGCAGTATTACAAAGAAAAAAAATTGCTGCTTAGTGCTTCTGCATATTGTTAATACTATATATTGTTTGTTGAAAGATTTCCATTTCAGTATGTTCCGTATTGCATTTCTTATGTGGTTTTTAAGTAAAAAGTGTAAAGTTGGTTTTTAACTTTCTCTTATATTTTGTTATGATGGTAAATGCTACAAGCTACACGACTTTAAAGCATATCAACCTAAAATACTTATTTGTCCATTTAAAAGCTAATGGAATCAAGCATTTTGTAATCCAGGATCTTGTAACCATATCCAACTTGTAAAAAAAAAAGTTACAGCAACTAAGACTATTTTTTTGTAACCATCTTCAGGTAAGAGGAGTAGTGTTAAATTGAGGAATTGCAGTATCTTGTGTATTTAGAGGTGTGTGTATATATATATATATACACATATATATATATATGTATAGCAAAATAAACTTTTCCAACTGTTTTCAATCTCAAAATACAAAACTTATAGAACTGGTATGAAATAAATGCCTGTATTTCTTTTCTTATGGAGAGATAAAAAAGTGTATGTTTCAGAAACCAGCATGTAGAATTACTTCAAAGTACAAGAGGAAGCATTAATATCTGTCTAATCCAGTATTCACAAAAAATATTTTTCTAATCAAAAATGTGCTTAAAAGCTATGTTTTAAAACCCTCTTGATTATTTAATAAAGCTACTTGGGAAAAGGAAGCAAATACTCAGTCAACTACTATATTTGTAACTACTGAAATACATGAAAATAAAATGGTCATTCATGAAATTGGGATGGGTTTTTGATCTCTTGAAGGTTGCTTAGGTGCCATAGAAAGTCATTATGCTTTGGAATTCATCCAGCATTTCTGAAAACCTGCTTCTAAAGATCCTTTTTTAATCTCATCAACATCAAGCCTTAGGATAACCTTAAGGTGTTGGAAGAGTAGGTCAAGCTACATTACAGCCCATTCTTGTTCCAGTCATGCAGTGGTACTCTGCTTGCTCCACAGCTTTCTGCTGTCATGAGGGGGTTAGCATTCCATTCTTTCATTCAGCCATTTTGGTAGTAGCTGTGCTGAAAGCTTCCTGAAGCCTGTTTGTGGTGTGCTGAAGAAATGCACTCTAGTATGTGCATCTTATATGCTAGTCTGACTCACCAGAAGCAGACTTTTCTGGGATCAAATAGGTTTTCCTTAAACAGTGAAATTTGGTATAACTTAGGGTGAAATTCTGTGCACCTGAATTCATGTGCTAGACCTAAAAAATGTGGGCCATGAACATGATACTGTAAATATAATTATGAGACAGTTTTACTTATCCAGTCAGTAAGTGCTAGTCCTCTTTTGCAGCTGACATGAATAGTTTTTACTATATTGCTTACTGAACACATCCTACAGAACCATGGAATTACTGAACACATCCTACAGAACCAGGGAATTTGTCGTACAGCCGCTTACTGTTCAGCATCCAAACTGGGCAAATAGCAGCACTTATCTCGTCATGAGGTGCAGAATCTCAGCTCTTCATTTGTCAGATTGCTCAGCAATTGACTGTTGGATGGCATGATTTGTTTCCTTCAGGCTTCTCCAGTTAATTGCTCTATTATTTGAACAGTGAAAATAGAGATCTGTTGTTGATCCCCTTGGGTGTGGAAGGTATATGTGCCCTGTGCTTGTTGCCCTGGAATTACTGGCTTACCCAAGGGAGGAGCTGTACAAACAACAATCTTGTTAGTCATGCCTGATTGCTTTATCAAGGACAAACTGCCATGTTCACAGCCCTGCTGCCCTGCATTCAAAAACCCCCTAACACCGCCTCTCCAGCACCTGAAATACCATATAGCATTCCCTGAGTAAGGGTAGATACCCCCATGTGTCGTGAAACACTCACTGATAGTGGCATTTCATAGCCAGCAAGGTGACTTTGTTCCACATAACATTCTCCACTAACTTTATGGTTGTTGCATGCCACAATTCTTGCATCCCAAGTATTATGTATGAGAAACTGAAGAATGGGGTAGCCTGTAGTGTGCAATATACTTGGGATGAAAGGATTAAATCAATCTTCCTTTTTTTCAAAGACATGGTTTGTTTTTCTTTTTAAAACCAAGGCTAATAACAGTTTTATTTCAGTTGTTAACTCTCTTCAAAAAGTTAATTTGAAGTAATTTTTGGGTCCTTAGTATCCTGAGTTGCTGGAGGCTTATTTGGGTCGGTTGATCTAGTTTTAGTGTGCATTAATTAGTGTTGGCAGCTACTTCCTTAGAGGGTGCACATTCAAGGGAGTCTGAAAATAGGATTCGTTGTAGTTGGAGAAAGTGTCTTCTGTCCATTATAGCCTTCTTTTCATTGAGGTTCTCTGCAGACTGACTTATTTATAGCTCCACAAACCACTCAAGCAGCATTGTGTTATGCTGATCAAATCTAAATCATTGAAACTGCTAATCCATGATCTGAGCTATATTAATAAATAGTATTTTTAGATTAGGAAAAAGAAGTCCATGGTAATGAACCTTTTCAGTAGCAGAGATGAAACTGAGTGTTGAACACTTCTTTACCCTTCCTTCCAAAGCAGGGGACTGCTATGGCAAATTCGTTATATGCTTTTCTAGGTTTGGGTTTTGAAAAAAGGCATGTGTGCACTGTTATCTTCCTCTGATTTAAATGTCACAAAAAAGGTTTCATTTCACTTGTTACATCGTGTGACTAATGATGGCATATAAATGCTCCATACTGTTTGTGTCTTCAGTTTATTTGATCAGCTCCATTGGCCTCATCATTTTTTCTTTCCATAGTTAAAAGCTGATGCCATTGCTCCAAGCTGTAGGTAGGATTAGCATAGTTTTTGTACCAACTTCAGCTATTTTTCTCCATCCATCACTGTATGAAGCACGGAAACACACTTCCACTGAAGAAAGTTTTGCAACAGATACCTAAATTAGGACTGTTAATGTTCATGAATTATTTTATAAATAAATCTGCACAACCTCTGTATATGTGGAAACTTGACTGTGTTCATTTAGTAAATCTCATTACCAAAATTATTAATAAACAGTATTTACTGGGTCGTAAGGTTCAATTACCTTTTCAGAAAAAAAGGAATGAGTTGACACAAGTTGTCACCAATTCTTTTATAATACATTTTAGTACATGGGAAGTGGCTTCTTATTTTAAAAAAGTTGCTTATTTGAAATTGAAAACCAGCAAAACCCCCTCAATACCAAGATGAACATGAATAGTTTGGTACTGTTAGTTAATATCTCATTTCGTCTCACTGCAGTGTGATCCAGTGAATGCCAGTATGCTGTCTGAATTTCATTCCAGCAATGGGAAAAAAGTACACACAGTTCTGTAACTTCAGAGAAACCTTCAGTTTAGGTTCTGTGGTTCCAAACTGAACTGGACAGTCACTATTAAAAGTGTGGGGGCAAGTTCATTGTGCAGTTTTGTTGGGTTTTTTATTGGTGGAAATTCCTACAAAAATTAGTAACGATATTGAATCCAACTGTCTCCTACTAGAACTGGATAAAAGCCATTTTTGAGTATTCATTTAAATCTACTATATGCTATCTTGGAAAAGCTGAAGTCAAATTGGCTTCAAACCTTTTATACCTCACAGCATAAGCAGTTTAAAATCTATATGTAATTTCATGTAATCAGAGGTGCTCTGATTAGATCTGCTAAGAACTTCTGACTCAGGGCTGCCTCACAGTAATTCATCGTCTCTGCCTGCCTGGTCTGACTCCATGTGCCAGAATCCTTTTTCTCTGCAATGGTTTGTCTTTTTTATTGTGCAAGTCAGAAGATGTGGTAAGGCAGTGCTGCTTCTCTCTGGGCCTTTCGAGCAGTTCCTTTTAGAAGTGCCGAATGTTGCCTCGTGAATTTTGCACTTTTCACATCTTGGGTGGATTCAGTGCACTACTGAAAATTAAACAGTTCCACTGAGGTGAGGCTGGTTACTTTGGAGCACAGGTGTCTCCTGTAATGTGAACTTCTGACTACAATATGTACCTCTATTTCACAGTAGAGGAAACATTTTGAATTTGTGAAATGTTACAAATATTTCAAAAGTGTATTTTCTGTGTTAAATCTCAGCATTTCAGAGCTGTTGTCCAGTACAATAGAAATTTCTTTAACTTGGGTTATTACTGTTGCTTTATGAACCCTTAGACATTTATAGTCTGTGATAAATGAGAAAGAGTAGCCTGAAGTCCTTGTATACTTCAGGTTTTCTTTTATATGCTGGATATAATTCTGTACCAGTTGGTAGTCAATAGCAGAAATTCCTGAACGACTGAGTAGCAGGTCGGTAAAGGACCCCTCTGTGGCGGAAGCAGGAGCGGTCTGAGCTCAGGCAGCAGCGCCGCTGGCCCCGAGCTGCCCGGAGGGGGCAGGGGCGGCGGCGGCCGGGCTCTCCCGGCCCGCAGCGTTCCGTGCCCTCGGCGGCCGGGCTCTCCCGGCCCGCAGCGTTCCGTGCCCTCGGCGGCCGGGCTCTCCCGGCCCGCAGCGTTCCGTGCCCTCGGCGGCCGGGCCGGGGCGGGGCCGGGGCGGGGCCGGGCCGCACCTGGCGGCCGCGATGGCCGCGGGGCCGGGGCGGCGCCGCGCCGGGGGCAGAGTCCAGCGCGGGCGGCGGCGGCCGCAGGAGCCCGGGGCCGGCGCGGAAGATGCCGCTGGGGCTAAGGAGCAAGAAGAAGGACAAGTCCAAGGAGACCTTCAAGCTGGTGGAGAGCGAGGCGGCGGCCCCGGTCCCCACGGCGGCCCCGGCGCCGTCGGCCAGCGCGTCGCGGCTGCAGTTCCACACGCAGCTGGCGCACGGCAGCCCCACGGGCCGCGTGGAGGGCTTCGGCAGCGCCCGCGAGCTGTACGCCCGCATCGGAGCGGCCTTCGGCATCCACCCCGCCCAGGTAGGGCCGGCACCGCCGCGGCCGCGTCCCGCCGGGCCTCCGGGGGCGCCAAAGGGCGCCGGGGCTGTTCCACCGCCCTGCCCCAACCTCGGTCTCGGGCTTGTGTGGGCATGCCTACTTCGCGCTGCTTGGGAGAAAAAATCTCCCTTGGCTATTCCAAATGAGCGTTACCAGGCGGGAAAAGGCATAAATAGGACTGCATTTAACTCTTACATGGTAAAAACCATGGTCCTCTTGAGCAAAACTCCAGTGCCTCGGTAACCTGTTGCCAGCTGCTGTTTGAAACAGCTCTTAGACACTGCTTCATTCCAGTTTAAAAAGGGACAACGGATTTATGAGGCTAAATACCCAGAATGAATGCATTGGAAGGGGAGGGCATGTGGTATAAATGCCCAGAATCGTACTGCTTTTTAAAATTTCGGCCGAAATGGAAAGCTTTCTGCTTTATTAGGTAATCATTTTTAAAGTGTTCACTGTTCAAATGGAGTTATATTTAAGTCTGTAACAGGATTCCTTTTTAAGCTCTGCTGCCTTTTTGATCTTTTTTTTTCTGAGCCGTGTTCTAAACATTTGTTTGGATAATGATTCATTTGTGTTTGTAAATGCATTGTTTTCTCTTAGTTAAAAGGTACTGGCCATATCAAGTTCTTCCTATGTGGTTCTTTGAACCCTAACCTCTGAGTGGCAAGTTGAAACAGAGGGCTAACATTTCATTATGCCTACGTGTGGCTGTACAGCTTTACTTGTTTTCTTCTTTGTAGATTACTTTTTTAAAAGTTGTAAAGACTACTAGTACTACAGCAGGCTTTGTTCTGAGTTTGCTGTGGTCTGACGTA
Organism: Haemorhous mexicanus; assembly: GCF_027477595.1. Lineage (NCBI taxonomy): Eukaryota > Metazoa > Chordata > Aves > Passeriformes > Fringillidae > Haemorhous > Haemorhous mexicanus. The sequence goes on from NC_082349.1 coordinate 12,281,853, forward strand.
GCATTTCAAATAGGAAATTGTAAAGGGAAGGTGGCAGTAGCAGTGAATACAGTTTAATCAGTCACTGTTGCATTAAGTAATTAAGAGGCAATGCATCAATGTCCTAGACCTTTCCAGCTGCTTTCTGACCTTCTGCTCCTTTGTTTTCTTTTCATCCTGAGCTGCTGTTTCCCTTTTGTTCTTTTCCATCTCAGTTATACCTTGTATTCTCAAGTTCTCATAATCACCAGATTGTCTTCTATTTTAGTTTTCTTCCTTTCACTGTTGAACTTTTGGCTTTGCTGACTTGAGAAAGAACAGCTTTCACAGACAAATTTAATTTTGTATGAATGGTGTGCTCCTGTTTCTCCTGCTAGATGTATTATCTGACACCCTCAGAGGTTTTAGAGGAAGCACCACATATCATGGGCATATATTGGCAGCCGTGTGCCAGACTGGAGAATTTTCTTATTTTCTTTTACTCCCTAGTGTTCCATTCCTTTAAATTTTTTTTAATGTGGCTTATTGCTAAAAATGGATGGAGAATTATTGCTGGAGGCACTGAACATAAAATCTTCTACTCCAGAAATTCAGTTGGCTTTAAGAAAGTTGTATGATGTGAAAAGAGCGAACAAAAGTATTTCCTGGTATAAAGGTGACATAACAGAGTGAAGAATTCAGACCAGAGAGTCATGCAACAGATTTTTGCATAGAGACAGGATAGATCAGTGAACAGCCAAGAAATGTGAATTTATTAGAATTTATTTTAAATTGTAGTATCTATTCATTAAAACTGCTTTTGGACAGATACTCTGTGCAAAGAGTAATGCCAGAAGCTACACCTCAGCAAACTGCAGGACGCTTAGGTACTCAAATGCCATTTGTAGGTGTTACCTGTCTAGGAAGGTTTCAGTGACCCAGCTCTGCTGAAGCCTGTGGGCAGCGTGATACCCACACGTGACTGCCTTTGGAAACAGGTCCTGTCACAGAGATCTCCACCCTGCAGTGGCTGAGCTGGAAAATCGTGGGGGGGAGTGGAGGGGAAGAGCTCTGTGTGGAGAGCATTCAGATGCCTTTTGTAGAAGTGAATACATTTCGTATGGTACGTGAGGTTACTGCAGGGTAGGCAGGAGTATGGATTCTTGGATAAATTCCTGCCTAAGTGTTTTAATACGATTCTGAATGAGCTGTGCTTGTAATCTGTCACTTCTCCTTTTGACTCCACATGGTTACAGCATTTCTTTTCCTCTTTGGATCACACCTCCCGGGACCAGCTGAGTTCAGTTTCTGCTGGAGAATCCATTCCAGGTTCTGCGATTGACTGCCAACAGTGACAGAAGTTTATATAAAACACAGTATTTGTTGGACAGACACTGACAGAAGCTTCTGTGCAGACCTGGGTTATGAATAGGGTGGGATGGGGACTGGAATAGGGGGCAGGATACCTTCATAGGGGATCTTTGCTGGGTATCTATGAAGGAGTGAGACATAACAGCCATTTTCTGAGGCTTTTTCTGTACTCATCCTTTCTTGTAGGTACTTTATATATCTCTTACCCCTTTTGAGCTGAGGGGTAGACAGAAGAATCCCTTTTTGCCTACATCTCTGACTTTTACCACGTCCAGCACTTCTGCTTTTCTCTGTCCAAAGTGACTGTTCTTTCCCCGGGGAGGAGTGAATATGGCTTCTAGCAATACATTGCCTGTGTTATTGACACTGAAACTGCAGGAAGAAAGATACAGACAAACCCAAAGACATTCTTGTTCACTGGTCTTAAATTAGGCAATTCTTAGTATTCGGTTTCCTATTGGTTATTGATCCCTTTGCCTTCGATGCTAATTTGTCCTCATTCTTCAGTTCTCTTCTCATAAGTCTTTTCCCAGACCAGGTATTTCAGGCCTTGCCAGTGGTTGATGTTGGGGAGTGATGGTCGATAATGTTCTCTTATCTCCTGTGTATCTTCTGGCTACTCCCAGTCTGTGAATGTTAAAATTTTAAAATTTTAAATGCCAGTGAAGAGTCTTGTGAAGAGAAACTTCACTTCCTCTCCCCCTGGACAATGGAGAACAAATCCCTCACTAAAGTTACATTTAAAAAAATAAGTTTTATCATTTCCAGCATCATTATTATGAGTGTTGTTTGAGGTACATCACATTTAACTTGATTACTTCAACAAGCTTTCAACAAGAAAGCACAGAGCTAAAAAAAATATAGATAGATGCAACTCTTAACTAACAGCACAACCCACACACAGCTTCGTGTATGTTTCTGTTTGCATAAGTAATAGAAATGTCTTCCCTTACTTTTTCTATGGAGGTTGAAGCAGGAAAAATAAATGGAAAAAGTATTTATGCGTAGCTTTGGCCTTTTAGCATCACTATTCCTCTCTGACTGTTGGGAATGTAGCAGGGAATGTTCCCTGTAAGGGTGCAAGTGCTGAGTGCAGCCTGTATGATAAATAAACGAGCACTGACTGAAGGACAATGTGGGTCTGTTAAGGCATTTGGTGGTGGTGTGCTCCTGTGAGAGCACATGGTAGGGCTTTAAAGTATTCAGAGTGGCTAAGCAGGCACTGAGAACGTGGATATTAAAGTCCAGTTGTAGCAGGGCAATTTCTTGATCAGACAAGAAGGGAATGGTAACCCATAGAGGCTGTGAGGACTTTTGGTTTGCCTACTTGCAATTTGCCTTTTGATTGTTTTGTTTGCTTTGAAAGGGGAAATGTGGTGGGGCTAGTGAACTAAACTTGATGCTTGATGGCTGCGTCTGTCCAGAGCCCTTGGGGTTGGGGTCCACAGTGGAAGGAATTTTGCATCACAAGAGTAATTCAGGAGAAGAGAGACCTTTCTGGCAGCAGTAAGGGCAGAAATGCAGCTCCCTCCTTCTCTTGCAGAAGCAAGAGTTCAGCTGCTGAGCTTGTGCGTGGGCTGTAGTTGCACAGGCCTTGCCTCCTCTTGCTAAACAGTCAAGTATATGGTGAGGCTGTGCCACATTAAACTTTCATAGAAGTATTTGATTTAAACCTGTTCAGTTTAAACTTTTATGAAAGACTGCTGACAAATAAGCCACTGCTGAAACTTGTGTTTCTGAACAAAACTGCCCTTTTAATAATAAAAAAATCTGAAGTGTGTTTTAGAGATAAGGGTCAGCTTGTGAAATCCTCATCACCAAAATGTTGGAAGTTTTATTGTTAAGCTTATCTGTTGAAAGAAATTGCTCACAATCACGCCTACAGATTGAATACTTTAAATGAGCAAACTTAACACTCCCTACAAAACACCTCCTCCCAACCCTATGGCAAGAATTGTTTGCTTGCTGTTTCCCTAAGCAGTGCTTAAATGTCACACCCATATTGCATGTGATGCTTGCTGTGTCTTTTCCAATACTTTTATTGAAAGTATTGGAAATATTAGTATGGAAATAATTGGATGGAAAAACTTACACTGTAATTACTTGTGTACACTGTATTACACTGTAATACTTGTGTACAAAAAGACCAAAAACCCAAACAAAGAAAACCCTACCAAATCCCAAAACAAACAGCAAAACACTGAATGCTTATTTTATAAGCCTTTGAATGTATTGACCAGGCTGAAAACCTCACAGTACCAAAAGAACACTAGAACTTGGAGGAGCTGGTGGTTACTCTTGCTGTTGCTGAAGCTGGTCAAGGCTCACACATTTTCCTTGGGGAAGATAATGTAAGATACGTAGAAAATGCGTTGGTGATTTCTTGATACGATGGCATCTACATATATAGGGAAATATGTCAGTGGGTGTTACATCTTGCTCAGTATTAAAATTCCCAGTTCCCTACCTCTTAAACAGAAAGTAATTATGATCTCTGTAAAGTTATCTTAGATTTTTAATACATTTTCAGTAACTTCTGAGTATGTCATCTATCAACCAACTCATTTTTGAGTTCTTCTCAAGGTGTCAGCTCAATATGGAAGATGAGAGCACAATTAATGTATAGAACATGCGATATGGTACTGCATATATACTTTATATAACACATCATGTAACCCTCTTTTTCTTAGCTAACACCATTTCCTTATATAACACGTATTTATATTTCTTTATATCGCCCGGGTTTTGTTGGCTCATGTGGTCTCTTCCAATTGAAAATAAGGGTTCAGGGAATAATTTGTTAGTAAACTAATTGGACAAATTTATTTTATAAAGTTGTGCATAAGCCCCTAGTGTCCAGTGACATGGAATTTCCTTCTTCTGAGTGCTGCAGAAGATAACTCTCAGTGAGGGAGGTATCCTAGATACTTTGTGACTGATGTAACAGTTCTGATTTATATTATCTTGCTGAAGTTAGCATGAAATATTCACAGCACTGGTATACTGGTATATGAGTTAGAGACCAAATGCCTATGAAGGTTTAGGGTAAGGACAGAAAAGACTTAACCATGAGAATTGCACAAGAATTTTTTTCTTGTTTTATTTTTGAATAAGAAAATTACTATCAAAAATATGCAAAAGTTTGAGTGAGTGGAACCTGTTGTTTAAGTATTCAAGTATATAATCTGGCATTAGGTACCAATATTAAACTTATGTAAAATCTATGAAAAAATACCATTTTTGAATCAGTAGGTCTCAGTTGTGTACAAATAAAGCTATGCTATAACTGGTAGATGGTGTAGTGGTATATCTTTCTGGGTAGATACATCTTTAGTACATTACTCTTTGCATATATCTCTTCTGAGAAAAAGCAGTTGTTCACTAAAGAGGATGAAGAATGATTTAAGTTTTATTTTTGACTAGCTGATGCTCTCTCAGCCCTGTGGTTAACACAGAACTGACTCACAAAAAATTCTGCAGACTTATAGGCTGTAGTAGGAATGCCATCCAGATGAAGATCTATAAAGAGAAACTCTGGATCAAGTTTCTAAATATCACATTTCTGCTCTGTTGCCAATTTTATCTATTCAAAGGTGTGACAGTATTTACTAGATTGTCTGTTTGACAAGGTCAGATGAAGGATGCTAATGTCTAAAATGTAAAGACAGTGCTTGTTATTCATCACGGGAACAATGAACAGAGAACTGAGTTACCATTTTAAACTGGCAAAGTTATATGGCTTGAGAAATCTAAAAATGTGTATGTGAACTTGATATAATCTGTTTTAATTTTTTGGTTTTAAAAAAGAGCTTGTCATTAGAGATTATTATTATCATTATCATTATCATTATATTCAATTTTCTACTTAAAACCAGATTAATTTCTCTAGGTGTTGTTATATCTAGAGTATTGTTTAACTGAAAACCTTGGCATTACCCGAGCAAATAAAACTAATGTCTGTTAAGGGTGTGCTGTTACGACTTTCATTGTTAAATAAGGTGTTAGATTGCAGTGGATGTTTGATGGATTAGATGAGATAAGCAATAGCCATTGAAGTAAGGCTGTTTGGTGGGGGGGATTTGCTTGTTTTGTTTTTGAAAACTGCAACTAAACACGACCTCTGTCAAGAAACACAATCTCTCTATCAACTTTCAGTCTTGTAAGATTAAAACCCCCATAGTTAGAGAATCTAAGTCCTAGAAAGCTCCAGAAACTTGAATGCTTTCTGTGAAAAACATTAGTAAAAGTATCCACTTTTCATTTGACCTGGAATCAATTTAAACAGGTTGGTGACTTTCATTTCAATTTTTCTGCTTTCATCCTGTTATAAATGATTTCATAACATATATTATATAAATGATTTCATAACATATATTACAATCCAGTGATGCCAGAAGGAAAGAAAAAGGCATGTGTAGTGTTCTGGTGTGGAAAACCCGTGTCTTTGCCTCAGTGAAGTAGACTTTAGGGATCCCCCAAGTTTCTCTTGGAGCACAGGGTCTCTCTGGTTTGGCTGCTGCCCTGTGCTCTCTGTGCTGCCCAGGAGGAAGCTGGGGTACCCTTGGCCCTCACTCCTCTCCTGCTGCAGCTTGAAAAGGCACCTGTCATTACTGTAGCTGTGATGGGTGTGCTGGGCCTGGCCAGACTCCTTCATGCAGCTCCGTGGTGGGCAAAAGCATCTCTGTTCCCAGTACAGATGGATTGCCCTCACCCTGCCTCTGCCCAGGACAAGAAACCTTCCTGCTCAAGAGCTGGCATAAGTGTAGGGAGAAAAAGGTTTGCCTGATATCCAGTGCTGAAGGGAAATCCCTCAGAAAAACTGATTTATAAAGAAGCAATTTGACCTTTTTATTAAGCCTTGCTTTTACTGGAACAGGGATGACCCCAGTTCATGCTGGGAAGAGTAGGAACTAAGCAAGCCCACTGGAGACAATGTGCTCTGAGCTAATGAGAACACATGGAACAATACAAAGCATTTCATGCTCTCTCATGACTCTTTTGTTTTGATAAGCTCTTTTTTTTCTTTTCTCCCCATTAAACTGCTTTAAACTAATAAAGTTTTAAAGTAGTCCCTAGTGATCTTTGAATCAGGTGGAATTTGTGGTGGGTGAATGATGAGGCCAAAGATGGTGGTGGCTCTTCAGTTTGCTTACTCTGACCTCTGGTGCAAGCTGTAGCAGCTCAAGATGCCTCTCTCAGGGCTGGTGTGCTGACACAGGCCTTGAGAGGCTGCTCACACAGAGAGGTCTCCTTCTTATGTTCCTTGCCAGCTCTCACCTGCACTTTGAGCTACTGGTGCTTTCTGCTGCGTGGGGATGGAGACTATTCCTTCTCCTGCTGTATCTGGAGAAGAAGGGTGACTGCTTAAGCTATGGACCTGTCACAGGGGCCTGAACTGTGCTCTCATTTTGGCTTCCTATCCAGCTCACCAAACCTAATACACTGTTAATGTGTTTGCTTTCCTTCTGCACAGATCATGTTTTGCACTTTGAACACTCATAAAGTTGATATGGACAAGCTCTTAGGTGCACAAATCGGCCTTGAAGATTTCATATTTGCCCATGTGAAAGGACAGCGAAAAGAAGTGGAAATTCTTAAAACTGATGATATGCTGGGACTTACCATTACAGACAATGGAACGGGCTGTGCCTTTATAAAGGTAAACTTAATTACCAGTGAAATGCTTTGTTCTATAGAAGCTCCTGTTGCTATAATTGGTTAATTATTGGTTTAATGATCCTTTAGAACTATAAAATCTTTTATTATCATATATATGGTAAGTAAGGAATAAAGTTGCTTTTCTTTAGGGACATAATTCAAAATTAGTTCAGCTAATCTGTAATGCATGTCATTCAAAATCTGTTCATTTGTTCATTGCTTCTGTAACGTGTATCAGCTTTACAATGAGACCATTGTATCTCCTGAGCTACCCTGAGGAGGTAGGTGTTAGATACTGCTTGCATCTGCCCCCTCCTGTTTTAAACTGATTTTCTGATGTCATTTATTAGATGCTTATAGAACTTCTGTCACTCATGTGATAATGAGATCATGTTCTTTGTCTTTGGCTGTTCCCAGGGCAGAAGCCTTTGTGCTGCACAAGAGTAGGGGCAAGTATAGTGGTTTTTCAGCTTTCCAGTATTGTTGCCTTAGACAGGGTGAATTACAAGGATATGGATCAACACAATTTACCACAATGAGCTTGAGTAGCAAGTATGGGCAGTAACATACTCAGTATATTAATCATAATTGCTTTCCTTCTCCTCTTCTATATGACCTAGAGGCAGTATGTTTTGAGACAAGTAGAGGCTTATGAAATGATGCTGCCCTTCTTGCTAGACTAGGTATAAGGAACCTTAATCATGTTTTCTGCCTTTTTGAGATTCTTTGCTCTAATATACTCCAGTTACCCATTATTAGTGAGGCATTAGCAATTATCTTTGCTTACTGCTGCCCCAATCGTTGATCTCATTGTAAACAGAGCTTTTGTATGGAGAGGTTGAATTTTCTGTTAATTCCTTAGCTACCGTGGCTATAAAACAAGACATGGTTTACAAATCAGTTTGCTTGTCTTTGTTGTGGAAAAATGTGACTGAGGTCATGTTTGTGAAAGTCAAGATGCAGTGTAGGTTTCACTAAGCATTTTGGCAAAATCATAGCCTAACTTTTTATGTTTATAGACAAAGAACTGTGAATTTCTAGTGGTGGCATCTATACAGCCCATAACATTCAGTCATGCTGCTGCTTATGTGGCATTTTAAAAGAAGGCATTGAAGCTGTGCTTCAGAGAGCTGTGTTCACAAGTGCAGCCCTGTACAGTGACACTCCCTTTGTGCTTGCTTGGTAACAGGCAGGGAGAACAGCCCTCACACAGACTACTGCACAATTGGAGCACACTGGAAAACCCTCACAACGTTAGCCAGACAAACTGTAATTTCCAGTAAATTGTGTAAAAGTCCTCTGAGCATATATGTATTATTTTTCCTTGTACTGGTCTAATAATAAACATTGTAATGAAAATGATCTGGTCTTCATGGGAATGTATCAGTTTTAAGGAGTTTCCAGGAGCATACTTTGTTTGTTGTTGTTGCAGATTTAGCTAATGGATATTTAAAATCAGCAAAGAAAACGCTGACATATATATATATAATATATATATATATATACATACAAAAGTAAAAGCTGCATCTTTTTTTTTTCTTCATTGTCTAGGTAAATGACTAAGCAGAGACTGTCTCCAAAGTTTATTAGATTTTTTTTGTTTATATACATATATTTTCCTTAAAATTTTGTGTGTCCCATTCTTAATTAAAAATTAATACTAAATTTACTGATGGGTGGGTTGTTGAAGGTTGCTGTGGGTTGTAGTTACTTTACTGCATTTTGAATAACAGGGAGGTTTCTAGGTTTGATGTGGTAACCCAACCAATTTTAAACCTGACACTGAACTGCAGGGGTTTTTTGTTTTTGGGGTACGCAGGCAAGTGGGAAAAAGTATTATGGAGTCAAATTAGCATTCAAAGAACAGCAGTAGAACTTGAAGTATGACTGAGTGGTGTACAAGGAGACATTTTCAAATGGAGTGGGCATTGCATAGGAAATATAGATCCTCATAGCTTCTCAATGCACTGTAGAGCACTTGAAATACAGGCAATTGCATCTTAATTACTGTGACAATGTAGCTCGACTGTCTCAGTCAGTTAACTTGGAGTGATGATAAAAAGTGACACAAATAACAGCCAGTGAATATTATTTCAACAGTTTTAGTGTTGGGATCCAAGTGCTAAGAAGAAAAGCTAAATGAATATTTAACGTGTGTACTAAACATTGATTGAAGCCGGGTGGGACAGGTTTTGAGTCCTGGTAACGGGACTGCATTTGGCACATTTGCTTTTTAGTGTGTACAGTACGACATCCACATTCACCACGAGGCTTCTGTTTGGGGCTAGAAAGAGTTAAACTCAGCCTGAAGCTTAAAATGATTGCAGTGCACTGTATGCCAGTGGGCACTCTCACACTTCCCACTGACTCTCAGAAGGAGGCCCATGTGTGGGCTCAGCCCTGCGCAGGGCTGGGAGCAGCTCCCGGAGGATGGCGCAGCCAGGCTGGCTGCTCCAGTGGGAGGTGGCAGCATGTTTATCTGCCTTGTCTCACTGCTATCTCACACAGAGTTAGCTGAACCACGTCAGTCTGTGTTGGAAAGATTGTTGTTCAGGAACACGTTAGAATGAAATTTGTGGCTGCAAAGTAAAAGGTATTTTACTATGTCATTGCTGGTCTATTCAATAGCCATATAATAATGGCTTATGTGGTGTGTGCACACGATGAAGCAATATGGCAGTATGTAACAACAAAAACCAGAATCACTGAAATTTAAAGTGTGATAAATCATAGAGATATTTTAAAATTTTTTCCTCATACGTTTTTAAATTGCACTTCATAAGAAATGTACCTTCTGTTATGACTTTTAGACTCTTTGTATTTTCCATGAGATGGCAGTTAAAAGATTTTCTTATTCTTTATTATTTCAGAGGATATCCTTTAATACACAGCTGTATAGCTTAATGAGGAGAACAGTAGTTTCAGCACTGGGGATGGGTCTTACTAACATCAGCCCTTTACAGTATGTAATTTTTACTGAGTCCCTGGACTAAACTTGAGAAGAGAAAAATTCTGTTCCTATGCTTGTCAAGCTATTAAATAGAAAAACTCCAAAAACTTGAATAACCATTCACATTACTGAGATGTCTGTGATCAGTTTTAAAGCACAAAAATATTAGGTTATTCAGAACTCTTTATTTCTCAAGTGTGGTTGCATTCCTTTTTTCTCCTGTCTGATTGTATATTCAATGCTTACTAAAATACTTTGTTTGAAAAATAATGCTTTTCAAAACATGTTTTATGATAATCTTATAGACAAAACACACTGCAGGAATAATAAGCTCAGTAATAGTCATTGTTAACTGACATTCTTGAAACTTGGTGGTGTCACCTCTTACAAACAATCACCTTTTAAAGAAATGTTTCTAATTCTGGTGGTGTTTTTTTTTAAACAATAGCGAATCAAAGAAGGCAGCATTATGGACCAAACCAAAACTGTCTGCGTGGGTGATCACATAGAGACCATAAATGGGAAAAATGTGTCAGAGTGTCGGCATTATGAAGTTGCCAAAATGCTAAAAGATCTGGAGAAAGGTCAGAAGTTTAAGCTGGAGTTGGTAGAGCCTTTGAAAGCATTTGGTGAGTGACTTTACTGTCCACCTTGTTCAGTAAAACACCTTGGTAGTAAAATCCCATCATTGCATTACATTGTGGGTTTGTTTTCAGAATGCAGCCAGGTGTCCACCTCTGGTAACTAACTACTACAAGAAAATACACTTAGTTTTTTCTTTGAAGTGGAAGATTTATGAATGGATTTTCTTTCTTGCTTTCTCCAGCAGTCATCCTGGTGTGGGTTACCTCACCTGAGCCTTAGTCAGTCTCTTTTGCCACTACATGATGTTGCAAAATTAGAACAGGAATTGTTTCATAGGTACAATTTTAAAGCATGGATCACTTCACTAATGTCCTGATCCTCAAAACTCCTTTTTTCCTCTATTGATACATAATTCCTTTGTGCTCTCTAATGCAGAAGGAATCTGCAGCAAGCACTGTTTGGGATTCCCCTGAGCACCTCCTTTGCTGCCTGCCTGTTCTCCCTCTCCCCCTCCCCAGCCTTTTTGTGGATCTCCAGTCATGCTGCAGGTGTACTCAGAATTGGAAGAAAGCAGAATTGCAAAGCTCTGTCTTTGCTTGTCACCTGCATGCTGTGAGAAGTGCTGCTTAAATAGGAGGAATGCATACTTACTGCTAATTCTTGTATATATTAACTCTATAAATGTAGAAAAGAAACAAACAAGGCAAGTTTTGCTCAGGCAGTCAAAACAGAGACCAAGTTACAATTTTTATTATCTCAGTTTTTTGGATCCTCTCCCCAAACCATGTAGCATTTTCCTGTAATAAAAACTTCAAAATAATGCTATATCATAAATTTGTATGAGGCCTTCTGCACACCTGCAATAACAGTCAATTCAATATCACTGTCTTCACTACAGCAGCAAAAAATTTTAATGTTTATTTTTCAATTTTTTTTAATGTGCTAGTAGTTTACAGCTACTGTCATACACCAGTCTTGACACTTGGTGTCAGAATAGTAGCAGAAATTGAAAATGAGAGAAATGCAGAGATTTTTTTTTTTTGCTTTTGGTGTTTCTGTGGAGAATGGATCTCTAATTTCTAATGTGTTTGTATGTAAGTTGGTACTGCTGTTAAGTAAATGTGTATGTTATACATTATGCTAAAGAATTGCATATGTTGTCTATCACAATTAGTAATGCAGCAATACCTCTTTTTAATACGGGCCTATAATTTTTGCTCAATGCTAGAAGTGTTACACACTTTGTTTGTAAAGAGCAGTGTAAATCATCATTTGATTGATGACTTCAGCCATAATTTAATAGTTTTTACTTTAGTCAGGTGACTAAGATACCTTTTAGTCTGCCTGTGATGTAGAGGAAAAAATGCACTAATTTAATGGCAATACCTTTTTTCTGCCATTGATTTGAGAGGCAACCATAGCTTTGTGGACAGATTTTTGAAAGATGCACATTATTTTTTGCTCTACACAAATTAACTTGCAAGTTGCAGTGCTGAGTAGGATAAGAAGTCCTGCCTTTAGCCTTAGGTACAGTTAGGCTTCAGGCACCAAGATAATGCTTAAGCTGCAGCTTGAGCACTAAGAATAGCCCCAGAGGAGATGACAGACAAGATCCAGATTCTGCTTGAGTAGGTGCTGAATTCCTGTTAATTTCAACAGAATTTGGTGAGGATACAGAAATAAGAGACAAACCTCTGTGTGAAATTATTTTTATTTTTCTTCCTCTCAGCAGAATGTGAAATAAGCATAATTTACTGGTTGGACATCCTTCTACCATGTACACACAGGCTGTCTTAGCTCCCCTAGGCAAGGCTTGTAGCACAGAACTAAAGATTTGTACCAGTCACAAGCATCTGTGAATTGTGAAAAATGAATAGAAACAAAGTAAAGCAGCATAACACAAACTCTGCATTTTAATGATGTGAACATGGAAAACAGTTTCTGTGATAGCCAGAGTGTTTTGGTCTAAAGTACTGCCCATGAAGGTTATGTCAAATCCTGAGTTCTACGGTGATAATGGTGACAGAATTTGAAAAATATGGGTTTTTTTATCGGGAATGACTTTTTGAAACAAGTCTAGCAGAAATGATGAAAATCTTAAGGATGTTTTAAACTGTCCTTGAAGCAATAAAAGGATAAAGTGTTGATCCTAAGGATATATATGAGACTTTGACATACCTATTTGTATCATGAAAGCTAATAAAATTTACTTTTCAAGCATACTGTTCAGCATAATTATTTAGATTTGTGACCACTTATGCAAGAATGATGAGCTGAAATCTATTTGAGCAAAATTAGTATAATATGTTATAGTATTCCCTTCAAGAAAAGCTTATTAGAAAGGCCTGCTATTAAGAGCAGGAATAATCTGTGAGAGAAAACAGGACAAATAAAAGCAGTTTTGCAGAACTGTCTCCTCTCTTCTAGCACTTTCCAGATTCACTATGTAACTCCCATGTCAGTAAGTAAAGTAAAGCCTTGTCACTCTTGAATGTAAAATTGCATGCTGGAACAAGAAACCCAAATCTTAAATGACTCTGTGCTCCATCTACTAACTGGGGTGCCCTTACCCAGGATGAAACAAGAAAGGCTGAATTCAGGTAAAGGAATCTCTACAAATACTCTTTGTAGAGATTTATCAGCTGTGAAATAATTTCGGTGAAACCAGTGGAAAACCTCCTGCAGATCTGCTTATGGCCACTTCACCTCTGTGAGTGCTGATAAGCAGATTGTTATCTCAGCTCAATGTGGCTCATCATCCCCTGCTTAGCAGGAGTGTTTGCACCTTTGCATCAGTGAAAGATAAAAATGTTGCAATGCTGAACCTGCTGTGTGTTCTGCCTGTAAAGACCCAAATAAATCAGCAGTTGGCCGGCGACTTCAGCTGCTGTCTAATTTAAAATGCTTCTCTGTAGAATAGGGAAATAAAATTACACAAGGTACATATATGAAATGAATGCCATAGGCCTGCTTAGATATATCAGTCAATGGAAGTCCTAGACTCAGTGCAGTTGAGCAGATATTACAATTTGAAGACAAGAGATTGTTGGCAAAGCTATACTTAGAATAGTTAATTTATAATTAGATTTTTTCATTGTCTAGATCTCGATTAGACTAAATGTGAAGATACTGTAATAACCAAAACAGATACCTCATATTCTGTTGTACTGTACACGTACTTTTGTTCGGTATTTTATTTTTGTTGGATTTTTTTTTTTTTTTTTTTGGTCTTTAGAAAAGCTGGAGCCAAGGTCCAAAGGCAGAACTCTGTCAGAGGCTAAAATCTCCAAAGGGAGAGAAACACTTCGCCTGAGAGCCAAAGGCCCTGCTACTGTGGAGGAAATGGTATGGTGGGGTATGCCCCTCAGTTTAATCACTCAGCTTCTGATTTGTTCTTCCCCAAGGCTGATAAGTAGGAAGGAAATGTGGGATGTTACAAAGCTTGTGGGACTGAAGAGAACAACTGAAGTTGATGACTAGCAGGGATAGGATGGGGCTGAAGAACCTGGAAGCACAGAACCCAGAGTTAGAGTTCATGGACTACATGGATGAATTTAGATTAGACCAAGGGGTGCTGAAAAGAGGGAAGAGGGGGGACGGGGAAGAGGTGGGATGTTGTGGTGAATTTGTTCCATTTCTGACACTGAAGTGTATGGGATTGGTGTAAGGGCTGTTGTTAGGAGAGGCTAATTGGATACCTTGACATGAATTTGTGCAAAACCAGGGTTAGAGTTTGGTAAATAAATATTTCTTATTCTGGGCTGTTCTAAAGCTGATGAGGATTTGATGGAGATTTGTATTGTCAGGAGATATAAGGCCTCTGTTCAGTTTGAATGCATGAGCTGTGTGGCTTGATATTAGGAGGAAAGCTCATGTCTGTGAGAAGAGGGAAAGAGAGTGGAATAGTGTGTTTTATCTGTAGATTTTGTAAGTCTAGGTGGCCAAGATGGGAGTAAGGAAAATCACTGGCACATTGCTGGTTATTTTGAAATCTGGATGGATGTAATCATACTTTTGCTCTTCTCTCCCTTTATTCCAACAAAGCCAACTGAAGTTGAAGAAAAAGCAATTAAAAAAGTGGATGAGCTTCTTGAAACATACATGGGCATAAGAGATGTTGAATTAGGTGAGTTTTTAGCAGATAGATTATTACAAGATTAAATAATTTCTCATTTTCTCTAGCCTAACATTTATTGAGTACTTTAGTCTCTGGATGTAAGTGAAGCAAAATTTGTCCAGCCTGCAGTCTCAAAAACTTGCCTGTATTTCCAGAAATGTGTTTTTCTGATAAAAGAGTCACCCTCCCACTTCAATTCTTGTGATGTATTTACTCAATCAATCCTCTGTTCTTTTTGCAGCTATACACTGTTGCATGAATTTTTTAGTTGTTTGCTATAACTGTCACCACTGTATTCTTTCTGGCATATATTTTCTAGTGGATTTTGTGTGTGCCATGGTTAATTCTTAAGGATAAGTGTGTTTATTTGGTTTTTTGCCCCTTGGCATAGACCCATCAAAGTTGATTGCTAAGGTTTGAAGCTGAGATCTTCATCAGTGAACAAGCAACTATTTAGCAAGGTAACTGACAAAATAATTACACAAATTTATCAAAATCTCTAAAACCTGTGTTCTGATGAACATGAGAAAACTTACAGAATATTTACTAGTTATAAGAAGCATTGAATTACAATGAAAGAAACTACGTAACCCCAGTGTCATAAGTTCCTTAAAGATGCACCAAACTTGTCTTTGCAGCTGTTGCTTTTCTTTGTTAGTCTGACAACAACTAAATAGGAATTTGGAAGAATATTTGGGAAGAAGCTGCAGTCTAGCTGTTGTAGCCTGCTGTGGCTGCTGTAATCCTCCTAGGATCTTGTGGAATTGCTGGTACTGAGACAAAGAGGAAGGTATTTATTATTATGGTAATATCTTAAAAGAACCAGCCAAGAAAAAGGAAAGAATAGCCTAAATGGAAAGTGGTCTTGAAAAGAAAGCTTTCATGGGAGAGAAGCGGAAAAGGCAAAGCAGAAGAGAAAATAGGTCTGGCATGAAGCTCCAGAGGGCGAAGCATCAGAGCTGGAGGGGCAGCAGTTAGCTAACAGAGGAATGAGAACAAAAGGTGGTTATCTCAATAGCCAAAAGGCCTTTGTTGTATGCTCCTACCAGTAAGCATCTGTTTGGCAGATTCCACTAGTTTTCTCACAGGAAAAAATGTAGGTAAAACAGTATTTGTCCTTCAGTCTAAGGCAGAAGTGGGCTTCCTGGCATAGAAGAGAGGGCAGAGCTGCCCAAAACTTGAATTCTGTTTTGTAGGTTCTATCTAAACTTTCAAATTCCCGAGAATCTAGAAGTTCTCAACATTTCTGTTCCCAGCAACTCTAATATGTGATGCTGCTGCCATGCAGTGCACTCCTGGGAGGCCTGTGTGCTGCTGAGCCATGTTTAGGTTAGGGAGGATTCCACGTCCCATCTCATTCCTGCAACCTCTGTGCCTCAGTCTGGCTCAGGCTTCAAAGCTCTGAGTCCCCTGCCAGCTGTCCCTCTGGGAGCTGTTTTTGTCCTGCAGCTGTTGCAGTCCTGGCTCAGGCTGGGCTTCTGGAAGCTCCTGTCCTTGCAGGTTACTTCCAAGGTCCCCAGGCTCCTTGCCCTACAGGAATAAGCAGCTGTAGGTGCTCTGCTTCTGGCGTCCATGGGAACGGTCCTGTGGGAACTGGTATTCCTTGTATTTTTGGCTCTCAGTACTGTAAACAGGATGGCTCTGGCACAGTAGACTGAGAAGTTCATCTTTCAACACATGGTTGAGTTAGTAGCCAAGCACCTGGTAAAGTTTTCCCACGAATTCCTTGAATTTTTTTTTCCCCTCAAAAAGATCTAATGCCCTTCATCTTTCAGTATGTAGTTTGGAAACTTAAAAAAAAAAAAAAGTCTTAAAAGAATACTCAAAGAAGGAAGAGGTCTTTGTTCATAGAGAGGTTCTTTTCTTCACAGCTGGGTGGTTGTTTTGTCCCTCACCTCTTCTTTTCCTCCCCAAAAAGTAGTGAAACCAAGAGAAACTGTCAGAAATCAAAGACTATAGGGTTCATGTAGCTTTACTTTGCACCTTTGAAGCCATATCCTGAAGTTCAAATCTAAGAGTCAACAGCCAGTGTTGATGACTCAAGCTCTCCAACTTCACCATTTTAAAACAAACAGCTCCAGGATTCTTTAGGAAAGGAGAGCTAATCACCTGTCACAAATCTGTTCAATTAACACATGTCAGTTTTTCACATACTGGATGTGATCAGTCACCCATGAAAATGAGATATGAGGAAAAGATTCATTCAGAGAATGCCAATCACCACTTAGCTCAAAATTTCACTCATTACTCAAGCCAGATTAGTTGAAAATGCAAGTCATCACAATGTGCAGCTGACAAGTGATTAAGATCTCAATCATTGCTCACTTCCATGCACTTCTGTTTGTCAGAATCTTTGGATGTCAGTTAATGTTACTCTTTCATCTCCATTAAAATGACACTTCCATGGTGTGATTGAATTCTGAAGCAGTGCCCCAGTTTTAAGACATAAGTTAGAAAGAAAGGAAAGAAAAACTCATGTTAAATTACAGACAGAATTAAAGGTGAGGTAAAGCCCTTAATTTTTGCATGGTTAAGTATCTTGACAGTTTCAAGAATGGCTGACTAAATCTACACACAAATCCCTAGGCTGGACCAAAATACTTGGAAATTGTTAAAGAAAATGCAAGCACTTTTTTCTGGCACAGTTTTTTATTTTTATTTCAGAGGTCTAAATGCTGTTGAGATTTACATACCTGCTTTTGGATGCATTTTTACCTTTTTACTTCCTTACTCCTGTACTGAAAACTGTATGTAATCCAGAGAAGGGCCAATTGGCTCTGGAAATGTATTCTTCAGGCATTTTTATGGGCATATTAGAAACTGGGCCAAGGCTTGACTTCAGCATTCTTTAAAACATAAATACACAGCTGAGAGATAATTCAGGTTATTTTAAATTCTATGAGTGCTTTCTGGTAAAGGAATTTGAGCAGTTGATTAATAGGAGCAACTCAGGAAACAGTGTTAGTGAAAAATATTGGCATTTATTTTTTTAAATCAACAAGACTCCATTATGGACTGTATTTAATCCCAAAAATTTTGGGTGGGAGGAAGCCTGGATCTAACCCCAGAATGGTACCGATTGTAAATGGTGGCAGAAGGGCTTCCAGTCCACATTTTTTTCAGCATCTTTTGGCTTCATTCACCAATATTTTGTTCCCCTTTGTTCTGTTTTTCTGCTTTTGGATGATTACTTCTTTTCTGTTGCTCTCTATAATGTTATCAGACATGACGTATCACAGCGTCGTTAGGGTTAGGAAAGAGCTCCCATACCACTGAGTCCAACCCTTGACCAAACACCACCATGCCAACTAAACATGGATTAAGTGTCACACCCAGGCATTTCTTGAGTACTTCCAGCTGTGGTGACTCCAGCACTTCCCTGTGCAGCCCATTCAATGCTTAACCACCCTTTCAGTGAAAAAATTTTTCCTGATGTCCAACCTGAACATCCCCTGGTGCAGTCATGGGCTGCCAGCTTCTCTGGGAGAAAGGGGAACAGTATCCAAGGCTTTAGAGAGGTCCAGGTAGGCACATCCAGAGCCATTCCCTCATCCTGTGGGTGGGTCACCTGGTCATGAAAGGAGATCAGGTTGGTCAGGCAGGACCTGCCTTTCCTAAACCTATGCTGGCTGGGTCTGACCCCGTTTGTCCTGTCCATGCTATGTGATCACACACAAGATAGTCTGTTTCATAACCTTCCATCACTGAGATCAGGCTGAAATATCCTTGTGTATTTTGTCTTTGCTTAAAAAATTTGAAATCTACTTCTCCATTTTTGACTTCATTTTTCAAACTTGCCGTCTAGTCAAAATATATTAACAGGTTTAAACCTTTTTTGTTACCCGAGCTTTTTCTCTTGGCTCGCAAATCCAACCCATCAATATTCAATAGATGTTTCTATATCTAAATGTTTTAACTGAAGTAATATTTTCCCTAAATCTGTTGTTTTCTTCTCCTTCTGTCACCAGACTTCCTTTCCCAAAGGATTTTATTGCATACATCCAGGGGTATATTGTTTACAGATGTTCATTTACTCTGAAAGAATAATGGGAGTTTTTTGATAAAAGGAAGGGCAGCAAGTCCAGTTAAACAAAATAAACTTCAAGAAGAATTAGTACTTGAAAAAGGAACAAGAAGAAATATTTTTAATAGTTATTGAGTACCAGATCTGACAATGTTCCACATGAAACTTAAACCAAGTAATGTTAAATACTGGAAACTGCAATAACGTGCTTCATTTTCTGCTTTAGAGTGACAGGACAGAACAATATTTGTTACCTTTTGATAAAGGCAAAACTTTTAGCTAAATAAATGTTAAGGCTTCTGTCAGGTCTTCTGAAAAAAGCTTTTTCAGAAGTTACGGTATAGGATATAGGTAGCAAAACCACTATGTAAGGTAGATAATAAGAATGGTAGGCAGAAGATAGCTTTCATGGCTTGTGCCCCATGTTCCTATTAAAAGTGAAAATAAGGATTTTGTGAAAGATCTTTGAGGTTATTTTAAAGGAAGAGTATTTGAAAAGCCAACATATTACTTTGTTCATATTCTGGGAAGCTTGACATTAACTTCTCAGTTAAAGTTGATGAGACTTCTAATTCCTTTCACCACTTTTAAGATTGCTGAACTTTTCACATTTTATGTAAAAATTAATTAGACACTAACATTGCCTGGAGTGAACTGAAAAAAGGAAAATCTGAAAACAATTGAGGCTCTTTTGACTGTGGAAAAATATTCTATTGGAATAAAATTCCTGTAATCACTTATTGTGCAGCTCTTACAAGAAGCAGTGGGGAAAAGGGAGGGGCGTGGAGACAATTTGGCGCGAAGCTGTCACCCTCTGAGAACCAGCAAAGTTTTCTTCAAGCCGGCAAGTATCTGCTGAATGCCTTGGCAGCCAGCAGGCTTTGATTTGCCCCGGCAATTCCGCATCAATTCCGCGAATGTCGCGGTGCGACCGGGCGCGTTCTGCGCAGCTCCGCCGCCCTGGCAGCGCCGTCCCGCGGCCGTGGCAGCTGACCGGGGGAATCGGGGCAGAGTTCGCGGGCTGGCAGGGCAGCTGTCCCGCAGGAAGGCAGGGCGGCGGGGCTCGGCCCCCGGCGGTGCCGCTGTGCGCGGAGCAGCGCGGGGAGCGCTGGCGGCAGTGCGGCCGGGCCGGCGCTGGAGGTCAGCACCGCGCTGCCGGAGCGCCCCGGAGAGCCAGGCAGCCTGGCTCCGGCAGCAGGTGGATCTGGGAGTGCCGCTGTGCTCTAGGAAATATACTGCATTAAATCTGCCCTGCGCTGCTGGTCACACTTAACTCAATACACACGGAAATAGGTTTTTTTTTGGGGGGGGGGTTCCTTCGGCACGGCAATGTTCTGATTCTTGCTTGACTGCGTTGAAAGTTGATCCGCTAAGTTTTTAGTGAATTTTGTTTTCAAGTTTCATAAATCTATAATAAATCAGTTTCTTAGAGTCTATATAGTTATTTGGAAGGTCAATCTTTAACGAAAGTTGTGTTTGAAATTACACTTTCTGTTAATGATAGTTTGTTATGTGCAATTCTGAAGCTTCAGCCAGGGCAGCTGGACTGTGATATAATGCCTTGCTGTCTTGTTTTATTGCTGCTGTCTGTGTCATATGGTTCTTCCATATCTCTTGGCCAGTTTATCTTAAAAATGGCTACATTTTGGCTCCCCTCCCTGCTTTAACACTTATCTAGATCCTTACTCTTTTGATTTCTAAATATCTGGTGTGACAATCTCTTGATGTGTTTGCTCTTGCTCCACCTTGCACAGCTCTTTTCTCTCCACCCTTCTCCCAGTGTCTATAAAAAGTAAGTTCACATCCTGTTTCATATCCAGAAATCTGTGAAGTTTCATTTACGCCCTTCATCTTATTATCTCCAGGCTTGCTTCCCTTAAGTACCTTCTTGTGCCCCATTGTCAGGGAATATAGAGTGGTGTTGATAGAACAAATCCTTGTGTTCCACTTACCAGGAACAAGGGTCCCCTCTTTAATGCCCATTTCCCATCCAGACTTGTCTGAATCAGAGTCCCAGGAACTTCATGGGGGACACAGAGAGAATCAGTGCAACAGGGATAGGGTTTCTCCTGGCAGGGTCTTGAGGGTCCTTGAGAACCACTCGTGGTACCTGGGAAGCTGGGGTACACTTGAACTGTCTCCATCACAGCAATTTGTCAAGGTTTACATACATTTTCCTTGGATGGCTTTGGGTAGTTTGACACACTGTGATTGTGTTTGGAGCCTCACAGCTGAACACAGTTAAAACCAAAACATCAGGTTTCCTCAGAATTACTGTTGTTGACGTTTACAATATGGAGTATGGCTCACGCTTGCTTACAGCTTGTTACACGTTTGCACAACAGCGAGTACTGTTTGCCAGAAGTTCGTAACTGTCAATAAAGTTGAGCTGAGTTTTAGGTCAACAAAATAAAATTAATTGAACTTAGTAAAACTTCAGAGCAGGGAATGTTTATTATTATTTTTATCAGAGAGATTTTGCCGTGTTGATTCGATACAATGTGTGTGGTAGATGGCAGACTGTCCCAGTAAAGATGCTTTTTTGTGGCTTCAAAACTTCCTTCCCTTTCTCAGGCACTATATTATGTGTTTTACATTTAGACATTCCTCTAAGAAAAGGCCAGAAGCTATCAAATCCTTCACTTTGACACTTGAATTTGATACGCTTGTGAGGAAAGTGTCGGGTATTTGATGTTTAACAAAAGATGGAAGACACCTAGCAGTTTAAGGGAGGGGTGCAAAGTAATCACAAAATGAAGCAGACTTTGATGTTTCACCTATTGTACTACACCATTATATTCCTGTGAAGAGAGGCTGTGCAGCAGAGATACAGCTCAGAAAATAAACTGTATTCAGCAGAGCTTTTTGTGCTGAGTGTGTCTTACAGAGCATTCTGCCCTCAAGCCGTGGTAGCTTGCTGCCAGTGGTTCTCTGGGCCCAGCTTAACCAGGAGAAATTTCTGTGCCGACTCTTTTCACCCTTCATGGAGGTGCAGGTGTCATGATGAAGAGATGTTTTCATTTGCTCTAATATCCATGGGTTGTCAGCATCCAGTGTTTGGGATAGACTTCTGTGTTCTCCTAGAGTGTGAGAAACTGCAGCGGCAAAAGGTGAGGGGTGAGCACAGCAACTAAGGAGTCAGTCCTAAGCAGCAGCCCCAGTGTAGCCATTTCAAAAGTGAGCTCTGGCACTTGATAAATTCTGATACTTTTGCGCTAAATAAGAGAAAATGCTGGACAGTATTGGCGTACAAGGTATCACAGTTCAACTCCATTGTATCACTCCTCTGCTTTCATTCTCCTGGATATCAAAATGTTCCTGGTGTTTGGTGGCTCCAGTTTCTTGTGCACAGCAGCAAAGCCTTTCTCTTGCTTCTGCACAATTCATCACTTTCTAGAGGCATAAGCATGAACTTTAAGTACATAATTTCCTGTTGAATCCTAAATTCACCTGGTAGAATTTGCATCTCCCTAAGCTGACCTCACCAGCTGTTGAAGATAGACATCCCAAATCCTATCCATCTCTTTCTTGGCCCTATGTATTAGCTGTCACTTTCATGATAACGACATCATTTTGTTTTGTTGCTTTTTAGCTGCAACAATTGTGGAAGCTGGAAGAGACAAGAAAAACCCAGATGAATTTGCAGTGGCATTGGATGAAACTCTTGGAGACTTTGCATTTCCAGATGAGTTTGTATTTGATGTATGGGGAGCAATAGGTGATGCTAAGCAAGGACGACTGGAATGAGAACTGTGCAGTTCATCAACCCCTGTTTGAAAATACAGAATCATTTGCAAATACATCAGAATGTTAATAATTTTATTGGTGTGAATTCAGAGTGCTCTGCATAAGCATTCTGACCTGAGATTTTCCTTTGCAAAGGAAGGTTTCTAACAGAAATGAAGGTAAACCCAAACTTCTGACAACTGCAATTTAAAACATTTAATTTACATATAGAAATCACTGTGAGGAGAGTGTCAAGGTGATATATTTATACAGAAATTTTATGAAAATTAGATAATTTTTATTGTACATACACTTTGATACCAAGTGTTAGACATATGCAACAAAGAGTTTGGATTATTTTATCTCTTTAGAGAGGTTTATAAAGCTGTTGAGAAACTACCTAGCTTCATGCTGCAGTTCCCTGGTTTTCTGCTATTCCTGTGTATTAACCTAAAGCCTTATGTTTTCTTACAGTTTGGCCTGGACATTGTTTTTACTGTAGGCAAAGCTGGGAAGAAGCTACCCTGTTTCTTTAGAACCCAAATTGAGGGGAAAATAATTTCCTCTAAAACATGAAAACTAAGATCTTTGGATGAGAAAGGCTTGCTTGCATTTGAGTCATAATATGCTCTGTCTGGGTTCTTACTGAGATGAGTAGAAATGCCTAAACCAGGAAGCTGCTGCTTTATTCAGATGCCATATCATTGCAATAGGAACTGCATGGAAAGAAATAAATGTTAACTTTGATTAATATTAATGCATTTGAATAATATCTGGAGACTGCACTGGAGACTACAGTATATCACTAAGTGCTTAATTGATCTTTTCATATGCTAAATGATTTCTTGAGATCCCATGGAGTTCCCCTCTTGTCTGTGGGTTTTTTCAACATGGCAACACAAGAGAGATATTGAAGGTGTTCAAACCCAAAAAATATTATTGTAAAGTCACAAAGAATTGTAGTTTGGATGACAATGCATGCCTAGGCCCTGAAAAGTATGTTTAACTAATCTTAGATGTTAGGTTTTCCAATTATATTGTACATAAATGTTTATTTTGACTACTAATTTTTTACTTATAAATCTGAGATTATTGCAAATGAAATTAAACAAGAATGTGGGTTCTGATCTGGGAAGATGTCATATCTTTTTAATATTTTTATATTTGCATAAGAATATAAAGTAATAATTACTACAAAAGTTTTTTCTAAATCACTACCTGAAGAAAATGTCTTTCACTGAATTGCAGAGATCTCTTTAAAATAAAGATTATGCCAATAACTTTACATATTCTACATCAGTGTTTTTTTTTGTCTAAACCCATCACACTTTGAAGTACCATTGAGAGAACAGGTTCTTGTTCTCATTACTAGGTTCTTGAGGAAGGATTCTAAACTCCACTTCAGCAAATTTCTGTAAAACTTGAAAATAAAATTGAAGAAACTCTGAGGAGGTGGTAAAATTTTGTACATCCCATTGCTCATTTGGGCCCTAAAGGATGAATTGCTTTGCAAAAGGAGTTTGAGCATTTCTTCTTTTTCAATAATTACAAGTCTGAGCCCACAATCTTCTGTTGCAGTTGAGCACACTCTGTCTTGTACAGGATTACTTTAGCTGATTTACTCATGGTAATGAGGGGTTAAAGTGTTGTGGGCCATACAATTTGTTCTTTAAACTTCTAGGTGAAAAGCAAAAAGGAAATGCCAAGAATTCCTTTTTGGTTTCAAATCATGAAACTCAAATGTCAAATTTTGTGGAAGTGTTTATGCACACTACTGTTAGTTACCAACATGCCACTGGTTATAAAGTGAATTAAAATGAAGAATTCCTTTAAAAATGAGAAAAAGTTCTATGGATAATGCACAAAATGTTGCCTGTAGTAGATAACCCCTTGTGTTTTGGCCATTCATTTTATTTTGAGAAATTAATGTTGTTCAATCAATTTATAGTCAGGGAATAATCTGTCTCATTACACTGATAAAATAGTAAGATAAAAATAATCTCTGAAGCTCCAATTCTACAGAGAGCTGCCTCTTGTCACAGTGGCCTATTTTTGTGGAGTTCATTTCAGGCCTAAGATTTAAATAGTGATTGCAATTTTACAGCATTTAGTGCAATAAAGCATGTCAATATATCTTACTTTTTCAGTGTTCTCAAAGCACTCACTATTTCCACACATAAGACAGGTACCACTACCTAATTTGGTAGATTTATTTGCATTTTCCAGCCGAGTATGAATAAATTGTCACATAAATTGTTCTCGCTCTTTGTAATGATTTGTGTAGCAAATTAATGTTGTTTTACAAATAAAAACCTAGCCAATAATGACACTAATGCTATGTACA
This sequence comes from Haemorhous mexicanus, assembly GCF_027477595.1. Classification (NCBI taxonomy): domain Eukaryota; kingdom Metazoa; phylum Chordata; class Aves; order Passeriformes; family Fringillidae; genus Haemorhous; species Haemorhous mexicanus. The sequence goes on from NC_082349.1 coordinate 12,306,586, forward strand.
GTGAAAATGTCATTAAATGTCACTACAAAAGTCTCCCAGGTTAGTTAGACAAACTAATTCGAAGACATCAGTTCCAAGTGCTGATGAGAGTGGGACTATAAACATCTTGTTAGTGTGTGCTGCACATGGAGGTGAATGTTGGTGAATAGTCCACTCAAAATCTGAGGTGGAATGGCCCAGAACAGTAACTCAGCCCAAATGCTGTTCTAGAAGTGACTGATTCCTTACTTTTATAATTTGGTGCAGAGCCAGCAGAGAGCTGGCAGACAGATGCAATTTGTGCCTTTGCTTCCAGACTTACTGCTATGTTCAAGACAATGGAAAGCACAGCTCTATTTTTTTCTGTTTTTGCAGAGTCGTTTTGTAGTCTTTAGATGCAACAAGGGGATTTAATGAAATCTGATGTTCATAAAGTTCTGAGCTCATAATTTAAAAAATATGATGAGCGATGAATACTTTACACTTTTAAAGGAACAAATTTTGCAAATTACAGATAGATACATCTTTTGTGACACCTTTAATATGCCAAATTATGCTTCAGTTAAACCTGATTTTATGCAATCCTATTCATTCAGCTATTATTCAAAGACCTATTAATATAATCAGTCTATTTAGGCAAATCTCGTCTGCTATTCAGATTTGAATAATGTATATGCTCTTTATTTCTTTATATTATTTTCATCACAATTTATCTAATTTCTCATTTTTTGAGATAAAGGTAATATAAAGCTCTGAAAACCTTGGGTTTTGAGAATTTGAAAGTGCAATATTAATGTTAAAATTAAGCTAATTTGTAGTATTTTGTTAGATTTTTTCTTCCTGCTTTTAATGAGAACTTCTGCTGCTTTTCAAATTAAATATTGTTTTTGACAAAAAGAGTTCTGAGAATATCTCTTCCAAAGTCTGAGTATTGTAGTATAGTAAGATGATACACTACACTTTTATTTTTCCTTTTTTTTTTTTCTTTTTTTTTTTTTTTTTTTTTCTAGGAGATATATCAGAACAATTAGAAATCAGGGCCTTGACTCTTTCCCCTTTTGAAAGAAAGGCATCTTTGCCATGAATTTCAGAACTCAACTCTAGCAATAAGAGTTTCATCTGAAATTTATAGTCAGTATTGTTTCCTGTCCAATTCTCTGACTCAATATGCTTGTAAGGCATTTTGCATTTAGATGTTGTTATCCATTAAAAGATCTTTGATTTGGTTTACAAAAATATGAACAAATTTACAGACTTGGAAGTAAAAGAGAAAATCCTCAACATTTCACGAGGGTGCTTCTAAATAGTAACAACTTTGAATAAAAAGTATGCAGCCTGCAGTACAGACTTTGTCCTCAGAAAAGGTATGTTTAATGTGTGAGATTCAGGCACTGACAACTAAAATAGATTGAGACTGCATAAATGTACAGAAAATATCTTTTTTTTACCTATTGCAACATGCACTGCCATTAAATAGAACAACAAAGAGTCTGTAGATTGAACAGAAGCAATCTCCTGATATATTGATATTGTCTTTATCTCTGCTCTTCTGCTGTTTGTTAACAGAGAGGTTGGGAACAGCTTTTTCAGTTTTCTTTAATGGCACTCCTTACCTAAATCTCTATTGTGATGTCTGAGCTCTTTCAGAGAAATGTAGCTGTTGGTTTTGTACAGGAATCATTATTTTGTGGGGTTCTCCCAGTCCCCTGAGAGCTAATGCAGATTTTCAAGTTGTCTCAAACTGATTTTACTATAGTATTTGAAGGAGGGGGAAAATCAGGGAGAAAGAAACGTCTGCTTTTCTTTGAAATGAAGTCTGGCAGGTCAGACTAGAGGCAGTTCAATGCAAATCCCTGACAGAGGATCAGTGTGGAGCTTGGGTACATGGCCCCAGTGGTTCTGGTCAGCAGAACTGCTGCTATGGTTCTTGGCATGTTTGCCAAGGAGCTCTCTTGCCCTGCTGATGTTTGATAGGAATGTGGGCTCATGAATGTCGTATAGAAATTATTGCCTTCGTTTGGAATCAATAATAAAATATTTTATTGTAATTTTTTTTAGCATGAACTGCATTAATTAACTATGTGAAAGAAATAAGGCATTTGAATTTTAGATGAGATCTAGCTGAAGAAACAGATTGCACCACAATATCTAATAATGCAAGTTTCTGCTTACTAAAATGATTGGTTTTTAAAGTTTTCCCAAATCTTTACTTTGTGTTTTTAACAGGGAAATGATGGTGAACAGTGAGGGAGGAGACCTCTTAGTTTAGTGGAAAAAGCTTTTTAATGGCAGACTTAGAGTCACAAGTTGTGCTTGTAACACAGATGACCTGACAATGATTTGTGTAATCCTTTCACTTGACAGCTCTTCCAGTAAAGGCACAAATTTGTACTTTATATATATAAACCCTTTCTGGCTTGAAATGGGAAAGCAAGCATGGTAAATCCATTGCAAGTCACAGTCTCCAGGCATTCATATCATAGTATTGAAATCTCTTTTAAAACCCCTCACACATACTTTCCAAACATTCTTATTTTTACAATGTGGATTTTGTTTCCAATGAGTGTTTAAGACATAATTTTACTTGCTGAGCTTAAGTTTTGAAACCAGTAAGCCTTTTTTGAAGCATCTCTAAGTAAGCAAGCTAAATTTTTAATGATCAGAAACAGAAACCAATCAACAGACAAACATAAATCTCAGCTCTGTTGGTAACAATACCTGAAATGCCCAATGGATGTTTGCCATTAGCAGGTACAAATTTGATAGTGACAGAATTCTAATTGCAGGACTGCAAAAGTGGAGGTTAACCTTGTCCTTTCTACATCAACAAACTAAAAGTGGATGCTGTTTCACAGCTGATATGTTTTCATTATCTATAAAGCAAACCAGAAAAGAAAGGGAGTTACAAGTATGACCTCTCTCCAGGACAAGGAGCATTGTGAATTGAGATGAAACTCTAGATAAATATGCTATAACTACTTTCTCCTTTGGTAGAGAACAAGCTAATACCTTTCAACGTCAAGGATAAATGAATATAGCTTTAACAATATTTGTCCTTTAGAATTCTGTGCTACCAACTGAATGTGCAATTTTCTTGGCAGGGTTCTTGGTTAGAGTGAATTGCTGCAAGGGGAAGATTCATGAAACTCAGCTCAGATTGGTGGTTTGGCTCATAAAGTCCAAGGCAGATAATACATTGCCTGTGAGGGAACAAGCTCTTTTCTTGAGCTGTGCTAATTGTCACTATTGTGAGCTAGTGAATTTACCAGAAGACTTTCTCAAGAATTGACCTGGGGGATGATTTCTTTTTTTAAAGAGGCAAAAAAAAGACCATGGCACAAAAAATAGGCTTATGTGAATTCAGATTGCTGAGGACACAAACTGGGAAAGATGACATGACAAAAAAGAATAGTGGAATATTGTGCAACAAGACTGTCTTTAAAACTTGACTAATAGTATTTTATAGTTCAAAATTCTAAAATGAAAGGTCATAACTTCAAATTTTAGGGACTGAGGGAAGTTCTTAATTGGAGGTGCTGCATGAAAAATACCTTGATGCACTAGTCATTGAATGACTATCCCACCTGAGGGCTGCATCTGGGAAAAACTGACTGCTGTGCATCACAGGAAGGAAGACCAGGAAAAACTGGGAGGTAATGTTGCAACCCAGAGCAATGGTGACATTTTTATCTCCAACCCTGTGCTCAGTGCAGACTTCCCCTGTTGTTTAAACATTGGACAGATTTGGAAAAAAAGATCTAATAAAATGATTATGAGACTCTTTAAACATCAAACTGAAGATCCTGTGTTCTTTGGTACAGCCAAAAAGAGTTTGTTGGGGTGATAAGAATCTTGGAGAGAGGAGTTTTTCAAGCCAACCAACTGCACTGCCAAGAGTACAGGTGTGGCCACAAGCTGCCTTCAGTCTGGAAACACGAAGGAGGATTTCTAACAGAAATGGAACAGTACAAGGGGAGAGCAGGGGGACAAAAACCAGGTTGATTTTAGGGCAGAACTTCAACCTCTTTGAAGAGAGGCTGTATGAAATGGTTGCTGGAGCAGCAGCAAACAAGGTGTGATCTCCCAGTAGGTTCCTTTTGGTCTCAAGAATTGTTTTATCTGCATTTAATTGCCAGGTGTTTTGAACTCTCAGAGTTTGAATTTAAATGTGGACAGATTTTGAAAAGGCAGGTAGGAATGTAGAGAATTTTTAAAAACTGGAATGAAGGAACTTGCCTTTTTGACTGAAGGCAATGCCAAAGCCCTCCTGAGGTCTCTCTCCAGAGTAGATGGTTTTGAATGTTGCTGATCCAAAGGTGCAGAGGGAAATGGCTTTTCTTGCTTTTCTTTTGTGTGCTAAAGGTATGGAAGCTGTGTCAGGGGAGGAGATGTCTCTGGAATGTAGAGCTTGCTACTGCTGCTGGAAGTCAAGAAGAATCATTTCCATCCATAGCTACTGGAGTTTGGTGTTAAAAGACAGATGCTGGGTTTGGTGTGAATTTGGTGTGCTACACTAAATTTTCTATCTTTGAACTGTGTTTAAAGCCCTCACTACAAGTTTTGAGTGTGGGGAAGGATGCTGCCAAAGTGTCATCCTATCCCCAGGAACAGGTGAGAGAAGTTCTAGTCTTCATCTAGAACTAGGTGTAGGCACTGAGTTGCCCAGGACATAGGAGGGGGCAGAGCTGAGCTCTGTTCATTTTCTAGCTGTGCTTGAATGAAGAAAGGGTGCAGACAAAATGGTGTCTGTGGGTTATGCTGCATTCTGTTGCTTGGGATGCTATTTCTCCATTGTCTAGATTTCTAGTCCCTAGTAAATAAAAAAATGCCTGTTATTTGTACCCTTCTAAACTCACTACAAAATGCTCTCCTCCTGTATTTCTGGCCTTTCAAATTTGTGGTTAGTCTCTTGAATGATCAGGGGAAAAGGAATTAGTAAATAGCTTTGGCATTAATCTGTATTCAGCTCTGTGTTGAACATCCATTATTTTTATGATTATAATAAAATGAATAGCAGTGTAACAGCTGCCTTGGGTTTTCAATTAAATGCATTAATACATATGCAAGAAAATAGCCTGTCTCAGTAGTATTTATAGGGAAAAGAATATTTTGCAAGATTTGTAGCAAATCATTATTATGCCTTTTTTAATATGGCATTTGGAAATATGAGAGTGGAATTGCCAGCATGCTGCTTTATTACTTGCAAGTGGAATGTGTGATAATCAGCCCTTTGCAACACTTCTTAATGACGACAATTTTCATGCATAAATATCAGTTTTATAACTTGATGAACAAGTCTGGAGTCAGTGCCTGGTGTAGTAAGAACATGGTTAATGCTTGCAAAAGGTCCTAAATGCATATTTACAGTTTTGCAGAGTTGTTTGTAAAAAGAAATTTTGATGGCATGAGTGAAGTGTGTAAAATCCTGGCTTATTCTGATGGTTTGAGAGTTGGGGGCATTTGCTTCCCTCATTGTTTCCAAACTGCTTTATTTTCATCTTTGCTCCAGGCCAGAATGATGCCTTTGACAGTTTGCTTACAGCTTACATTCTTCTCTGTGCCTGTTAGCTTTGCCAGACAACACTGAACAATAAGGGAGTCACTTTTCCAGCCAGCTCAGCTTTTGTCAGGCTTTGCACTCCAGCTCATTCTTCCATTCTTTCCAGCTGTATCTTGTATCTGGGGCCTCCTGTTCCTGCCTATGAGTCTGAAAGAATGGTCTTTCACACTCTTTTTACAGATGTTGTTCCTTATGTGGGAGTAATAGACTGCCTAGTGTCTATTAATATTTCCACCATAACAAATGCAATGGCAAAAGTCACCTTGACTTTGTAGCATAGAAGTTGACTGATTAAAAAAAACCATCCTGCTATATTATTTACTTCAGTTCTAGAGCAAGTTTAGAAGAGTTTAAGAAGTTCTCTAAATCTTCATTCCCTTATCCAGAGCCAGTAATAAAGGATTAGTATGAGACAAGTAGTGTTATGTGCATAATTCAGTCATTTTACTCATAGCACTAAACTCCTTTTATTGAATTGTTTCACTGCAGAAGGATTTTATTCTTCTATTAGTAAGAACACCTGAATAAAATCGTAAATAACCTTGAACCAGTTGAACTGTGAAACTGCAGGATTGCCATCTTTCATCCAATGCCACTCTATCTCCCATGATCTCATACCCAAGACTCCTGGGCTTTCCCCTTTACCAAATTGCTGTTTGCTAATTTGCACAGAAAAAGAGGCAGGTAAGAGAAGTTTTTGAGTGTTGAATTGTTGCAAGGGGCTGTCATCCATCATAAACAGTTGTCAAAACATTACCCTCAAAATCATCACAGGAAGTTCTTTAGAATCCAGGGCAATTGGCTCAAAAGCCTTGAAAACCAAACTGGAATTATTTATACCTGATACTGTCACTGTGGTAGATAGAAGACAAGTCCTGTGATACATTTAAGTGGACAGACAGTGCAGATTTCATGAATTTAATAAGTTTATTTTCTCCAGCCCATCACTGGGAATGAAGGGGGTCATGATTGCTGAGAGGATTAAATAAGGAGAAAAAAAATATTTCTATTTACACACTTCAATTTATGAACAGGAATGTATTACCTTTGTCTGGAAAAAGGGTTCTTTATTGACTGCACTTAATAAACCTGGCTTTTCATATCAGGTTCTCACTCTCTGAGGAAGTACCTAAATCTACTCTCAAGCATCTGTCCTGAAAAGCATCTTACCTAGGCAAGGACTGGCTAACTATATCATGGATGATCAACTCTTGGTAGGATTTGCAAGAAAAAAGGATTTAAATTTGCTTACAAGCATGTGGGGACAAAGACATGAGCTCTGCTTTGTCAGAGCCCATGGAGAGGCAGGGAAGGTTTTGTCCTGGAAAATGTGGAATGACACTTCTCTTTTCAAGATTAAAACAAGCTTTTCAGCAGTTTCTTCTTCCTGCTTCTTCCCTTGGATTAATTCCAGCCAGCTTCTTGCAATTATCTCCCCATTATGTTCATGTGGGATGGAGTTTAAAAGATGACATCACTCAGACACATATTGTGATATGTATGACTAATCAGTAGTTGACAATGCAACAATTAATTCCTCTGTGGCATTTTATTTGTCACTTAAAAATATTCCTTTGACTCACAGAGTAACTCATACCCTGCAGGGAAAAATCTCAGCTCATTAGAGCTGGTCTGCAGTTATCACTTGGCTGGTCTCTCCACTGACTCCACTCTCCTCATTTATTTTAACCTTGATCTGAGATCTCACCTCTCTTTTTTTTTTTTTTTTTTTATGTCCTTTTATTTGCAGTGGAATGTCTGTCTTGCTTCCAGGCAGAGCAAAGGAATAAAAATGTATTATTAAAAGGAAATAAAAAAGTTAAAAAAAAGGCCTTTATTCTTTTCCAAGAAGCCTGTGTGAAGAAGTACAAAAATGGCTAAAATAAGGTGTGCCCCTGTGTGAATGTTTCCCTTAGCTCTAGGCTCAGTGCAAGAAGCATCAGTGTTTTCCACAGTGTCCTCATTTGCACTTTGTTGCTTTTCCTTGAGATCAGTCCTGCTTGTAGTTTCTCTGTGGATTTACTTATTCTTTGGGAGTTCATTCTCACAAGAAAAAAATTTTTTACCTCTTTTCCTGAATCTGTTTTCAGCATGGCTCATGAAACTGAGAAGCCAGTGACATCTGTTTTTCTGAAGAAAATAAAAGTCTCAAGTCTTCTCTACTTTGTTAATCTGCACAATCTGCACAGGTCTTTTGGAGTACTTTTTCCATTTTTATTCATAATGAGAGTTCCAAATAATGTGGGTTTGGCTGTTGTGAGCCTGAAAGCATGAGGTTACATTATAAGGTCTTGTTCTATAGGAAATCTTGTTATACACTCATTATTCTGCACAGGCAGTGAGGGAGTGAATAGTCTATTAACAATCTCACAGAGGCAAGCAGGAGGAATCAGGGGCAAAGCAACTTTTACTACACACAGATAAAACATGAATTTTTACTGCCAAATTATTAACATATTTCTAGAAATATGAAAGCAAAATAGCTTATAAATGGATTATAAATGTTAAGGCAGCAGAATATTTAAAATGCATGCATGTAACTACTGTGTACAGTCAGTGAAATTCCCTGTATTCTTAAGAGGCAATGCCTATTTGGAAAGATATCTGAAACATGCTGAAGTGGTGGAGTGCACCCTCTCTGAAATGATAATAGTTGAGATGTCTATGGGTAAGCTAGATTTATTCTTTTGAGAAATCTGGTCTAATAAATGTTGGAATTTTTCTTTAAGCTGAAAAATCTGATTTGTCCAAATGGAACCTTTTCCTAACCCCTTTGATTCAGTTTGGTAGCTGAAGATATTCTGTTATACAGGGAGTTGGGCACTCCTTCAGCCAGAGAACAGCAAATCACTTCATTGCAATAAAGGTGCAGTCAGAGCAATATAATGACTGTCAGTCACTTTTGAAATCTGAGCAATTTTAACCTCTTGCATTACACCTGTGAAGGTGTTATTACTGGTCTGGTGATTTCCACATCAATCTTGTAACTTCTGTCTGAGATCTTAGCATACCTCTGAAGTGGGTGGGTAGGAATATAAAGGGCTTCAGGAGATGCAGGCTCTGTTATCTTGCCAGGTAAAGTGCTCCAATGGGTGAATATTCTTAAGCTGGAAAAATACCTCGGACAAGTGAGGTGCCATTTCTTGACCTAAACATGAACTCTCAAGCAGCTCTTTCCATTATGAGAAAAATCTTCCCCAGTTTGATCTTCCCACATAAGCTGATATAAATCTCATGGTTTAAAGGTAGTAGGGTTTCTGGTGATTTGCCTTACATTTATGTGTCTGTGTTCCTGTATCCCCAGAAGTATAATTACAGCTCCTTTTAACAGAACAGGAGAATGGAGTGTTTTACCTACATCTGTGGTGGTTATACTAGGGCTGTGTTCTTGGCCATGTGTAAGTAAAACGAGGTAAGATGTATACCCCACTCAATCCAAGTGTAAATGGAAGGACAGGGAAAGGAAGGAAAACAGCAAAGTGATCCTTAGAGGGAGCTCTTCATTCTGGTGTGGTTAAACAACAGTTTATCTGAAGTTCAGATCCCCTCTGTTTGCAGTCATTAGTCAATACCTCTCTCAGGCTAAAGGGGGTTTATGTCTTTGTGCTTTTATACCAGGGAAAAGTGACTGATGCTTGTCTTGAGTGTTCTCCTCTATTCCTCGTGGCACTGAGGAAAACAGGGGGGGCAGAATGGTGCTCTGCCATGGAGAGATGTGGCCTGGAGAGCAGCACACTGGTGCAGGGCTGCTCAGCAGCTGCACAGCTCCTGGCAAGCTGGAGGCTCTTTGTGGGAGGATGAATGTCCTGATGTCCATTTTTATGTGACCATTTCAAGGCCAAGCTGTTCTGTTTACTATAGATATCACCTCTGTCCTCAGAGGGAGTTCTCACAGATATGTATATCCCTGTAATATTTTAGCCCAAGACTATATATGTAAAAGCTGGACATTATTTGAAAGACTAAGGATTCCAAATATTTTAAAATATTTTTAATATTTTCTCTCAGGAGCAATACTTAGAGAATTGAAAGACCATTAAAATGATTATTGGAGGAGTATTTCTCTTCCACAAAATGATTTCCATTAGTCATGAAGAGTGGCTTTGTTTGTCAGGTCTTAAAATCATGTTGTGGATATCCACAAAACAATGAATATATAAAAGCTAATTTAAATGGTAGTGGAGACTGAGAGTCTCTTCATGTTCCAGACATTTTTATTCTGCAGAAATTTCCAATTACTTCTTAAGCCCATTTTATATATCCTTCCTAAATGTTTAAAGACAATAAATCTTGTTTTACTGTTTTCAATCTTTTTTTCCTCTTCTTTTTTAAAAGAAATGTCAATACACCAAACTGCATATAAATACATTAACATCAACATGCAGTGCAGCTTTACCTATAATGACAAATATACTGGCCATTAATTGAATGGAAGGACTAGGTATTTGGCTATTTCATAAATATATCAGGACTACGTGCTGATTCATTAGTCAGAACACACTTGAAACTGAAAGAAATTGAGATTTAGTAAGTAATTAACAAAAATGCCAATCAGTCTCTACTGCAGATGCTGCATTTTCTTTCCGAATTCTTTTTCTCACTCCCATCATTTTTCCCACACTTGCAGAAATGTATTTTCATTAACTAGTAGATATTTAAGATTGTAATTGAGGAAAAGCTTTGCTGAGCTCATGCTTGAGTTACCTATTTCTATCAGCTCTATCTTCAGTAAACACATTGCAGCAGATTCCAAATCATCTCGTATCAGAGCAACAATGGTACTAAATGCTGTTTGAATTACACTTGTGTGCTCATGAGAGCCCTCTGAACTTTCCCTTCTGCTGGGGTTACACCAAAGAGTGAGGGAAGGACTGGGAATTGTGTTTCCTGCAGCCATGTGAGTATCTGGTGGCATGGTTGTGTCCCTGAGCAGCTTCTGCCCAGCCCAGCGTGAGCTGTGCCCCCAGCCCGGGCTGATGTATGTGGGGCTGCTGCTTCACAGACACCAAATTCTTGTGTTTTACCCCTGGTGGCACCAAACAATTGGTGTTTGGTCTGGGAATCCTTAAAATCAGAGGGTTTTGGGAAAGTTACAAAAGGCAGGCCTCAGAAAGAGCAGAGGTGTGATTAGAGCTAAGCAGTAGCCATGAGATTTGTCAGCAGGAAAGTTCTATGAGATGCAGAAAGTAAGGACAAATAGAACAATGGTCTGTGTATTAACCCTTGGCTAGAATAACTCCCTAAGCTACAAAAAAGTATATCCAGCAAGATATTAGGAAGTTCTAAGCTTAATAATGGAGCTCTGTGCATTGTATTTTAAGGCTTACAAGCAGGTGGTGTATTCCAAATAAGCAAGCATTGTTTTAACCAAATGTACTTACAGTGTGCTTATAGTGGTTGGATAAATCTACTGTCACTGTGGTTTTGCTTTGTGTGATTGGCCAAAAAACTTTCAAAGGGAGTTGTAACACTGAGTTCTTCAGCTGCTGCTGGCATCTTCCCATTGTCATAACCAGGTAATGAGACTGATGCTGAAAAATGAACAGCTCAAGACCTGTTCCCAGCAGTCCCATCCCGTTTGTGACTTTGTGTATAAACCTGTGGCAGACATTATTTGGATCCCTTGCTGCTGGAGGCTGAACAGGGAAGGGTTTTTCTGTCAGGGAAAGCTGCTTTGGGAAGCAATGACTCAGAAAAGGGCTCGGGGGGTGAGGGAGCTCCCAGTGCAACGTTATGAAGGTGATTCTTTCCCTGCCTGAACAAAGGAGTAGGAAATTGTTCAAGCTGTAATTACCCATGGTACAAAGGTTACCAGAATACCACATTCAGATCTGGAAGGTTTTTAGCTGGGGAGGTGTAAGAGAGGAACTCTGAGATTTGGAAACCTTTCTCTGCAGCAGATACAGCAAAGTTTATTAAAGAGAAGATAAAGGAGCAGTTTGCCCTTATGTGCTGCATAGATTTGATAACAGCAGCTCTCCTGTCTGGCTGAAAGAGGTAAAATGGGAACCATGCAATTAAATTTAAGACTAGGCAGTTTAGATTCCAAGCAGACACATCTTAAACAGTGTGAGTGATTTGCCAGTGGAATGATTTAATAAAGATTGTAATAAATTTCTCCTTATAGGACATTCAAAAATCTGAACTGGATGCTTTTTGGAAGGAAATGCTCCAATTCAAACAAGATGGATACATTAGTCTTGTAGCACAATTTATTCCAGGGGTCACACTGGAGGATTGTAATGATCCAGTCTTATCCTTCTATTGTGCAGAAGAATAATTCAGTGGTTGGTCTGTGCACTAACATTGTATGAAAGGATTAATTCTCTAGCAGACCCAAACTGTATCAATTTAACAGAGAGCTCTCAAGTCCACTTTTGAGACTACCTTTTGTCCTAGAAGGGATGGTGGCCATAACTCCTTTGGCTTTGTTGCCTTGAGTTAGTTAATCAGAGCAAGAGCTGTTATGTGTTTAATGTTGCTCATGTTTCTTGAGCCAGCATGAGGCAATAATGAAAAAGGCAATTGCTTGTTTTATTTTCAAATTTTAAAAATCTACAGCAGTGGGACTGTTGTGCTTTTGATTTGAGGCAATATAAATGAGGCTTCATACAGCTGATTTGTGAATAAAGTTAATTGCTGGTCTGTGAGCTCTTCCTGACTGCAAAGTCTTAGGGAAAGAACAGATTGCTGCTGCTGTGGGTTATCTGGCAGAAAGCAGGTGTACAGAGTATTTCACCCTTCCCTAATGCATTGCTGCTCCTCTCTGCTTGGATTCTCTATGGAATATAGAGACTAGGTGGATGCTAAAATAAAGCTGTGCTACTGCAGAGCTCAAATGGAAGTGATACTACAGAAACTTCCTCAAAACAGAGGACACTGTGGCAAATTTGGAAGAGAGATAGTTATGCTAAATAAATGTTAAGGACTGTTTAATTGGAGAAATGGATTTAGAATGGGCTAATTAATGTCTAAAATATATATAATTACTTGAAATGAATTTGATTTGATACTCTAAGCACAGTTTAATGCAATTCTGAAAGATCAGCATTATTCCGTGTTGCTTTAGGAACTAATATTTAACACTAGTGATTCTCACTCATTTGCATTTTTCTAAACTTTCTGAACTAGACATGTGTCAGCATGCAGGAGACATTGCTGACAGGCATTTCACACCTAGAGGGAGTTATCTTTATTTTTCCTCCAATAAAGCTATTTCTTTCTTGCTATCTCATTTCTTATGAGCCCTGGAGCAGATACTCTAATCTGCTCACAGTGACTACATCATCTTCTGCCTGTGTGCTTGGAATCCATGCAGAACTCCACAACATGCAAAATAAATTGGTGGAATTGTTAATAGTGCATCAGGTTGTGATTTTGGAAGCCTTTTGTTAGGAATGTTTGTTCTCCTAAGTGGTTACAGCTGGCAGACTGCACCCTCCACACCTGTTTGAAATTTGTCTCAGGGTTAAATTCTGTGTTCCTGTGATTTGCCATGCCTTTGGTTACCAATGCACTTCATGTTATGGAGCAAACACCAGGAAACCACATGCCTTTGTTTGTTTAGATTTTCCATTCCAAGGTAAGTAAGAATTATGTTTTGAAATGGGTGATTCACAGGCATAATCATTCCAGTTTGGCAATGATACTGAACCATAGTGTCACCTCCTTTAAATACAGCACAAAAAATTGCTAGTCTAAAGAAAATGGCTCTGTTTATATCACTGAAATTTCCTTGGTCTTATCATAGCTCTTCTTTTAAAAACTGTCTTAGTTTCCTTCTCTAATGGTGCTGTATCTTCAGATGGCAATGAAGTCAATGAATCAGACCTTCCTGTTTAGTCAGGTGTGCAAATATACTTTAGTTACCTGAAGAGTGAAGAAAGGGACATGGTGGATGAGCTGACTCACTACAAGAAGATTTCTTCTCATTTTTCCCTGTGCATGCAGTACTGCAATGGCACAACTACCTCTGCTTTATTCCTACAAAAGAGGAGCATACCCACAAATTGCTGTATTCTATGCATCCAAGTTATTTTCCAGGTTACATTTTCTTGCTTTGTTAATTTCCATTGATTTATTGATAAGATATAAAGGTTTTAGAACTGAAAACAAAGCTGCAGATATATTTACCCTTGGAGAATCTGCTGTGAAAGGCAAATGATTTGTTTACCTTCCAGAGAAGACAAGCTTCTTTCATTGCTTCACCCTCCATGAAAAGTAAAAAGATCAGAGCTCAGCAGGTGGCATAACTTTCTGAAGGGTTATTTTTTTGCCATAAATGCTCAATATAATAGTATTTAATTGCTTCTGCTAAGCTTTTTTAAAGTGGAAAGCAAGATGGATTTCAAAATGATGGGTGGAGACAGGGCCTAATGTGCATTTTCAGAAGACAAATGCTTTGCTGCTTCGTCCTCACTCACTCTGGCTCAGCTTCCTCTGGTGTTTGACCAGCTGGGCTGTTCTCAGCTGGAAGCATTGGATCAACAAATGCTAATATTGACTCTCTTCCTGCCTAACTGGGCTGCCTCTTGAAAGGCTACTGTGGCTGACATGTTGAAGGTACAAAGCATTGTTCAAGAAATGGCTACATTGAGCACTGGTGCAGAGAGAGACAATTCAAAATCCCAACTCAAAGGCAGTGTGGTTTCTGTTCTGTCACAGGGCCATTTGGGCTCCATGAAGAACACTTGTGAAACCTGCCTGATGCTTCAGACTTGTCTCTTATCTCACAAAATGCAGAGGAAGCAGAGCTCAGCAGCAGGCCAGAGATAGAATTAGTGATGTTACTTCTGAGGTCTGAATTGCACTGGGAAGGCAGCTCTTATGTATCTCTTTTAGACAAGATAACAACTTTTATTTTCCAGAAATGTGCTAGAATAAAACACCTTAAGTAGCAGCATAGTGTTTTAACTGAAAATTTTTAAGTCCCCAAATACTCTGAAATTTTAATTGCTGTTCTTTAATAAATAGTTTCTTTTTATAATTCTATATTTTATAATAGAGTGTCCTACTTTACTCGCTAAAATTCCTATTTATTTAAATGAGTGAAATTGTTTTGCAGGTCTGTCTCTTTGTTGTTTAATATTTCCTCTTTCTTAATGTGTCTGTCTTTGTAAAATGACATTTCTTTTTAGAGTCCAGTAAAGGTTATTTCATGAAATATTTGAAAGCATTGTAACTGAGTAAAGTCATGAGGTCAGATATTGGAAAAAATATGTATAAAAATAATATTGAAGAAATTCTGACAGAAGAACTGTCTGTGCTGTGAAATGCATGAGGCCTGGGGAAAAGAATGCAGTTGCATAGTTACAGCATGTATCACAATACAGAAGCTGTATTGGGCAACCTTGAGTCTGGCATTTCTTAACTTTTGGGAGTCTGCAACCTCTGTGTGTAGCTCACCTCCTGTTGTCACCTAAGGAGGAGAGAATTATGATACAACAGATGTTTAACCAGAATGAAGCCCAGGGTTCTTTCCTGTAAAGCTAACGGAAGTAAAGAAAAGCTAAATTACAGTAATATCCAGCATAAAATGCTTGTGTTTGTGTTGTCCTCTTTCTTATCTACGCTGCTGATTTCCTTCCACTGCTCTCAGCTAACTTCTGGTGTTGAAAACAGATGTTCTGAAGATTGAATGCAAAGTAACAAATGTGAATTCTCAGCTGGATAAATTGCTATGTGTCCATTGTTAAGTAAAGCTTTCAATACTGTCTCTCACAGCATCTCTCTGGCCTAAATGTCCAGCACACAACTGGATAAACACATCCTGTGATGGGTGAGCAGCTGGCTCAAAGGGTCAGGGCTCAGGGGGGCACAAAACCTGCAGCTGCCAAGGTGAGCACTGCCCTGCAGTAATGCTGCTCTCTCCACACCTTTCACACCTGGGCCACCAGTGCTTAGAACAGGTTATTGCAGCATGGGACAGCAGCTCAGCCAAAATAAATAAAAGAAGAGCAGCAGGATGAAATGGCTGAAAGCTCTTTCTGGGCACAGGAATGGTGGAAATCAGATCATCAGATAATCAGCAACAAGACTAAGATTGACTAAGATTTCCAGAGCAGGAATATGAGGAGCAAGTTGGTTGAAATAGATGGGATACTTTCACCCACAGTTTATATGCACTACAATCAGCCACCTTCATAATGAGAAAGCCAGTTAGGAAAAGGGATACACAGTTAAAGGACATTTTACTCATTAAAGAATAAAAAAGGAAAAACAAAGGAAAGAAAAGGTTTCTTCTTTTTGGCTGTCTAGGTTTGACTGGGGAGCTTATCCAGAAAGAATCATGAAACATCTGGCCAGCTGAGTGCCCCCAGTTCTGAAATGTGAAGCATCCAGCCTGGCCCGAGCTGTCCCAGGAGCACAGGAGTGCTGGCACGGCTCTGTGGCCGAGCTGCCCGATCCCATTTGCAGTAATTCCCCTCTGGGGCTGGAGGGGCCCTGCTGTGGTGCCTGAGATGGGAACTGGGAGGGGAACACTGCGGGAGCAGGGATGGGAACAGCCTGGGGAGCTCCTGCTGGGGCTGGCAGAGCTCTGCTGGGGCGTGTGGGCCATGACAGCAAAAGGCCAACAGAGCCAAGTGCTGTGTGCATGTGTGTGTGCTAGACTGCCCAGTGCAAAGAACAACTGCCTCCCTGCTTTATCTGAGAAAATTAGTGACTTTCAAGAAGAAAATTAGCAGTGGTTAATGGATTGCTCAGTAAATAGCCTGGATGAGTCAGGGCTGTCCAGCAGCACAACTGACACACCAAACTGCTCTACTGCTCTCATCTCTTCCACTTTTTTTTTACTTCAGTGTAATGTGAAGAATTCTTATAAACCAGTTATTGACTCTGTTTCCTGTCTGCTCTTTCTGTGGAAGAGACCCAGTGAATACAGGGTGTCCTTGCTCCTCCAGTAAGATCAGTTTGTAGATCTGGTAACTCTCTTCTTTCAGGACATAAGATTTGATATGTACCTTCCTCTTTTTTTCCCCATCATCCTTACATAGTCCTCAGAATTAAATCTGTTCTCTCAGCTGTTTCTGGGATGTTCAATATTTAGCTGACTCTTAGGTAGGTCTGTGACTAGCTCTTCACAGTAAATTGATGGAGCAGTATAGAAATGTCCAAGATGGTGATGATGAGAGTTCTGTTTTATTCTTGCTTTTGCAGCAGTTGATGCAATAGGTGCCAACTGAGTGAGTAAGGCAATGGTAAATAAAGTTTCAAGTATTTTAATGAAAAGTAACTTCCCAGACTAGATTCAACAATACTGTGCCAACAGTACTCCTAACTGGAACTGGAATATGCTGCATTTGATTATTGGTAATTTTCTTTCAAAAAGCCCCAAACCAAACCAAAAAACTCCTTTTGAATGGGAGTGTGGAACCTCTGCTGGGATCTTTAAGATGGCATGTTTTAGTGACATCCTGAAACTTTAACAGACTCAGAGTTTTACAGGAGTGGGCTGCTTGTTAAGATTGCTACATTTTATATTTTGAAATTTTTGTTTGCTGAACTGACTTACATGCAGGTTTTTTTTTTTTTTTTTAATGGCCCTGTATGCATTTATACTGCTTTTTTGTAGTATGGCCAACAAAATGGACACTGGTCAGCATTACTGCAAAGAGCTGATAAGAGCTTAGGTGTGAGGTTGGATCTGCTGATGCTGTTGCAGAGTGTGATGGTGTAAGAGAACATTTCTCAACAGGAGGATTTGGCTGCATTTACAAAAGATGGCCAATGCCCTTTGCCAGGTTTATAGTCTCAAATTATGTAGTAATGCAAAATATAATATATGGCATAGAGAGATTTATTTTGGCAAATGAACATTCATGAAAATGAGCGGGGTTTTAAATTTATTTTCTATTTTTTAATTTATTTAACTGCTTCAGGGAGAGAGACACAGTGAATCATTTCATTATTGCACAGAACTAGTCATCACATACCATAGAGAGGAACTGGTCTTACTGCAGTCTCTTGGTCCAAATAAGCAGCATCCTGAAAAAATACCCCATTACTTCAAGTAATATTGTTTTATTATCCATGTGATAATAGTGGTTACAGCAGAAAACAGAAACGTGGCACAAAAGAATGGTTGTATTGAAGGTTTGAGGGAGACAAAATTGCAACTAGAGTGACTGTGTTTTGTCCTCTATGTCCTCTAAGAGAATGTAATTGAAAAAAATTACTTTTTTTTTCTTAAAAAACCCTGGCCAGTGAGAGGTGGTATTAATTACAAATACTTCAGATTAGCTTTTTTAAATAGCTGTAAGCAATTACAGAATTCTTGCTTTCTATTCCAGGGTTTTAGAATCCTGTAAGTTTTGTTAGCCTGGAAGAAACAGGAACTTTTTTTTATACAACATCTGTGCATGAATAAGTTCAAGGAATGGTGGGGATTTCCCAGCTAGAACTGAGCATTGGACACTTAAACTGGTGTATAACTTCCGAGTGGTGGGCTGCATTCCTGGCAGAGAATTTGAGCTCTGAGTTAAAGAGGAAAAAAAGGCCTCAGCAAATGGATGGAAAGGGGTTACTGAATGCAAATAAAATGCAACCAAAGATGAAGTGATAGAAGAAAGCATCTGAGACTGTCGAAGGTATTTTCTTTCACTGAATTATGTGCCGTGCACTAAAGAGAAGTTGGCATTTTCTTCAAAATAAAGGCAGCCTGTCCTGTTTGTAAAGCTTTCAGTTACAAACTGATCATGAGGCAGAAATTCTAGGCATTGTCTGTTTATGGTTTACTTCAAACTGCTTCTTCCTTTCAAATTATTCTTCTCTTTTTTAAAAAAAGAAAGGGTCATTTCATTTATGCAAAGAGTGACTCTGCAAATGATTCTTTATTTCTTTCTCTTATTTGCATAGGAGCAGAAGGAGCTCCAGTAACTTTAAAAGGACAGTCATGCCAATCAGCTGTGGGGTTTTAGGACAAGACCTAGGTGTAGGTTTTTATCATGGTTCTAATCCATACAACCAACCACAAGTAGTCAATTATACCCAAAATACAGGGCAATTCTAGAATGGTTTTAAGAACAAATTTGTGGGCACACAGTTTGTGGTAATCGGGAGTGGGGCTGTGGCCAAGCCTCATCCCCAATGGGTACAGCTGTGAGAAGCAGGTGAACAGCTTGGAAAGCAATGAGCCATGGAGTGCCCAGGTGCACCAAAGGGACCAGAGGGCCCCCAGGTGTAAAGCATGTAAGATGAAGAACACAAAAAGTTGGGCTGAAGAACAAGGAGGGCAGAGGTTTGCAGCCTCCTGAAGTGGTGTGACTCTGTATATCGTGCCTGTCTCAGCTGCAGCATGAATTCTTTGCCTTTTTATTAAAACCAGCAGGGTAAAGCTATGTGCCAGCACATGTGTTTGAGTTGGGTGCATTTTCTGCTCTGGACCACCTCATATTCTTTGTTAAGGGCCAGGAGTGAGTGATCTCATGTAAGACTTTCCAAGTGGTGCTAATGAAGGACTTCCTTGCCAGGTGCTCAGCGTGCTCCACTCCTCTTGCTTTCAGTTGTGGTTGAGGGCCTGCTGCATTCTCTGGGTTCCAGCCCTATTGTTTATGGGCTCAAGTTAGCATTGCCAAAAGGAATATGATGAGAGAAAATAAACAGCACTGAGGTTTACTTTGAGGATCCCCTAAACTAGCTAGCTTTTGGTTTTTTTACATGGAAATATCAAAATCTACATCTGGAAAATATCAGTGCAACATATAAATACTGTCTGCCAATTTCACTGAACAGTCTTCGTGGACAACTTGTGGGAAACCAATTTTATGTTATAGGAATAAGGATCTAAAGTCTCCTACTGACTTAAGAGGTCTCTGGAGCAGTAACTAACTCAGCTTTCCTTCTTGTAACATGACCCAACCTCTGCTTCAAAGCTCCACATTGTGGCCAATTAATTATCATGTAGTTTCCTGATAAAGCCTCAAACAGGCTAGTACTTGGATATAATACAGTGCATGTATCTTGCACTCATGCTGACAGTATCCTCCAATCCTGAAAGCTGCAGTATGTGCTTTTTCATTTTTTAAAAGAAAAAATAGGCCAGAAATATGAAATGTAGTAGGTTGGTTTTTTTTTTTTTTTTTTTTTTTTCCCCCATTGAATTGTGTATGTGGGGTTTCTTGGAATGAAGAAAGGGACATATTTTCAGCAAGATGACAACTGGTAGGGAGTGTATTCACAAGGGAAAATCTTTCCTCTTATGCTCTGGGGACATAGTCTGTGTGGTGGGAAATGAGCTCCTTGTAGGACAGAGATGGGCAAGAGAGTGGAGATTTAAAGTTGTGCTGGTATTCATGGTCAGAGCCCAGTGCTGAGGAAGAACCCTGCCTGGGGCTGTGGGTCACCCAGCAGGAGAGGAGCTGCAGGAGGGATCAGAGCTTGGGGCTGTGGTGAAGTCAGTGCTGCAGCTTCGTGGCTGGATGATTCCTTTTCTTTTCCACTACCTCTGTAGTCAACAGACTTCCTAGTCTTCCTCATCCCTTTGCCTTTGGAGCCACGGCTGGTGCTGGGAAAGGAGCTAAGTGAATTTCCAGCCTTGTTTAACCCAGGATAGAGTGACAGTGCTCTGCAGTTCAGGGTGGGCTGCTCTGAGCCTTGGCTACTGCAGTCCTTGTTAGACTATCTCAAAGGGAGAAAGAACTTGGTTTATTTGTTATGATGATAACTTAATACTATCTTATGGCTGATTATACTGTGCTTCTCTAAGGAGGTTTGTCCCATTCTTCCAAATCATTCCTATTGTGTACAGTTAAAAAATGTGCTAGCCCAAGGATTGATCCAGTTTTTTAGACATCAAACTGTGTTTAGGTGAGTATGATAAAAGCTTTGTGAGTATCCCAATAAAATATGAAAAGTAAGTTCATGTTAAATGCTCATATCAAAATTAAACTGTGTATTGAAAATGATGGAATGGCCATGCTGCAGAATTGTCTAAAAGCACAGGGACCATTTGCAATGACAGATGGATGAGTTGTAATAAATTTCTAACAAAGGGGTATAAAAGCAGTTTGTATGGGCTAATAATGACAGCAGCAAGTAGACAACACTGTAAAATTCAAAGTTTAAAAATCAGAATAATTAAAGAATATTTGTAGTGGCTTTCTGTCACTGCACTACCAGAACAGTTGTTAAATTCCATTGTCGTGGCACTCTAAGCTTCACATAATACAGGAGTTACAGCAGAGGTGGCTGGCCTCTGTCAGTATCTCTGAGCAAAGCAAATTACTAAACTTAACCGTGTTGAGATTTTTTCCTAATTTTTCCTTAGATCTTAGGAAAAAAGCCTAGTAAAACCTACTCCCTCCAAACTATATTTTACTTTACTCTTCCTTTAATCTTGAAGTCTGCTTTGAGAAGAGAATAGATTGCTGATGAAGGTAAACAAGTTATTCTTGAGAGGCAGCTTCATCAGACTAACCTCAGCATTTTTAAAATTCTTTAAACTTAGAATTAAATTACATTTCTGGACTCACACTCTGAGGCCAGCACAGAGATCTTCAATGAACAAGCAGGGGTTTCCATCAGCTGTGACCTCAGCGATGTTGCAACATTCTGTTGTAGAACTCAGATGCTATCTTAGGTGATAAATGCATCTGAGTGGTAGGAAAAGATTAAACTTGTCTGGGGAGGAGCAGCCCAGCCAAAATGTTGATTAAATATATGGGGCAAACCCCGACTTCTAGAACACAGGATAAGGAGATTCAGATGGCTCCTCTCCTTTCAGAGAGCCCCTCTCTCCTCCAATTAGAGAAACTAATTGGGATCTAGTCCAAAAATGCACTGTTTTAAATGATTACTGGCTATTAGCATTTTTGTTCTTGCCATTTTGAGTGAGTAGCACATCAGCCAGACCTTCATATTCACGACATGATTTCACTTCAGTGAAGGGTGTAGGGGAAATTTTTGGCTTTTTCTTAGCCACCATGTTGCAATCTGAAAAGCTCAGAGCTGATCTAGTCCAAGAGCTACTGGGAGAGGCAGAGTGCTGCTGTGGGGCTGAGAGAGCCTGGGTTCAGCTTTAAATAAATGTGACTGACCTGTGTCACAAGGACTGTGCGTGTTTGCCCATGAAAACTTCAAGGCTCAGTAAAATTTCTGCCTAGAGACTTTCAGGTTAAAGTCATGTTTTGTGATTGAGATTTCACTTTCTTTGAGATGAATTAGAGTACTTCTGGTAATTTCATGGCCTGTTGGAAACCAGTCCCAAATTAGTGTGCATATTGTCCTGGTGCAGTACAGTTTATATCTAAGCTCTGCTGAAAAACCATGTATAAAACTGGGGTTTTTATAAAGCACTGTTTAGGATGCAGAAGTATGGTGTTGTTGTGTCAAATACTTCATACTTTCACACATCTGGACAAGGCTCATGTGCTATCTGGGGCTGCAGTGTGCTGGCTGAAGGGAAGACTTTCCATGAAAGTGCTCAGCATTTTCAGTCTGCCAGAGGAGGGTGGCTGGCTTTGGTCTGGGAGAAGCCTGGCTGAACACTCCTGCTAAGCTTTTTGGGGAATATCATGTATATTTTATGATTTTTAGGGAGTACAGCTGAGTCCCCACAGAGGCTTGTCTTTCTAAAATGGGACTGAGGGGGAATACAAGTGCCTTCTTCAGAGCCCTGCAGATGGTTGTACCTGCATCTTTTAATTTCCTCCTTTCACAGGTTTGTTGATCAGACAGGAAGCATTGGCTGTTCCCCACTGGGTCTATTTCTGGTGACCACCACTTCTGGAACTAGTTTGTTTGATTAGCCAAGGATAAAGTAGTGCTGTTTCTCCTCCAGGTTACGAAACTAGATAGATAACATGTGGAGTAACTTCAGGGCAGGGCTCCAAGGGACCTTGGCTGCATCAAATGCAGGACATTACTGATGTGTCCTGGAATTTGAGTTGAGGCAGCTTCTGGGAGAATTTACCAAAGCTGGTGTCTGACAGAAAGCTGAGCCTGTAAAAGGAGTGTGCACCTCATGTGCTGTTCTCCTCAGACCAGCAATCCCCTCTGCCTTCACCTGCTGCACCTCCTGCTCCTCAGTGTGTGATGGTCTCTGCTTTCTCAACACAACTTGTTCTTTCATGGTCTGCACAGAGTCCTGACACAGCCCTCCTGGTTGTGCCTTGTCCTCAGCAAGTGTTGGAGGAGAGATGGGAGTGTTCTAAAGGATCCATTTGCACCTCCTTCTACTGTTTTCCAAACGTCTGAGACTTAATATCATCAGTTGCTAGGAATTCCTTTCCTTTGGATGGATTTTATTATGCAACCCATGTGTGGGGAGGTTTTCTTTCCCAGAACTCATCCTGGCTCCACAAGAAGCCAATCTCATCGTTTGCTGGTTGGTTTGGATCCCCTCTGATGGGTCTAATTCTTTCCCTGCTTGCAGAAGGACCTTGGACAGAAAACTTGGGGAACAGTGTTGCAAAGTCTTGTTTTAAGTATTACAAAGGCAATTCAGTGAAGTATAGGCTTTCTTTTGACTGTGTTTTACAATTAATATATACTTGATGCTTTGATTAAGAAATCACAGAATCACAGGCTATGCTGAGTTGGAATGGACCCATGAGGATCATCAAGTCCAGCTCCTGGCCCTACACAGGACACCCCAGGAATAACCCCATGTGCCTGAGAGCATTGCCCAAATGCTTCTTGAACTCACACAGGCTCAGAAAACTCCATGGATGCACACATCAGCTATGGTTAGGCCTGGCTTGGTCCTTTCCTCTGTTTCCTGGGTTTGTGTGTGCAGTGTTGCTTCTGTCCCTGTGTTGGGGGACATTCTCTGTGCACAGAGAGCCACCCACCCCCTGCCTCCCTACGCCTCTGTAGCCACAGAAAGACAGCCTGGGTGTCACAGGTCTGGGTGGGAAATGGTGGGAGCCTCACAGCAGGATGTCAGAGGTACAACTCCTAATGAGAGTATGAATAATTTAAATAATTGGGTTTTGCTTATGAGATGATTGAGAGACTGGAAACAATCCCACCTATATGGTTGGCTAAGGAAAAAGCAAGCCTTTGGTTAATACAAGTGAAGCAGAAGTTTTAAAAATAGCATTATTTAAAATATTATCAGACCCCAGTTTTTGGAACTTCATAAATTCTGTAAAGGAGATTATCATAGTTATTCCTGCAATGATTAATTTCATTTTTCTGGCTGGATCAGGTCTGCAGCTATGATCTGTGTGTTCTGAAAGTTTGAATTCAACTCCATTGAGGGGAAATGCTCTTCTGAAGCATTTTGCTTCTTTTCAACAACAACACTATTATGTGGAGAACCACATGTTGCCTATTTTTATACTGCATTCTACTTTCACTGCTGTAATTTATTCTTACATGTTCACTGCTTGTTGTCTGCTATGAGCTGTTCAGCCTGCAGCTATGTTATTAAAAATATACTGAATTTCACCCACTTTCTCCTTAGTTTGTCCTTTACTCTTCCTATCCCTTAATCTCCAATAAATCTGTATCTGGTATTGTAAACTGATAGGAGAAGGAGAATGATGCTCAAGCAATTCTTTTTCCTACAAGTGTAATTATAATTTTCAATTCTGAGGAAGAGTTGATAGGTTGATATTTTCAAGCAGTGTCTGGTTTTGCTATTCTCAACATCATCACTGTCTGAAAAGTTTGTAATTGTCCTCTTAATAAATTAATAAAAGTTTTGAAATTATTATTAATTCATTTTCTTCTTTTGGGCTAAGTTTGTGTGCACTATTTGATTCTATAATAATGTAGTTTTTGAATGCACTAAACTAAACTGGACAAGGACTGAAAAAAGTTAATCTGAATTAAATGCTTATCTGCAGACTTGCATTGGAAAAATAGACTATAAAAATTATAGCTGCTGTAGTTACAGTATTTTGGTGTAAGTTTGTAAAGGGGAACTACAAAAAGCAATTGCTTAGAAGCATCTGCCATGGTATGAAATGGCCAGATGGAGATCACTGCACTTATCAACTGGATCTTGGCAAGGGGATTGTGTGAAAGCTTCTCATCTGGTACTGTGCAAATTTAGTTGGCTTTGCTTAAATTTGCCTTCACAGCCTTTAAGTTCATCTTCAGGTTGTTTAAGCAGTGGTTTCTTTCCAGTGAAGTAGGTAAGAAATGCTCACCCACCCACCTATGGCAGATCAGGATGTGCTGGAATGGAGACTAGCTTGGAGCAATATCCTCAGCCAGCTCCCTAGACAGAAAATTTACTGATTTTTTGGTTGTGCTGTTTGTTTTTGATTGTTTGTTTATTTTATGTTCTTGTTTGTTAGTTTTATTTTTGTTAATCATTGACTACAGGAATACATTATAATTGTATCTAAACTTGTGTAATGGATGTATCTAGACAAACCCATCAGATATTTAATTTTTTACATTGGTAAAAATACCTTTCATTAACTTATGGCCTTAGGTACTCTGTATATTGTTTTGTATATTGCTTTGTAACAATTCATTAAAATGGCTCCACATGTGAGCTGTATCTGTTTAATAGAGCATGAATTTTACAAATTAAAATATTGGATAATTATAATGGAGTTCAAATTTAATCTTGAATGTTCACCACTAGGCTGAGAGGATGTAATTTGTCTCAGCTGGAGCACTTGGTTTAGATAGATCACCATTTAAAAGCTCAATTCACGAGTTATTTATTAAGCCCTTGAAGAATCCAGTAATTCTTTCCACTGGTACTTCTGAGATGTCCTGGGAAGAATTCTGCACCCATCAAACTGCAGCTCCGTGGAAAAATTAAAAGATAAAAGTGACTTGCTGTCAACATGGTCTAATAGCTGAACATTTAAAATTTTATTCTGTAGTCCTTTTGCGAAAGGAATCCTTTCTTCTTAAAAAACATGTGAATGGAAAGAAAAAGAAAACAAATTCTCAGCCATAACAGTGAGGCTTTATGATGCAGATTTAGAATGTCAAACCCTTGCTCAAAAATCAGACAATTGCCTCATAACATCCAAATGGGAAATATCTTCTCTTATTCCAGAAATACGAGCCATGATCTAGAATTTTCTTTTCCACCTTATTGGTAAAGCTCATTTTTCACAAAGTTCTAAAACTATTTTACAGCTATTCAGCAGTTCCCTGATTCCCTAATCCTTCAGGTATTTAGTGCATATTTAACCTCAGGCATACAAGGGACAACTTTTAGTAGCTTGCAGATAGGCCAGTTTGTAAACACTTCTACAGCTTGGTTTTTTTTGGTTTTTCTTTTCCCCTTGGGTTTGTAAATGGAAAAGTAGGAAAGACTTAAAAAAATTACCTTCTAAAGAAGATGAGGAGTCGTGATTTCATCACACTGAGATTCTGCAAGAGTTAAGTGCTGCACATCAAACATTTAAGTCAACTATATCTTGAAGACTTAGGGATGACTTTGAAATCTGTATATTCTCTTTGCAGGGTCTGTTCTTGAAACGTTCACTTCCTGTACCTTATTAATGTGCTGGTGTGGCCATCCAGAGGGTAATTACCAAAATAATTGTGGCATGTGTAAGATCAAAGTAGAAGCTCCTGTTTGGGTTAGGCTCAGAGTGGCAGCAATTCCCTACACTGCAGACCCCAGTGATTTTCTGGAAGGGCAAGCCATAAAGAAGAAAGTGCAGGGCAATTGTCTGTACTAAAGTGGGAATTCTACCACAATTGTAGTTGGAGGGAGTGGTTCCAGAGCAATGTTAATAACTCTTTTGGTCTTCAGAGAAATGCTCAATTTTCTTGACAACCCCTTCTGAGGGCCAAATTTATTATAAACATCTGCCTCACAGGAATGTCCTTTACCTTAATAACACTCTAATTCAGTTGTGAGTCCTTGTCTTAAAATATTACTTAGACTGGCAATAAAAGGTTTTTGCAGCCTGTTTTTATTCTTCCATCTTCCCTTAATGAGTCATTATGCCCTTCATTTCCCTAAGTCCTCATGCAAACTCTGCAATGAGGGAAAAAACCCATAATTTGAAGTTTTAAAAAATTGTGTGTAAGGATTTTGTTAGTACCTTGAAAATGCCAACTAATTTCTTCCTGCTTTCTCAACAAGCTTTTCAAAAAAGCCTACCAAATTTGTTCCAGTACTTCAAATTTTTCCCTAGATAAACTTTCCACTGATTTAAGTGACAATTTTGCTTGAAAATATATTCTTTATTTTTTTCTCTTTATTTGTTACTTTTAGTGGTTTTAGTGACTTGAAATCTTGTTCTTTTTTTGTTGTTCCTGTGAAATTTATTGGTAACTCCATTCTGTAACTCATTCTAAGGCCTCTGTTCCTTGGTTGCACAGGTTTTATGAGCACATTGTTTTTCTTTGAGAGATGTACTATTTGAATCTATCTTAACTGCTGTCTAGACTTCCAGTCTGTAGCAATAAATATATTATCTCAATATTTCATATGCAGTCTGATATTTCTATCTTTAACATGCTTCTGACTTAACTAATGGCCCTTATTATTACATCATGCAAGATAAACTAGCTACAAAAATGAAGTTCTCAATTGATGAAAGCTAGCATCATTTCTGAGGTTTTCTTAATAAGTCTTTGCTGGAAAATGTCCTGTGTGTAAAATTTGTGCAGGATTGTGACAAAGTGCTGCTGTGTGATGCCAGCTCCTCAGGAGCAGCACCCAAGGGCTGTTTGAGTTACTGACTCTGAGGCTGCACAGTGCATCCTGCTGCTGAACATATGGCTTGCTGTGTAGAGATCTAAACTGTGCAGATTGCTAATAGTAACTTGTGGTCTAATCTGGTTTATTCATCTTGTTATTTCAGATCCCCAA
Source organism: Haemorhous mexicanus (assembly GCF_027477595.1). Taxonomy (NCBI): domain Eukaryota; kingdom Metazoa; phylum Chordata; class Aves; order Passeriformes; family Fringillidae; genus Haemorhous; species Haemorhous mexicanus. The sequence continues at coordinate 12,333,870 of NC_082349.1, forward strand.
CTGTATTGAACATTGCAGTTTTGTGGGGTGTCTTTTCAGTGAAACTTCATCTTTTTTTGGGAAGGGTGAATTTGCATGAATTTTCAGGCATCAAAGGAAGATGATTCTTTAACATTTTAAAGGCTAAAAGAAATGTTTGTGCTTCAGATAGGGAATGGGAAACTGCTGTGATAGTGAGATGTAATCTGATTTGTACCTAGACAGGCAAATTGTCCAGAAATTAAAAGAATCAAACATAAAGGTGAGGAGAGAATAATAAAGTTACAGAATTATCAGGTTGGAAGAGACCTTTAAGATAAAGTCCAGCCAAAAACCCAGCACTATCACTGCAACCCCCTAAAGCACCAAACCTTATCACTCAGAATGAGAAATGCTGAATGATATTGCTGGAAAGCTGAAGCACATAATACTTCATGTCACTCTGAGGACAGTGATTTCAGTGGCTGAGTTCACTCCACAGTTTTTATGTTGCTCCATTTGTTATGAAACTACACGGGGATGTTGGGTCCTGCTCCAGAAAGCAGTGCAACACCTCCTAAAGATGCTGTGTAGCTGCTCATGGACTCCATGGGACATGGATCAGCCTAGTGGTTACCATCCCATCATTGTCCTTCTGTTACAGGAGGTGGCATCTGTGCAGAGCACATGTCTCTGTTATCATCCTTCTCCCAGAGACATTATCAAGTGGTAAAACTACACCTGTTCCATTTCCAGACTATCATTTCCAGGTGGAAGCTGAATCTTAAAAGACTTGTTAATAGGACCAAAGTGTGGCAAGTAAAACCCTTCTCCTTTGTGCTCTTCACACCAAGTGTTGTGAAGCTGTCCAGAAGGACAGCTAAGCTGCCCTGATCAGATGGTAACTCTGGTTGGGGTTTGCAAACCTCTTTGATTTTCTGACATACACAGCTCGTGTGTAAAATAAAATAATGACAAGCCATGTCTGGATCAGGCAATTCTCTTTTTTTACAAGCAAAGCAGAGCCAACAAGTCCTTGTTCAGATACAGCAGTAAACAACTTGGTTATTTTCCACTGTCCTCTTTGTGGTTGCTAGCAGAGGCAATGTTAATAGTACCAGGAGGATACCTGGGATCTGTTACAGGCAAGGGGGAAGGAATATCAGATAATGTTCTTGTTTCAGGCAGTATAAACACAGATAATCTGAACGGTCTACCCAGTAAAACAATGATGTAAGGTGAGTAAAAAGGCTTTGTGTACACAGAGTGGTTTCATCTAATTAGCACAGCTCACAAAATAAGAGCAAAACCCAGGTTTTGACATGTCCAGTGCCAAGGTTATGTATTCATTATTCTTGGAGAGCTTATATCATCTAAGAGTTGCCAGCACACACTGATGTCTACAGCTACATCTTCAAGGATGTGATAGCTGCATCCAAGGTGGCTTCTCCTGATGACAAGCCTCCTTTTAACACAAAAAGACTGATGCCTTTTATTTAATGATACACCAGAAGCTAAGAAAAAGCAGCTTTAACCAGTCAGTCTAGGATACATGCATTTTTAGGCTAGCAAAGTATTTCTGTCCTTCTTGTGGTTTTGTTTTTCTTTCCTTGTGTTCAATTTTATTAATGAAACACTGGTTTAAATTGTCTATTCCTGCAGAGAATTCCTGAATGCAGAATAGTGTGAATAGCCAAGAAATCTGTAACTGTTCATCCTGCATAGTCTTTGGATGTAACTCCTTCCTCAGGTCTGCCCAAATTAAAATGTTTGGCTGTAAGTTGATACATTTGTGGGTTTGAGGGAGTTTGTGGGTTTTCAGTGGCCAGCAGTGCAGTGTAATGCTGTAGGCATCCTGTCAGATGAGCCATCCTGGTTCTGAGCCCTGGGAGCTGGGAGGCACAGAGCAGTGCTGCCACAGCTCCTCCTCTGCTCCTCAGCTGCACATTGACTCTTTCCTGCACACAGCTCTCTTTGCAGCTGTCTCAGGGCTTGGCTCTGTCTAATTCTCTGGCCACGGCAGCAGTCAGCACTGGTTTGCTGTACTCACCTGTGACCAGGTAGCTGCAGAATTGGGGGAACCAGCCCTGAGGAAGGGCGGGGTGGTGCCGTGGAGCCGAGCCCATGGGTGGGAGCACACTGATCCCAGCCTGGACACTGGGACACAGCTGTGCAAGAGGATTAGCACAAAAAGCAAAGCTTGGTCCCTTTCTTCTAACAGAATTCTGGTTGGGGGGATGCCTGCTAAGTGCTGAAGCACTTTTTTCATCAGAGTGAAAAAAAACCCTAAAACCAACAACTACTGAGTATGAGTAAGAGCCAGATGTGCTGACTGGCTGGGGAGGGTGCTGCAGGGCAGCTGGCCTTCATAATGTGGTTGGCTAGAGTTGAGGATGGAATTTCTCTGTTAGAGGGAAGCATATTACAATTTAGAGACATCTTTTCATTATTAGTGCATTAGTAATGACTTGTGTGTTTAAGCTGAAATAATGCAAAATGAAGCACAGGATGGGCAACAGCATCACAGTGTTCCTTGCAACCTCTAACTGCCAGGGACTTCTTCATAATGCAGATTTCCTTTTATTATCAATTCTTCTGACTAAATTAGGAAGCCTACAGAGAAACCTCAGTTTTTAAATTAATCATTTTAATTTTGATACCCTTTCTAAATGAATTCATTGCCTTTTTTTCTGATTTCTTAGTTACCTCAATTACTAAAGAGTCTGCTCCAGGTAAATTTCAAAAATATCCCTGTGGCAGCTTTTCAGGACTATTTGGCTTTTATTTGTTTAATTTTTCTAAACAATTAAAAGTGACATCCTGTAATGATGATATTTTACATAAAATGCCAAAATTCTATGGATAAAACACTTCCAGCACCTTATGCTTAATTTTTTTTTTGTCTGCTAATGGCTAAAATATAAATAGTTGTTTATATTTTTTGCATTTGAATACTCTTTCTTTAAATTCCTTTTTAAAAAAAGTATTAATCTTACATAATTTATCATAACTAATATTTGCAAATTATGTACTGAAATATCCCCCCAGATACCTTGAAAGGTACATGATGTATGTATATATAGATAGGTAGTGCATGTATATAGCTAGATATAGATTTGTAGGTGCTATAGCACAAGCCAGGAACCTCTTCAGTAGCAATTCTCTTCTGAGTGGAACCATAGATCACCAGGTGAAGGCAGACAGTGAATGCAGAAGGGACTGAACCTACTTTTATGGTCTATATAACACAAATAATATTTAGTGCTGGCAGATGGAATAGAGTGCTCAGGACTCAGTAATAAGGAATAAGAGCACAGCAGATAAGGAAGCCCTGAGTGTGGAGGGCATAACTCTGCAGCAGACACAGACTTTAGATGAGGAGCAATAGAACAAACTAATTATGTGCCAGTACAAACAGTCCTGGGCAGGAGTGCTTTGAGCCAAACTCTGGGTACACGGGGCTCGTGCAGCCCAATTTACATCAGCCTTTTGCAGTGAGTGATTGAGCACCTTACCCTGGAGCTGCTGAGCTCTGAGCAATTCTGTGTGCAGCCACTGCACACATGCAGTCCCAGAAACTCACAGTTTGAAATGTAGATGCTTGTCACTTTTTTAGCATTTACAAAAGGGGACATTCTAAATTTGTTTTTGTCAGCTAATAGGAATGTATTTATTACCAAGTGAAAATGGATGAAAATGAAACTGAAAATTTTAGATCAACCTCAGACATTAAAATTTTATTCTGCAAAATAATGCAATTGTTTTACCTCTCTGTCTCTGTTAGAATACTTTAGCATGATTCATGTGATGGGAAATTACTTTTCTGGCCAATAAACAAATCATTGGTTTATCTTCACAATTTGGCATAAATCCTTGCCTTCTCTGGCTCTTGGAATTTTTTCACCAAGAAACTGCTCAATAAAGCTTCATTTGAAGCTTCACCTCAGATTGGTAAGAGCTGTCAACTGTCATTAAGCTCTTGAGGACCATCTGTATTTTTAATAATGTCTCATTACATGAACTTCTCTGTCCGTGCCTTTGAGTTCACTTGGCAATTCCGTGCCTTTACTTTGCATTAACTTCTGTCAGATGATGGTGTGTTAGCTTTTTAAAAAAATTTATTATTTTTTTCCTCTCCACTGGTATGTCACGTAAGAAATGACTGCAGAAACCAGAGAATTAAAACTGCCAAAATGTGGTTCCTCTGGTTGTAATTAAACAATTGAAAGAAAACACATTCCTAAATGACAGTAAGAAAAAAATTCTCCAAACTTCAGGAACAGGATATATGAGTTACTGGAGTTTTGGCATATTTTAATATGTAAAGGAAGTTCTTTACTCATGAAGAAAAGAAATTTACTTTGTGATGTCCCCAATAGGAGGTTTCGTTAACCTGAACTTAAAACTGAATGAAAACTAGATTTTGAACTGTTGACTCAAGAGATCTAGAACCTTTTTCAATATCTGAGGACTACACAGGATTACTGGGTTCAATTTTTGTCTGCCACTGTGTATATAATACCATGATATAGCTCTGAACCTACAATAACTCAACAGGCAAATTTAAATTGCTATAGCCATACTTTTTTTTCTGTGCTCTGTGGTGTTCTCATTAAAAAAATATGATAGTAAAAATAGTAAAAAAAAAAAATTGAAGAGAAGAAAAAAATTGCACTCTTGTAAATAATATTTAATTTTCTGAATTCTGAATTTTGCCAGTGGCTTGAATGGGACAGAACAGAGTCTTACTCCTGCTGAAAAGGAATAGGTTAAACTTTTTTTTTGCAAGATTACCTTTAAATTGTATTGTGACTGTGAATTGTGGTCAGAAAACTTCCTGGTCAGTTTTTGTTTGTTCCAAAGTATCAGGCAGGTATGGGGGATATATCTCAGTAAGTACTGAAACAGCTGAAAGGCTGCAAAGAAATTGGCTCTATAAATTCTGGCATTAGGGCCCCAGTGGGGTCCCTTGCTCTGGTGCCTGGCAATAAGAGAGAACTGACAGTGTGAATGGTTGTAAGTCAGAAGGTTCTTGTGGGGTGGTGGGTGTTTGATGTGCTCCCTTTGTGTTTTACCTTCGTGTGAGACACATTGACAAAGGATGGAAGGGACTGTACAACCTGACTGTGTTCCTGAGAAGCCTCTGCTTCTCATGTCCTTGCCTAACAGCTTGCTGCAGAAATGTTTGTTTCCAAACAGCTCTCCCTGTATTGCCTTTAGGACCAGCAGATAGGGTGACACTCTTCAGGTGACAGGACGTTTTGTCTGCTAAAATAATTCAATGCAGACAGAAGCCATTCTTAAAACAAATAAATTCCACATCTAGAGCCGTGTACTTGCCTCTGTGAGAGAAATGAAATAATGATGCATTGATGGGGGACCAGAGAGATTTAATGGAGCTATCTGCCAATACAGTCCCTTTCCAGATTGCTGCCTTTTCACCCCAGGAAATTCAGGGCTCCTTTAACAGTGTTTTTTTGGGTGCCCTTTAAAATCTTTTAACTGAGATAACTAGAATAACCCTTTGGCTCTTAGGTTTTTGTAATAAAACATGAGAATGGAGGTCATGCTGTTTGAAGCAAGTAAGTAAGGAGAAAAGAAATTAAAAGAAAAAAAATGCGAAAATGTCACAGTGAATCTTAAAGGATTCTTTCTTTTGTTGTTGAAATGTTGGTTTTGTTCAACAGTTTTAAATAGTTGCTTCATTTCCAGGCTTCAAAATCACAGAGAACAGTCAGTAAGATTTCTTGCATTCTCTATGTGGGAAATAATTACTTGCATATACACCATTTCCAGTGAACTCAACTTGTGGGTTGTCAGTGTCTCTTCTAAGGACTGGATGACTTTACATCCAAAATTTTGAGAGTCCTTCAGTCTGGAGGGTATTGAGTTTTTAAATGTGCATATGTGTGACTAACTACAGTATCTGTTGATATTTTTGAATGTGATACTTAAAGATTTTCAATAAGCTCAGCAGGATTTTCCAGTTCTAGAAATGAATCAGAACTATTTATGCAGAGCACCCCAAAATTCAGATACCTCAAGAATATGAGCTACTGAAAGCTGACAGAAGAGTTTCAGATGGGATATTAGGAAAAATGTCTTAACTGGAAGGGTTGCCAAGCATTGGAAGAGGATGCCTAGGAAGTGGTTTAGTCACCACCCCTGCAGGTTTTTATAAGATGTGTAGATTTGGCACTTAGGGACATGTTTTAGTGGTAGATGTGGCAGTTCTGGTTTAATGGTTGGACTCAATGATCTTACAGGTCTTTCCCAACTGAAATGATTTTATTATTCCTATTGTCCTTTGCTGCCTGTTTTTTTTTTTTTTTTTTTTTTTGTGGGTTTGGTTTTGTTTTTTTTTTTTCAGATACTTAGCATGTTTATTCGAGACCTTTTTACCTTGAAGTATGTATCTCAACTGATTTGAAATTTGAAGGCTGAGAAGCCTAACTCAAAAAAACCCAAAAGAAACAAAAGATGCTAAATTGTAGAGAAAGCCTGAAATCCAGCCTTGGTAGGGTGTGTTGCCCATTTTTTAGTAAGTAAAATGTTCTCTTTGTGGGTATCTGTTTACATAGGAAAGCAGCATTGCCAAAGGAAATGCAAAAGGATTTGTACAGAGAAAAAGCAGCTCTCTAACTACTTCTGAGTAGTAGTTATGTGAATGATTTAATGCAGAATGCAATTGTCTGGTGAAAGGTAAATGCATTGGAAATGCTCAAAAGCTCAGTTCCCATTAAAATACATATGAATAATACACCTAGAAACAAAAGCAACTGGCTTTGATGGTACAAAAATGGTAGCTGAAAACAATGAGAGCACTTGGAGCTGTGCTACTCCCAAATCCCATCCCATTTTCCCTCCTGCCTGCTGCTTATCTGTAAGGCTGGGCTCCCACTCTGCATCCTTGCTGACTTCACCCAGAGTCCTGAACAATGGGAGAGCAGTGACAAATTCAGCCACTGACTGCAACTGCCAGAGGGAAAGGACAGAGCAGAGCAAGAGGAGCTGGTGCTACCCACAAGGACATCCTACATCTCTCTGACATGGGCAGAGCCTGTGCTGTCCAGGTCTGTCTGCCAGCACACTGACAGCAAACTGGCACCCATGTGCTGCAGAGATGGGCAATAAATAAATAACATTGTTTTGTGCACAATGAAGATGAGTCAGGATGCTGATGAGGCAGGGGGTGATTCATGTTCAGCCCTCAGAACTCCATCAGCTGTAAGCTATTTTGCTTGCCCTCAGGAATTCATTAACTGGGATGGGGAAACAGATAGATAGTTATTGCTGTGTTACTGCTGTGCTTGGCTACTCTATGTTAATTTACAATTGTGCCATGTTCAAGGAAATTGCTGCTCATTCCTCAGGTGGCTGTAGTGAGGATACTGTGAGGAGTTGCACATTTTAGGATGTGTGTCCACTAGATTGAATCCTTCTGCCATTACAAGCCATGGAAGTGAACAACAAAAAACAAATTAACTGTAGTCTGCCTTCTGCTCTGCCACAAGTGCTAATATTCCCCAGTATTTCTGAGGAAATATTGACATGTTTTTTCTCAGTTCTGCACCTAATATTTTAATTCCTTTCACATAATTTTGTGTCTTTATCTCTCTTCCTTGAGTGTGACAGAATGCCAAGGTGCCAAGCTACACTTGTTCTTTTCATTGCAAGAGATAAGCAAAGCAAAAGTGTAGCTCAGTTTGAATTATAATTTCCTTTATCTGTGCTTCTTCATGGCCATGAAAGAGCTCCATCCACTGCTGCATCCTGTTCTTGTATATGGATGGAGCTTGTTGGTCCTGTGCCTTTTCTTTGTTCACCAAGTGTAACTCTAAATAACACAAAGACCCATCAGATCTGTCACCAGTGTCATGTGAGAGTGCTACAACTTGGGGAACAGAGGCACAAATTTAGAAACTAACTTGTGTGGTAGAAAAATTACACAACTGGTCATTCTGAGAGGCCACTAAAAACTCCAGGTTCATTTTCCTTACCTGGGAGGATCTGAAGGGAAGGTTCTATAGGCAAAAGAAAATTCTTACATGGCCATATGCATTGTTTAACAGTTCTTACTTTTCTGTCTTTATTACAGCTTGACAACTGTGATGAGAAGCAAATGTCTAATTTGAGAAGGCAAATTGGGCAGTGTGGGATCCAGATGGATCTTTTTGCTGAGTCTGGGATTTTGTTTACAAATGTTCCACTCAAAAAGAAAAAAAAGCCCACCAAAAAACCACCAAACAAACCCAAAAAAAGAAAAAAAACCTTAAAATTTCCCTACATAAAGTCAATATAGTCATTAAAAAATCCATTTGAATTTCATATATATTTACCACATGTCGAGAAGGTAGAGATGCTGAATTTTCCTGCTAGATTTTAACTTAATTTTAACCTTTTTTGTTCCTTGGTCTTATTTTTCCTTTGAATATGACTTTTGACATGCTGTCTGAGTACTTTTCTTCAGCTGAACTTTTTTTTCATGTTTTGTAATGAAAAGGGCCTCCTTCTGCTTCACTAGTTGCATTTGTGTCTTACAACACATCACTGCAGGAGGATTATGTTTGTCAAACAAAATTAAAGCATATTTAAAGAACAGACTTCTCCAGTGCTCTGTAGGCTCCTGGAATAAATTTTGGGACACAGGAAACAAATTCAACATGCTTTTGACTAAACTTTAGACAGAAGATTTTTTTATGTCTGCTCAGGATGTTGCTCAGGAAGGCATGTCAGGGAAGAAGTCTAATTTCTGTAGCACACAGGTGAGTATTCTCAGGAGCAAATTGTTCTGCAATAATTACCTATATAGCCTATGCTTTGCCATCCTGTAGCCATAAATGGCTGCTAAAACTTTCGAGTTCTTTTTAGATGCTTTTAAATTTAACCTTTCTGTTACTTTACTTCATCATTTTAATCTCATTTTCCATCCTGCAGTTAGGAACAACCCTTTTCTTCATTGTTTATGAAAAGATTTTGAAAGATGTACGAGTATTTACTCTTCTTGAAACAACCATGTTAATAAAATTCAGTATGAAACATATATTCTACTTTAATATGGTTCAGATTACCAAATGCAGAAATTTAATATTTACAAATGGAATCTTTTCATCACCTCTGCTAGAAGTGCAACATCTGAGCATGGGACATGCTGAAACGTCCAACAGCAACCCAGAATTAGATCTGTTTATCTGAAATACCTGAAATGATCTGGAAATACTTCCTAACTGCCAAATTGCACTAAGAACAGTTTGAAATACATCAGGTTTTGCTCATTATGAATGGCTGTACTTGCTCTAGGAGTGTGAACAGCTGTCCAGAAGAGTCTCCGTGCCTGACATGGCATGAGTGAAAGAGAGCATCACTGCCACTATCGTGTCTAGACAAAAAAAGTGGCAAAGTGCACCTGAATATGATGCAAGATTGCAGCTTGATATAAACTTGACTTGAAGAGAGTCACACATTTCAGGTCTTTGAGGACTAAAGACTTGGCTCACAATGCAAAATATTCTCAGGAAAGATTATTTTGTCCAAGAGTTTAATTTTAATAGGTAGTGAAGTTTTTTTTATTCCTTTTCAAGTTGCATTTGATGCATGAGTGTTTTACTGCCTTACAGGTGGCATGATATAACTTTTTTGTAATGTATGAGAGAAAAAAAAAGCTGGTTAGTGGTAAAGAGATGTTAAAAAACATACATGGAAAATAATTTGGAAATTACTTATATGGAGGTGCTTGAAAGAAAAAAACCTGGAGATTTGGTGGTCAGGACAGGGGGAAGGATTTGAGACAGAAACATGCAGAAGGAAATAGGTGTTAAAGTAACTTTACCTTTCACCTGTGTAATGCTAAATCTGAACAGATGCACAATAATCTGGAATTTGGTATTTTAAAGGTTATGACATTTATTTTCTTCATCTCTTTCTTTTCTGGACTCATGTCCATTGAGCCTGACCAAGTTTGTGTATTGGCTGGTTTTTGGGAGATTCCATTACTATTCATTAATCATATTTAGGCAGGATGAATCCCCATGCTCTTGCTTGAACAGTACAACCAAGGCTGTGTTGGAGACACCCCAATATAGCTCTCAAATTGTTTTGATTTAATGTGATTTTTTTCAGTTTTTTGTATATTGTGAGATTTGGGAGTTGACTGAGCAAGCTTAACTCAATGCTTATGTTTCAGCTCTTGTCAGTGGAAAAAACGGAACAAATGACTCCTGATACAAACCAGAGTCTGCCTGGGGTCTAATTTTATATCACAGCCATAAATGTTACTCTTGCCAAGTCCCATGCACTCCCTAGAGTGGTCACTTGGTTTGCAATTTCGAGTTTATGCTTGTGCTGAAGGCTTTTACTGTGTGCTTTGTGGTCATCCTGCAGCATTTCCATCTCTAAACTCCTCACAGCAAACTCTCCCTTTGGAAAGCAGTGCCCATGCAGTGAGAGGTTAATCACCTCTTGCCACAGCAGTTACCAAATTACAAGGTGGGAACATGCTCAGCAAGGCTCTGTGTGCTGTAGGACAAAGGCAAACTGTTTCTCCAATGTTTGTTCATTTCTCCTATGTCTGTCTAACAAAGATTTTTGAAATATTTGCAGCCACCAGTTCTTCACGGCTATTGAGTGTGCTAACGATGTGATTGGAGTCAGTTGATATCAGATTTCTTTACACTGTGTTCCTTGTTCCCTTTTGGAATTCTGCAAGAATAATGCACACCTTCTGAACTGTCTGTAGATGCTGCTAACTGAAATCTGCACAGACAGGTTTCATGGTCAAAGGATATTTTCTGTGCTGGTTGGCTGATCCAGCCTACTGACCTGCAGGTAGCCCCTCCAAAAAGCCAGCTATGCTTATTACTCTGTCCTGATTTGGGGTAAATGGTCAGTACAGACATTAGGTATGCATGCCTGTTGATTTTTTAGCAATGTAGGAGAAAGTTCTTGGTTTGATAATAGTTACTAGTGAGTGACTTCATAATTTAAATTTACTTAGATGTTTTTTTCCCCCATTGATGTCTAATTGTTCAGTTGCTAATTGGTTGGGATATCATGTATCTTCATCTTGCTCTGACTCTGGACTCTATTTGAACCTTGACAGACAAGAGCACCACTGGTCCTTCTGGATCCCTGGTGTGCCATGGCATTGCTTTTAGTAGCTTGGGAAGAATTTTGCATACACAAAAGTAAATGACATATGAACTCTGTCTTTTTTACTCAGCCTCCAAGGAAAGTGATGAACAAATGGTTGTATCTTGCAGGGAATGAGAGACCTTTTGCAGAAAATGGCTGGAAAAAGGTCAAATTTGTGACTATTGTATCTTGTGAAATATACATTGTGAAACTAATGAAAAACTTATGGAATTGGTTTTTATTGAGTAGAGGAAAAGCAGAATCAGGCCCACAGGGAGAAGCAATAAGTATGGAATACGAACAGTACAATAGCTCTATTTACACAAAGACTTAGTAAAACAAGCTGTGTTATTTTAGCTGAGTCTGCCTGATTTGCTATCCAAACACAATATTAATGATACAGAATTGGCACCCAATCAGTGGCACAGCAGAAGAATGCTGTTGTGCAATGTCCTGTTTTCAGAGCAGTTCCCTTTCACGGTGTGTTCCCAGCAAGGTCTGCCACACAGTGCCAAGAGAGAGCAGCAGCCCCTCGTGTGCTTTTGGAAGATGTGTGACAATCCTCTGCAAGAATGACCAACCCAAGGTGTTTCTGGCTGCCTGTGCTCTGCTCCAGAGGCTGCTGCAGCCTTTGGTGTGAGATGAGGCTTGGCCTGGGGTTGCCCAGAGCCTTGGAGTGCAGGATGCTTGCTCAGGCCCCCGATCCCCCTCTGCCTTCTGCTGTGCTGTGCTCCCACCCAAGAGCTCCAAGGAGCCTGATTCTGGCTGATGCATCACAGCTCTGTAGGCACCACTGCAAAGGAGCACAGAAGACCTTGATTTGCCCAGAAGCAAGTGGGAAAAAATTTGATCCTTTAATACAAAATACTTCATTCTCTGACAGTAATTTTCTTCCATATTTCTCTATTGACTGTTTTGCAGTTGTATTTCTTAATTTTCTTCCCTTTTTTTGTACTCTTGTAATGCCATATTAATGGCATCTTTTAGAAACTGTGGTGTTCTCTGCAATATTTTGAGGTTTTCAGTACAGTCTGCTTCTATTAATATATTAAAAACCCTGTGTTCACTCAAGCTGATGGAAGGAACAATTCTGAGTTTGTGAAAGGGCTGCATGCTGTGATCACTATAACTGGTTTTCAGTTATATCAGGAAAAAAGAGGAATGATGCTCCATGAGTGCTAGTTAAATAAAGAGGGTGGCAAGACTTCATCATTTAAAAGACAGAGGTTTAAAAAAAAAAGAAAGCTGCTTGGTGGAGGCAAGCTGCAATTCTACTCTTTATAGCTCAGTAGTTCAGTTTAAAATATTTTAGAGTTAGCAAGCTCAGAACTTGCTGATTCTAGGCCATGCCTGGGACACCTTTAGGAAGCAGCTATTTGTGCTATGAGCCACTACAGAGCTGGCAAACAGAGCAAAGGTCTAGACTGCTGCTTGTGGTCCTCCCAGGCTCCAATTTCTGTCATTTTCCTATTAGCTGAGACCTGACATATATTTCTGGGGGATACAGCACTGGCTTTTTTGGTACTTCCAACAGTTACAGATGTTTGGATGTTCCTCTGCTCTCCTCCCTCTCATCCCCTGTATTTGGAGGTGTTTGCTTCAGTGGCAGCCACATTTGAGAGTTGTTTCCTGCACTCTTCTGCAAGAACAGATGCATAACACTGCTGTCACCAGGAAAAATGTGGGGTTTCACTTGTGGTCAGAAAGAGCTCTGAAGTTTGCACAATGCTTTTCTTTCCTGGAAAGTTTTTTGTTCATACATCATTGTATATCTCTGTGATTTTGTAGCGTGGCTTGTGGCTTACTCTCAGGACACATTTCATATAGGAAAAGGTTTACACAAAACTGAAGTGCTCTGAGGGACATAGATGGAGTAATTTCCATTTTCCTTTTAATTTGGGGCCACAATCAGGAGCAGTTTTGCTCTGCACCTGTTGCTGGTTGGGTTAAATTCTGAAGCTGCTTTTCATATGTATCTTGTCAGTGGAAAGACTACAACTGGAACTCCAGTGTCCCAATCTACAAAGAGTCAAACTTGTCCTTACTTTGGACTTCCTTTTTCTCAGACAGAGCTTCTAGAGGAAACAAACTAAACAGGTTCAAATCCTTTTGCAAGAGAAAAATCTCATCTAGAATACGTGTAACAGATGGACACTTGTATTTGCTCTGTTATAAATGAGCCAAAATCTTCAAGGGAACCTGTGAATTCTAGATGTAGAGGGAGAAAAGTAGGTTGGGAAGGAGCTGAACTAGTGCTTATATGCCCCCTAAACAGATAATACTAGATCAGCCACTGGCAGCAAAGCTATGAGTAAACCAAAAAAAGCACTGTCACATATAACAGTGCCAGTGTGTCCAGAGCTTTACTTGGTCTGGAGGATATGAATATGGGAAATATTGAGAAGGAAAGTATTGTGTATTTGTGCACTGCTCTTTGCTTTTGTCTGTTTGTTTTGTATAGATCTAGGATATGCTTGGGAGCCCCAGCCAGTCCTTTTGTACCACTGAGATCTGGGACACTGACAAGTCCTCCCAGCAGGGGTAACAGGTAGTTAACACAATAATACCTAAATTATTTTTCCTTAAACCACGTTTTTCCTGAGCTGAGTCTGCTCTCTGTGGGGAAGGGAGAGGAATGCAGCCATCACTTCAAATCAGACTACATTAAAGATCTGAGAGCTGCAAATGGCTCTCTAGTGTTCCCCATTTTATCCTAAACTGTGTTCAGCATTTCCTGCATCTGTGGGTCTGGGTAGCTTTCCCTCACAGTAATGCCATCAATGTCAGCTGTCATTATTCAAACAGTGGCTAAGCCTGCCCTGTTTGCAGACATGCCACAAAGCCACTCTGTTTTATTGACTCAGTGATTGATTAAAGACCTAGGAAGTTGTAGGCAATACTTGCATAGTTTAAAGTAGTGAAAATTGTATTATAAATCATCTAATTTCTAGTGTTCAACACACATCCAACTTATTTCCACGCTGAGGGCATAGGCCATTGCACCAGCTGTGGCCAGTGAGTCTTGTGGGTGTGCACTACAAGGAAACCCACAACACAATCTGGTAAATTCTCACACACCCTTGTATTGAAGCAAACCTAATCTCTGCAGTGCTGCCTGAGTAATGCTTTAAGTTAGATTATACTTCAAATCAAGTGCCACTTTGATATCAAAAGGCTTCTTTTCTATCACACGAAAATTCATAGAAGCCATTCTTGAAATTAAAGTGGAAAATCATCCAAGCCTTCCTTCCATATTGAGATAAATTCAACTCTTCCTTCTTTAAGTTTGGAATTAGCAGTGAGTCTGGTTTCTGCTTTTTCAGTGCCATGCAATATCATTTTGCATTTGACAGTGAGCAAGGACTGGTCATTCCTCTGTAGCATCACAAGCTGCCACCTCAAAATGCTGTTCTTCCACTGGTAGAACTTTTTTCAACTATATAAATCAATTATACCCTGGGAAGTGACACTGAAAACTTCTCATGAAATACATTCATTTAATGTCCTGGATCATTGTACAGCATATTTTGCCTGGTTTAAAGGGGCAAAGATGTTATTCTCTAAACAGCTGGTGTTGCTGCTGGGCATGAACATCTGGATCTGGAGTTCTCTCCTGTTTGCACGTCAGCAGCAGCCACCTTGGTCTGGATGGGGCACATGGAGCCATTAAATGGGTCAGGTAGGTGATGCATTTTAAATACATGAGTTCATATACACTGAAATAACTACAAGTAACACATGATAGGACTATAATAAACATTGCAAATATTTTCAGTCTGTATCTTCCTAGGGACATGTGGGCATTTTCTGTGCAGCACCTTTCTTTGAGTGAGTTCCATATCTCCACATAGGTTGGGATAGAGCAGTGCTTTGTACCTAGAGCCTGCTTCCTACTAATTTTTTGGTATATTTAAAATCTTTTCCTGTGTTTAATTTTATTACTATTAAATTTATTACTAGAGAAAGTAATTACCTAGGAAGAAACATAATTTCTGAGCCTTGAAATTAAATGTCAGTTTTGGTAAAGTTTCCAGATAGATGTAAGAGAATTAATTGGAGATGGAAAAGCTTTTTATGTCTGTGCACAATATTCCCCTGCCTCTTACCCTAATTCCTCCAGGTCATTTTCTGTACCTTTGCTCCTATTGGCATTCAGAAGGTTTCCACAGTTATTGCCATTTTATTGCCTCTGTGCTTGTGTACCACTGACTGTAGCACTGTTTGTCATATCTGACCTGTGTGCAACAGATTGGTGACATAAAGGTATAGTTAATATAAATTTTATAGCTTCATGAATGAAATAAAAATGTCTTGATCAAGCAGACTGTAAGGCTGGCAGGATATAGGATATAGGTAACATGTGTTTATGCACTATCAAACAAAAGCATCTCTACAACTGAGTGGATTAGTACCTTTGGGCATTAACTTAACATTTGATAACAGTGATAAAACTATCTCCATCATATTCCAGGCACACTAAAAAGGTAGCTTGCAAATACTTTTTGCATTGATCAGCTCTTTTGAACTGCTCCATAATGATACAAATGATTTTCTGCACAGAATAGTGTGAACTTGTCCTGCTGGTTTTGGGTGCAAGAGGTGTACCAGGTGGCCACGGTGCCTACAGCTATCTGGGGTCATTTCTATCTCAGCTGGACTATAGGAACCAGATACACATCTTTCTGGGTTAACCAGAGCTGCCTCATGGGTGCAGGGTGGACTATACTGCTAAAGGCTAAGTGGGAAATATTCCACACCTTGAGCATGACAAATATGTTCTATCCCTATATTGTGAAATTCCAGCTGCAGATAGTGTGGGCTAGAGGAATTACACACAATCTCAAGAAACCACAGCATCATTGCAATATATTTTTTTATCTGTTCTGTTGTTTATCAAGTGACTGCCAAGAAGTAGGAGGCTCTCATCTTGATTTCTCCCTGAAATTAAGAGAAGTAGTTTGTGTATGTCTTCCTGAACACTTTCTGAGACATTCCAGCTGGCATGATAATTTGTGAGCTATTCAGCTTGCCTGAAATTCAGCTGCTAAATTGTTTGTCAACTGTATTCCTTGCATTCATTATGTTCTGGTCTCCTAAATGAAACAGCTGTGAATGTATTTACAGTCTGAGAAAGCTGGAGCAATGATGAAAATCTGCAGTTTTAGTCATTGCTCATCAGCTGACGTAAAGGCAAAACCAATGGGGAGCATGTGCTTACATGCTCTCTAGCCTTTAACTATGCCCATGTGTTGCCATTTAATTTGGATGGCTCAGAGAAGTCATTATTCAAAACTTCTGATAATTCAGGTCTGTGTGGGCATATTAAATTCCAAACATTATATGGAAAACTTGGTAAAGACTCCAGAAAATACAGTTATGTATATTTGTGGCTGTGGTGAAATTTAAATGACTTCTCAAAGCAAAGAATGAAACTCAAAAACCAAAGATCACAAGTTATTTAATGATTAGTCTGTAATTAGAAAATCTAAAATGTACTATTTTCAAGCATCCTGAAATTCTGTTGCCTCAAGCAGGCCTTCCCACAGGTCCTTGTACAAATACACTTAAGTTGCTTCTGAAACTTTAGTGACGAAAGAGAAAATTCCCGGATTTGTATATATCAAGAGAATTCACTTTATTGCCACAAAGTCACAAATGTCTTTAGAATACTTTATTCTTGTGTTTGGTTTAGAAAAACAACATCTAATTGACAGCAGTTATCTTAGAGCATAACCAAAAGATGGCAGCAATCCAATATTTTTTCCTACCAAGCAGATGAGAGACGGTTTATTTACAGTTTATGAACTCTGCTGTGTTATGGGAAGGGAAAGATGCTATAGATTCTATTTCCTATTGGAAAGGAAGTAATTAAAACAATTTGAGAGGTAAAAAAATACTCTGCAGTTTTTTATTAATGTAAGAAAACAAAGCAGAGAATGAATGATATTGAGATGAAGAACTTGCCAGGCCAAGAACAAATTTCTTTTGTTTAAATGCTTTCATGAAGTCCCAAATGGGACTTCACCCTACAGAGCCAAAAAGACCCAACCAGACCCCCCAATAGAGAATTAGCTTCCCAAAACACAAGAAACTGGAGAGGCAATCAGAAAGAGGCAAAAGTTACCCTTTAATAGTGAACCTGCCATGATTTCTGGAGTGTAAACTCAATATCTGTGTGCTTCGACTTTCGCAGTGACATTCACAACGGAAATGACTAGATTAATGAGCTGGTCTTCTCGGGCCTTCCTGCAGCCCTGTGAGGTCAAGGAAAAGGCTCCCAGTGACTCCACTTTTGTCTGAATCAGCTGCTGTCTGGTGGCATGCCAAAAGGGCCTGGAATTGTGCAATGTGCTAACATGCACCTTATGCTGGGTTTGGATTATCAGCGCAGTCGGGGAGGTGGTAACAAAACAGAAGCTACAAAGAGAGTTTGGGGAGAAAATGGGGAATTAACTGTTCATTTGGCTTACAGTGCAGAAAAATTCCCAACCAACAAACCCTCAAATGACCAAGCTCTCAAACAAAGAGCCTTTACTCCCAACCCCAAGGATTTTCAAGTTCAAACACCTCACAAATCATAGCGCACAACATCTTTCAAAACAGAAAATCCCTTAGGAAAAGGTTTCTCATAATTACAAATTTCCTTGCAGGAGATTGCTCAACAACTCTTAAGCAACATTTCCATTATGTACAAAGCCAACACAAAAGCTTGTAGTGTTCCAGAGTGCATTCACTAGCGGGTGCAGCTGTGTGAGGTTACTGCTTTGTAGGGTGAATATGAATTAGGGACACAATCCTGGTGACTGATCCTCACACTTGGGAAGTGGCATTATCACCTTATTTGGGTTTTTCATACATTTCAGCAGGACTAAGGCCCTGTTATTCAACCAGTATCTCATTGCAGAAACACTTTGGGTAGTTAAAAGCTGTCCTGATCAGGGGCCATCACTGATTTTAAATGATGAAAATCCCACTACCCTTTTCCTTTGACTTAGTATTTATTTTGGTAGCTCAAGGTTCCAGGCTGAATATGTGATATTCATATGTGATATGGTTCCATGATGTGTGACTCACACACTTCTGAACAGAAGCAGTTTGTCCAGAGGAAGCAGGGGGAGTAGGACTTGCTGTTTCCTACATAAGGTTTTAAGAGAAAAGCTACAGGAGAAAAGGGTCAAAAAGACATTTCAACAGCTGAAATGTAATGGAAAATTTGCCTGCTTTCAAAAACCTTAATCTTTTCTTTGTGACTTTTGACTTACCCTGAGACTAGATAATTCTAATTATACAACTCTGAATTGCTATTGAATTTTATTCCTGAGGGGGGAAAAGTGAATTAATTCTGTTTAACCTCTTGCAGAAATTCAGGTTCTTTCCTTCATATCCCTGCTGTGTTTTATTTAGGTAGCTGCTACCTACAGCTGTGAAGGCACACCTTGTTTTGCTCACAGGCCTGCAATTTCCCAATCCTCCTTGCAATGACTGCAGTGCAGTCTGTTGACCCAAATATTTACAAACCAGGAGGGTTTGACACAAGCAGGAGCAGTCTCTGAAAGCAGAGTGCAATGTGCCTCTAGAAGAGGAACATGAATTCCTCAACCTCTTTGTTAAATAAACAAAGTATTGATGCTTGTGGTGAGTTAAACATCTGCATTTCACTTCAAGCATTAAGTGAAATTTGAAAATGGAGTACCCTCTGTTTTTAATAAATTCAACAGTTTGACAAAACTTGGCTGTCAAAAGTACTTTTGAAAGACGTGACCAATAAAGAATGGCATCCTTTATCACGCTGAAAAAACAGATGTGCTGCATGTACCCTTCATGTGCATGGTGGTTCCATTACTGGTCTTACTGTGTTACTTTTTGTCTATGTGGTAATTCATCTGTATGTTTCAATTCAAGGCTTTTCTTCTCAAGAAAAAGCTGCATAGGAAGAGGATCATACTCATAGTTCTCCTAAAGCTTAAAGATTGTTTATTTTTTTGGGGAGGAGATACAACATGAACAGATTTTTTTCCAAAAAAGCAGAAATATGAAATTATTTAGAAATTTTTATAACTTCTGAGGTAATCTGGACTATCACATTGGTCTAGACTAAACCCCAAAGGAATTCAAGATATACATGAATTTTTCTTTGATACTTTTGACCTACTGTTTTTATGTGAACAAATTACTTCTCAAAGTACACTACTTCAGGCAATATAAGATTAAGAATTTGTCCTGGGATATATGCCAACCAGGGTTTGCTCCCATGATGTCCCAACCTACTGCTCTGGTCTACTCATGGGATGAGTGAAACTTCCTCTAGGAGTGTGCAGGGCAGTGTTAATGCTCAAGTAACTCATATTTTGGATGATTTTCCAACAGAAAAAGGTGAAACTTGTGAGTGGTGTTCCTTATTTCACTTGACCAGGGAGCAAAATGCTGCAATTTAAAAGCTGAGAAGAGGAAACTCTGAGAAGGTCACAGGCATGAGGTGACAACAGCTCCCTGATCTCCCTGAGGCTGAACATGTCACTTGTCACTGATCCAGGCAAAGAGTGCTGGCCACAGCTGGCTCCTTTCTTCTAGAGAAGAGCTCAGAGGATACAGCCAGCACGTTCCCACCAACCCCAGCCCTGCTGCTTTACGTAGCCAGGCCTGGCACAGGAATGATCCCTGGAGTGCCTGGGGGTCCTCTGCGACCTGGGATCAGCACCTCTGGTACCCAGGGGCAGGCACACAAAGGCTTTGTTTCTTAATGCTTTCTGACTCTGGCTGGCTAAGTATGTCTGATTTATTTCTCTTTGAATGAAATGTTTTGTTTAATCTCAAATGAACTGTCTTAATTGGCTGAGTATGTGGAAACAGTTCAGTTTGGGACAGACCCAAAACAATAACCACTAACTTGTTCTTTTTGGTTGTTGTTGGTTTTGGTTTTTTTTCTATTGGTTACTGAACAACAAAAAAATACCAATTATTTGCATGTTTTCTGTTTAAACATCAGCTGCAGAAGAACTCAGTAGGATTCTGCCTTTATTTGAACCTGAAAATCAATGTGAAATGTGATCAAAATCAAAGCAGACTTGGAGAAAAAAACAGGATAGAGAAGACAGAGTACTTTGCTTTTTTGATGTATTTCTTTCTTTATGAAAAACTTGAATTCAAACTGAATTAATATTGGAATCTCTTTAAAGTCAATATTATTTGGGAATTCATGGTTTCCTTTGATTTGGTATAGAAATAGAGCTATAGGTGATGCACACGTTCTGTTTCAGGATAGTGTTCACTTGTCACTATATAATGTGAGCAGGTGGTTTAGGTCAGGACATAATGACAGGTTTTAAACTTGTTAAAATCAGTGGTTTTCCTGAACCAGGGCTTCATATTTTAAGTCATCATTAAAATTACAATTTCCAGACAGTATGAGCTTCAAAATCTTCAACTGGAATCTCCAGATCAGCTACATCTCGAGTGAAGGTAAAATACCATGGGGAAAAGGAGACAGCATGAAAGACAGGGAAATCATTTTTCATGTTTGTCTTACCATAATGTAATAAAGAATAGAAATTGAAATAATGCTGTTAGAAACTACCCAACACAAACAGGATTTAGAGAGATGAGCAAGACCTTTGGTGGCTGCAGAAAGGAGTGCAAGGTGGGATTGAAGCCCCATGCTGTCTCTCCTGTGGAGCAAAGCAAAGGCTGTGGTTTCTGCTGCATCTGCGTCAGTGGTGTTTGACTCTCAGATGGAAAATAAGAATTAAAAAAATTCCATTCTTGTTTGTCCAAGCACAAATTAAATAGCTATAATTTTCTTTGTCTGCTGTGGCGTTGGGGAAATGGAAATAGCTCACTTAGGTGCTGGCTATGAGGGCACTCTCCCTCTCTTCTTTCCCTTCCTCTTCAAGAACTTTGTCATTTCAAGCTGTCATTTGATATGCTGACCACCAAATTAAACACATATAACTACTATTATTTTGCATTGTTGTCACAGGAACAATGTTGAAGCAGTTACCCAGTAAACACAGCTTTGATTAGGTGAAAACAGAGCTGCCAAGAGTAGCTCATATGAAGAATGTGGAGTAAAGTTAGAAGGTGAAGTTTTGGGTAGACTAGATATGTAATTAGGGTCAATCCAGGGGCTTCTTTTGGTAAATTAGCAACCTATTTTTTTTTTCCCCCCCACTCAATGCTGCATATCTTTGAAAAGGCTACACTGAAAAATGTAACAGTCTCAATTACACTTTGGAAGAGTTCCCATCAGACCTCCTTATGTCCATCTCCAAGTTCAGCGTGTCGGATCACATCGAGGTTTTCTGAACAGCAAACAGGGCTTGGAATGTCACTGAACCAAAACAAAACTGAGCTCTGTGGAAAATAGTGAAGAAGTGAGTAGCTGCACTTTCTGGGAAAGCTTTCGTAAACGAAAGAAGAAGGAGAAACTAGTCAGCTAAAGGAATCTTGTACTGTAAGGAAATGAAATTTCTCTAAGCAGGTGTGTTTGTGGTGCTGGTTTGATGATCAAACAGAAATGTTTGCAGGCACTGCTTGTGTCTGATGTGTCCCCAGAGCAGGGGCACAGCACTGCCTGTGCTTAATCTGGCTGCAGAGCTAAACTCTGGCAAGCCTTGGTTTCACAGCTCTAGCTCTAGCTGTGTGCACACTTGGTTGGTAAGACAAGAGGTCCTGATGCAGCATTATCCACTGTCCATCTGCCTTCCTATTCCCACAGCTTTGCTGCCAAGTGGTGCTGTGACATTTACAGCGGCGAGAGGGAACTGCAAGTGGCAAGGCAATGTAGTAATACCAGTTTATCACCTCTTCCTTAGTTATGATTTCCTCAGTCCTACTTCTCAAACTTTCTATCCCCAAAGTAAATCACATGATTAGTTTATTTATTTTTTTCCCTACAGTTATGCTGCTGTAACTCAGTAAGTCTGTCAGTCTCTGCTTTATTTCCCATTTTCACTGTTAGACAAAAGTGAGATCTTGACTAGGAGGCCAAACATGATACAGTGAGAATAAGCATATAGTATTTTTTCCAATATATTTCCAATGTCTTTTCTTTAACTGGTCCAACATTATTTTTCACAAAATGTCAAGAGAATAATGTAAGTATTCTATCATAACTAACTGAGATTTTTTTTTCTCAGTGCATGTAACAGGAAACAGTACAAATTTCTATCTTCCTACTTTGTCTACTTACCTGTTATCTAAACTAGATAACAGCTAAAAGGGTAAGCAATATAAATAATTACCTAGGATTTTAATTAAATTTGGATAGTTTATGATTTAACAGGACAGGGTGCTAGGCCATCTTGTCTACACTGTGTTTTTGCCAAGAAAAGTTGGACCAGATGATCCTTAAAATCCCTTCCAGGCTGGTATTCTATGATTGGAATATTGACCTTTGGTCTGAGTCATCACTTTCTCCTGTAATTGTGAACTCTGTTGGCAGTGACCATATGTACAGCCTTTGGTACATGGCTAACAGATCTAACAGAGACAGAGGCTTTGAAGCTGGGATTAGAAATGTTAAAAGCATCCCCAAAAACTCATCATACATGGACATGGACCAAAGTCTAGAATAGAACAAAATATGTGTCTCTCAAGATTGGATCTCCATTATGGAGCAAGCACAAACTGGGCTGATAGACATCGAGCACTTTTTAGCTGTGTTTAATTTTTCTTCATCTGTTAACTAGGAAACAGGTATTATTACTATTATTTCATTTTATACAGAGGGATCAGAACTAGAGAGAAATTTATTTAAGGTCATTCAGGAAATCTACAGCAGGACAGAGGAGATCAGGAATTTCTGAATTCCAGACCAGGACGCTAACCATGGGACAGCTCATTTCCTCTCTGTAGGAGACTCTGCTGCCAAATTGCATTAGATGAGAACAAGTCCCTGTTTACATTTCTTTAAAACAAACCTTCATTAGTACTGGATTCAATACATCACAAATACATTATCAAGATTGCCATGAAATGTTTATAAATCTCTAAATCCCAAGGACAGGATTGGCTCATTTAAATGAAAATGAGATCACAAGACTCAGGACAAAAGCAAATATGTTTTCTGGGGAGAAGAGTAAGGTTATTTGCTGATGTAAGGCAAATGAATTGAAAAAACTCAGAGAAGCTTTTCTGAATTGGGGAAAAAACTTGTTTGTGTGATTGAATATGTCAGAATAATTTAAAAACTCATTTATTATGAAACCAAATCTGCTTGTTTGAATACTGCATCTCATCAAATCCCTAGAGGCTGTTTACATAAAAGCAAACAATCTGCTAATGTTAAAAATTTTACTCACTTCCCTCATTTCCCAGTTCTTTCTTAAGGAAAAAAAAAAAAAGAAAAAGAAAGAAAACCACTTTTGTGCAACATTCTTAAACTTACAGAGATTGTCCTTTTGCAAGAGCCAAGGGTCGCTGAGCTGCCATCATCTGCGAAAGATGTTGCTCAAGTAAGTAATGGAAAAAACCTCTGCTTTAAAATCAAATAAAATGAAACTGTTTGTGCTTAGTATTATGGATCCTTACTGGACTGTAAGTATTGTTTAACACCTTGAATACACTGTAGTGATACTCTTCATTTTAACAGCAACAGTGCATTTCTCCCCTTGGTTCCAGGACAAACAGCTCCTGGACATAAGTCAGGATGTTTTCAGTACAGTGACTGTATGGACACAATTTATCATTGATCTTCTTTTTATTATTTTTATTCCTATGTTCCTATATACTTTAGTTGCCATCAGATTAATTCCACAATAGTTTCTGGGTTTTTTCCTCACTTTTTACTGAAGGTTTTCTAATTTGCACTAAATTTAGGCCTACATCTTGCCAGCATTATTCCTTCCATGGCTCTGCTGCAGTGGCAGCCATAGAGGCTGCTCTGTGTTTTGCCTGTGAGTGAACAACCATTCATTTTTTTGCCTGAGTGCAATCCTGCTGAAGTCAATGGGGGCTCTGTCTTTGATTTCCATGAGTCTTGACTTTCAGCCTGTGCCTCAGATAGGGTCAGAAAGTTCCCAGGGACAGCAGCTGAAGCCATGGGTGTGATTAAATCTGTCTGCAAATCTGGCATTGCTGGCAACTCAGCCAGCTCTGCTTATGGGATGAGACAGGTGAATGTGTCTTCTGGTGTCCAGTGGCAGCCACGCCCACATGCCCAAACACAGGACTGTCCATGAATTGACTACAATGGAAGATAATAATCTTCATCTAGACAATTTATACATTTTTTGTTCAGTTTATTTTTTGTGTTATTCAGCAGCAAAAATCCAGACATAAAGAAACAGTGGAAAAAGTACTTTGCCTGGGCCCTTATTGCTATTTAGTAATCGTGAAAACATGTGCTGTTTAAAAAACAAATGTCTGAATTCCTCTTGCTTCCCAAAAGAACATTAAATGCTTGCTTAATGTCTGTCAGGTAAATAGAGATATTAAACTTCTTTTAGACTTGCATACACTCCTTTCTATTCAACATTGGAACATAGGGAAGAGTGAAGCTGGAGTAAGGCTCCCATTATAGCCTTCTTTATTGCCACCCAGGTGCCCCCCTTCCCAAAATTCTGTGACCTTCCTGATCTCTGTTACTCTTCAGTTAAACACCACCTTACATCCCTGCTCTCCTATTAATGTGGTCACTTGTCCTTTACTCCCTCTTCTCTTTTCTTTGGAAATGATTTTTTTGCTTTTTCAGAGTTATCACTTCATATATTTTTTATTTTAAAAATGTATTTGAAGAGAAATCAGAGGGGAATAGCTTTATCCTAAAGCAGTTCTCACAAGTCCTTTGGGAAAGGCAGGATGATGTATTTGGCCAAGGAATATACTGTTTTGTCTTCTGGCAGGTGAACAGTGATTATTCTAGGCTGGCTCTTTTCCCTATTTCCTTATCAAGAATTTTGCTACCTACACAATTTCTCTCTCCCAGCTCTTCAACAAAGCATAAGAATTCTTGACATGCATCATTTATCTCCAAGACTAATATAGACTCCAATACCAGAATATTATTTCTCAGTTTTACCCATCATCTTCTTTTATATCAATCTTGCCAATAATTTACGATGCTGCTGCATCTGTCAAGAGGAGTCTTCTGCTGTGTTTAAAGGTGATATTTCTAATAATGCTTGAAAATGACATGCATTTTTTGTTGGAGAAAAATAAACCCCAAACCTATGTCCATACCTGTTGTTTAATCAGATTCTTCTCTATATTGTTGACAAGGTCAAAACAGGAGCTCATGGCAAAGATTAATTATCAACCAAGATGCTGATGTTGTAATGCACAGTCTGTTTTCAGTTGTGGCAGGAAATCTCAGCTCACACAAGGGCTCTGCTCTATGGAACCTGTAAAGCAACACTGGCCCCAGACAGGTTGGGCTGGAATCTGAAAACTGCATTTTTTGTTGGCTAACAGAATCTTGCCAGCAGTGACCTCCCTCGTGCTCTTCAGCTCAGTGGCTTCCCACACAATGTACTGCTATTTGACTTCCCAGAACTGGGAACAGGGATAATGGGGCCACATATTGCAAACTCTGTTTTGGTAAATATATAGGATTTTTCTCCCTAGAATGGCATTGGCAAATTACTAGCTTGTTTTTCAAGTGTTTCACTGATTTCACTCCAATATTGCTATCAGCTGTGATGAAAGCCAGGTCCTTGGTTTACTTGACCCCTTTTGAAAATAGACTACTTTCAGTTTTTCTGGTAAGACTGCTTTGGAGATTTTGTGTCTATTGCTTGGTCCTGTGCTGCTGAGGAGAATTGGAGATTCTGCTCAGGTGTAGTAAAAGTAAGGTTGAGCTCATGTCTAATCTCAGAATTTTGTGGTGCACAGTTTTCAGGTAGATAGTGAATAGTCAGTTTAGAGTGTTTCCTCCTCTAAGAACTACATCAATAAATTAGGAATCTATGAGTGACTGCCACAGAAACTCACAAGAAATCCACACCACAGTACAGGCAGTTAGATGTCTCAGTAGCTGTGTATTCTTTTGGGTTCTAAAGAACCTTCATGGGAAAAGAGGCTTCACTGAGGCTGTTATGAAGGATTTTATTCTCTCCTCCTTAAAATAAAAGAATTCTTGGTCAGAAATAATTTCACAAAAGACAAACTTCTCATCAGCTCTTGGCAGAATTAAGTACCACTTATGGAGACAGAGGAGTTAATGGAAGAATGAGCTACATTGTAAGAAAGGCTGCTGTAGCTCTTACATGTGCCATTTCTTGATCATTCAAGAAATGATGTAGATTTCATTAGAAGGAAGAACATTTTTAGCTTTGGATAGGCAAACAATAAGAGACACGCTTATTTTAAAGCAATAATTGAGTTAAGATAAGATTCAACCAGCTATTCTAGAGCCAGTTGTGACACTGATTACTTCAGTAGGCAGGTGATGATAGAACCATTTAATATCCATTGAAATAAATACTGAGGTAGAATCAGGAATGCTTTCATACCTCAACATTGATTGTTACTGTTATCCAGGGGGGGAAATTTTTAAGAAAATAAATCAGGTAAAGATGTGTGTCTAGTACTGAACTGTAACAAAGAAATAGTCAAATGAATTTGTTAAATAAGAAGAACAGTATTTACTCTGCGGCTGTCTCAATGCCTATGTCTGAAGTGATCACAAGGAGGCAATCTGGACATTCAAACAAAATAAAAATGGCTGAGTCAGATCATCCATGGGAACTGTTTGCTCTTTTATTCGCCTGTGGCCAAGGCAAAGCATTGGATGTCACATTTTTCCCTGCAGAAAAGACAAAACCAGACAAGTGTCTGACCCAGATGGCCTGCAGTTCCTTTGGCAGAAGGGTCAGAAGCAGGAGGTGAGCACTGTTTGCATTTATTGATGAAGGGTCCTGACCCTGTTTTCATGTGCCATGGTGAAGTGTTGGAGACAGCAAAACCTCAGCCTGCCGAGCTGCGAGCCCTCGTGGGGGTTAACTCTGGGGCCAGTGCAGAGCTCCAGGGACAATGCACTCTGAGACATTCAATCAGAATTTCAGGGGAAAGGATGAGCAGACTACAGCTGCTCAAACCTGTTGGAATCACTCATTTCCAAATGCAATCAGGCTCTCTGCTGAGAGTCTGATTCACAACATCCCCAATGTGATTCAAGTGTTCAGGGCCCTTGCATTCTAAGGATAAGGTTTTGTGTGAAGTACAAGAAAACAAGGAGCATGAAATATAAATGTCAGCTGTAACAGTGTCTGGTTGTAGAAAAATTGATGCTGTGTTAGAATTTTAATTCCTTCCTGAGTGAATTACTCAGTCGAATTCAGGCCCACTGGAAAAAAGAAGGCAGGAATTAAATTTCTGATGCAGATATGCTCCTTTCAACATCATACACATGAGAAAAAATGTAGTAACGTGAATTTGAGCTTTAATTAACTATATTTCAGCATAATTACAAAAGTGAGCAGATTTAGGTATAATATTTCACAAAGAAATGCCCCTTAAAGTTTGCTGAAGCAGGTAATATATTTCCAACCTCTATTTTTAGATCAGTTTTTTGAACAGAGGAGGGGTTTTGGTGTATTGCTTGGTATAAGTGATTTTTGGTGTTTTGGTTTTTTTGGGTTTTTTTTTGATGTTCAAGCCTGAATTCTCCTACAAAACAAAACTCAAATTGTTTTTTAGTATTACAGTTTTGCCCAGATTTGGTAGCTTTTCTTTCTGCAATGTCTAACTGGTCACCAGGAGAACTTGAGCACGGTCCTAAGTGGTCG
Organism: Haemorhous mexicanus; assembly: GCF_027477595.1. NCBI lineage: Eukaryota > Metazoa > Chordata > Aves > Passeriformes > Fringillidae > Haemorhous > Haemorhous mexicanus. The sequence goes on from NC_082349.1 coordinate 12,361,682, forward strand.
AAAGTGCTCGACTTTAATATCCAGAGGCAGTTCTGGTTCATAGCTGGATGTAACCTAGCTGATCTATATGCTGAGTCTGCACAGAACTCTGTAGCACTGCAGGCATTCAAATCAAGCAGCAAGGTGCAGTTCCCACACTTGTATCACTCCTGACTTTCTATTCCTGCACTCTCCTGCCCTTTTGCTAAGAATTCTTATGCTGCAAAGCAGGTAAAAGAATTTTCTTTTTTTCTGATCCTAGAAGATTTCCTTTAAGAAAATACTTTCATTAATAAATGAGAGTCAGAAGTGGTGTTGGAAATGGGGGTATTGAATGAGCACCATTGGAATGGGTGAGGGAAACCTACCCAGTGCTGGGAGATGGATGTCAGCCCAGGGAAGGGGAAATTGAACTGCACAGCTGGAACAGTTTCCTTGGGAAAACCCTGCTCCTAAATCTAGCCAAAAATGATATACTTCAATCCTGTAGTTTATCAAGTCACTAGTAAATAGCCACCTCATTGGGATTATGTATGAAAGCATGAAAAATGTAACAAAATACTCTGCTACAGAATTGTTCTCATTAGCCCATATCCATTAGTCTGGAATAGGATTTTTCTAGAGAATAGCTGATTAAGTTCTTGAACCCTGTACAGAAACATGTCAAGCAAGTTTTTTTTTTCTTTCAACAATAGAGTGAAATAGAGATTCTACATGCCCATAATTTCTCATTTAAATGAATATGACCCACAAGCTTTAATATTTTTATTGCTGATTCACTGCCTAAATTATCTGCTGTTAGAAAGTTGTTGATGTCCTGTATTGTTACACCAAATTATTTCTGTAGGTCCCCTTTTATTGTCTGTATCCACACCTGAAATTCAGCAGCATGGCTGACTTTGCTAGTATTTCAGTGAAGCAAGTTTTAATCACAGCTTCTCCCTTTTGCCTTCTGCACCAGCAAGGCTCTTGGGTACAGCTTGTACCCAAAACATTCTAGGGAAATGTAACATGATTTTCCTCTGTTTCAGTGAGGGCTTAATTGTGCAATGGTAAATAACTTAATTGGTCATTTAGCAAATGGTGATGCTGCTGCATGGTTTTATGCTGTGCTCCAATCTGTAACTCATTTTCCCTCTGACTCAGAAAACCACTAATTCTAAGGAAAAGAGTTCTTTAACAGAATTTAGCATTTTTAGTCGATTTTTTTTTCTATTAGCATGTCTGAAACTGCAGTGGTTAACCTGAAAACCTGACTCAGCTGTGTGACAGTGTGGCAGTTTGTGACAAGAGGACTGTGCCATGCACAGCAGAAGATTGTCACCACGTGGCCCCAGCACAAATTCTGTGTGCAATTAGGGGTTCTCTTTATAGACAGTGCAGACTAATTTGCTGTTTGCTTAAGATGATGAGGCAGTAGCAGGACCATTTGTTTAGATCATTATGTTTTAGGTCATTGCAGAATTTTTGAAAAGATTGTCCCAGAACCTATTACTATTAGAGTGTTTGTTTATTTGATTTATTTTTTTAAATGTTGGCTCAGTTAAGAAAACTTTTCTTTCTTCATGAATTCAGCTACAATTTATCTGCTCCAAAAAAAAAAAAAAAAATTTTGTGAGCCCTTTGATCACTGAAGGTCTCATAAAAGTCAGCGGTTTCATGCAGCCACAAGTTTTCCATTTTTATTTATTTCATTCAAGTATGGATTTTTAAAAAGAATTATTACTCATTGATCTGTATGAAGAATGATGTTTTCATGGGATGGTCAGTCCCAGATTAACTTGAGACTTAAGAGTTCAGTAAAATTTAAGCTCCATGATTTAATTAACTGTGATCAATCCATCAATATGTCTGAAAAACAGAGCTGCCAAGGAAATATATTTCATATTAATATACTCAATGAACAACAAATAGCCAATTTTAAATTGATAAGCTCTTAGAAAAAATAGAAAGTCTGTAATCAATCTAAAAGTATAATATTGTTATGGGTGATTCCTAATTTTGGATGTAGCTGTTATTATTTAAGAAGTAGATTTTAAAAAACTGATAGTGTTTGTTTTCAGAAAGTGGGAAACATTAGGTAAAAATATTTTCTCTTTCAAACACTGAAATTAATTTTCTTCTCTTTCATAGCTTGCTAGTATCTTCCCAAAAACTCCAGTGGCCTGTGTTACCACTATGAATAACAATGTCTTTCTATAAATGTTACCTTTCCATTCTCATATGAAAAACAAATCTACTCATGCTAACCTTGTCTGCCATGATTCACTATCTCTTTTTTTTTCCCCTGGCCTTTAAGATGAAAAAAAAATAATCCTACAAATGCAAAAAAAAAAAAAAAAAAAAAAAAGCAAAATGAAAATAACCCAACCAAACAACAAACCACCTCTTCCAATGTAAAAAAAAAAAAAATTAAATCAAGTGAAAAAACACTGAAATGAAATTTGTGTGGTTGAACTGGGCTGTCAGGTTTGGCTCTCCTGTTCAGTGTTGCATCAGCACCAGAACACATCACAGCCGCCCACCTCTCATTTTGCTACATTCTTCTGATATTTTCTATTGCTCAATCTAGTCCAGTTAGCACTAGTTTTGTCTCCTTGGGCTTCACCCTTAACATTTTCTTTCTTGTTTTGGTATTTATGCTCATGCAGAATATAATTTCATCTCCCACTTAATTTCTGCTTAGCTGGGTCTGATTCATTTACAGCATTCCCCCAAAATTCACATTTTTCAGTCCAACCCCTTAATTCTTACCCTTATTTAATTATTTCCAAACTCTTGGTCATCTGTGGTAGCAAGGCAGAACTATCTAAATTTTTCTAGATGTGAGGAAACAGTAGCATATTTTCCTAAATAATTCCTCATCAGCTTTTATCAGAGATAATGGAAGATCTTCAGAAGACCTCAGAAGGAAGCACATAATTAGCAGTGAAAACTAAGAAAAGACTGATCTTGAAAAATAAACCAAACTCTGGGAACTATTCAAAGTGAAACATGGAGGTTCACTGTCAGTTTCAGTCCTTGTGTACAGCTCAGGTGCCCCAGGACCCACAGCAGTAAGGGCTGAATGTTTACCCTTCATCCCACGGGCTGAGTAACTCAGAAGAAAACAACTCCCATCTCATACTGGCAAATGAAAGTTAAAAAGGAAAGCAAAATCAAAGCTATTACTCAGGATGAGAGGAAATGTCCTCTTATAAAGGTCTTGATAATTGATTACTTAGGCAAATTTCAGCAGAAATGGGAATTGTCCCGCAGTCTTACAGACTCATCCATTTAGGATCCATTTGGGTCACTTTTCTAACCCAAATCAGCCTACTCAATGGCTGTCATGTTTCCACTGCAGTGCTAGACAGTGCTGGTATTATGGATTAATTTTGTACTGGTTTTCATTTTACTTCTGGAAGGAAAATGTTTTTTACTGTTTTACATGTACTAAGTAAACAGCCCTGCCCAGGCCGGTTTCCCGAGCTAGAAAGCAGAAGTCTGATGCATAACTCCTTGGTTTGCTATTAACTAGCTGTGACCCCAGGCAGGCAGAATGTTAAAATGCTAGTAATTGTTTTGCTACTAATTGGAGATTTAAAAAAAATAAGTCCTTCTCATGTTTTTGCAACCTGTAGTGTTACTCATGGACTCACAAGCTGCTGAAGAAGACCCAGTTACTAAATTAAAAGTCAGAAGTCAGACTCACTCTTTCTCTGCTTGCTCTCACTTAAATCTATGTACAAATATGCGTTGCTGCTCTCTAAGAACCTTTAGGCCACTTTTTGTTCTGAGTCCATAAAGCCAAAGTTTCTCACCAAGCACCTGTGCCTGGAGAGTGTGGTCACAAATCTGGGGCTCACAGATGTTCTGGAGAGTGTGGTCACAAATCTGGGGCTCACAGATGTTCTGGAGAGTGTGGTCACAAATCTGGGGCTCACAGATGTTCTGTCTCTGCCTCTGGACCTTCAGAGGCACGTGGGCCATACTGGTTACTAAATCCTTGCATCTGAAATTTGCTCGGTCAGTCCTGTTCTGTAGAGGCTCCTTACTGAACCTGAACACTTTCTTTGACCTAGAAATTCAGCCCTCTGCCCTTCAGGAAACAAAGCTAAAGAAAATCAGTGTGTTGACATATATTGCATGTGAATTCCCCTTTGCTCTCAGGCTTTGACACTCTGGTTCCTCTCCAAGCACCTTCTTGTTCTTCTCCCCAGTGAAACTCCACTAATGCAATTACTGAAAATATCATTATCTTTCATTAGCTCTCTGCTTATCAAATCCTCCTGTTTATCAAGAGTAACTGGCTTACTGAGATTTCACAGGTAATTTTTCTGCTTGGCTTAAGCCTATATCCACACAGATGGTATTAATTTAGTAAGAGCTGAATGGTTACATGGCTGCCTATCACAATAATATATTCTAAATGAGGATATAAACTTGTTTACCAGCTTTCCTTAGCACAGATATTACTTGTGGTAAGCCAACACTGTGAGAACTACTTATAAAAAATTAGATTATTCTTAATTAAATCTTTCCACAGAGATACCTCTCCACATCATAAATGAGAGCTCTTCCTTTTCATTAATGTGAATTTATTTCTTCATCAAAAAATTATCTTCTGCCAGGAAATTTGAACACTTTCACTTAGTTGAAAGCCTTGAGGATGAATTCCTGCTTCAGGCTGTGGTTTGTTGTTGAGTCTAAAGCTCCTACTATGCTTTAAGATAAGTATGATTCTAGGGAAAAAAATAATGTTGTGAAAACATGGAGCTTTTTCTAAAATTAGATTTGCGTGCCTAAGCTGTTGTGTTACTCTAATTTCATTTAGTTTACTTTGGTATATCATAAAAATTTATTTCTCCTCACTTTTAGATGATAAGCCATTCAGATAACTTTTTATTATTTATCTGGAGCAATCATGTAATTTTGTATATGTATCAACCTCTAGCTGTGGTGGCATGGCTCAGGGAGAGAACTGTTTATTTGAAATGTAATCATTGGCTGTTCTGGGGCTGCTTTTTCTGCTAACTAGATGGCACTTACTTTGTTTGTAGCCCAAAACCTCACGATGTTACTTAAGATCTTCCTACTGCTTTTTAATGGACTTTAGATTTGTATTTTATGGTACACTTAAAGAATAGCAATGAAGTAGTTTTACTTTGAAACATGAAAAATTATAAGAGGAGAATTAGAGGAAAGAAACCATCAGAAAACCAAATGATCTTTCCTACTTAGCAGGATATAGCAGAACAGGATAGAATAGAATATTTCAGTAGAATAGAACAGAAAGAACAGAAGCTGGAGAGGGCATAAAGTGATCATCTAGTCCAACTGCCTGACCACTTCAGGACTGACCAAGTTCAAGCATCTTTTTAAGGATGTTTCCACATGATTTAGTTATTGACAAGTTTGGGGTATCAAGGATCACTTGAGGAATAAATAAATAAAATAGGTTAGGATAATTTAAAGGAAATTATTTCTTTATTTAATTTGACTTGAGCAAACTGATCAAAAAGAATACTTGATGAAAGACTTCTTCTGGCTTGTTTTTCCATGGTCTCCAACCTGGAGAATGGAAGAAGAGAAAATGAGCTACTATGAAGTTAAAAGGAGTAAATTTTGTATAATTTGTAGGATGCTTGTTCGTATGTCTCCAAATACTAAAGAGATAAGTAATAAAAGGGAACATTCTGTCCCATATATTTAAAATAAGAGAAAATTACATTGTTATTTTTATGTGTAGAACTGTACTTCCATTCCCAATTAAGCCCACTTACTACAAATCACCCCAGCCTTAACAGGCAAGATTCAGTCAGTAATGGCAACATGTGTCTCCTCTGGCCTTTTAAAAATTTGGGTCTATGGTAGTACAAAAAATGGATACTTTATATAAGCATAAAGGAGGCAACCCTTAGTTTTGAAACATCAAATGTAACTTTAAAATGTACGTTTAAAAACGTTTAATCTGCTATTCATTAGTCAGATAAATGGGTACAGAACTGCTCCATGAAACTTCCTATAAATTCTTGAAGGGGATGCTTTCAAATGTATAGGTTTATAGGAACCTATTTATTTATGCTCAGTGATACACCTGCTCTACAATCACATTGCTATTATTCTGTTCATCTTCCCTCACTCCTAAGGGCTGTACTTGTACAAAGTAACACATAAAACTGCACATAAAAAAGAATCAACCCACACTCTGAAGGATCCTAATCATCTCCCATGTATGCCTTGTAGTGTCATACCAAAAAAAAGGGTTCAAAAAAGTACCAGATCCAAGGTTTGCAAATGAGAAAAGGGAATTACTGCCCTGCAGTTCTTTCTGATACAGCCAAATTATTTGTATTGCTACTATTTGTAGCAATCAGGTAATTTTAAAGCAACAGCAAGTGATTAAGATGAAAGTGTATCTCTAAGCAGGAATAAAAGCAAATCAATAAACTGATGTAATGAAAGGTTTCAGTAGCCACTTCTAATATTTAGCACTGGTTGCCATGATCCATTAGGGAATCATTTGACCAATATGAGGCATCTTAATTTTTATGCTTATGTAAATATTGCTCAGAACAAATGTGAATGAGACAGTATAGAATCAATTTTTTGGTTGTTGTTGTATTGAATATCCTGGCAGATTGCAAATGTTCTGACTTAGACTGGAAACTTCTGGTTTTAGTAAATTTTTTTCCATTTGGAAGTTTTGTCTGTGTTTGATAGTTGGATGATGGATACTTGAGCCCTCTCCTCCCCTGCTAACACAGTTTTGGCAATGATGACTTAGTCAAATGCAGTTGTTTCAGCAGTTTAGCACCTTAGTTTTGGGTTTGCTCATCAAGGAATTGCTTTGCAGGTCTGCTGGTATCTCAGAAACAATCTGCTTGGTATCAATAGTACCATCAGCCATTTGATGATCAGTTCCTTGGTCAAAGGATTGCCTCTCCATGGTCTTCTTGGACCCTTCTTGTGAGATCACATTAAAACAGAATATCTGTCTTTGCTCTTTCTAGGGAAAAGAACTACAATGAAAATATGTATGTTGCAAATTATAGCAAACCTCTGTATCCCCTCTCCCATCTCCAAACCTCACTGGGGAAATTGAGAATATTTCCTCTTTGTTCTGTCTACAGCAACTCTTACCTCATTTGCCAGGAGCTGTGTCTCAGTATCAAGAAGCAAAGAATTTAACTTCCTTGCTGATAGGGATGTTTAGAAAATAGAACACCATTATTCACAGCTGTACTTCCAGTAAGAGCAAACAGTCCCTGTTCAGATATCAGCAGGTGGAAATCTCAGTAGAAAGATGCATGTTTGTTGTTATGATTCCTGATGACCTTTCTTGGTTTTATTTTGCTCTGATAGTGAATGCTGACTGGCATGTTGGTGGTTTTAACCTCCCAAACTGATCTGGGGCTTGTTGCAAAACACCATTAATTTATATTTAACTACCTAGGAATTTCCTCCTTTAGCTGCCTTGGCTGTGTCCCAATTCAGGCAGTACTTAAGCCACAGTTTGTGACTGTTTTACTGCTTCATGGTGAGCTATGAAGGTCAGAGTGGTGGTTATCAGAATGACAAAGCCATGGGTGAGTTGCCAGCTGCATTCTGCTGAACCACGCTTCTTTTAACTTGGTGAATTGCCTTAACATATTTTAAAATGCGTATTTTGAATATGACAGGACACAGCAAGTATTTTATCCACCCTCCTCAAGAATCAAGCAAACCCAGGATCCCAAGACACATCTTTAAGGAGACATATTCTGACCTCCATTTCATGCTTCAGATACCTACATGGTCTGATTGCACACCAGTATGACTGTACATGTGTTCTTACAAAATCTATTTTCTAGCTTGGGCAGAAACTCACTGTTTTGTCTTAACACTATCAAGCCAGGAGCTTGAGGATACACTACAGTCACATAGGACTTTTAAGGAAGCCTTATTTGCTACATTTATATGAGAATTTAAAAGCCTAAGAATTTGTCACGTCCTTTATAGTGCACTTACTGCCATTTCACTATGTACATGATCACTTTCCACATTACTGACCTAATTTTCTGATTGCATTTTCTTGACAGAAGGCGTAATTAATTTCTCAAGCAAAATTAGCCCTTATCAGTCTTAACTGCTTCATGAAATGAGATTGCAAATTGTCCTTCACTACTATATGATTAAAGCCAGTCGCTTTGAAAATCTGCTGTAAAATCAGGTTAACAACCTTAAAAAAGACATGGAAATAATTCCTCATTTCATAATGAGAATACCAAAAAACACCGCTAAAAATCCAAGAATTAGTAATGCTGGTATTCTTAACAACTGACTCAGATTTTCCAAGACTGTAATTTTTTATCCCCATATTTCTGCTGTCTGACTATTGCTAACTTCAGAACAGAGCAAGCCTCTGCCCAACCTCTCAGCATTGCTAATTAACCTTTCGAAACTCATCATTTGCATTAATTTATTTTTTTCCCTCAGCCTTATAATACTTAGAATAGTATGTATGCATTAAAATATGTACAATCTTTCTGATGTAAATCCCACCTAGTCAAAATCTCCTTTGGTACCTTCATCTGGATATCAGCTTTTTTTCATTTGAATACCTCATTCATCATGTACAGCTGGACCTTTGATAGAAGATGTTCTTTGGGGCAGGGCACTAATTCCAGAGGAGAAGGAAGTCATGAAGGATTGCTGGTTTTGGAGAAATGGAAGGCAATAACTCTAACCCTCTGTGGGGATGGGTACTCTAGGACTCATTGCCAGTGTCTGTGGCCTCAGAAGTCTTTTTTGTCTCAAACAATTATGGACTGAACAAGGTGGCATTTAACTGAAGGATTCTCAGACAGCTTTATTTGACTGAGGTGCCCCGAATCTGATCCTATATTCACAGCTTCCCTCTATAGTTATTTTGATTTACTACTGTTGTCTGTGAAATTTAAAAGCTTTTATATCACTGCAATTTCACTAAATGGAAAGATGACACTTACTGTTGTTATGCACAAAAAGGAAAAGGTTTCCAATGTTTTGCAGCAAGAACTGTGAATATAATAAAAGTATATAGTAACTATCATTGAAGGCTGCACAAGAAATTTATGAGTTGATGAAAAAGGAGGAAGAGATATTGTTTTTATTTGTATTCTACCAACTTTGTTGTTGCTACTGAAATGCCTACCTGTTCATTTACAGCAAGGTTCTTTGAAGCTGGTATTCAGTGAAAAATTAGTGCAGCACTTGAGTAGGTTCCTGGATTTGTAGCAGGAGACTTTGAGGACTTGATTACTGTACACTTAATTTGCAAACCAGCAACATCCAGAAGTTCTCCATCCAGAAGTTTTTTGTCACATTCTCTTTCCACTCTTTGGTAACCAGTGGGTGGACTGCAATTGCCACAGAACAGGAGATGTTCTTCTATCTCTGTCTCTTTCTCTCTATATATGTTAAACTATTCCTCTTGATTTAAACTCACTGAATGTGAGCAGGGAATTCTGATTCCTTTGTTCGAGTTGAAACTTGTGGCAAGAAGAGTATTTACCTTTCTGATTCTTGGAGTACCCAGGAGTCAAGGGTTTTGGAACAAACACAAGCAGCCCAACACATTCTGAAGTGCTGAAGTCAGTGAGCTAAGCCAAGGCACCACCTCAGTCCTGCAGTCTTTGAACAGGCAGACTGAGAAAGGATCAGGAAACACTCCACTGTGGCTCCTGCATCCACAGCTTTTGTTCTCAGACATAAAAAGGAGTTTAATCAAACCCCAGCTCCATAATTGTTGACAAATGGTAGAGAGGAAGAGCCGCTGCCCTGCTGAAAATGACATTAATCCTTCCTCTCTTTTCCCACAGCTCTTGCCCAAGTTTTGGCCTGTGAAAAGACTGCTGACCCCTAAGAAAGCAGTGGCTGCTCATTTACAACCCACAGCAGAGGCTGTGATGGGACAATTTTGGTCACTCCTGTTTTCATTAGTAATAGGAGATGAAAGGAGCTGACCATGGATCAGTATGAAAAACTTAGTTCTGCTGGTGTCACTGCCAGTTTTCACCCCTCCAACACCTTCTGAAATCTCCATCCTACTTAGCCATAATCCTACAAACCCATCCCATTCCAGAGAAGTCATTATTTAAATTATTCCTGTATCAGGAGCACACAAATGTGTAAAGGGCTGACCACCAGACATACCTGCCCTGCTTATGCCAGTGCTTAACAAGCTGCTTGCTCACAGCACAAAACTGGCATGTGGCACCTTGTGCTCCTACAGCTGCACAGATGCAGGCACTTTCAATGCCTCTTGTCTGAAAAGCGAGATGGAAGCTTATATTTACTTTCCTAACACTATTTCTTGCCTTTTTGCTCCATCTCTGCTGTTTACTTTCCTAACACTATTTCTTGCCTTTTTTTCTCCATCTCTGCAGCAACTGAAATGCTCCCTCTCCTTTTGGCAGGCTACTGCTTTACTCAGGGTGCACTCTACACGTTTGCCTTTCCCTTATAACATTTTTACAAGCACACTGAAACAGCTGTCTTGAGGTTTTTCTGTTCTTCCCTTTGACTTGATCTAGCTGATAATGCTGTTTCAGCTTCTACCACCCAGGCTGCAGTCTTGAAGCATCAACTTCATTACTTCTTTTCAAGCAAAACTGGCCCCCCATTTCAGGATCTTTGGGTGAAGAAATCTGGCTAGGGAGGAAAGGCATGGAACAAGCTGTTTGTAGTTTGAGATCTCCATCTTCATTTATTCCTGGGCAGGGGAACATAAAATAAGCTCTCCTCTGATCTTTAATAGGTAATATTGTATTTAGAGATATTTTTATGTTTTACTGTTGTCTTAAAAAAGAACTTATGGGAATTTATAGGTTCCAATCAGATCAAACTGAGCATTTTTGCTCACTGTATGATAAAATGCCAAAATCTGACAACCATTTTGAAGAAGAAGGTCATTGTGTGATGCTCTTAACTGTTTATGAAAGTGACTTTAAATACTGTTTGAATAGATTTAGCTAGCCTGTATTTCCTCATTGGTGGATTACAGAAAGGCAACCTGTACCTGTACTATTCAAGACATGAAGGTAAGCAAAAACTAGTATATTTGAGAATTTTAATTTTTAAGTAATTGTCTTGTGGTGCCAGGAACAGTACCACTCAAGACTGTGTGTCAATGAAAACAAATTTAAGTTCTTCATCATTGTAGCCCATGATAAATTCTGTAGTATTTTACAGTTTTGTTTCATAATTTGACATCGATGTTATATTTTGGGTTCTTTCTATAGTAAGAGTTCTTAATAAAAGTTCCCATTCAGGCCTGTTTGGTAGTACTGGACATTGATGGACGAAAGAATTTTAAAGTTATCTATAACTTCAAGTTGTAACAGCTTGAGTGCGTGATGGGAAACAGCCTTAGGGGTCGTATCATTATTGCCTCATCTGGATGTGTTCTCATGGTATTTCTCCAGTAGAGAAATGGTCCAAGGAGCACTGTTAGCTCTACTTGACCCGGGAGATCGAGGGGACGTGTGTCTAGGGATGTGCCCAGCCGCATCCCTGACAGTATTGCTGGGGCTACTCCTTCCCGAGCTCCCAGCGTGCTGCTGAAGCGCGTAGTTGGGAAGAAGCGTTTGGAAAGTGAAGAGGCGAAGCGGTGCCTGAGGACAGATGTGGCCTCTTGGCTGCCCCATGAGTTGCTCCTGCTGTGGCCGCAGCCTGGCGCGCAGGAACTCGCTCTGCCTGGCTGGGGTGGCCCTGTCGCCCGTAGCTGTGATGTGACACGGCAGCCCGACTCTCCTCGCCGGAGACACCGCCGCAGGGACAGCGCGGACTGCGCCTCGCAGGACGGCGGAGCGAGGTGCGTGTGCCGCGCCCCGGGGCATCGGAACCGCGGCCCGACGGGGACAGGGGGCAGCGCCGCGGCCCCGGGACGGACCGGAGCAGGAGCCGGAGCGCGTCCCGGGGACGGCGGGCGGGGAGGGCGGACGGGAGGCCGGGTGGGAAGGCGGAGGGAGGGCGGGCGCGGGCGGCGCCGGCGGGAGGGGGGCTCGGCAGCGGTGGCGGCCGGCGGAGCTCCGCGCTGCGCTTCTCTCCGGCCCCGCGGGGCGAAGAGAACGTGAGCGGCGGCGGGGCCGGGACGGACACCGAGACCGGGGTAGGGAAGGAGCGGCGGGGCTGGCCCGGGCGAGCAGGCACGGTGGTACTTGTGCCCGGCGAGCCGGGCTCGCTCCGCCCCCGGTGGTGGCAACGCTTAAGGGAGAACGGGGCGGGGGGCGGGAGCGCCGCTGCTCCGGCACCGGGGCTGCCGCCGGTGTGTGCCCGCCGGTGCGTGCCCCCGGTGTGTGCCCGCCGGTCTATGCCCCCGGTGCGTGTCCGCGGAGCGCAAGGCTGGCGCGGGGAGCCGCGCGGTGCGGCTGCGGTGCGGCTCCGTCGGAGGAGTTCGCCGGCCGCGCTCCGCTGAGCGCTCCCGAGCCGCACAGCTGCCTCGGTCCGGCGTGCCCCGTTCCCGGTGTAGCTCTGGAACAGAGGGGCTTCAGCGGCAGTTTGTAATACGGGCTGTTAACGCCTGCTTTTTTTTTCTTTTTTTTCCTCCCTACTTTTTTTTTTTTTCCCCCATCCCTGCCTGGGAACGTTTTGGTGTTAGGAATGTCCTTGGAGTAGAGATGGGAGATAAAGTGTAAAGTAACTTGCAGAATTGGTTTCTGAATTACGGTGCGTCTAAAAACCAAGTTTGTGCTTCAGCGAGGGCACTGGGAACTTCAGGGTTTCGGTCCTGGTTAGGTTAAAGCTTTGAATCACGAATTTGTGGGAGTAGAATTGTTTAGAAGTGCTGAGACCTTGTTTTGAAAATAAATGTTTAAAAATGGAGTGTGATTATGATCTCAAAATGCTCCAGTTTCAGTATTTCACTTTTGACTGTGGCTGGGCTGGTTAAGTACTGTCATTCTTAGAGTTTGTTGCAAAAACATTTGTTCAGCTTAGTTTAACCAACAGAATTGTTTGTATTGTTTGCCTTACTATATGTACATAAGCATGATATAATGTATACATTATTTTGTATGTATTATGCATGCAGAAACTCTACATTTCCTGTAAGCTATATTTGCATTGTGTAATGCATGCCGATAATTGTTTTACCCTGTGAGTGATGAACTTAAAATGTGATGCCATATCACATCACTCAGAAAAGTGGAAAATTAGATTTGTACCGCAGACTGATATTATGGAATTTCTGCTTCAAGTGCCATTTGAACCGTGGTATGCCTTTTACAGCATTGTGTATATTTGTTTTTATAATTGCAGATGCCTTTTGATTGCAAGACTGCTGAAATGCTTTGAGGACTGCATCTCCTTTCCTAACCATGAACAGTTCAAAATCACCAGGGCTGGCTGGATTTGGAGTCTTGAAAAACACAACATGCCACACGGAGAAAAAGATTTCAGTTTTCTTCTCAATAATCTTCATGACGGTGGGAATTTTGTCCAACAGCCTTGCAATAGTAATTCTCATGAAGGCATACCAGAGATTCAGACAGAAATCAAAAGCCTCCTTTTTGCTCCTTGCCAGTGGTTTGGTTGTCACAGATCTCTTTGGTCACCTCATCAATGGAGCCATCGCAGTGTTTGTGTATGCATCAGATAAAGACTGGATTCGCTTTAACCAGTCCAACATTCTGTGCAGTGTTTTTGGCATCTGCATGGTTTTCTTTGGTTTGTGCCCACTCTTCCTGGGCAGTGTGATGGCTGTTGAACGGTGCATTGGAGTCACTAAGCCAATATTTCACTCTACAAAAATGACTTCTAGACATGTGAAAATGATGTTGACTATGGTATGTCTGTTTGCTGTTCTTATAGCTTTGCTGCCTATTCTTAGGTTTAGAGCCTACCAAATTCAAGCATCGAGGACCTGGTGCTTCTATAAAACAGAACATGTTGAGGACTGGGAAGACAGATTTTATCTCTTACTTTTTTCTTGCCTTGGGTTCCTGGCCCTTGCTATTTCATTCCTGTGCAATGCTGTCACAGGAATTACCCTCTTAAGAGTCAAATTTAAAAGTCAACAAAGACAAGGCAGATCTCATCATTTTGAAATGATCATTCAGCTCTTGGCTATAATGTGTGTTTCTTGCATTTGCTGGAGCCCATTCCTGGTAAGAGCATAATGTATTTGCCAATGTTTAATGCACATCACTGTATAAAAGTTATACTTTTTTGTCTCCAGGTTTTAAAGCACTTAAGTTGTGATAACAGCTCCACCCACTCAGTGATATAAGTTTTACAGCATATTGCCCATAATGTATGTACCTATGCATCTATAAAAAAACTGGTAGTTATTCTCCACTTCTGAACAATAATGCACTAAGCTAAATATGTAGTGATTGTGAGGACTGCATTTCCAGGGCTGTGGAGCAGACAGTGGTAGAAGAATCACGGCTAAAATAATTCATAACAAATATTCAGCTCTTCCAAAAATTCAGTGAAAACTAGGATTGGGAAGTCTTTTTACTCTGTACAGTGTAAATTTTTTTTTTATTTATGGCAGTCTCTTTGCTGTTATTTCAACAGTTTACTGCTACTTGTGAGCTTTGTTAGGGCAGATAACAGTTAAGAACCTAAAAATCCTGCCCTCCATTATCATGGTATTAAGGGCTTAGCTTTAGGGTCTGTTGAAAAACAGTGGTTGACAGTGGGTTGAAATCAACATTTGGTTTAGACCTAAGCAGGCTGGGTTTGTAGTGTGGACAGATGAGCAGCAGAGCTGCTATGGGGCTGTCTCTGCTGTGACTCCCAGAGGGTGACTGCTGGTAGTGCCTGCTCTGTCAGTGAGCAGGGTCAAAGGAGGTGGGATTGTGATATGGGGAAGAATTTGACAGCTCCAGCTCTATCATGGCATTAGAAAGCTGGTGTTAGCTTTGCCTCTTTTAGTGTAGCAAAATTGTCTGAAGGAATTTAGGTTTTTTGCTAGAGTTAGAGGGTTTAAAGCACAAGTAACATGGAATCTTAATTTCTTCCTTAGAAGCAGGGTCCTGTAGTTTTCCAGTGACATAAATGAGCAATTTTGGTTTGAGCTAACACAGACTAACATTTAAGTCTGAGATTTGTATCGGATCCGGCTATATTTCATCTGCTCACTGCCTGTGGTAGAGTGTGAAGTTACCTGAGTTAGTTAAAAATTAGATACTGGCACTAGCCTGGCTGCAGCAGTTTGGTATCTGGCAGGCAGCATTTAATTAATCCAGTATCGCAGGCTTGGAGGTGAACTATAGGTATGAATGTCTGCAATCACTGAAATGCACAAAAACTCTTTCAATTTTGTTCAAATAATGGAGAATTTTTTCAAGTCTTGCTCTGCAGCATAGTTTAAATTTGTGTTGGCTTCTGTCAGTGTCGTGGCTGTAGTGTATGGGAGCATTAACAAAGTTGTCAGAGCAGCAGAGCAAGTTTTGTAGGGAACTTCTTTACAGTTATTTCAGACACCATCTGAAGTTTGGGGCAAGCCACAGAATGGTTTTCAAAATTAGGATCTTATAGGATGACTTCACTTTCCATGAAAAAGCAGCATTATTATCCTCTGGTGACATTTATTTTCATTTAAATTAATTGTTCTTAAAAGCAGGGATTAATTTGGTTTTGCAAAACCCTTGGGTGTCAGAAGAGCTATAAACTTTTTTAGTTCAAAACGGACAGTTCATTTATTCAACAAATTAAGGAACACTAAATTGCAACTACTATAGTTGATTTTGTTATGCCATTCAGTTTTAATTATGATATATATTAAATGTATATAAAATTATAGTTTTAGAAATTGTGGCAATCTAATGAAATCACTACTGTTGTTAAAATATTTGACTTCATCTAAGTGGTTGTTGAAGATGAATTATTGATCTAGCGGGAATTTTTTTTCAGACCCTTTTTGGCATTGGTGTTTGCATCAGTTTATGGTGCAGACCAGTGAACAAGTTCTTGTTTAATTTTGGTCTTGGTATTTTTCGGGACTGGGTTGCAGAGGGAAGTTAGTTTACAAGGAATTCTGATTCATTGGGTGGCAAATCTGCTGGTGCTTTGTGATGCTTTGCCTCTGGATCTCTTTTGAAATGAGGTGCACCAAACTTACACCAAAATCAGCCTGGCATTATGGAAAATAGTTCTACATTGTGGACAAATTTAGGTTAGAAAGGAAAGGTTTAAAAATCAAAAAAAGTAGATGTAGTGTGGGATTAGATTCTTGGAACAAAGTTTCAAGGAAGTGAACAGTCAGTGTTTTAGCCAGAGAGTTTCAGTGGGAAATGCAATGGGACAGGGTCCTTTGTGGGTATGTCCTTTTGTAGCTGTTAGGATCATAGAGTTTATAGGAGTGAATTTGCTGATTTATTTACCCATTACTTGTTTTGATAGCAACAGAATACGAACAGAATTACAAGTGTGGTGTTAATTTAGTAAGTTTTTTGGCCTGCAGTAGAATAAAGTTTTGTCTGGAGCATACTGCTCATGTGCTACATTGAAGTGATCCAGGGTTTATCGAGTTACATGCTTTGTGGTTAACTGCTGATTCAAACCTTCTTGTCTGATACATCTGAAAGGTCCCAGGGCTTTTAATTTGTGAAAAGAGTGGTTTTTACATTCTATTATATAATCAGCATATACTAAAATAAGTATTCTTGACATAAATATGAGTAGGTGTTCAGAGGTGAAATTCTCTGGAAAAGGACATAAATACATGCTTGTTCTGTGTTCATTTGCTTCTTTAATTTTTTTTTCTCCAAGGTAAATCTAAAAGTCAGAATTTGAAGTCTAGTGTTTGAATTGTGAATTCTACCTATGTTTTCTGTCCCAAAGAGTATACAGGACAAAATGTTTCATGAGAGTCAATTGCCTCAAAGTAAACCAAAGTTACTAGAAACCAAACAAACTTCTGGAAAAGAAAGTGGAGGAAGGCAATGCGCTTTATACCACATATGGTTTGCAGATACAAGAGTTTGGGTTCAGTTGGTGTTGGGGGTGGTTAATTATTTATTTCCCTTCTGTTTTCAATCTAGTCTGCTATGTCCATTGACATATGTGTAGGGCTACCATAATCTAGTCTGTCCAATACTGTCATCCAACTGCAGATTTACTTCACTATTAGATTTTAAATTATTTTATTTTTTCCAAGTGGAGTTAATATTCAGACATTGTCACTGTCCTGTGGTAAAATGATTTTCAGATGTCATTAGAGTCACGAGACCCTGGACTGTCCTTTATGGTGTCTGGTGTGGAGCTGAACTTGACTTCTGCATCTGCTCAGGGATAGTGAAGTTTTTTCGATGCCTATTTATGTATGTGTGTAAATGTATTTATAGCTAACACTTAATATTATACATAGTAATACATAGTATTGTGATCAATCACCACCTCTGTCTTAAGATTCCTGAAGATATGGATGGAGTGTTTTTCAAAAGCAGAGCCCATGGCATGGCAATGTAGAACTCTCCCCATGCCTCTTGGACAATGACCGCCTTCTGATTTTTTTTTCCTTTGGATTTCTTTCCCAAAGCTCCATCTCATCTGTTTTTCAAAAATAAGCAACTTTTCCATGTTTTCTGCCACTGTGAGAGAACCTTCCCTTAATGAAGGATGAGAATGAGAGGTGCTCCCTGCTCCTTCCCTTATGGGGGAACACCGATGCTTTTTGAGGAGTTGAGAGCAGGAGAAAATTCACAAAAAAAAAGACCCAAAAAAGAGAAATTAATGAGTTTTATAATAATATATGTAATCAGTGCTTTGCAGAGGCACATTTGTCCTGACAGTCCAAATAATTTTGCTTTGTGATGGGTAATTCCAGGTAAATATGTTCTGAAGATACTAACTTCAGCTTCTCAGTTTTCTTCATCCTTGCGAGAGCCTTAGCCCTTTGCTAAGGGCATGCCAATTTTGCTGGATGAATTTGGTCCCTAGGGATTGGATTCCCAAAGCAAGTAGCTGGGCAGGAGCATTTGGTGACAAGCACCTCTGATGAAATACATTGTTATATAAAGCTGTTTTTTGGCTGTCACTTGATGTCTGGCGTGTCATGAAACAGCTTGGTTTGGAGCCGTGCTTGTATGAGCCAATTCTGACATCCCTGTGTCGTATTCTGTAGGGCTCAAGGGATAAACATATTATAAAATTTGGTTTTTTTGAGAAACAAAGAGAACTGTCTGTAACTATGGACAAGAGAGATTTATTTCAGAGTGAGTTTTTTACAGGAACAAATTACGATACGGAGAAATTTCTAATCTTTTTCATGTGTGAAACACAGCCTGAGAAAAATACTTTAACATTCAAGTTATTCTTGTTAAGATCTTTTTCCATGCAGTTAACTGATTAATTTCATTCCAGTTTTACCTCTCCTCTACTGCTGGAAATAGCCATTACTGTTTTTATTGGAAAGAACTCTGTTTATTTCATATGAATAAATCAACTGCTATTCAGTTGCTTTTTTTACTGCTTAGATTAATTTTTATCAGCCCCTTCTCTTTCCAATTTTTGTCTCCCTGAACTCACTCTTTTTCTTGTCCTCATGCAGTGGGGCTTGATGACTGCTTTTTGTGCACCTAGGGCTGTGATTTACTGAATCAGCTTGTGATTTACTGAATCACTCCAGCTCAGAGGCTGCAGGTGCTGGTCAGAGTGGTCCTGTCAGACAGTGTGCTCTGGAGCTGCTGAGAAGCTGATCTGCTAACAGGGAGGCTTTCACTGGAATGCCCTTACGCCATTCCAGACTGGCTGCTCCACCAGCTGTTTTGGGTGCAGAGCCAGGCTCAGGGCTGGAATCTACTGAAGGAGGTCAGTTTGTTGCAGGTTTTACACTAAGTAACTTCTGGGCCATGTCTTTGTGTCCAGTATAAGGTAGCTGGATGTACAAAGCAATCCTCTACATCTTGTTTGGGTGTTTTTGCATGTGTAGCCTTGTATACACTTTGTCAGGTGTTCATACCTGTGTTACTCTTGAAGTCTCTCCCTCCGCTCTTGTTTTCTGCCTTCTTTATTAAGGTGGCAGTTTAATTTCTGTTGCACTGCCTTATATGTGCAATGGGCATCATACATATGAGCTTGTTGCTTTATTAATGCTGTTTGTATGCCTTCATTGCTGGTTGTATTGTCCCTACAGCTTAAGAGTTACTAAAAAATTTATCCCTTGTGCTCTTGGAACTGGTGGTTTCTCAGAATCAGAAAGTGCAGCTGAGGAGAAGCAGGGAGATGTCCCAAGGTGCAGGTCTATGTGAGGACTCAGTTCTCATGTGGGGCTCTGCAGAAGTGTGTTATTATCCTACTATTAGTCAAAGCTGCAGTCACTGTGAGCTTCTTGTGCCTGCACAGGCACTGTCAACAGGGAGAGTGATCTTTTCTTTTGAAAAATAATAAATTAGGCTCTCAATTTCCACAGGTGTGTTTCGGAAGAGTGAAGAAGGAGATATGCTTAAATATGTTCAGCTAACCTTGCAGCTTTCAATGCTGTTTCAAGGCTTTCAGAGGGGAAAACAGCACTTACCTGTCCTTTTCACGGCTCAGATTTTAAAGAAGATAATCAGTGATAATTACTATGCTTGTGCTGGCTTTTGTCATTGAGTTCTTGCTGGAAGGTTTGTCTGCTGACACCTCATGAAGCCAGGATGCCTTGTCAGCAGAAGAGGTTTATGTGGGGTGTGGGAGCACCTCTCACCTGGCTGGGATAGGGCAGGTCTCCCGTGGGAGAGAGAAGTCCTGGGCACTGTCAGTCCATCCCTGAGGCTGGGTGCAAGCCCATGTTGGCAGCCCACTGCTGTCACAATGGCTTTAAATGAACCACTGTCATGGGGAAAGGCAAAAAAGCTTTTTGCCAGCAGCAGGCCGGCTGGATACACCTCTTTACCTCCAGCCTGCAGCATTGATACAGGGATAGTTGTTGACTGTATGTGGTTATCCGTGGAGGCAGTCAGCTTGTGGCAGATTTGTGCTCCCCTTGGGATGTCTTTCGCAGCTGCAGTGTGCCTGGATCTCTGGGCTTGGTGGTTTCCGAGATGCTAACCCTAGGCGTAACCCTAACCCTAACCCTAGGTAGGAAAAGCAGCCTAGGTTAAAGGGTGGTCTCTGGAAAAAGCCGTGGAGGCAGCCATCTAGTGGTAGTTTTCCACTGCCGTTGGGATGTCTTTAGCAGCAGCAGTGAGGCTGGAGCTCTAGGCTGTGAGGCTGGAGCTCTGAGACGCTAACCCTAGGTGTAACCCTAACCCTAACCCTAGGCAGGACAAGCAGCCTAGGGTTAGTGGTGCTTCTGAGGAAAAAGCCATGGAGGCAGCCATCTAGTGGCCCTTTTGTGCTCCCCTTGGGATGCCTTTCACAGCTGCAGTGCAAAATGCTCCCTAAGTTCCTCCAAAAAATAATTCTCGAGTTTGACTGTCTTTTTGAGCCCAATTAGAGAAAGGGCTCCCACTCTTCTCATGGTTCTTTGATTGCTTGCTGAGTTTCTCAATTGATCATTACCTCTGTGCAAATTCATGTATTGTTCTTGCTCAAGTTTCTCCTAGTATCTGATAACTCAAGGTTAAATTGCTGAATGATTACTGTCTTTGCTAATATTGTGTCCCAAATGATAATTTGAAATACATAACTCATTTTACAGGTTAAGAGGAAAGAGAACACTCATTTTTATTGAAGTTTTTGTTTGTCTCAAACAAAAGTTTCTTTCCAGCTTAGTTTCCCATGGAATAAGGTTTATTCAGCAGCTCAGACAATTTGAGTGTGCTGTTTTTGTCCCCAAGAAAATACTCCTGGAAGGAATTTGTATGTGTGGGCAGAGAGAGTAACAAAGTTTAATACAGTACATTTAAAAGTCCAATCCACCTGTTCAGATGTGTTTCTATGACACCTTTGGATTAGATGTTCACAGTATTGGTTGCAGAGAGCTCTCTTTAATTTTGTATTAAGTGGCACAGCTGCCTAATTCCACCAGGTTACATGGGAACTGGAATGCCATTAATTTTAGACTACACCTACCTAAAATGATACTGAATTTTAAAAGTACTATTTTGGTGTTCAGAATTGGTCTCTTCCTTTTGTCACTATTGTCATCTTTTTAGAGTACATAGAGATCTTACAGGCCTTCTCTTTTCTGAGAAACATGAATCATTTTAACAAAAATGTTTATAAGCATGGGCCAGGGTGTAGTTGATCATAGTGCTTAGAAAGTCTATAGTAATTGTGGCTATATTTGTAATTCAAGTGTTTTCCTCCCCCTCACAGAAGTCAGGGAGCTGAGATACTCTCAACAGGAAAGTGTGGAGAAGAAATGGCAGTAATGGTAGGAACCAGGGAAGGAAGGAGGGCTGAGATGGACATATTGCCCTTTACCAGAGGCTTCTGGGGAAGCATAAATAGAGTTTTTGTTATCTATGTTTACTTGTGCTGTTTGGAAAAATTTGCGTAAAGGCTTTTCTATTAATGCAGTTCCATCAGAATACAATAAGATTGTTTGTTTTGGAGAGAAAAAGTAGGGAAGGCAGGTTTCCAGTCATGTGAGAAAGTGGCATTTTCAGAATAATGTGCTTCTGGTTTTCTCTCATCATTATTTGCTTCTTGATTTTTAAATTTAGATGTTATATACAGAATTAAACTATGAGACACAATATTTTGTTTCAAATAGATATCAGTGACTTTCACAGAAAATGTGGATTAGTTTTATTTTTTTCAAAATAAGTTGCCATCTCAAGAAATCAAATTCTGAAAACTTTACCAAAATAAATTTGCCATTCATAACCTTTCCTTGCTTATTTCACTTGGTTAGATTCTGTGTTTGATATTAAAAAGTAAGTCAGTTTGACATTCATTCCATTGTTTGAGATAAGAGAATTCTTCCTGTTTCCTAGTTATTACACTTATTCAGGCATTTCTTACTTGAAAATGTCATACACTGCATAACCATCTTTGGAAAATGTCATACATGGCATAACCATTTTTGGATGGTTATTTTAGGAAAGCTGTCTTTCCTGACTATCGAAACACTTTAAATGGTAAAGTAGTTGCTGAAAAATCTCGGGGAGTAATACACTCACATGGAAAAACTCCAGAAGGTCCTTCATCCTCTCCAGTTTTAATGACAGACATCAGGTTGTAATACACATTTATGTATTCTGGGAGAGAATATTTATTATTATAATTATTATGGTGTTAATTCACAATCTGACGTGTGGCATGGTGCTTTGTAGCACAAGTTACTTGTGTCTCTAGTGCTGTAGAATTGGAGCATGTCTGAGAGGAATTGCTGAGTTGCAGTTTGGGTTGAGGCTCCCTGAGGATGGAGGTCCCCTGTGTTCCCACAGTGCAGAACCCAGCCCAGCTTCTGTGGGTGTGCTTTTGGAAGCAGCACTGCAGAGAGGGGTAACACACCAGGGCTGACACTGAAGTTTTAGCAGTCATGACTCTTTCTTTGGGATTCATTTTCGAATTGGGTGAGGTGACATAGATGAACAGTGCAGATGAATGAACTGGAGATGCTTTGGAGGCACTGCACCATCTCCCACTGTCCTGGACCTGTGTGCTGCCCCTCAGGAGGTTTGGGCTCCCAAAGTTACAGGAGTGGGGTAGGATGGAAAGGATGTAGTGAATCTTCTCTAGTAACCTCGTGGTGATTGGCATCAGGACATGAGTGGGGAGAAAGAGTCTTGTGCTGGGAGGGATGTGACCAGCTGTATTCCCATCTGCTTCACTGCATGGAAAGAGAGAAAGAGAAGCAGGAAGGAGTAAGTGGCAGCAGTTTCTTTTAGGATTTACAGTTCATTAGTGAATTGGAAATAAAATTGAGTCCACTTTTTACCAGGGGTGTGCATTTGCAGAAGTAATGAGGAATAAATCACCTTTAAATGGAGACTTGATTTTTCTCTTCCATGCTCCTCCTCAAAGGTGGTTGAGCTCAATAGGCCCTTGCAATTTATTTGCCAACATAAAAGAAAAAGGTAATTGCAAATTATGTATTTCAACTTGGTAGATATATTGCTAATTGATTACTCTTGGTATTTCTGGTCATAGCTGCTTAGCTTACTCCTTCAGAGTGACGCACAAAATAAGTCACTAACAAAGGTAATCTAAAAAGAATGACAGGAAAGCAATGCATTGTGTCTTCTTTTGCCTCCAGTCAGATTTCTTCAAACACTGCAGATCAGATAGTACTGAGTGATTAGGTGACTATGACTCCAGTCCATCTCCAACAAGGACAGGATCACCAGCAGAGGTTAAATAGAAATTAGGAAAACATCTCCTCGTTGGAAGGGTGACGAGGCCTTGGAATAGGCTGCCCCGGGAAGTGCTGGAATCACCATCCCTGGAAGTGTTCAAAAGGCATGTGGATGTGGTACTTGGGCAGATGGAAAAGGTTTTGTGGAAGGCATGGTGGTGCTGGGGTAATGGTTGGACTTGATGACTCTTCCAAGAGGTCTCTTCCAACTTTTTCAGCCTGTTCTATGGTTATGGACCTCTGCAGCTCCTCTTCCCCCAGGCTGCCTGTATATTGTCACTTTTTTCTTCATTCAGACAGTTCTCTTCCTCCCTAGTATCGTGTGTTATTTGGGATTCTTTCTTGGGATATTTGTAGGGTATTAGTGGGAGAAGTTCTGTCACTCCTAAACAAATTAAAATGTTTATTTAAGCATTAAAATATGATTTTTTTTTTCCAGACGGGTGTGAAAACCTGGAAAAGCAAAGCGACAACAGAGAAGTAATAGATAATTTCTAGGGTTTGAAGCTTTATCCAACTGACACTAATGGAAGAATAAATAAATCCCAAATAGTTATAGACCTTGCCTTCCTAAATACTTAAGTATGGTCCTTATTATACATTAGACATTAGATTAGATATTAGATGTACTTATTAGATATTAGACATACTCCGTTGTTTTCTGGTCCTTAAAATTGTCATGTAAAGCTTCTCTGGCATTGCTGGGTAAAGAATATTTTAATTCTATCTATAAAATAATTTTGTTTGTGCAAGAGGTTTTTTGATGTAGGCCTTGTTCTTAGGCAGGAACACATTCCTCATGCTGTGGAAACAGGCTTTCTTGTAGCTTCAAAAAATGTAGCTCAGGAAACAGGTTGTTTATTTGACTTTGGTATGGACGCTATGTCTTTTCATTATGAAGTGAGTCATCTTCTGTTTCCAGTGCTAGATTCTTTTCTATCCATATCCACAATGCTTTCCTTTCAAGTGAGTTATCAATTAAGCTGTGAGAGTAATTACATTGCTAGCTGGTTGAACTGAAGTATTTCTTACTTTGATCACAAGGAAAGGAGATAGAGGATTGTCAATCCAAGAAAGAAATATTTGGATTATTTAGGAGAAACAAAGAGGGGACCTCAAATTCAAGCCCAACATGAATTTATCCTACTGAAAAACTGCAAAATAGGTAGTGTCTAAGGAGCAAGCTGACAGAAAATAAAAACTTCACATTCACTTAATGTTTGCAAGTTCATGCACACAGCCCTGCCCCTGCCCTCTGGTTATGAGGCTTACTTTATAATTTCTTTCCTGTCAACTTCAGTGAGAAATTGCTTGGTCACAGACTAGGCTGTGTCTGAGAAGGAATATCAGAAAATATTTTTATTTGCTTTGTGAAAAATTTTGTGTTTCCCAGTTTTCTCTCTACGTTTTTGACTTTTCACACCTTTTTCACACCTCTGTAGCTTAACAATACCTTCAAAATGTTTATGCAGTTCCTTTTTAAGGGGGGCAACTAGTGAGCCAGTGGATCCGCTCTTAAATTTTAGTGGCATTATTATTTTATCACAGAAATATACATGAGAGAAAAGGAGACTCCATTATTCTGCTGCTACTTCTGAAGAGCTGATCCTGCCAAATTGTACATAAGGAGTTACTACGTATGCTCTTAAAAGTACCCTCTGGGCTCTAATGAGGTGGAAAGCTGGCTCATATATTTTGTTGTCTACAATACCTTTTTAAATTGGCATTTTTTAATAAAATCACTATGCTCAGTTAGAATTTAATTGCTAAGCTAAGTGATCATCTGGTATAGAAAAGTTGAAGATATAGTTAATGCTTTTCTTTTAGAAAGGGAAAGAAAAACATTAGAGGAAAAACATGCAGATCTAGAACATAAAAGCATTATGTGGCATAAATAGAGCAGTGTGTGTACTAATATTTTGATGGCAGAAGTGGTGCACTGCATATTGTTCTTGGAAGCTCTTGTTTTTAAACTGACTTGCAGAATTACATAAAAAAACGAGCATACTCAGCTTTGTTGCAACAAATGCTTGGCTTGTGTACTGCAAGATCAATATAGCAATGGTACAGGCAATTTGCTGTCAGTGTTTCTTTTTTAACAGCTCTGCTTGGGAGATATAAAAGGGTACATAAAATATGAAGATACATACATTTTTATTTCTTTCTCACACTATTTTGCAAATTTATTTTCTTAAGGTCTGTGTTTATGGAGTGCTACAAAATGTCATCCTCTTAAGATCCCTTGCCTGTTAGACTGCTTTTGTAAAATGAAAAGTAAAAGTTCAAAAAACTCTGGAAATTCAGAATAAGTGTATATTTT
The DNA here is from genome assembly GCF_027477595.1 of Haemorhous mexicanus. Taxonomy (NCBI): domain Eukaryota; kingdom Metazoa; phylum Chordata; class Aves; order Passeriformes; family Fringillidae; genus Haemorhous; species Haemorhous mexicanus. The sequence continues at coordinate 12,387,166 of NC_082349.1, forward strand.
TTGTTTCAGTGGATTGGGACATAATCAGTAAAGTTCTGCCCTGAAACCTCTGTGGTTTAGAAGAAGGGGATTTGCACCTCAGGGTTCGACCTAGGCAATAGTGACCAAAGAGAAGTGTTCTGCAAATACTGAAAAATCCATGGACTTCCTTCCATTAATGGAAATCCTCAGAATGGCTTGTAAGGAAACCCAAAGGAAGAGGCTTGGGAGGGTCTCCATTCCCACAGGGATGTGGAGTCTGAGGGCTGAGCTGCAGAAGACAAGAATTTCCGATATTTGTCTGTCCTGCTTTCCATGTCAATCTCTTGGTGACTGGGTTTTATCCAGTTTCCTGAAGTCAAGGATAGAACCTGGGTTTAGAGCCTGTGAGGTAAATGCATCAAAGTCTCACTTTTGTCTTATTTCTTAACTAACTCTAAGGTCAGCTGCTTGTTTTGACTGGCTGTCCTTGAGTACTAACAGGAGTGTGACTAAGCAGCACAGCCTTTGAGCCTGTTGGTTGTTCTTGTGTAGATCCAATTGGAAGGAAAATTAAATTAGTGCTGTTTATGTTTTGAGAGTGGTGTGAAGCCTTGGAGCTATTTTTTTGTTTATTGCCCTGAGCTTTGTCCTTAAGGGAAATGTTAATTCTCTGATGCTGTCTGCTAGCTGCAGAACTGAAGGAGTCAACAATTTCAAAATGTTTAAAAAAATTTTCCATCAGACTTTCAGACTTTCTGGATCTTGCAAAGTGAGCTTTGGTTTTAATGAAGTTTAATATTGGACAAAAAGTATGTAGAACTTTAATGCATTGTGTCAAGTCTTTCCTTGACACAAATCTGATTTCTCTTTCTGTATTTTTAGGAGCACTGAATCTTCAGGTCCTTTCTTAAACCAGCAAAGACAAGTATGAGTCAGAGTTACTTTATATCTTTCAAGCAGGTACCCTTGGTTAAAAAAAAAAAATTGCATTTGAAGTTATGCTTTTATAGTACCTTTTATAAAGAAAGTTTGAATTGCAATAGTTACACATGTGATTTTTTATTTTTAATTTTTTTATTTTTTTTTTGCAAACCAGGGAGACATACTACAGCTGTCTTCATATAAACAGTGTATAAATCAGCAGAGTGCTACTTGGATTCTTACTTTTCTAAATATGTTAGAAAATGCCATGAGTTACGTGTATTATTTACCAGCTGGGGATTAATTTTTTGAGTCATGCTGCTGAATCTGCATGAAAATTAACTTCAGTTGTGGAGACCAAAGGTGATTAGATATGATGCAATAGTGTTGCCTCTTCCCACTTGGGTGCTGCTGCCTACAGAGAACAGAATTCCTTTGTCATACCAGCCTGGTGGACCTGCAGGGAAAGGAAAAAAGGGTTTGAATGGGTTCCCTGACTTTGAACCAAGTATTGACCTCTGATACTCAAATAAGAATAATTGAAATGTTCTTTTTGTACCCGTGGAGGTGGTCCCGCTTTCAAAAGTCCACTTGGCACTGTACCAAGTTCTGGTGGCAATTTCTGAGCTGATGACTTGAACCATTTCAGTGACATGAATTTCTCACACCCAGGGAGAAAAATCCAGACTGTCTGTGTGTTTTGCTTCAATGAAATCCTTTATTAAACAGCTGGTAGTGTAGTATCCTTTTTATAAGCTATGGTTTCAAACTGACTTTGGAACAGTATTTTAAGAATTCAAATTTAAATAAATAGACTATGAAAATGTGAGAGAAATAATAATTTATATTAACTTCATTCCATTCCACCCCTCTTCCACTGAAGTTTATGTCTTGTTCTAGAAATCAGTAGATGATTTTAGGAAGGTTCCAGAACAAAGTGTCCTCTCTGCACAGTTGCTTGCAGTTTTCTTACATGATTTTTCTGAGATGTGATGAGCCCCCAGAACAGGGCAGTCTCTTTGGAGGAGTGAGAATCTCTCTCACTTCATACTCCAAGTGATGGCAACATGTCCTGCTGCTCTGCCACAAGTGCTTAAACGTAAAAATACTTGTGCTCAGGGCTGCAGTGAGATTCTCAGTCTTACTCCATTTCTGTATGGAAATCTTGGCCTCTCAAAACTTCAAAAAGCTTTTATATTAGTTTTAGAGATATAAGAAAGAAAATATTTTTTATTTTCTGCATAGTACTCCCAAATAATGTTAGTAATATGGTTAGGAAAACCTTATAAAATTTGTAGATAATTAGATTTTATCTTGTTATTTCTAATCCAGGGACCTGAAGCTGAGTTAATTACATGTGTGTCTGTGTACAGAAGCTCTACTTGCTCTGTGTGAATTTAGATAGATTATTTTTTTGTATGTCTGATGTTCAGAAGAGGCAACATAAATGTTCTGGATGAAGCTTCTCCAAGTCAGAATCCATAGATTATGTATCAGTTTTCTTTGTTGTCCTGATTTACTCCCTGCAAATCCATAATCAAAGCAGAAGTCATTTATGTTGAACAGCAAATTAATAGATTCACTTAGAGGTGATTACTTCTAAATGCAAATTACTTCTAAATGCAAACACTTCTCACAATTGTTCTAGGTAACATGAGAAAATAAGTTTTACAAAGTCTATATGGAGCTATTTTTCCTTATTAGCAACATCTGGTGCTTTTTTTTCTGGACGTGAAATTGCATTGGATTTGGCATTTATTAACTTCAGAGAATGTGAGAGAGGAACATCAAATCAATTTTTAAGTACATCAGATCAGTGGCTTGTATGTCTGTATGAAGTCAAACATGCTGAGTGGGATAAGGACGCTGGTCTGTGAGCTCTGTTGAGCTGTCATTTGCTGCCCAGTCCTGTTTGCAGAGTTAGGAGTATTCTGTCTGAGTTTGCCTTGTGGTATTGGACCTCTAATAAATAAAATGTAGACAGTCCTGAAAAACATCCCATGTGAAGCCAAAGGAGCTGTTCAAGGTTGGGTGGGCTGCTGATGTCAGAGAGGAATGTGCCCAGTGGTTGTGGGTGAAAAGCAGATTCAGGGAACTGGCTTGTGTTTGTGTTGGCTTGGTGCTGAGACATTCCTCCTCCTCCCCCCACCAGTTCCCGGCTGTGTTCCTGCCAGTTCTACCAACTTCCCTAGCAATGTTCCTGGGGGCTTCCTTTGCTGCTCCCATAGAAGCCATACAGAAACACTCCATCAAATGCTTCATCAAAGCAAGTTCAGTGTCCTTTCATGTGTTCACTTTGTGCCTTTCAAGCTTATACTCAGATGTAGCGACCTGCAAGTTATAGGTATGGTCTGGAAATACAGAGAAGCATTTAAAAATAAGTAAAATAGGTTTGCTGGGATGTTGAGCTTTAGGTTTCTTTCTTAATTCATTATTTTTTAGTTTTTCTGTTGAGGTTCTTTTCAGTGCATCTTTTTGAAACTACAACCCTGCACATGGACAGCCTGACCCTACTTCTCATTGCCCAATAAATTAGTGTACTCAGAGCATCAGTTGTAAAATATCCTGTTTCTTAGTTAAATAACTGCAGTGCTTTAAAGGCTTTGGAACAAAAAGCCTTACAGTGTTTCATCGTTCTGCCAAAAAAGTCTTCATGTGGTTTTAACATTAATAACAGGGAGAGATAATTTACCATCTTCTGGCAGATTCCTGGCTTGGCAGATCAGGCTTTCCTCACACAGGAACTCAGGTTACAAACACCCAGTGGCAGCCAGCCTGTAAAGGAGGTATCTGCAGGGCAGGAGTCCCAGTGGCCTGAGTTTCCCTGGGGCTGTGTGCCTGCAGAGCAGGGGGGCCAGAGTCACACCTTGCTGGGCTGGTGTGGCCCTTGGGTATCCTCTGCCAGATGCTGCCCTGCTGAGCTGGTCTGGAATTCCTCCATGTGGATTTATTGGCTCTGTTAGTGTTGTTGCTGGTAGAAGTCTGTCCATGTGTAGCATTTCCAGAGGTGAATGAAACCTTCTGTTTCTCCACTGACAAGTGGCTTTTGTCACCATGGTTTAAATTTTCCTACAGACCTCTAAATCCTCTGGTGTAAATAAATTGTGTTCTGCTGCAGCATAAAAAAATGCGAATCTTCTTGTTGAAGTCAAGGTACTGTGTTCCTTATGAAGCCTTTAATTAGGAAAATGGGGAAAAATAAATAGCTGTTACAGAAACGTGCTGACCTACTAGTGGATTCTGTCCTTGAGAAAATCCATTTCTGGAACAGTCTTGGCATGCTTTGTTAGATCAAATTCTGGATTAAGTTTTTACTTGTTGCTCAGATCAATCCCTCGTTTTGGAAGGTGTTCCCTGGCTGGTTGCCATCCTCTGCTTAAAGTTCAGCAGAAGTAATTTAGGAGAGGCACATGTATATGCTTTGTAAAACATTAGAGGGTTTCTAGGATGATAAATCTTTTGTGCCTGAAAGTATTTACATTGCAGTTTGGGATGCTCTGCTGCTGTGAATGTGTGAAGATTAGAGACAATGTTGAAACAATTTTACTCATTTACATGCTCTCTTTTTATGTTTTTTAATGTACAGTTTTCAAATACTTGATTTTCAGGTTGTTTAAATGTGTGTTTAAATGTGTGTTTTTTGATGCATAACTCTGAAATATTGCCCTTTGTCAGGTGACCATGGCCAGAATTGGGATGTGGGAAAGCCGCTCGGAGGACACGTGTGAGACGCTCCTGTTCGCTCTCCGCATGGCCACGTGGAACCAGATCCTGGACCCCTGGGTGTACATCCTGCTCCGCAAGGCTGTCCTCAGGAACCTCTACAAGATCACCAGTGGGTGTTGCGGTGTGCACGTCATAAACTTACACGTGTGGGAGCTCAGCTCCATCAAGAATTCCCTGAAGGTTGCAGCAATATCAGAGTCACCAGGAAGTTCCAAACAGGTAAACCTCCAGCCTCTCAACTCCATGGGACAATAAAGTTTAACTCACTCTATGAAGAGATGATGGAGGCAACGCTCCTACATGGGCAGTACTTAAAAATGAGTTCCAAGGCTCAGTGGTTTGGCATTTGTTTTAAATTGTGAGTGGTTTGCTATTGTTGCTTACCAGTTTGATAGTGCTACTCCAAAAGATGCCTTTGAATGTTTTAATTCACTTTAGTACATGGAAGGGAAAAAATATGGATGATTTAACATTCCAATACCAGTTTTGGAAGGGATGTATTCTAAAGTGAAGAGGGCTCCTTATAACACTCCCCACCAAACCTTTCACCTTAACAGGCTTTTTAAAAGTGCAGAAATGATCTCCAGGGTGATTTTTAAAAGGGGTGGATTTTTTTCTACCAGAGATGCCCTCAAATCCTTTTCAGAGTCTCTGTTTTCTAGAATAAAGTCAAGCATCCTTTCCATAAGGTTATTCTGTGCTTCTAGGCATTGAATTTACCAATTGTATATATAAAAGACATGTTACTTATGCCCAGTTTACTGAATGACCCACTGTGCTTGGTTCATTGACTTGATCTCTTAATTATTTACTGTTCCATGAATTTTTGGGAGAGCTGTGAACTCTGCATCAATGTTAGCGTTCCTTTCAAATCACTGACAAAACCTGAGGTTCCCTTTGGGAACAGAGAAGCAGATGAGCTCAGCTTCCTTAGAGTTATGTTTTGAGGTGTATTGGTGAGCTTTTAGTCCTTCCAGCAAATTCTGTTGAAACTAACAAGCATAAAGCAGTGGTTAGTCTGTGAAACAGTAGTTTCCCCCTCCCTCCCTCCCTGAAGGATGATTCTGGAGGGGTTCCCCTGGTGCATGTACTGAAATACCTGTGTGGTACCTCTGCTTCCTTTGTAAAAGGTCACAAATGTGCTGTGAACATGTGTGTGACCGAATGAGCACCTCTGCAGGGAACTGCTTTGGGAGCAGGGTTTAGTTTGTGAGAGCAAACTGAAGGCTCAGATTTTGCAGGGCCTGTGTCTGAAGAGCTGAGAGCATTCAGTAACTTGAAGGTACCAGAAAATTTTCAGGACAGCTTCACACAGAAGGCCCTTCACCTTTAATGCTGCTAAAAGAAGCTTTGGTTTTTGTGACTGTATGCTGTTCAGAAGCCAAAAATGAGAGATATTGTTTTAAGATAGGTCTGTGTTATTTTTACCTACTTCAAATAACTACGTTAGTGAAGTGTTGGTGTATTTGAACAAAGCACTTAAAAACAGATTCGCTAAGAAGACAGTCTGAGGGACCAAAACTATTCACAAAGTACAAATTCATATTGTATGTGAGAATAGTTTGTAAGTCAGAAAATAAAAACCCAAAAGGTTTAAATTTTTCTTTTTTATTATTATTATTTTTTAAAGCTATTTCCTTTTTGTTTTAAAAAGGTTGAAAAATAAGTGGGTTAAATAACCCTGTACTGAAATGGCTTTATTTACCCTAAAGAATTTCTGTGTGTGATTTTTTTTTCTCAGTCATAGGGCTGATAAATGGTGGACAGATTTGATGCTGGTATAAGTTCTGCACTATTGCTTCATGTGAGTTCTGCTGAAATCTGGAAGCATTCAGTCAGTGCTCAACGTGGCTTTTTCATTTCATAGAATGTGATGTCAGTGTATCTGTTGACATAAATTATTTGTTCCCTATGGAAGATTGTTGTTTTAGCAGCTGCAAAATAGTGTTGGTCTGTAAATTGTTGAGATATTTGATTGGTGAATGAAGCTTGAAAATGTTCCATTTTGTTGTGTGAATAAATAAATGTAGCTTGTGTTGTTCACTCTGGTTGGCTTGTAAAACAACAGAGCAAAGTTTATATGTATATGTGATTTCTTATATTTTGTGTACTGATACACATTGAATGTAAATTGCAAAGCCTCATTAAAGTAACCAAACCGTATCCTGAGAGTTAAGGTGTTTTTGTGTAACCAAAAAGATGATCCTGAGTTATTAAAAATAATCCTTATGACAAAAAACATCCCACTGGATTCAAGCGAACCACTACCATTCCTGTGTGTGTGAAGGCAGAGAGGAGGGCAGTGGGAATTCAGGTAAGAGGTAGCAGTGCTTGCACATGGCCTGGGCAGCTGGTGGTCTGAGGATGTTCTGATGACCCATGCTTAGAAAATGCAAATAAAAGTGGAACTGAGGCAGTTTGATGCTTGGGATGAAAGTGTTTTAATCCAAGTGTCTGCCTGTGTTTCACATAAACTATGAATCCTGAAAAAACATGAGTTTTGCTGTTGCTGTTTTGCCTTGCTCAGTGATGTGATAGCCTGCAGAACCAGCTCAGGATACAGTCACCCAAGGACCTGTTACCGCTGAAAGAGATTGGATTATCATTTCATTTCATTTCATCTCTCAGAAGAGCCAGCAACGTGCTGTGTTGTATGATTAGCAAGTTATATGTTTTATGGAATATGAGATTATTAAAAAAACAGTGGGATGGCTTCACATTAGGATCTGAGTATTGCCCAGGCAGGGAGCAAAGGACAGCCTGCTTAGGGATGTGCTGATGGTCTCTTCAGAAGTTGGCTAAGGATGCGAACAGTCATGAGCTGCCTGTTTACTGCTGGCAATAATTAGTGCCTCCAGAGCAGGCAGGGGCAATAAGTGCTCTGGTGGGAAGAAAGTGAATCTCATTTCTGACTAATGACTGAGGAAATCCTCAGGGTGGGAGAATATTTTAATCTAATTGGGATTTTAAGCAACAGCAGGCTATATAAGGAAGCACTTCCAATACCCTTTGGCCATCAGCTTGTATTGAGGGTGTATCTCAGGTGGAAATTATTGCACATTTAAGCTGCGCTGATTAATTCAATAACAACATGCTTTGTATTCTCATAAAAATGACTATTTATAGGTGTGTTGCTTCTTAGCAATGGCTGCAGCAATGTGGTGAGTGGTGGTGACAGGTATTTTGTGTCTCACAGGTTGTTGTCTCAGACACTGGAGCTGAGCAAACAATGGTTAAAATACCATATTTTCTTCTCTGCATGGAACAGCCATATCACAACTTGCTTTCTGGTGACCATTAATGCATCCAGTTGGATAATTTGGAGGGAGACCTTCTTATGTTCTAAATAGATCAATTCAGATTATCAAGTAAAACTGCTCTCCCTACACCAAAATGTTTGCTGTTGATTTTACTCAGTTGTTTTGGGACCCCATGCCCTCGTTGGGAGGAGGTCAGGCTAGTGAGCAGGACCTACACTTGCTTATCAGTAGAGATTCTTTAACTGATACTTTCTTCAGGCTTTTCCAAGCTTTCCAGGTTATTTTTAAGTCTCTTTTTTTTTTTTTTTTTTGGTGAAGGCTGAAAAGCAATGACTGTTGCAGGTGTTTACCATCTGTTATTGGTTTATCCTTGGTAAGTAGTAATCCATACTTTTTCTGTTTTCCAGTTCACTTTAACAGTGAAAGCAAAGCATGTTTGCAGTCTGACCCTTTTGTGGCTGATGCTCTGCTTTTGTGCAGATGGATGCAATACACATATGTGGTCCACAATTTCTGGCTCAAGTGTCTCGATTGCTGTCCCTGAGTCCAAAGTTCTTCGGTTTGGGATTTTTTTGTTCCCTTAAGGGTTACCATAGGAAAAAGTTCCATCTGGCTCCGGAGAAATGCAGAAGTGATTTATGTTTAGAAGTGGTAGGCAGTGCAGTCAAGGAACAGATCTGCTGGTGGAAAACGGGATTGTGCAAGCCCTAATCCATCAGGTCTTACTCAGTACAATTTATTCATAAGAATCAGAAAACAAACAAACATAATATTTGCAGCATTGCAAGTTACAGGAAGAATTAATAACACAAAAATGCCAAAGGTTGAGTCAATCCCAATTGCTTGCTGTAATAGATCTGACCCTCCTCTTGTGGGGAAAAGCTTCCTGTAAACTCTTCTGGAACTCCAAGTGATGATGCTTTCAGAACAAATTCACTTGCCCCTTTCTACTGCCTCCTGTAAACAAAATTATGTCTGAAGTGATTGGACAATGGTTAAATATTAAAAATATAATTTCAAATGAAATTTCAAAATTTGTTTATAATTAGGATAAGTTAAAGAGTGACATAGATATATGAAAGACGGTTTCTTAGCAACACATTCATGGAGTCTTTAAAAAAAGGTCTATGGCTGCAGGAATATAAACATGTAACGATCTAGCTGTTTAATTTCAGCACCATGGTTGCAAAATAAATACTTTCTACAAAAGTTTACGAAAATAAATCCATTTCAGTTTTTTTTAAAAACAACCTTACTTTCAGTAGAAGGTTAGCAAGTCAAAATACTTGAGGCAAAAAATTGTTACAGTAAAACATCTCTACCAAGCAGCTACCCTTCCCAGCAATATTTATGTGTGTATCTAATTTCTTCTGAAGGCAGCAGCAGAAAATTACTTTGAATTCAGTTGAAATTCATAAAAAACATATTTGTAATCTGAAACAATTTCTTCTTTGGAGTGCATCTTTCAGTCCTATTTTCACTTCAGACATTCTGAAGGCAGAGCTGTTGGAAGTGAGGGCTCTAGTAGGGGATGTAGAACAGTCCATGCCAAAGCAGCCTGGTAGCCTAGAGTGGAACTTCAGCAATGACTCTTGGACAGGTGAGAAAGTCTGCGTTTAATTTCAGGATTCAGATTTATTTTTATAATTCCTGAAAAGCAGAGACTTCCAATAATTTCTAGGATACCTTTTATGCATGAAGTTCCCCGGATGCCTGAAACACTATGTGCTGTCTGCTGCTCCTGGTCTGTGTGACACAGGCTCAAGAGGAAGATGAAGAAGACAGAACTTTAATCCATGATTGCCTGGAACAATTCAACCCCTGCTTTCTAAAATGGTAATTTGGCATTTTTTCATCTCTGTTGAAGATATTCTGTTTTGTCTTTAAACTGAAAGAAGGAAGATTTAGATTAGATATTGGGCAGAAATTCTTTCCTGTGAGGGTGGTGAGGCACTAGCACAGTCGCCCAGTGAAAATGTGGGTGCCCCATCCCTGGAAGAGTTCAAGATCAGATTGGGTAGGGCTCTGAGCCACCTGGTTTAGTGGAAAGTTATTTTCTGTTTCTTGCATGAATTCTCAGCCATGTGTCCCAAATCAGACCTGTCATGAGTACAGCTAATTCCAATCTGTGTTTGTGGCTGGTATGACAGAATTTATTGTTGCTGTGCTTACTTTTCTTACTTGTGCCTTCTGACAAAGTCTTTGGTGCACTCTGTATTTCTGGTAAGTTTTTTGTGGTTACTCTTCTTGCAGCTGTGTTGCCTGCAACTGTGGGACTTCAGCAGCAATCCCCTCTAGTTTCAACCTTGAGCAGTCCAAACCAAATAACCTCTTTGACTGCACATCCTGAAACATTTAACAGTGCACATTATTGTTGCTCCTTTATTGTTTTACGTCATCTCCTAGAAGAGAATGGTCACTTTTATGAGGATGTGAGGGCAGTATCAAATTTTAAACAACGTAAAATAAAATATCTCCTTCAGATTTGTCTCCTCCAAATGCACTGAAGTGTTACATGATTTTTTTGTGAATATTTTTAACCTGGAGACACTTTTTATGGCTGTACTGCAGTCCATAGAATCAGAAACCTGCAGACTAATAGGATATGGAAGAACAACGGTAAAAGTTTTTTGGGGAAAAGCTGAAATGAAAAACCGCTCATTTTCTTTCTGAGTAATTTTGAAAATAGTCAAAGGTGTTTGAATGTTACATATAGCACCTTACTGTTCCTCTGCCTCCCTCATTTACAGCCATCATGCAAGGACTTGCGTTGTGCTAATGGTGAGGATTCTCGAGATATGTAGCAAAATCTCCAAGAAAGAAATGCTATCACTTTTAAAGTAAAATTACTTTGTTAAAAAAGTAATTACAAACTGCATAGGTCACGGCAGCTCATTGTTCTCTACTGCTGTCTGTTTGAGGAGCCAAGTCAAAGCAGCTCCAGGGTGTGCTTGGTGTGGCAGAGCCACAGGCCCCTGGCACCTCTTGGGGAGCCCATCCTGTGGGAGTTGGGAGGAACTAATGGCTGGAAGGAAGGAGAGTAGTCTGGATGATTTAACCTGCAAAGCTGGACAGAAATATCAGTCTTTGTACATTAATCTTCTCCTCAAGGAATCATTAATCCACTTGAGGGAGAGACTAATGCTTGCTGTGGTGTTTTACTGGTTCAGTTCCATGGAAGCAATAAAACAATTTTTCAGTATTTGCAATGTTTAGTATTACATTTTGTGTGGTTTGCCTACTGCAAAGCTATTCCTCTTGTAACCACTGTCAGAGTTCACATTGACTTTGATGGAATGGTTTTCATTTCTAGAAGATTTGACAGAGCTGTAGTAAAGCATTCACTGCTTGAAGAAATACTGATACATTTTGAAATTACTTCCTTCTAGCAGATAATTTACACCTTGACACAAGATAATTCTACAAAATATCACTCACTGCTTCATTTCACTCCCAAATACATGTTCACATTTCACCATGTTTGGTTGGTGGCTTTCTGCTTCCATAAGAGTCATCTTGGACAAAAGCTTATTTCCCAAGAAGCAGTTTCCATGCTTTCAGTGATCTGAAGGGAGTGCATTATATGATTTGCAAATACATAGAGAACAACCGGGTTTCTCCCCAGAGCCTTTCCAAGCTATTTCAAAAAGTTTTGATTTCAAAGAAAGTAAAAAAAAATAAAACCTGCCAAGTGAAAATGTGCATCACTCATACTTAAAAAGTTACTTTTGTTCTTAAAACACTTCAGGTCATCAAGCATGAACTCGGCCTTTTGTTATAATTGAGCAGGGGTGGTTCTTCCAACTTGAGTGGTTCTTCTTTATTAAGATTATCTAACTCACTGTAACTAATTTTAGAAGATGATATTTTTATCAAGGCAAAATGCATAGTTGTTGCAGGGATATCCCAATAATGAACAATCATGTACTGTGTCAAAAAGCTGTACTCATTTTTGGTCAGCAGTTTGTGCTGCGTACTGTCATGCTAGTGCTGAAATGTCAGCAGTTCGTGATAAATGGTCTGAGTTTAGGGTGGTAATCTGCAGAAAAATATCATCCTGAGTCAAAGCCTTGGTAAGGTCATATGTGAGTGCTGGTGGCTCCTGCCAGTGAGTAATTAGTGTTGTAAGGTCATGCTTACCATGTTTTGTTTACTTCATTTTTCTTTCTCAGATATAAAAGTTAGAAATGCCATTTTAATTTTAGAGCTGTGAATAACAGGAGACTCAGCTCAGGATGTATATGTCTGTGCACCATGTTTTCCAAAGAAATACAGAATTACAATAAATTTGTTTTGTAAAGGTTTAGCAATGAAATAGATTAGGAGTTGCCAGGGATATTCAAGGTAATTATTTGCATGCCTTTTTTTTATCTTTGTACATAGGAAAGGCTTAGGAAATGTAAATCAAATGAAGAATCATGTCATACTATTGAAAATACATGTCTAAGTCAGATCTCAGTGCTAGTGTGAGACTTGGATCCTGGATAAGTTAATTGTAAGTGAGATCACAGAACATCTGGAAAAATCCTGGATGACAAAACCGAGCCAATAAGACTTCATAGAATATTTTTTTAAAAAATAGTAAAACATTTCATTTGAAATACAGTTCTGTAAGAACCTGCTACCCAGAGGGCAGCACTAATAATGTACTCATTCCTCAGGGAGACTGAGGCCACTTGAGAGTAATAACTAATTATAAATGTTCCTACTTACCTCAAGTCTTACTGACTATGTGCAGTCAGAACAAAGGAGTTTCTCAAACAAGCCTGTGTGGAAGGTAGGGACAGCTCTTGGGAGCAGATCAGGGATTCCTTATTTGCTTGAGGCACTTGGTTTTCCTGCCCCAGATGACTTAATAAAATCATCCTGCAATGTGGTCAGTACTTTCTTGTCAAGGAGTTCAGCTAGACTGTAACAATGTCAGAAAGAGGGAGTACACATGAGTAAAAAGTCTGCAAAAATTCAAGGGACATTAACATTTTCTGTGGAAAGTACTACTGCAACTTTTGTAAATTTGAAGGGAAATTAAAGAAAATCTGGGTGATTTTGTGCTGGTATTTCTTCTGTTATGCTCTACCTGATAGGAGAGAAATATTTTTTCATTTCATTTGTTATGAAAGTGGGACTCCTTTCTGAGGAGACGTCAGGTTCTATAAAACCACATATAGTAACAATGCCCCTTCAAATTAAGATTTATTAAATGCAAATGTTGACCAATTGGGGCTGAATCAATTGTTTTTACTCACATGAAAAAAAAAAAAAGTATTGTTAATTATAACCTTCTACAGAAGAAACTACCACAAAAGCAATCCATTAGAAAGAGGAAAAGCTACCCCTAGCACTTTGTTCAGCACTCAGTTGCCAAACTGTCTGATATTTTCTATTTTTTCATCTTTCCTCTAGTTTTATGCCTCTTCTCCATTTTAATTGCTTTGTATTTTCATTGTCACTGGTGGGGATTTATGGCAGGAGTGATGAGAACTGACCCTACTACCCTTCTGGTACACTTTTGTGTCCTAGTTCCTTCCCCCAGCTGTCCATGTCTACTGCTTATCTTTGGGATGATGAAATGCTCATCTGCACTGTTTTATCCATAAGCAGCAGCAAGATCAATGCACACTGTCTTTCAGAATGGGAAGTGATGTGAAACCACTGAGTTACAGCAGAATAAACAAACTGAGAACCACAATCAGTGAGATGCACGTGGCAGAGCAGTGAGTGTAGCACGACACACGGCGCTCTCTGCACCTGCACAGCTGCTGTGCTCTCAGCCTGTCTGCTCTGCACATCCAGGAGTGCCAAGACAGGTGTTGTGACTGTCACCTGTTGGAGAATATTTCTGCTTGGATGTCACATGAAAAGTGCTTGTAGTCGCAGAGCCTCCTAGTGAGGGGAACAGCTTTGCTGCACTTCCTCTGCATTTACCACAGGGAACTACAGTGAGAACATGGGGGGAAATGAGGACTGTGCAACTGATTGAAGGACTTCTATGAGCTGTGCTTGCTCTTTTTTTTTTTCCCTCAGTATTAACAAATATTTATTACTGCTTGCAGACAAAATAAGAAATCATAGTGGTCATGCTCCAAAAATGGATTCTCCAATGTCTTTTCAAATTGTCATAAACTCTGCTACCAGTTTTGAGAGGCTTGTTCTGGTTTGGGGATGAGCTCTATTTACTGTGCTGGACTCCACTGCCACCAGCCCACGATGATTCACATCACAGTCTCTCAGGAGTGCCTTGTGTCTGCTCGCCTCGCTTCAATGCCTGGAGTAAACACGGCAGCCCACAGCTGCATGGCTTGCCTTAGATAAAATAAATGTGTCAGGGGGGTTAAGACAGTGATGGTCTGTAATGTCTCTGGTGTGGGAGACATTACAGACCATCAGCCAGGAGCATGTTCCAGTTTTGTCATCAGAGGAAAGGAGGGTCTGGGTGAGTTCTTCGCTTATGGTTATGAGGGAAGTTTCTCCTTATCTGGGGAAGATGAGTGAGTCACCCCATTCCCTCCAGATGTATTAATTTATGCTCAACTTATTCAATACATGCTAGTAGCTCTGTATGTACGACACACATGCCACTCTTTTACTCTTCACCAAAAGAATTAGGGGGTTGCAGGAAAAAATGCAGTCACAGAACACAGACTCCACAGGTTTCTGACTGTTTGTGCACCATTAAAAATATACATTTCTGCCCCTTTTTTGACTTGGCTCAGTTTTTTGGCTGGATAGAGTACAATTAATTTATATTTTAAATATTTTTTAATTTAAAAATCCCTACAGTGACAGAGAGCTGACAAACAATTATAAAAATCTTTGAAATTGCTTTAAAATTATTATTTTTATAACAAAATCCCATATGCATTAAAAGACTAATCTGACAAGTGTCCTCTTGACACAACAGGACAAAGCATAAAAATAGATCCTTGGTTCTTTAAAAATATCCCAAGGATTTAAATGAGCCCATTAGAAGACTTTATTATCTTTCATCCAACAACAAAACACAGATGCCTTCTTCAGTGCCCAAACTGAATGTTGTTATGCCAACATTCAAATCTTCATGCCTCCAGACTGCATATTTTCCTAATTTATTCAAAACTCTTTGCATGAGAATTGTAACTAATTTGAATCTTTCTAGCTAATAGTGTTGTGGGACTCTAAGCAGAAGGAAAAACCTAGAATTATGGAGTGGGTAGAAGAAGCAAGGCAGAATGAAGGTTGTCTTTAGGCAGCTTTAAGAGATTTTGAAAAATAATGAAAATTAACATTATAATAAAAAAACCCCCACCTCTGTTTATTTTCAAATATTAGTAATGGACACAAATTGCTATTCAGTTCCAACTAAGTAGTATATAATAAAAAGTTCACTGGAAGTTGAAAATTGTCATGTATTACTGTTTTTAATGGTCATATAACCTGTTTGTTGTATCGCTGTAGCACTCAGGGTAAAGTGCCAAGTGTAAGATGCTCCCTAACTGTCCACATTGTTTTTCACTTGTGAGATCTTGGGATTCTCAGTAAATGCAGAATGAGACACAGTGTTCTGAAGGCACTAGTGAGAATTCCTTAATTAGTTCTCTCTTTTTTTAAAAACTTCTATTTTAGTAGAAAAATATGTCCTGAAATAACCTCAGAGGTGTGATAGAGATTTATGTGAAGTGCAACTTCCCATTACTCTTCAGAATCTGAAAGTGTCTGAAACACAATTTATTTTACCTTTTCACTAATTAGTTGGTGTGGAAATTCAAGTGCTGTCCTCTGTGTTGATGCCACATTTGCTTTTCTTTCTTTTCTTTTTCTTTTCTTCTAATATGCCAGGAAATGTGGCTTTTTATTATTTTGGACATTTAGGAGTATATTTGGGCACTGAAGCCATAAGGATATTTTTTAATGATGATCACTCATTATTCTCAGTGAGAATATAAAGGGATTTCCTCGCAGTTATATGTCAGTAAATCTACAGATGCTTCATGATACAGCAGTCAAAATAGGCAAAGAGGCTCACGTGTTTTTCATTTTTAAAATATTATTCAAACTCAGTCACAAAAAGCCCTATGAGCTTTTATATTTGAAAGGCAGAAGTCCTGAGGAAATGGAGGGCTGTATTTTTAAGTCTCCAGATGCCAGAGAACTCCTTTCACATACCTCTTCAATCAAAGTAAGCTGATCTCCTTGTTACCCACACAAGCTGTGGACGCCGTGTGCTGTACAGTAACTATGTGTGGTGAATGGAGCAGTATTTATGTCTCATGCCTTCAAAGAAAAACGGCTTGAAATGAGAAAAAAACCCCTAAAAGCAGACTAAAGGAGACCTTGTCTCCTTTGCTTGTGTTTAGGTGGGAGGGACAGCCCTATTTGTCTAAGAGCAGATTATAAAAGTTCAGAGTCCAAACTGTGAGAACAATAAGGAGCTGGAAGTGAATCCCTTATCTGGATGCCATTAGTAAATGCTGACTTCTGCCAGCAGTGTGTGAACACCTCAGCCACAGCTCCACTTTCTAAAGCATTGACTTGTACTTTATCTGGCTTGGAATAATTTGTTGAAGGCAAGAAATCACTTATTTGAGCTGGTACAATAAAGATAGGTATGTAAATAGGTATTAATATGCTTTTAAATGGCTATTAAAACAAGAGAGGCATGATTACATCTGCAGAAAGATTCAGTCTTGGATTTGATTCTGTTCTCCCAGTGATAGAAATAAAAGCATTTAATGGAAAAAGAAAACCACACCATGCAATTTAAGCTATGCCAACACTTCCAGCTCCAGCGTGCAGTGGAGCGATCCCTTATCTAAGCTCAAATAATGTAGCAGGGACATCAGGAGCAGTGCTCATGCAGTATGAAGCCTTGCAAAGCAGGCAGGCATTTTGTAATGGAATCCAAGAGATGGTCCTGGATTAATTCAGGAAATTGATTCATGATAAATGTACATGGTTCAAATGAACATGAAAGGAATCAGTATACTGTAAAATTGCCAAATTTGGTTCTGTGTTCTAGCTGAATTAAAATGTTAGTGCTTACAGTAATCCAAGTAATATCCTACTAGGTTATATGGGGCACGAATTCTGATCCTGTTTCTAGCTCCAATGACAGAAGAAACCTGCCTGTCTTTGGTTATTTCTTTGCTACAAATATGAAATAGCAGTATAATGTTGACTTGAACAGAAAGAGCAGAAATATGGTTTATAAACAGTGGCAGCCAGGCTTGCTGAGCTCATACATGTAGTCTTGAGAGCAGGCAGGAAACAGGGCACTGGCACAACTGAGTGAGGATTCACAGCAGCTGGGCAGGTCTCAAAGGGGGCAGGTGGCTCCCACTCTCTCAAGGTGTTGTCATGAGCAGCTGCATGGATCAGGCTCAGGCAGTGGGATCTCAGTCCTGAGTAAACTCAGTGTAATGTCCCTAATCAGCTACCCCAGCCCTTTCCTGCTGGTCATGGCAGGGGAGGGTGGCTGAGCTGGGCAATGGCTGGGCCCTTTTGTCTGCTGATGCATTCTCTGTCCCTGAATCCTCACAAGGGATGTTCTCTGTCTCCAGTGTGCGGGGAGGTGGCAATGAGCCCCTCTGCGATGCTCCCTGAGAACTCCAGTACAACCAGTTGCACTTGCTGAAGTTTGAAACATTAACCTTCTGCTTGAAATAGTCATGTTGGATGGCTTCCTGAAGGGAGTCTTTTTGGGAAAAAATCAACTAAAGTGGTTCAGCTGTCTGTGAAGACAGGACTGGGGAATGATAAGTTATTTGGCTCACAGCCGGTGGGAAAAATAGCTGAGGATTGTTTTGTGGTGCATATGTACATGAACCATAAAATTTGGCTGCAAAGGCTGTCTAAATTATTAGGAATTTTCTAATTTCTGAGTGCCTCATTTGTAAAACCTTTATATCTTTAACACAGTTTTTTATTAGTTGTTAATGTGATAAAAAATCTGGCCTTCCCTGCAGTCTGATATCAATTAATTTTGCTACTGTTATTTCTAAATGAAACTGTTTTTTTCCATTTTGCTGGTTACTATCAGAGGAAAAAAAATCTCCTGAACATTAAAATGCTGCAGCTGAAAACCCAAAGCCTTTATCTTATAGGAATTTTGATGCATTTTGAATCATTGTGTGTAATTCTGTAATTCCTTCAGCTAAGTGTTGTTTTTCAGGTAAGCCTATACACAAATAACTTGGACCTGGAGCAGTAAATTTGAATGTATTTTGTCTCTTTTTGAGACAAGAGGGATGATGATTTAAAATGTTTTTTTTTTCCTGAAAACCATTTTATTAAAAATATTGAGATTTTTCTTCTTTCTGAATCAATATTTTGAAATATGATTTCTAGCTACCTCTAACCAGATGGCACTGGTTTTCCTTTTAATGTTGTGAGAAGTGGCTTCAGAAAACAGGATCAATTAGCAAAGTACTGGTGTGTCCAGCTCTCCATTGTGGTATCCCAAAGGATCTCAAAGGGAGTGCACTTGCACTCAGGAGATTGTACAGATGAAAACCCCTATCCCAAACCCAAAACAATTGAGTGTAATTTTCTTTCACATCTGCATCTACAATCCCAGCAGGATGAAGTTCATAGCTGAACAGATGGAACACTAGAAACGATCACAATATCTGTTAGATTTTGAAATGATGACAGGGTGGTTAAAGCCCAGCTCTCAGCAAGAAAGACACGAGCACTTTCGGAGCCAGGGCCCGACGGGTAACTGTAGTGATGCCTTGGGAGCCTGCCTAGAGCAGAGGCTAGACAGTGTTGAAGTGATAAAGTAGGTGTTTATTAAAAGTGGGGGCAGTAGAAACTTGTTACCCGTGAAGAAAGATGGAATCATGAATTGCTGCTCTTGTGGGACCATCAGTTCATCTTGTTCGTTTTGCATCAGAGATAATATGCCTCACGTGGAGAGGAGCAGCTGAAATCTGTCTGGGGGATTGCAGGAACAGCTGGAGATGTGCTCTGGGTCTCAGATATTTAAAAAGAGAAAATCAGCTTATTTTTCCAAAGTCCTGGAAAGGTCTAGAACTGAACAAGAAAACAAGCTGTTGGTCATTCTTTCTGTCTGATCTGCAGGTTTAATGTGTAAAACAGGAAAGTCCCTCTTCATAAAATTATTCTCAGGAGTGCCATCAGCATATTGTATCATTTTAGGATGACTGAAAAATTCTGAATAAAAACCAACCAACCAACCAACCAACCAACCACTCACCCATCCACATGTTTATGTAAAAGAAAACAGAAAAAAATATTTAGGTCTTGTTAATGATCCAGAATATTTTACTAGACCCTGTGTCAACAAATCAAATGAAGGGAGGTTTGGAAATTTGACATGATATGTAAACAGAGCTGTACCAGGGCAGATGGTAAGGAAATACTTTCTTCATCCTTTTTGAAAGAGAATGGGAAAATCCAGTGTGAAATTACTTTAACCTAATTTAATTTTGGTTTTCTTTTGCATTGCCTGGAAATGACGTATCCAATAGAATTCTGTCTCTGTGCAGTGTCTGTATAATAATGTTCCTGACCAATACAAGCCAGCTAGGGCCTGGGCAGTCACATAAGACCTAAAACTTTACTGACTGTGTATGTCTTCAAGTTTCACATTTTACAAGATAACTATAATCACCAAGATTATTAACCAAATCTGACTGGGGGATGTCACATGTTTTTCTTATTTTTACCTCTCTGATTTCTTGAATGCATATATTTGCTCTGGTATATAGATATGGGTTTGCTGGTAGGCATTTGGAAATGCTCTGCATTTTATATCTATATTAATTTGTGAAATAAATTACAAAAGGTTCCTTCTTGTAGCACATTTAGTTATCCCCCAATTGTTGCACATACAATGGCACATGGAGCTTTTATCATCTGGGTGATGCCTGATTGATTTTTTTCGCAAATTAGATAGCTTACATATTAAGGGAATTTAAAGACCAAGGAGTATATTAGTGGATATATTTAAAAATACTATTTGCTGTTGTATATCCATGATGGTAGTATTAGCTTTAAGTGCAGATGCCCATCATGTGGATTTTATTTTTGCATTCCTTTTTGTCTGTATTTGCATTTTCTCAGTAATGTGACCAGATGTCTCAAACAATATATTTCTGTTTTGAGTTTTTAGTTAAATATAACTTAGTTACTGCCTTTTTTGCTTTGAGATAGAGCTTTGTAAAGTTTTTGCAGTTTGTAAAACATTCATCTGCTGATTCATCTTCTTCTGTCAGACAACTGGAGTAACACTGTGCTGAGAACTGCTTAAATTCATGCCACTGCATGAGAGTGTGCTATCACATCTGGCAAGTACTTCATTATAGTGTCTTCCACATTTGAACTTCAGCTGAGGCTTTAAGGTGCCTGAGAAAAGGCATCTGCTAGAATTAATTGGTGGACAACTGAATTGTTTATGTTTATTGTGCAGGAAAAATATGATAAACTTCAGATAATGACAAGAAGTAGAAATGTGCAAAGATCAGTTATGATCTGGAAACTTTTTGGCACTTTGGAATATTCCTTTGGCTTGGCATCTGAGTCTGCTTGCTGTGAAGCCAAGAATGTATGGCTTTAAATATAAATGTTGTACTGCCTTTCAGATTGTAGTCCATTTGTCTTCTGCTGTAATATTATTCACCAGTTACTGAAAAATTCCTTGGGGTTACTGTTACTCTGGTTATGCTTTCTGTTTATGCTGTGAAAACTCTGTTGATATTCCCAAATTCTTGCAAAGTGATAGAATCCTTTGAAGTTTTTGCATCTTCCCCGAAATAGAGCAATTTGTTTAGTGGTATTTTACCCTTCTGTTTTGTTTTACAGTCTTGAAGATAGATGTTCAAATTTCTCTCTTTATCTCCCACATTATTTTGAATTCTTTCTTGTCCTTGGTGTCAAGATTCTATTTAACCTTCAAACTTGACTAACTTTGCTTGCCAGCAAATAATTCCTAAGATTTCTAGTCCTTCTGAATGTCCTTTGGTAGCCCCAAAATTTAATACAATCTGAATAGCTCAGAGTCTTTTAAAATAGTCACAGTTTAATTCCATTTTATACTTTGCAAAAAGATATCTTGTAAGTTTGAGAGTGGTTGGTGTCATGTCAGTACACAGTATCACAGTTAGCTGTCTGTCTAACCAGACCAAGGCTTACAGAACACAGTTTCAGAAAGAGAAATACCCAGATATCAAACTACCTTCTGCTTGTTTTTCCCTCTCTCACTCCCTTTGCTTGCTGAAAGAAAGTCTCTGCTTCTGCTGCTCCCACATTTCATGTTACTTTAATGCTGTTGGGACATTTCTTTTAAAATGTCTCAGCTTGCTTTTGCCTACTGAGTTGAGGCAGGGAAAGGCAGAGGGGAGAGAAGGAAGCTGTGTCAGGGCTGTGGAAGAGCAAGGACTGAGAGAGCTCTGTCCTGTGGTGGCTTTGTGCTGAATGGGGAGGTGGGCAAAGGAAAAACATCAGGAGGACCCAGTATTTGTTTGGAATTCAAATTTATTTTCTCTTTTCAGCCCTGGTTAAAGTGCATCCATTTGAATATCTCCTGTTTGCTTGGGACTGAAGAAGCAGTTTCTATTTGTTATACACAAATCCCTGTGTGAAATATACCAGTCTGAAGAGAAATTAATGATATCTCTTGTTCTTCAAAGTCTCAGACAAACTGTATATCTTAATACTGTGAGTCATATCTGATATCCACTTAAAAATAGAGAATAATTTCAGAAAGTTAGTTCAGCTGGAGGATACAATTTTTCATGTGTAATATTCTCTGTTTTAGGATGAGAGCAGTAGTTCAAAATAATCCTTTTTGGGAAAAGGGTTATAAATTTATTAGTAAAACAACAGTTTCTGTACCTAAGGGGTGTTCTCTATTACATGGTGTGAAGGAAATTCCTACATCTTTGCATAACGTTTATTTAGGATCACTTAAGCAGGAGGAAAATTTTAGAGCAGTAGAGTTTCAGGAAGGATTCAGAGGACTCCCAGTAAAGAAACTAGGCTCATTTACTGTATTTTATGCCTTAGGACTGGCTTGAGGAGTGGAAGATAGGATTTGTCATGGGTGAAGAAACCTCCAGTCTGTCAGTGAATTAAGATAACAAGGTTCACACATCTCGTCTCTGAAAGAACTAACTGGATGCAGATTAAATTTGTCTTTCTGATACTTCAGACTGTATTCACAAAGCCTGTGTTATACAGCCTTACACACATACCTTACCAGGCTGTAAGAAAACAGTTTGTGTATTATACATGGATGTGAAATCCATCCCCTGGAAGTGCTCTATTCAGTAAAGCCATCAGGATAAACCAATTAGCACATCAAGTCCTAATGAGCAGCAAGACCAAACCAATTATTATGTTGTTAATTAGTAAGGATTAGACTAAGAGATGATAGAGTGTTTTTCACCTGCTTCTCACACAGCCCTTTGCAAGTCATCATCCCTTTTCCTCAGGGAGTCACTGATGTGGTGAAGGTCAGTGACATGAAATGGGAAATGGAACAGGGCTCTTCTGGGGCCCAGTCCCGTGCCCTGGGCAGAAATAGCCCACTTACACTGACTGACCTTTTCTGGGATCATTACTAAAACTAATATTATGGATTGCCCCTAAAAAACATTTTGACTCCATAAGCCAATTCCATTTCAAATTCTTTTTTTACAATCAATAATGTTTGGTTTCCAATTACTGTGAAATTACTCTTCAGCCTTGGTCAGAAAATTCAGCAGTGGAAAAAATGATCTTTCATTTATTTCAGAGGACTTTCAAGATGTCACAAGTGGGCATGGAAAACCCAGATGTTTTTAATTCTGAAAATTGAGAAATAGATTTTGAACAAGAACGTTATCTTGTTTGGTGTGCATCCTCAGGAAGAAGGACAGCAGAACATTCCCCAGTTCTCTGCCAGGCTGTCATTTATATAAAAATATGAGCGGAAGCAGTTTTGGGGCATCTGTGCAGAGCCTTAGGAAGACCTTGAAGAAATCAGAAGGAAATAAATAACCTCCACAACTCTTGCATTTTTATCAACTGTTAAATCCTCTATCAGACCTCTCAGAGTAAATCAGATTATTTGCATTCTTCAAACCCTTTCTTAAATAGACATAAGAGGAATTACAAATATAACCAACCAAAATACAATCTCAAAAATTAACACAGTAGTCAGGAATGATAATTTTAGTTTCTGCAAAGATATATTTTAATTTTTTTTTTTTTTTTTTTACCCCTCTCGGTGCTGTGACATACTTGCATGCCATGCTCAGCAAACAACATTCTGGGATTTCAACACAGTGTGGAGGAGAGCACCAACCCTTCAGCTTTGGTGGTAGTTGGTGTAATAGTACACCTGGGATCTGGAGCAGAGAACTTCCTTGGAGGACAGCCTGCATATTGCAACCAGGTATGTGATATTTCCCTCAAAAATTTGAATGGGAATCTCCTGTTTATGACTATGTAAAGATGTGGCAAAGGGTGTGAGGGACCAAGAGTAAACAAACATATTGCCATGAACTCTGACTTCAGGATCCTGATGGAATGGGTTTAATCTGAATTTTATGTGGGAATATTCTCTCTTTTGGGTGATGTTGCCAAACTTGATCTTTAGAAAGAACATATGTAATTTTTCTGTTTTCTAACAGATAGATGTCTAGTAAATTCATAAGCCCGTGTTATTTGGGTAGGGAATTTCCTTTTAACCTGAAAATATTTTTAGAGATACACTTGAAAAGCATGATTAAAAGTGGTGGCAGTATATTATCAGATGATAATTTTATTTCATAGTAATGTTTTATCTTTGGTTGAGGGAAGGCCCTTTGGATTTCCTCCAGTACTCTGTGGTTTTCTTTTCATTCTGAAGGGTTCTAGGGTCACATCAAAGCCATAACATATAACTGTAATTTGCTATAATTAAGCAGGGCTTCTGTATGTTCAGTGGGCAAATAGTTGGCATGATTCAGATGCTGCTGTTCCTTTCTCTGAGAGAAAACCAGCTCTGGGCTGCACTCTAGCATGCAAGCTAATCAGGAGTTTCAGCTGATAAGGCATGGATGGGAGTGAGGGAATTTTTTTGACTGGCTGAAGTGAGAGGTGCATGCCAGGGGGCTGCAGAGGGGGAGCTCCCAGCCCTCTCCCCCAGGTGAGTTGGGAGTGTCAGTGCAGCCTCACAGTCACACATCTTCTCCTTGTCTCTCTGTGTTTCATTTTCCATCCTGGTCACACAGGTCAAGAGTCATGGAGTTGCTCTTTCTCCATTTTGGCTGTGATTGTTTCTGCTTCATCTTGGGTGCAGCTGAGGCTTTTCCTGAGCCTGGTTCTGCTGCTCAGGTGCTTCACTGGTGGTTTGCTGGAGCCTGAGAGGGGATGGTGCTGCTGGCATCCCTTCTGGACTTTGTTTCAGCAGCAGTATGTGAGGAGCTTCTAAAGAAAGCTTCTAAACTTCTGAACACCAAACTTCAGAGAGACAGAATGGAGCATGGAAAAATCAACCAGTTTAGAACTTCTTTGAGTCAGAAAAGTGTTACAAAGGAAGAGAAATAGTTTGCCAAAAATTAATGGTGAAAGTAGAGTACTCTTCTTCATCTAATATTCTCAGTGCAAGCTTTTTTTTTTTTTTTTTTTTTTTTTTTTTTTTTTTTTGTAGCAGGGCAGCTGCCTTTCTGTAGAAAAATCCAATTTTCTGCCCTTCTCTTTAATCAGGATGTCCACAACACAATCTAAGCAACAATCAAAACAACAATCTAAATTCCCAATTACTGATGATTTTTTTTTTCTTTCAGTTCACATCTAAATCTTCAATAGATTTTTTTTTTTCTCCATAAGTAAAAATTCTCACTGGCAATTCCTGAAAAAAATTTGCTGTTATACTTTCATGTTAATTATCCTTAGTTGTCTGCTTTAGAACTCAGTATTTCTTGCTGATAAATATTCCTTTGTTTTCTGCTTTGAGACTTGGAGGCATTGCCCTGTGAAGAAGTGAATTTCACCTTATTGCTCTTTTTTGTGCTCATCAATGAAAGTACCAAGACTGACATAATTGAACCAGAAGTGTCCAGGCCCTTTCCTTACCATTCCCCTGTAAATTTTAAATTCTTAAACCACTCCTGGATTTGTTGCACACATCCTAGTGCTCAGCTAAGAAAGAAGGATATTGTGTTCTGGTGTTTTCAACCCCACTCGAGTCCAAAGAATTTGAGATTTACCCTTTAGGTATTTTGCTGTTTTATTAAAACAGAGAAACAAATAAAAGAAAAAAAAAAAAAAAAGAAGAAGTTGTCTTAGTCAGATAACCTGGGCAGTCCTTTCTTCCATGTATGTGGAAAGTAAAAAAGTAGAACATCCAAATGTCTGTTTGAAAATGCTGGAGAAGGAGAGGAATTTATGCATATAAAGCCTGTGCTATCATGTGCCTTCAAAATCTCACTTGACCATTTTCAGTAACACTTGAGTAACACTTCAACAAAATATTTTCCAGCTGTTATTTCTGTCTCTTCACTTCAAAATGTTATTTCTAGCAATATTATTCAACAGTTCTGTTGTATGCTGTGAAAACCTCTCATGTTCTGCTTCTGCAACTTTTCATTTTACCTACTGCTTTTGTTTTTTCTAGGGAATCAGGAAATAATGTGGGTAGGAAGAGACCTCAGGAAATTGCTCAATCCAAGCCATCAGTCTAAGTCGGTCTAACTTTAGATCTGGTTTCTTAGTGCCTTGCACAGTCCATTTCTGATTATCCCCAAGGATAGAAATTGTAACATCACTGTAAAATACTCTTTGATTTCTGTGGTGCAGAGCTTGGGCTAAATGCACTTTAGGAGAAAAACCAGTCTAACACTCAACCAAAGCTGGGATTTCTGTGATGAATCAGTGCCTTGGGAAAGACCTCACTGAGAAGCTGGGTTTAAAAACCTGTGTGGCCTCAAATGGCACGATGAAAAGGTAGTGCTCAGGACTCAAGTTATGTTTTCCTGTCAAGAAACAATCAGTACTGAATAATTTAATCACTATTAACTATCTCATCGGTATTGCTGCTGTGTAGTCCACTAACACCAGATTATTTTGAAAAGCCAGTTTTGGTGTACATCTCTGTAAAACTGTGTTCTATTTCGTGTTTGAACTTTGGGGACTTTGGTTTCAATGGGATATTGTGGTAATTTTGAAGAGCATTTTAATATGTCTGTCTTTACTGGTAGAAATGAACCTCAAAAATGAGGTTAAATGGATTGAATAGTATGACACTGCCCTATATTACTGTAAGATTAAAGTACTAGGATGTGCTTTTTTTCTTTATTTTTGTGCACATCTGGAAAGATCTCAATGCAGTTATCAGGGTTTTTCACGGTATATTCAGGGTTTACTTCTACTAGCTATGTTTACTCATCTGAAATTGTTTTAACACAGTTTAGCTCTATAAATACTAATGTACTAGATATATATAGGATATTTGATTTAATAAATCTATTTCTACTAAGGTACTGTAAATTTTCATTAATGTATACAGTTCTTCTAAACTGTTCTGTAATAATATATCTTTTACAGAAGAACTAAGGCAAATGACAGCGCATTAGAAATGTTGTTTTGCTTCTTCTATGCTGCCATAAAGCAAGAGATGGCAAAACTACTTCAGACATCTAATTTAAAAAAAAGATAATATATGTTTGTTCTTTCAAAATCGCAGAATGTATCTGAGTTGATGTTTCAAAGCTAAAACACAAATTTTGCTTTCTCATGTCTGTTTTGGAATTAGTTGTTTTCAGATGCTCTTTTTAGCAGTGGACAAGGTTCTGTGGAAACAAACTTATTTCTTAACATTTTTCCTCCTGGGAGAGCTTTACATCATCAGGGTACCAGTGAGGGGTGGGACTGAGCATCTAATATCAGGAAACCATTAAATTTTACTGTGACCTGTAGTGTGGGAAATGTGTAGTCATATTGCTTTCCTAAATTCTCTGTCCTGTTGGCTTCCTCCCAAACCAGATTAGGAAGAGCAGATTCATCTGGAAATGTACTTTTTCTCCTTGTTCTTGTTTTTGCCAAATTTTCAATTAAAAGTGTTCAGCGAGCCAAGAAACCTGCCTTCCTTCTCCTCTCCCCCCTCCTTTTCTTACTATTTATTACATTTTTGCTATTTACAATATTTTTTGTACTTATATAGCCTCATTTTATGCATACACACATAAATATTTGAGAATATTTTCCATGTAAAGGCTTGATAGGAATAGTTCATAATTTTTGGAGAACAGAGAGAGATGCCAAAGCTCCCCTAATGGGACAACTATGGAGTTTATGCAAGAATGAGATTCCAGTCCTGAAGAGCAGAGCAGGCCTTTAAATGTGGATCTCTTCCACTCTATATGAACAAACTACCATGTGGAATGTATGAATCTGTCTTATCAGAAATCTCTGCCTATTATGAGAAGGGATTTCACATTAATAAATGGCAAAACCTTAAAATCCATAGTGACTGGTAGTCTTGTCATTTACCAGCTGAACTTATTTTTCTCTTCTTCTTCCCCCATAATTTTTTGGCCCTTCCTGGGAAAATAGGAAAGCTTCCTTGAGGTAATTCAGTTTCACAGTGTTGTTAAGAGCACTGCTTTAAAACCCAAAGCGTGTAATAACTGCCTCAGTAACAGCCTGAGACTGGTGACTTTCGCTGTTAAATGAGCAAAGAAAAATGGATTTTTCACACACAAAAGAAAGCTGCATAAGTTAGACCCTATCTGCTGAAAGACTCAATTTGATCCCTGAAAAGCTATTCAGGTATTCTCTGTTCATTTACTTGTTAGTTTTTGAGGTAGAATTAAGGCATATGAGCCATTGTGCTTCCTGTAGGAACAAGAGCATTTCCAAAGAAAAGGACCTGAATGCGAATCTGACCTATGGCCCTTCTTAAAGTGTTTAAATGAGAAAAAAGAAACCATGAACCTCTCTGTCATCTTGGAAATGTTTAGAACTGAAATGTGCTCATGAAGTCCTTTCCCTCTGCACCTTGAGGAAAAAGGGTGAATGGGCTCTTTGTGTTATCTTTGAGTGAGAACCTAACAGTATTTAGTATAGTGATAAAATGTATACTGAGCAGGGAGGAGGGATGATTTTTCTACCATGTGTGATGTGAGACACATTGGTTAACATCAGGGAACTTGCCACAAAAAGTGCAACTAGAAAACTGAAGGTAAAAAGGAAAATGAGCTTGCTGGGACTGGCATTGTAACACTCACTGCTAAGTGCACAAAGGAAAAGTATTGCCTAATACACCCCATGCAAGTGAGGAATTGATGCTCTACTTGAAGAGTCTTCTAAAGGATGGCTTATGTGAGGGGTTAGGGCAAAGAAAGTGGCTTTGACAGAATTTCAACTTACTGTTTTGTGTAGAAATAATTAAAGAAGGGAATTAAAGTAATACCTCCCACTCATAATTAGAGTTTCATTTTCGAAACTCTTTTTTGGTTGTAGAGAAAATAAGTCTTTATTCTATAGATTAAACCTGTGAATTGCCTATGTAGCCAGATGAAAGATGCATATAGGATATTTGGGTTTAATAATTCTATTTCTAAATTAGTGTACATTTCCACTAATGCATATAGTTTCCCTAAACTGAGATGTGATAATATATCTTTTTATAAAATAACTACGGCAAATGAGAACACATTAGAAGTGTTGATGTGCTACTTTCACTAGAAAATCCACATATCCTTGAAGAGGTGAGGAGGAACTGGATCCAAGGCTACAGTCTAGTTAGTCTAGCCTTTATAAAAAGGGTTGCTGTTAGGGAAGTTTGGCAAGTTAAGAAGGGAATCTGTGGAATTACCATTTAGTGATGTAAATGGAAGGACTGAGAAGACATTTTCAAAACTTAACAGTGTTCTGAAGTTCTTCATTCCATAATATATCTGGAAAGCATGTTTTAGAAAGCAGGGATTAAACAGAAGAAATGATGATCCTTCTTGAGCAGTTTAGCTGTGAGGAATGGCATAGCATACACTCAAAAAGTGAGCCAGGAGCAGAAGCATGCGCTTCTCCAAATATTGACCCCAAAATGTTTCACTTTAAAGCTCTAGTCTCTAGCTGTAAGGAATCTGGAATTGAAAACAGAAACAGTGTGCTTCAAACTATTGGATTTTCAAGGCACTTTTTTATTCCTGTGGCACAATTAAGTCATATTTCTGAGCAAGCAAGAAGATTCCTTTTTCTGGAGAAGTCATAAGCAAAGGGCTGTGCATTTCACTGTGAAGATTGGATCCCAGCAGAACCATGGCAGTACTGGGGTCTTCACTAAGCTTTGCAAACACAACTCATAGTATTATATCCTTTACTACTATTATTATAATTATTATTATGAGTAGTAGTGGTAGTAGTAGTCATATGCTGTGACTTTCTGATGTCTTGTTGAAGTTCAATTTCTTTCAGTCTTCTTGACTAATAAATATATTGGACAGAACAAAAAGCAGTCTGAGACTGAACCTCATGTTTGTCAAGGGGAATAATATGTAGGTATAGATAGGTCTCAGGCACCTGACACAGCCAGGTCAAACAGATAACGCTAGAAATTTATTTCATCATGCCTCAGCCTCACTCTTTTAGCCACACCAATTCAAAATATTCAAGAAGACAATGTGAGCCCACTTTTGAGTTTTCTTCATGTCTGAAATTGGACTGGTTTGCCTTTACTGCTCAGTACTGGGGATCAAAAATTGCATGGTGATGTGCAGGGATGGTTCCCTCAATTGCAATGAGGACATGCCCTGGGAGGATCTGCTGTGATGGAGTAGAGTGTGTGTGCTGTCCTTGGACTCTGAGCTCCACAAAGTTTTACTCTTGTATTTCTTGAAGTTCTTGTCCAAAGAGATTGCCCAAGATTTGGTAAAATTGAACATTCACAAAAATGATGCCTTTTCTCTAATCACTGTCACACAGGCAGCTAAATAGGTTAATGCAAGAACACTGGGAAAAGAGAGTCTGGAAAGAGACTAAGGACATTTATTGCAATTTAGGAAGAATAACTTTGAAATATTGAAACCAGAGTTCCCTGTCTCCCATATTTGATCTACATTAAAGGCCTATTTCAATCTCAAACGTGTTTCAGAGATCTATTGATGAAATGATGTACCAGGAACTAAGGACAAAATCTTCAGTACATAAATTTGAAGCTTTTTTTTTTCCTGTAACTGCCAGCCTAGCAAATTAATTTTTGGCCCTGGAAGTCAAATAAATTTCTTTATTTCTATTTCATTACCAGTTATAAGTGGTTAGCAGGTCAAATTATTCTCCCACAAAAGTGTATAACCTTTTTTGATAGTCTGGTAGCATCAAAGCAAAATTGGACTGTTACCAGACAGCACCTCTGACAGCACTGCAGAATAAAGGATACCCTGCAGGAACAAAGGCTGGTACCCAGTGGAACAGAAAATGGTCTTAGGGCTACAGTGAAGTTGTAGGGCTGGGTTTTATAAGGCAAAGATTACTGATAAGTATGTAGTTGCAGGAATACTGAAAAAGAAGCTATTTTTCATAGAGAGATGCATATATCTCCCAGATTTTATTTTTCACCTTTCACATGTCATAAGGTAGCAGCACTTGGTACAGGCTTCTGCACACTTTTACTGTTAATAAGTGATAGTCAAGGGCTCCTGGCTGCAGCTCAAAGGGGTGGCTGTCTCAAGAGGACATTTCATACAGAGGGTGCTCTGTACCCTTCCCTTTCTACTGTGGCATGTTTCCCTCTGCCCTCCCCTGAGAGCCACATTTCTGGGGCTTAGTGAAGCAAACTGTTTCTACAAGTACTCAAATCTGTCCCTGTTTTGTTCAAAACCCTCAAATCTGAGTCTAAGTACCCCAGCAGTGCCCAGCAGTGCTTGCCTGTACTACAGGGGCTGAAGAGGCTCTCATGGCCCTTGCACAGAGTGTAAATCATGAAACTGCTGCACTCAGCTGCTTCCCAGAGCTGTGCCAGGTGCAGGGGCACAGGAACTGGGAGCTGCTGCTGGTTTATTTGTTCCCAGCATCAAGGAGGATTTCTGTGATGGATGTTGCTGGAAAAAATGCAGTTCATTTCCTTGGACATAGCCACAAAAGACCATCATGCAATGACAGAGCATGAGGATGTTTATATAAATATGTATACACATGTATGTGACTATGGATTTTTTATACTGCATTTCTTCACGGAAGTGAATATGGGAATCACAGTGCAAATAATTTTCAAGCAGAATCCCCAAATATCCAGTCACTCTACAAGATCTGACCTTAAAGGTGTTCACAAAGAATTATTGTTTCAAACTGGTTGATTGAACAAGTAACATTTTGAGGATGTGGATTTTTAAAAGGCAGACTGTAGTTTTAGCATGTTCCAGTGTTTCTGAAAAGCTGTGATGCTTTTTGCAAGAAAGCAGAATAATTACAGCAGATCATTGTAATTATACAATATTTTGACAGGCTGATCTTCACTGAAGACTCAGTCAAGCTGTTCAGTTTTCATTCTGATTTTCACCAACTTATGCTGATTTATTTGTAGTTCTACTTATATTAATTTTTAGGGCATTACTCTTGATTTGTACTAAGCAGAAATAGTGCATTAAGAATAGTGGATGAGGTCAAAAAGTCTTTTCATTTAATGTTGGTCTAAAATGAGCTACACTGTATGTGGTACTGTGGTGCAAGGTGTGCATTCAGGATGTTCTCCAGCTTCCTTCCTCTCAGATCCAGCCTTGTGCTGTGGTTCTCTCTTGGTGTGGAGAGAGAGGCTCTGTTGACAGATATTATTCTCTCAATGGAAGACCTGTGTTAAAAACATCATCATTAGGAGAAATGGTTTGCAAAATATTGGTGTGTGCAATATGATACAATGTCTTGTGTCATCCAAGACATCATGAAAAGGAATTAGTTTCAGTAGTTTCAATGAAATGTTAGTTCTAGCTGCCAGTATTAGGCAATTATTTTGGTCTTGTTTCAGCAGCAGAAGAGAGCTGTGGGAGCTGGGATGCTGAAAGCTGCTAGCAATGGCAGAGGCTGTCTTGGAAATTTCTGTCTTGGAAATTTCTGTCTTGGAAATTTCTGGCATTTTTTTTCAAATTAAAGTTCCTGGGAATGGAATTTAATTAGTGATTGAAACTCATGTCTCAAACAGAGAGAAAATAATGTAACAGGTTCTCTAAACAAGTTCTTTCAGGTAATCTAATTTTCCCATTGAAAATTGAAACTCACTTCAGAATTACCTGAAATTGAAAGTATTTTTTTCTTTAAAAAAAAAAAAAGGGTTTTAAAGAACATGTGATTAATTCCTGTTACTGGTACCTTTATGGATGCTATTCTTAAGAAAAGCCTGAAGTGATTTAATTGGATCTTTTTTTCTAGAGTAGTGCAAAAATTACATGGTGTCATTTTAATGTTTATTTTACAGCTCTCTGTAGCTACCTTTAGTTTGTTGTCT
The DNA here is from genome assembly GCF_027477595.1 of Haemorhous mexicanus. Classification (NCBI taxonomy): domain Eukaryota; kingdom Metazoa; phylum Chordata; class Aves; order Passeriformes; family Fringillidae; genus Haemorhous; species Haemorhous mexicanus. Next base: position 12,419,434 of record NC_082349.1, read on the forward strand.
GGTTTGGGCACAGAGAGAGCAAGACAGACTCATGCTTTGATTAAATTTGATGAAATGCTTTTATATAAGATATAATAGATATATTTTATATAAAATCATATTTCCCATCCTTATTGCTTAGTTTTGCATGCAGAGACCATGGTAATTTATTTTGCCTCTTAGCAGATGGCTGGGAACTAATGAAGAGCATTAAAAGCCAAAGCTCTGTCTGTAACACACCTGCCTCCAGAGCCAAGCAGCAGAAAGAGCACAGTGCCATAAATTGGTTGGGATCTATTTTAGTGACTTATTGTGCCCCAGAGCAGTGGGGAAGTGGGCAGGAGGTTTCTCTTTTGTTTTATGGAGACCCCAATGATGCTTTATTGACATAAAAAAACCAACCCCAAATCCCTATTATTTCTGTACCCAGTCTATCAATGGTTGGAGGAGTGGAAGTCTTTTCCCTTGAAGATTTTCGTGTTTTTCCCTCTGATTCCTTTGGTCCCATTCTGGGCAGAAGACTTACAATCTCACTGTTTTTTCTTTCATGAAAGAATTGTCAGCTAAATATTTCAGCATGATGGATTGTTTCCAGGAAAAGCTTCCACACATTCATTTCTTTCAAGAGGAAGAAAGAATTAATGACTCTTAAAGCTGCTGGGCACCCTTTACCTCTTTCTCCACCTGTCCCACGTGGGTGACCAGAAGCAGAGTGGCCATTTCTGCTCAGCTGCTTCACAGCCTCTTGGCTCCTTGAGGAGTTACTGTGCAAGGGCTCCTCTTGCTGTTCATACCTAAAGCTTTTTATTCTGTGATACCTGTTTTCAAGGTTACATAAATTCTATCACCAAAAAGTTTGCCTAGCAGTTAGTTCTAGAGAAATCAGATGGAGAGCAGCACTGAAAGTATTGTTTTACATATCCATACCTGCAAATTGCATGAAGCCCAGAGAACAGTAAGGAAAACTTCAGCTTTCTCAAGGGGGCCACCCTCAAGAGGGCGAAGGAAGAGTAAGTGGGGAGACAACTTTAGAGAAAGAATAATTTAGAAAGCAGGAACAGAATGGTGCATGGGATAGAGAAAAAGAAGGATTTCAGGGGGAAGTGAGAAAGTCTGATCAATAAATTTTCTTTGCAATAGTGAATGATCCCAGTTCAGATCTTGATCCAGACATATTTTGCTGACATTAGGATGGACCAGTGAAGCACAGCATCTGTGGGAATTTGCTGATTTTTTTTTCTTTCAATTTCCTCCCCTCCATGGTTTACATTCAGAGTGACCTAAAGGCTCAAACTCAGACTCTAACAAACTGAAGACATGAAGGCAGGTTACTGATTGGAAGCATGTGAGGGTGCTGAGTGTGCTCTAAGTTCATGTAAACACACAGCTTGATTCGTTGTGACTTACAAATCCATGGAAGAGCTTTCTTTAAAAAGAAAAGAAAGAAAGAAAAACAATGAAAAAAACCCCCAAGGTTAAATTTCAGATTTGTTATGAAATCAAAGAAAATTTCTTTTAGACCTAGATTTCTTAGGAGACTTGCCCTTTGTAGATCATCCTATGCTTAGGACTGTGGAAGCCTCCTGCTGATGTGTGTGTAGACTAACGATGCTGAGTGATATATGCAACCTTTAGGTTTGGATTTAGTGCTGGCAGAGTTCAGCAGGCCCAGTAACAGCATTACCAGTGCCAGGAGAGCACTGCAGGGGAGGATGCTTCCTCCCTTCTTCCACCCTTCGCTGGATAGTCACTAACTCAAGAGACAATACAGAGCTAAACTGGCTTTGGTCTAATACATGGACCAGTTTAATGCTGCTGCTTCTCTTGGTATTCCAAATGCTTTTACAGGTCAGAAATTTAAGAGCTGATATGCCAGGAAAGTATCCTAACTTGGTTCCTCAAAGCTGTACAGGTAATTTTTTTTCCTTAGAGAAGGAGGGAGTTAGATTTCATTCCCAACAGAGAACTCTTAATTTGCATTACTGGCATCAGTCAACATGCTCAGCAGTCTGAAAGGGATGAAAAATACACTGATTGCATTAAATGACAACTGTGCTGTTTATCTATAAATGGTTTTGTCAGGTTGTCTATCTACAAAGAATTGTTTCTGGTTTTACAGATCTAAACTTTATTGCTTTTAAATTGAATTCAGTGTTTTCCTTTTGTGTTCAAGTTATGTGTTGGGGTGATAATCAAGAAGTAATAGATTCAGTGTGTCTTCAATACTTCTGCTAAGTTTTCTGGAACTGCTCAAGGATGCATTCCTCATCCTTTAAAGAACTGATGTTTTCTTATAACTCACATAAGCTTTTCATTGTACTGAATGATTTATGATCAGCAATCAGCCACACAGATGTTGGTAACAAATTAACTGGTTAAGATAACCATTACTGGCTGAATTATCTGTGTTGTAGCTGCAGGCACAGATCAGAGATAAGTTACAGACTGAAGTTGGAGAGCGTGAACCTGGCAGGATTGGCATCCCCAAAACCTCAGCACTCAAGTCCATTTCTAGAAAAGAGGGAAAGACCTGCAGTTTCTTTTCCTGCTATGAGAAACAGAGAAGTTTTAAAGATTGTCCCCACAGTGTGGAATTGGAAACAACAGAACATTCTCTAGTGAAATTTATAATGGTTTCTTTCTTTTTTTTCAGCTGTTCTTGTTGTCACCATTTTGGAGCACTGGATGCCCACAGGGAATAGACATACCTGCTGAAGGTGTGGACCATAAATTGTTGCTACTCTTTTGTTCAAGAGACACATTTGAAGTGTGATTGGTACCCTGTCCCATTCTTTGATATCCCTGTGCTTTACCAAATCAGCATCACATCATCCTGAAGTTATCCCAGCTCAGCTGGGCTGAGACAGGGCTGTCCTTCATCCTGCTGGCATTCCTTGTTGTAACATTTTACAATTTCAAACATTTTCAGTCAGTCAGAACCTAGCAGGTTTCTAGGCAGGAGGCTATTTATATAATTCCTTGTCCTGCTTTTAATCATCTTGATCTAACCTTTCAGGAAGTTCTCTTATAGAAACTCTCCAATTCTAGATCAGCAGAAACCTTAAAATGAGCTATCCCTGAGTGCTCTCAATACAACTGGAGGCCCAGAGGGTCCCACAGAAACCAGAGACTGAAAGGAACAATTTGGTTTCCTTGCTTGACATCTCTGTGCCTGATCATGTGGTTCTGGGGAGAAAACACAGGAAATGAAACAATGCCAGGTTAAATATGCCTGCAGAAGCAATACCAAGAATCCTTGAGAAAACAATGACAAGCAAGACATGCAAAACTTCATGATGGGAGGGCAAGGAGGAGCTCTGCTCACCTGGCATCTCACCTGCTGGCAGCCAGCCCTTGTGATGGGGAAAGGACTTTTCTCCAGATCTGTCTCACAGTGGCCATGGGTCGGCAGTAGCTGCACTGAGGGGTGTGTGGCCATGTGGAGGTGGCAGTGAGGAGTGACAGTGTGTGCTTGTGGCTGTGCAGGGTGCTGGGACAGCACAGCCACAACCATGGCCTGACTGCTCCAGAGCCTATGAATTACTCTTACAGATTCAGGAATTTTGCTTGGTCTTCTGCTAACAGAAGGCAGCAGGGAGAAATAGACAATATGTATACATAAATAAAGTGAAACTAGCATGTTGCAAGCTATGAGTAAGCATCATGAGTAAGGCAAGGATATTGTATACCACAGCACAGACAATATACCATGAGGGCCATCTTGTGGTCAGAGAAAGTTTATTCTCTGGGAGCATAGGAAAAAAAATATTCCCAGAAACTTTTTTATGTGCTTGAAGATACTGTCAGCTACACTGTAATTCTTAGAACCATGGAATGGTTTGGGTTGGAAGGGACCTTAAAGGTCACCTGGCTCCAACCTCCTGCTATGGAAGGGGACACCTTCTACTAGACCAAGTTGCTCAAAGCCCCATCCGACCTGGCCTTGAACACTTCCAGGGATAGGGCATCCAGGGCTTCTCTGGACAAAATATTCCAGTGCCTCATCACCCTCACAATATTGAATTTCTAATCTGTAATCTTTCAGTTTAAAGCCATCCAATTTGTCCCACCACCACGGGCCCCTGTGAAAAGTCCTGTTTCCAGCTCTCTTGTGCCCCCTTTATGAGCTGGAAGTTGATGTTCAGGTCTCTTCAGTGCCTTCTTTTCTCCAGGCTGAACAACCCCAACTCTCTCAGCCTGTCTTCCTAGGAGAGGTGTTCCAGCCCTCTGGGCATCTTTGTGGGCTCCTCTGGACTCACTCCAGCAGGTCCCTGTCCTTGTGCTGGGGCCCCATGGCCAGGCGCAGGGCTCCAGGTGGGGTCTCATCAGGTCAGGGCAGAGAGGTGGAATCTGCTCCCTCAGCCTGCTGCCCACGCTGCCTTTGATGCAGCCCTGGACACAGTTGGCTTTCTGGGCTGCAAAGGCACATTGATGGATCATGTGGAGCTTCTCATCCACCCATGACTCCAAGTTCTTTTCCCAGTGGCTGCACCTGGCCCATTGTCTGCCTCATCTGTGTCTGGGCTTGGCATTGCCCTGACCCAGATGCAGCCCCTTGCACTTGGCCTTGCTGAACTTCTGGAAGGCTGCACAGGCCCACCTCTCCAGCTTGTCAAGGTCCCTCTGGATGGCATCCCTTCCCTCCAGGGTGTCAAAATTAGAACTTGGTTCTGATAAGCTGTAATGAATGGAGCTGCTCTGCTGCTGGTCATTAATCAGGTCATTAATCCTCAAGTGACATGCAGCAGGATCAGATGTGATCCCATGCCAATAAACAAAATAAGATGTTCCATGGGTTGGGAATGGTGTTGTAGATCAATAACTAGAGTCGGAATTTTCCCCTGATGAATTTTTTATGCCTATTTGCTTTGGAAATTTCTTTCATCCTCTACATTGTAAAAAAGCTCTTTAAAATCCATGGATTAAATTCCATCACAGTGCTAGAGTAAAGAATGTTATTATTTGTTGTCAAATAACAGTTCAAACTGAGAATCAACATTCTTTTCATGATTATCATGCAATGATCCCACTCTGTGTGAATCTGAGTTCTCAGCTGCACCTCTCTTTAGTTCTGTATCCCTGTGTTCTTGACGACAGACTAAAAATGCTGAATTGAAAGGAAGACTGTCCATTCAAATTAAATGTATTATCCAACACAGACATGGAAAATTGAATAAGTTCTTCTCTGTATTACCTGATCTATTCAGAATTACTCAGTTTCCCCTTTTCTGTGTGCTTCCCAGTGAATCCAGATGCCTCCCAAAGAACCCAGGAACTTTTCTTTACTGCTTTCCTAACGGGAACTGTCTGCCAATGGTGCTGGGCAGGCACAGCTTTGCTTGGTTTATGGGACCATGATCCATGGTCGATTAACCAGGCTTTTTTGGTTCTAGAGAGGTGTGTTTACAAAAACCAGCCCCACCATCTGGTACCATTGGCTGTAGGTCTGCTGTAGATCACTCACAGTGAACAAATATTTTTCTCATTTGTCAGTCAGCCTTTGTCCACACACAACTGACTTTTCTAATAACATTAAGTGTTCCTTATTGTACTGTTTCACTGCTACTTATGGATTATTTAATTCTTTTAATGGCTCTGCAATGGCTCATTTGCTTTCTAAAATTATTCTTTAAAGTACTTGTGCAGATGGGGATAGACAAAGTTGGTTCCTCCAGCAAGGAGCTGTTGATAGATTCAGAGATGCTGGCTGCTGAGCACTGCTGTAAATATTCACTATCTCAGCTCTGCAGGCTTAGCCTCTTTGTAGGATATTTGGGAATATCTGACAGTACAGACTATAAAAGCAGAGCAGTGGAGAGTTGCCTTCAGCTTCCAAATGAAAATGACTGATTATAAAACCCATATTTTAATAGCATTGTCTCTCCCAGGAACATTTGAAAGCTAAGCCAGCAAAGTCCTAAACAGATTTTATGGACCAGGCGCGTCTGTGGGTTGTGCAGGCACGTGTCACTCACTGGTGGGGTGAGTACCAATTCCCAGAGTCACAGATTTACCTGCTCTGCCTTCCCTGAGCAGGGGAGACAAGGACCAGCCCAGCAGAGACCTCACCTGTGAGGAGCTTTCCCCAACAGCAGCTCCTCAGTACAGGTGCAGATGTGAGCCTTGTTGTGAGCATGGTGTGGCAGCACAGCCTGGCTCCTGCACACTGCTCAGGGGAACAACCACCACCTCTCCAGCAGGGGAAATGAGAGCAGCACCATGGCACAGTGTCACTGGGGGGCATGTCCCTGCTCCCTTCCCAGCTCTTTCTGTGCAGGGTGCTTTCTGTGGCTCTGGTGCTTTCACAGTGCCCTCTGCTGCAGGAATCACAGCAGAGCCCTGGGGCTGCTCCGCATCAGCTGGGAGAGAAGGTACAGCTCAGGAAGGCAGACCCCAGCACCAAAATGTATCCATGTGCAAATAAATCCCTGACACAGTAGAGGGGTCGTGTGGCACTTAAATGTATTTAAGAATTTTTATTGTTAAAAAAAGCAGAAAGATTTCTTGCATCTACCTATCAGGTTACACAAGTATAGAATACTTACTAGAAATATTGTGATTTTTCTTGTTATGCTGAATCACTGAGGGTCTTAGAGATGGAGAACAGAACCATGTAGGAAGTGCACTGGATATATGTATGTAATTTGTGTGCACAGCATGCCTCCTTACCTTCTTGAATGGTCTAGTAAGGAATAAAAATAATAAAAAAAAAGAACCTTTATGAAATTGAGGTTAGAACTGTTTCAAATAAATTAGATTTTTCTTCAGCTGAAAGCACAAATATTGAGAGCAATATGCATATATGCAAAGTTAATTGATTTCTTTCTTTACTCCTGTAACAATCAAGATCCTTCAACTTCAAAACACCTGGATCCAAACTTCCTTGGGACTCTGTCAGCACGAGGATATGTGAGGAATTGAGGGGCCACTTTTTGACACATTTCTGCAGCTTTTGCAGGGGTAAAGGTACTTGGTTCCGAGGACAATTTGCACAACTTGGCTTCAGGACATTTTTCTATCTAGTTGAAGTTTTCCCCAGAAGATGGAGAACCTGATTTCCATTTTCTGAGAGAACCTGTGCAGAGGAATGAGGAATCAATGACCCTGCTTAGGGCAGCAGCCTCCTCTGACACCCTTTGGGTATGGGGGGAGCTTGTGAGTGGACTGTGCTGCTGGGCTTTGTGTCTTGGCCAGGAGACAGTCCAGGCAAGGGTCTGAGCCCCCTTTCTGACCACATCAACAAGATTATTAATTCCCTTCTGATTTTTCACTGCACTGGAAGGGTGGCAGCATGTGAGTACTGCTCCCACTTGTTCTTTTCAATTTCTGAGAGCATTTGTAGTAAGTGTTGAGCACACAAAATTATAGCTCTGTAGTGGGTGTGAAAGCTGCTTGCTGCAATCAAAGTGAGACAGACTCTTGACAGCAGACTTTGGTGCTTGCACAGAAGAGCAGAATAAATGAGAAATGTCAGGAATTATTCTGATGACATGCCCAAAGCTTTGGGTGAATCTTGCCAGACCTCAGACCAGATGTTTAACCCTCCCATCTTATGACATTGCCTCTTGTTAAGAAAGTGTCCCCACATTAAAAAAAATACAGGATTTTTCCATCTGGGACTGTGCTGAGACATTTCCCAATGTTTGCTCTGTTCTTTGTATTTGCATTTCCTTCCTCCTTGTAGGGAATTTAAAAAAAATACAGCTGAACATCTCTGTACTACTTATGGTAGACCCTCTAATGAAAGCCTCAGAATAATTTCATATCAATAGTAAAGAACAATGAGCATGGACATGTTCCTTAGTATTGAAATGTTAGCAAAGTTAGGAAAAATTACCACAGTCCAGCTTATGAATGAGGCCTTGTCAAATTAATTGCTGAAATCTGGTTAACACTCATTGATATTTTTGATTGTGCCACAGCTGGCTCATATTTTATATAAGGATGTTGTTCAGAAAAAGTGCAACTGACTAATTATTGATAGTTACTTTTGCAAAAGCAGACCATAATGTTATTTATTACAAATTACATACAGGCAAGCAAATCAGTATTAGCAGTGTATATCTGTACCTAGTGTTTTATATTGACTTACTTTTAGCTCTTTGGAACTCAAGAGTATTCATGTGTAAAACCTGCTCTTGATATTTTAATTAATTAGTTTATCTAAACCATTAGTTTAGCTAATAGAAAGTGGAACCCATGGCTCTGGTGCTGTCTGGTTTATTATTATCCTATTTCCTTTTTGGCAAATGATGCACAAATTTCATGCTGTAATAACTCCCTTTGGTTTAGCTAAGGAGCAGAAGGAAGGGAAACAAGAAAGGATATAGAATGAGTGCTATGTTTCCAACTTGTGTTCACTTTTTTGTCCCCTGTGACAGTATAGTTTTGATGTAATATTTAAATACAATCAAAGCAAAGTCATTGATACAATTTCTTTCTTGTGCCATGATCTATTTAGGCTGAATTCTGTTGACAGCTGAGTAACACTGTTACCTGCCAGTGTGATTACAGCTGTGTCCGCCTTCATTTTCACATCCAATTTGCATTTAATAAAATGAAAGATGAAAGCAACCTGGCTGAAAGTGCATCATCAGCACCAGCTTGCTGAACTATGGATCTGAAAGACTGGAAAGAAGTCACCAAACTAGTTACAACGTTGGAGCGAATCTAGGTCAGAGAAACTTCAGCATGACTTATTGCGAGCCCAAGACATAAATCATCCGGGAGAGGCCAGGGAAGACCAGCTTCTGAGCTTATTTATTGTAGAAAAGATTGGCATTAATGAGCTGGAGGAGCAGAACGCATCCATCAGGGCTTGAAACACCAGCCTGTCCTTCAAGGGAACGGTGACTGTCCAGAAAGCTCTATGGCCAACGTGTCCAGAAAGACCCTGAGCTCCAAACCAAGGGGGACTTTCCTGCTGGCTGCAGTGTCATCCCAAGGTGCCCTGTGCCCCTGGTGTGCAGCCCTGGGGAGCACACAGGGAGCTGGAGGGGCTGAGCCCTGGCTGCAGGGGCTCGGCCGCTGCCCTGGCTGGGTCAGAGAGCCGGGCTGGGCTGGGTGCTGCAGGGGCTGCTGCTGTCACAGCTTGGCTTCTCTGGCTTCAGCTGGCTTAACCTATCCTGTCCTGGCTCTCACGGTGTTGCTGTGAGGGTGGTGGGGATACAGCTCACTCACTGCCTGTGGCAGTATTACAGATTGTGGAGAACCAAAAATCAGCCCTTGGTGAAGATCAGCCCCTTCTCGTACTGTGGTTCTTCTTTTTGGGCGCTGCCAGGAAAAATGTTTCAGCTTTGGTTCATGTGGGTTGAATTATTGCTGTTTGCTGCCTTTGAGCAGAGAGGATTGAAAGTTTGTGGGCTTAGGACTAGCCTTGATTAAGGCCTTTTTTTCTCCTCTGGGGTATAAATATTTAGTGCTCAGTTGGACAGGGACGTTTTCCAGTGCGGTTCTGTTTCCAGCGTGATTTCCATTTTAGCTTCCATTTCTAAATCATAAAATTTTGCACTAATGATTCTGGATGCACAAGAATGGAACTAGTTGGATTGTGGGAGATTGGATATCATGACAACGTACATATGTTATTTCTTTCCTTTATCTGCTTTGCTTGTGAGGGCTGTTATCTAACTGTCATTTTCCTGGCTGGATTTCCTGTTTTGTGTTCTTGTCCCAGAGTATTTATTTCTCCTTTGTCTGCACCCAGTACTTGTAAGTGTCTTAATTTTGTTTTTTCTTGACATGCTCCTGTGATGCTTTATTTCATAAAAAAGTACACCTGGCAGGGAAGCCTTGTTTAGCCCATCAGTTCTCAAGAGTGTTCATGGAATAAAAAACTTCCTGATGTTTCTGGAGGCGTAAATGTGTTCAGCCACACCTAACATTCACAATTGCAAGTTATTTTAGTGGTTTTTTTCCGGGAAATGATAATTATACAACAGTAATTTCTTTCAAGTTTTGCTCTTACATGTATTGCAAGGCACGGAGGAAACTCTGCTTTCAAAATTTATGTATCTTTAAGGGCTATGACTTTGCTTGGGTATTATTGCTGGCACAGTCTCTATAATGCTTGTCATTTTAATAAGATTTAAAAGTTAAGCTGTATGAAACATGCTTCTGAAGCAAGGAAAGAGGACTTGAATATACCTAACCAGTGAAGATGGGCAGAAAACCTGCATAAATCTTACTGGGGGAGCTGAACCAGGATGTCAAAACTTTCAAGGAACCAGGATGTCAAAACTTTCAAGGGCCTGACAGCTATCAGCAGGACCTTAAGTGGGGGAAGCTTTTGTTCAGTAGAGCTGATGAACAGCTCACTGATCTTAATAGGACACTTTTCAAGTAGTTCAAATTTTTGGACTTTGAATCAGGTCTTACATTCTCATTGAAAGTGTGATATTGCAAACCTTCTGTTGTCATAAGAATGACACCTACTTCAGAGGAGATTATTTCCTCTTGGAAAGGGAGGGAGCCATGAAGGAAATAATTGATAGTCTTAAATGCTGTACTTTGAAAATTCAGGTCCTCTTTATAATCCTCACAGAATGAGAAAAATTACTAGCAACTGCACAATACTTACAGCAGACCTGATAATGGAGTAATTATTTTACAGAAGAGCACATTCTTTATTGCAAAGATGAGCATTTAATTCTATCTATACACAGCTTTGCAATAAAGGTAATAATTTCCACCAGAACATGTATGATTAAATGAGCAACTCGGTATAGAGTTGTCAATCTTGAATGTTCTGGTAGCAAGGAAAGAACAAGGACACCTTGTCTGTGATTATTGTTATTGGGGTGGGGGTGGACAGAAAGATCTTACAAACAGTGTCTCAACTCACCTTAGGTGTATCCTTTAGATCCACAAAAGAGAATGGGGGATGAGGGGAATAAAGAAGCTAAAATGACTGCCTGCTTGCTGCTGAACAAACCAGTCCCTAAGAAAAATGAAGTAGAAGCATAAGATGGGTGAAATGCATGATCTGTGCCTGAGGAGAATAATATGAAAGTAGTGAGAAAAAAATTTGTACAACTTAAAGTTTAGGAGTATAACATTATCTAAAATTACAGTGCCTTGAAGGAAATAAAGATATTTTAATATCTTTATTTTCTCCATTTTTAATCTGTGGGGTTTTTTTTTTCAATAGTAAAAATTGGAAAAGTGAAGTTCTAATTAATTTTTTAAATATGCAGGAAATTATATTCTTTTTAAAGGTACATTTGTGTGGATTAGTAACTTAAAATGGTTCTATTTTTTGCTTAAACTGATAATTGCATTAGTGGTTCATAATCTATTAATGAGAATGTAACTTTCATGTACTTTGGTTAAAAGACTTGCTGCAAAGCAGAAAAAAAGCATTAGAGATGTGCAGTACAATCCTCAGTGTACTTGCAAAATACATGAATGGAGAGCTGTGGAAATGAAAGCAAATTTTTAGGAGCAAGCATTTGAACTTCACAATTTATATCAATGCTGTGTCTCTGGAGAGCTGTGGCTCACAGCAGCAGGAACTGCTGTGCCTACTCAAACCACAGACCAGGGAACATTTGGAAGGTGACCACTGCAGTGCTTCAGGGCAAGCAGCATTTGTGTGCCCAGCACTGCACCCATCACCACACTAGAGAAAAGAAAGGAAGCTCATTTTCTCATCCCTTAGATTTTACACTGTGTGGCATGAATTCTGATGAGCTTTTGCCTGTATGTTGTGTAAGCAGTGGAACTATCTGCAATGTTTCCGTTTGTTGATGTCCTGTGGCTTTGAATTCCTTGGATTCCACAGATTGCATTTGCATGAAGTTTTGGCTTCTAACTTTCCTGTTATTTCTCACCTTGAATATTGTTTTGGGAAGACAAAGGAGTGGGATCTTTGTTTTCTGAGCCCTGTTGCAGCAAGAGTTGTTTTATGGCAACAAAGCACCTGCAGAGGACAAGGACAGGAATGTATTAGTAGGTGAGCACACAGCTGCAGCAAAGCACCAGGAGCTGTGAGCATTCTGAATTTGCTCGTTTGTTGGTCTGCTGTTGTCCACGTGCTGTCCTCTTTGCTGGCAGAGATGAGGTCTGAATGGATGGGGCTTTCCATCCTCCTAAGGGGCTCTTGGCTTTTGAGGTGTTTGTACTTTGCTGCTTGTGCTTACCCAGCTACTTGTAAGTGAGGTGCCAGTGAACGTGTGAAGGGATTCTGTGTTCTGTATATATCAAGTAAGAAGATGTTTCTTAGTATCAGGTGTTTTGATGTAAGGTTTTCTTGTACAACCTGAGAACATTTGCTATGGGACATATTTTATTATAAAATGACTGTACAGATAATACTGATCTCTATTTAAAAGAGCCCAAGCTATGCAATAGCATTGGGCTGGACTGGGCTGTATATAAATATATAATCTCCCAGCTACCAAACTGGTGAACCCAGGTAAAGAATACCTTTGTTCTTTCTGGTAACAGTGAAAACCACCTCATTTTGGCATCCTGCTATTCATTCTGTTATTTTCTGCCCCTTAAAGCTGCTGGTGTTTTCATTTCTGTATTGAAACTTACAGACCACAGGGAAGTCCAGGATAGAGCCAAGCCCTCTCTGACTCACTCCTGCTCATAGAAATGTATAGATAAATGCTATAGAGCTGTGGATTTGAGGTTTAAGGAAATCTAAGCCTCCACAGTGGAGAAAGGACCTTGTAACAAAAATATTTACCTCAAATTGTTTCAGAGGCCAAAGCTGCAGACCAGATTGAGAGTGTTCACCCTTAGATATGTAATTTTTATTTTTTTGACACAGAGATGAAAGAAAACAAGTGGCATCCAGAGGAACTTCACAATCCTCTCTTTAATGGGGACTGCAAGGTATGTATGAGAGGAAAGGCAAGGGAGTCTCAGCAAACCTGATGTCTTTAAAAACAAAATGGGTGAGCCAAGTCTATATAGATATTATGTAGATATGGAAAGGGTTGCATTTAAATTTCATACTGATTAAATGCTGTTATAAATACACAAGAATGGGCTATGAATCCTTGAATTTTACTAATTCAGAATCTACTTACATGTTTTAGTGTGTATATATGCAAAGAAATGGTGATTGGGTCCTTAACATTACTGCTAGACATTTTCAGCCATCTCAGCTTTTCTGCATCCCATTCTCTGATCAGCTAAAATTGTGGTGAAAATCCCACCCTTTCTCCAGTGATAGTTTTAGAAGTGATGGGACATAATGAAGCTGACATCTCCCAGTTTGTGCAGAGTGGATGGAGACACTTCTTTGGAAGCAAATATTGCATGAAGAAATACAAATTTCCAAAGAAGTAGCCCTTATAAGGAACATTTTCAAGAAACACACAATGAGGTCTATCATTGAGTAGCTGAACCCAGTGCTTGTGTTTATGGAATCATGCTTTGTTGGTGAGAACCACAGTGATGAGTTTGACAGAGAGCAGGCACAAAGCTCCGTGGGGAACACGAGTGAGAGTGTAACCCCAGCCCTTTCTCTCCATCTGTAGGCTAGGGGACATACTTTCAAGTGACAGTAACACAAGAAATTAAAACATTCCCTTGACATCAGAGACAATAATTCAGGCTTTGTTTCCAGATGAAAGCACAGACTCTTGCTTGCCACGGCGACAGAAGTAATTTCAAAACAAGTGTTAAGGAGCACTCCGTGGGCTATGATGAACTCCAGGTTTATTGCCTTTTATATATTTTGTATCATTTTTATTCTGCCTGGATTTAAGTTACTCAGGGAATCTTGGAAAGATTCTTTTAAACTATCTGGGCCTGAGAGGAGATAGTGTTGTATATATTTGACACAAAGTATGAGCATCCCACCACATGAAGGTTTATTTTTAGCATACAGGTAGATGTATTCAAAGAGACCTTTTGAATACAGAATAAGATACAGACCTTTTGATACAGAATACAGAATAAGAGATGTGAAAACAGTCTTCTGACCCACTAGTCAGGACTTAGCAATCTGGGCTATGCATACCTGGCCAAAAAAGAACAATAACCTTGTTTGTGGGAAGTTTTCTCGTATGGCTCAACAGCAAAGATTTATTCTGGCAAAGCTGTCAGTATGGAAAAGAGCAAAGGGCAAAAGCAGAGTGTGATAGAAAAATAATTCAAACAAGAAAACCAGCACCTGGTTTGAGTTGGGTCAACTCATATTCTAGTTTTTGACACCCATGCACAAAGAGGAAAAAGCAAGTTGGCTCAAAAAATGTACAGATAAAACTGATGAGCTCCCTAAGGGATGAGGTTTGCTGAAATTCCACTTTTCAAGAGGTTTTTGTAGACATAAAAATGTCAGTACAACAGTCTGCTGTATGATCAGTCTTTACAGAAACCGTTATTTAAAACATGTCTATAAAATTTTATAAATAATGCAGAATATTAGTGAGGAGGTAGATATGATTTTACTCATTCAGGGCTGACTAGTCTAACAGTTTTTGATGCCTTTTTAATGCTTAATAGATATAGAAAAAGTAATTCCAAGGATGAAAAAAATCCTTGAGACTTGCTGAAGATTTGTCTTGTGTTTATTTTCTTTAATCATAAAAACAGAGATAAAACCAGTTTCTTTTACTCATTGGCCTTATTTTTCCAACTCTGGGCCTTGAATTTCAAGGACCATGATTTCTTTTCAGGCATCTCTTTGATCTCTGATCATCTCAGTAGCCCTGACCTCAGGCTGGTGTTTCCAAGCACTGCAGCTAAAATGATAACAATATTAATGTTACCAGTAACAGGCATGGCATCTGACGTAGGAATAGATCTGTAAATATTTTTTTTCCACTTTCCTGTTCAAGAGAAAAGAAGTATTTCTGAATTACTGGAATGTAATTTTTTATCTCTTCTTACTAAGAACAGTGTCCATGGTTATCTCACTGCTGCCAGTCAAGTCAAGTGTTGTTATCAAGATCTGACTGTTGGCAGTCATCCATAATAAAGCTGATGGTGTTTATAGATGTTTATTAGTCAAAATTATATTCCAGCTGAAAGGTTTGCTAAAGATGAATTGGAATTTCATTTTACATTAAACAGGAAAGGGTGCAAAGGAAAAAATATCCTATTAGAGACAATGCACTGTATGCAAGTTTATAAATTTGACCCTCATTTTGGAAACAAGTCTCTAATCTTGCTGTGCAAGCAACGCATGCTGCACAATAATAGCACAGCCATAACATCAGGTTTTAAAGCCTGCACATTCAGTGTGACCAACTTCCTTGGAAATGATCTAAATCCTGTGGAATGTGAGTCAAAGGAAGGTTAATGTTAAAAGCCTCTGGCGACCCACTTTGAATGTTGCACTGCTCTATCTCCTGGCAAGTGTCTGACATTGCATGGCAGACAGTCCTTGCAGCAGCTACTCTTGACTGTGGTTGGGAAAGTGGCTTCTCTTGGGAGCTTACTAAAGTAGATCCATGTTCTCTTAGGAGGTCATTTAGTTATCTTTGATGCTGCCATTTTAGGCTCTTCCCCATTCCTAAGAAGTTCCAAGTGCCTCCAAGGCCAAGTGCATCTATGCCCAAACTGCTTCAGTGAGATGGGACATTCCATCAGTTGGATGGGATATTGCACAGGGTGAAATGGGGGCTAGATCTCCAAGGACATACAAGATGTTTTGTGCTTCCAGTCTAGGCCTGTAACTCTTGGTTGTCCTGATACCCCAAAGGATCAGTAGGGCTCAGGGGTGGCACTCTTGGAAGCTCATGTGCTCAGAGCTGCTTCAGAAGGCCAGGGGAAATGTCCTTTTTCCCAGACAGGCACATTGGGTGGGAGGCAGAAAGCTTTGCACACCTCAAGCTGCACCCAGGGAGGAAGAATGAAGCAGTGCCTCTTGCATACTCCTTGATCTTGTGGTGCTGACCTGGAAATGCAGCTGTCCAGAAAATCTCATCCCCATTGTAGGGAGGGTAAGATGTGTTAGAAAAGACAAAGGCAGATGAATTATAACACACTATTCCTTTTCAAATCATCTTTACTCTAAAATCCTCGAGGATATTTTTTCTAAAATCCTTTAGGTTATTAATTCCTTGGTAGGGGATTCTCAATTTTTGCTTTCTTTTTACTGCAACTTAATTAAATATTACTTGAAACAGGGGGTTTGATGCCTCTATTAAATGGATGACTGCTGTAGTCATAGGACACTTTTGAAATGAAATGGAAAGGTTTCCTGTTCCAGGTGCAGGCAGTGCCATGGATGCCAAGGATGTGTACAGTCCCAAGGACTAATGCATAAGGGCAGTGAAGCTGTAGTAGTTACATCAGTGTTACTATTACACATAACTTCTCTCTGACCCAAGGAATACAATAGCTCCTACTTCAGTGAAAGAGAAGAAAGCATGTCTGCACTGTGCCATGGAGGGGCAATGCAGAGACATTCAAGCTGCTGCAGGACTGAAATAATATAATTGCACTAGCACGTTGCAAATCAGGTCTGCCAAGAGGACTGGCATCATTATCTAACCTAGTGATTATGGAGCTTGGCCAAGAGTGATGTATTCCTGGTCCCAGTCTCACTGTCCTTGATTATTTCTGGCATGTATTTGTTTTTTAATCCAGATGCCATCTGACATTGGATATTTGAACATCCCAGGGAGCAGAAGCTGAGCCCCAGGTCTCTTCTACTCAAATCCAGGTTTGTCCTCCTTTGCAAACTCTGCATTTTCCCCCAGGAAGCAGAAGCCATAGCTTCAGCCCTCCTCAGCAGGGAAAAGCCTGGAATTCAGGTCTACTGCTTCCTAGCAAATACTCTATTCGGGTATTATGCAAAAGGCCATGTCTGTGAATAAAAACTTGGCATACATTAAGATTACTCAAAGCATACCAAATAAATCAGGCTCTTCAGGAGGGACAGCTAGTTTGTAAATCCCAAGCAGCCTTTGTTGACAGAGAAGTGCTTAGATTGTCAGCTCAGCTTGGATTTTTCAGAAATCTAGTGCAAAATCCCTTTGTGTCTTCAGTTTTCATTACCCCCTGAGCTGTGAGGCTCAGAATTCGTGTTTGGCATTCAGGATGAGGTGCTTTGCCTGTCCTGTGCACCTCTAGCAGCTGCACCCAGAGCCCCTTTCCTGTAAAAGGATTTGTGGCCAAAGAGCAGCAGCACAGTGCGAGCAGGAGCAGAGCTGTTTGAGGGGATGGCACCCAGTGAATCAAAATTCAGAACAGGAGACTGGTCAATGTATCAAGAGGGAAAGCACGAGCAGATCCCCAGTCAGCTTACATGTTCAAAAGCTGCTTTATTAAAAAAAAAAAAAAAAAAAAAGGAGAAAAAAGGTTATAGATGGAAAAAGAGGTTAATTTAAAAAGAATTGTATAAGCCCAAGTTTTAATTCAGTTTTGAAAGGAAGCAGCCTTTTACTACACACTTGAGCAGTTAAAGTCTCACCCTTATTGTTTCCCAAAATGTGATGCTTATTGCTTTCAAACTGTACACTCAGAGCAACTGTCCAGAGGCTGTGGCCCATACCTGAGCAGCCAGACATCATAATAACAAGTGACAGCAAGTTCTTATGTGCAGCTATGCTGCACTTGGTTAGCTGCTCAGGATGTCCTGGAAGATGCTGTCTAATGCCAACAACATTTGTGTCTCGGTTCTTGTCTCAGACATGTGAAATTAGAAAGCCTGAAATGTCTGTCCTGGGTGCTCATAAACTTCTTACTACTCTGGCATCTTTTCCCAGACAGTATTAATTCTCCAACTGAGTTACACAATGGTTTATACATACTAAATCTATTCTGTTCATAGTATAAGGATTGCCAGGGCTTATTTGCATTTGTGGTTTATAAAACCTGAACATGATTTCCTGAATGCGTGACAGTGCCCTATATTGTCTCCTGATATGCTCTGAAAACCAACTTTTAGCCTATTCCTAAGGCTGCTTACATTGTGAAGTTGTTGAGTTACCTCTAACAGAGCCAGCAGCTCACTACTGATTTTTCATTCCCTTGTGAGATGGTAAAGCAACTCTTTCTCTCAGCTGCATTAGCTGTCTCACTGCAGATAACTCGGCCCAGATTTACATAGGTGTTGGATGTCACAGCTGCATGTCCCAGTGGCAGCAAAAGGCACCCAGGAGTGCTCAGTGCTTGCTGAAAAATGACACTATTCAGATTTCAAATTTACCACTGCAAATTAGAGGAGTGGAAAGTATGAGGCAATGAAGGATGGGATTTATTTGCATTCTCCTGATTCCTGTGTGCTGGTGTGACTACTAAATATATTTTGAGATCCCCTGAGTCTTAGTGAGATTGTAATTTTTTTTTTTTTTTGTCTTAACAAGGAAAGGAAGAAAATGATGGATGAAATTGGATGTCACAAATTTTATTTAAACATGCTGTCAGTGATTTGCATTTTATTTCTTGGTCCAACTGGAGTAGGAAAATCCTGCTTTTTCAGCTCTCCAAATTCTCCAGGAGCACCCCCTAAAGAGCTGATAAAAACAAGTGTGACAGCTCAAGATAAATAGTTGCTCCTGGCTAATTGTTTCCAAACTACAGATGCAGTCACATAGTCAAAAATCATCGTGGCCAGTTCCTGGAACAGCTGTTTCATATAGAAATACTGTGATTAATTTTGTATTCCTGTCTATTATGTGCTCTTGGTGAATTTAGTGCAATTACGTGTAGAAAAAGGTTATTACTTTTTTGAGGAAGGCACTGTAAGCTGCCATTTTCCAGAGCTGTATTTCTGTGCTGAATTTTTCCTCCCTATGAGAAGCAGCCAGAAGGTGTGTCAGAGAGACATTATCTTCAGAAACACATGAAAGGTGTCAGTCTGATTTTAACACAGTTTTGTGCAGTTTGTATTTGTTTTCTGTCACATTTACTGTTAACTGCCCTGTTTGGTAAAGATGTGTGCTGATAGGAAAAAAATCCAAATGAGAAATGGCAGGATTTTTCTAAAGAAAATTGCCTGCGAGAAATTTTGCTGGGCTGTTCCTTCTGTTGCAACAAATAAACAAACTGCCATACCAATAGCAGGGATTCTGCCCAAATTTGGCTCTCCACCCATGGGAATGGATGTGGAACTGAAGCCACAGTGATCCTGTCTGCTAATTTTCCTGGGTGTTTGCTCTGTTATCTTACTTTCCTTCCTATAAAATGGGATATTAATCCTTCTTTCGTTCGGAGAATTAGTTGGGTTTTGTGCAGTCCTTTGGTACTATTAATGAAGGATTTCCCCTGCAATTTAACTCATCTCTCCCTCTCTGCACAGACAATCCTCACTACACCAGGAACCTTTATTTGCAGAGTCAGATTTGCTGTTTTTCATTAGGAGCTGATGAATGTAAAGTTGAGATTTTCCCTGAGAATCTGGAAGTGAAGCTGAAATCACTTCAGTGAAAAGTGAGCCAGCATGGTGAGTTTTATATTCCTAAATTAGCACTGAAGAGAAGGGGAAAACTTAAGAAGTGATTTCACAGAAAAGCCTCAGTGTGCTGGTGAGTAGGAAAATAAAGTATTCTTCAGCCATGAATCATGCTCACTCCCGGGGAGGAGAGATAGATTCTTATTGCTCTTGCCATTTACCCTCTAGCCAGCTGTCTGAAGAAGAGTCATGCACCTATAGCCACATGTTGAAAATATCTTCTCTCCTCTCTTGAGTTGTTATAATGGTTAGAACAGAGAAGAATTGTGAAGGACTTCATTATTCTTCCCATTTAATTTTTTAGGATGCCCTTTGGTGCTTCTGCTCTGTGGTACAGCAGAGTCATTCTGATTGATGTGTACATCTGGTGGACACCAAAATAAGGCTACCATTACGAAGAAATACTGACTTTGAAGCCATGAATTACACAAAGAAGAAAGAAAGCAGGAAGAACATTTTGAAAATACGAAGTAGCAATGCTTACTAATTTAGCAGATAGAGCACAGAAGGAGAACACCAAAAAGCAAATAACGCCCCCTTAAAGTATGGGACTCTAGTGCTGGCAAGCACCAGTTCAGCCCTATCTCCCATGGATACAGTTGGATGCAGCAGCAGGAGTGTTATTTTCTCCCTGCATGATACGAGTCACTTCCACAGGAGACAATATGCAATCCTAAGAGCTGAGCACTAGGTGTTTCATATTTGCTGAATCTCTTGCTTTGAGTCATTGATTTCTTCACATCGAATCTCATCTCTGGCCCAGTTAGTGAGCCATTAAGTGGGGACTCTACTGTGTTGATGAAATAATAATTCTGTTTACAGAGAGCCTTCTCACCAAGGCACTGTAGGTGCAGCACACTGTCTGCTTAATTCACACTCTTTTAATAATTAAAGCTTTTCTACTTAATGCCTTTGTGAAAAACTGAATTCTTGCGTGAACTTCAACCAGAAGCAATTGCAGAGAGACTTCCTGGGGAGCAGTTCCTAGAAGGTTACCCATTTGTTTGGTGCCAGGGCAGACTTTCCTCTAGAATGAGGAAAACATGTCTTTCTTTTGAGGAAAGTGCTCAGGCCTTGTACTCGAGCAGCTGAGGAGAACACAGCTTACTCCATTTCTGCCATGCTTTCATCCCATTAGGGAGCACCACACTCTGTATGCATAAGTTGTGTGACAATTCAAAATCTTTTTTCACCTTCTAAAAATTTAAGATATGCTGAAATGATATTCATATTCCTCAAAGAATAAATTGTCTTTCTGTTAGCAGAGAAAAAGGCAGACTTAGGAAAAGTAAGGGCTAGCATGACTTGCTGCATCCAGCCCAATCCAGAACAGCAGGAGTTTACCCACCCAGCTGAGGAGAAGGAAAAAAAAATCTTGTTCAAATGATTTTGGACAATCAACTTCTACAAAACTCCCTCTATTTTATTTTTCTTTAGTTCTCATGCATAATTAGGGAAAGAAGGAGACAGGGGTGAGGTAGGCTGGCTGTTAGATGATGTGCTGTCTCATTCCCTAACAGCTGCACACTCCTGGCTTAAATGTGAGCAGTTCCTCGTGTTCCACTTAAGATTCCATGGGGGCACTTGCAAAACCTCTCCAGAGCTTTTGTGACTTTCCTGGGCCACAAAAGCACATCTTTGTATGCTTGGTGAATCTAATCCAAGAGGGAATAAGGTTTAGTTACAAAGGCAAAAATTTTCTTTAACCTTAAGGGCTTGTGTCTCCTTTTTTTCCCTTCTGTGGACATTCATGAAGTTTTTGCTAAAAGAGACTTTAGGGCTCTGTACGTGCCTTGTGTGGGTGTAAAAATGACACACAAAAAGAAGGATGTAAAGGATCACAGGTCCTAAAGTGGCACTATTTGTGATTTGCATCTGTAGGCCTGCTCTTGGGCTAATACTGGGTGATTAATTAGATGTAGTGGCTGGATATAGCTCTACAGGGGGATAGCTGAGAAACCAGCTATGAAACATCGTGTCTCTCACACCTGACTGACACGACTTCCCTTGACCTGTGGGAAGGGCTCCCAGAAGCTGAAGCTCTTGTAGCAAAATTCAGTCTTCAGGTCACATTACTGCTTGTTTTTGAAGTATGCTTTGAACAGGAAGATAACCTAGCAGGGAACAGATGATAGCCCATGTTGGCAGGAATAAATTAATTTGTTTCTTACACTTCTGTGAACATTGGCTTCAGGAAGCGGTGTCTGTTCCACGGCCATGGCATGTCCTTGGTGGCCATGTCAGGGAACCACTGACATACTCATAGGTTAAGCTCATCAAGCTGAAAAATCTTGAAAGTGCCCAGCTTTTAATTTTTAGACGTTGCGTTTCTGTTCTCTCTCCCTATAATTGGAGGGTCTCTGGCTAAGGGATGGTGCAGAGAGAGTAATTTCAATTCCCAATGTGTTGTCCCAAACACTTTCTCTGAAGGCAATAGGCTGCAGTAGTGGAAAAATAGTTTTGGTGGCATTAGCCCACCTGTGAACTGTTTCCTTAAAGCTACTGGGTGTCCTGGTGTCTGGCTGCTGACAGAGGGCTGGAGCTCATGTGGGAAGGTCAGCAGACCCCCAGGAAAGGTGTTGGCTGAAAGCAAATGTCAGCAGCCAAGCTGCACCCATGTGGCCCCATTGCTGGTGTGAAGGCAGGGGAGCAGCTAACACTCACAGTCTCCTCAAAAAATACCTTTGAAAATATCTTCCTAAGATTTTTACTTTGCTTTTGTCACAAAAACCAAGGCTGGAAGATAGTTTGAGAGCTCTTTAAGATAAATCCTTTTGTGCCTTTCCTACAGATGCAGGTAATTGCAGAGAGATTTGGGATCTGTCTAAGTCAGATCCTGCCCGTTAAAAAATAGATCTCAGTGCTGGATTTGACATGCAGTGTTGACATCCTTCTTTTATAGTAAGTCAGATGATATGTTTAGCAGACAGCTACTTTGACAACTTTCCTTCTGAGAAGCTAAAGGAGGAAAATGCGGAAAATTTCCTGTAGCTTTTGACATTTTATGTGCTTGCTGGGCTAATCTTTGTAAAATCTTGATGTTGGGAGGTCACTTACTGATACCAGAGGCAAATGCAACTCCAGAGACTTCATTTCATTGCAGTTAGGGAGCTGGACCTCCTGTTAACAAAAAATATTGCCTTGCTTACATTAAAGGGAAAACACACTCACCAGCTTCTGAACTTTGATACCAATTCTGAAGGATCTTTCTAAACCTTCCATTTCTTTCCATTAGAAAAATCACCTGCACAAATCTTTCAAGAAATTATCGAATGAATCCTCTTCATAGTTTAAATTACATCTTGAATGATTCCCTACACAGTTTTCTTTACTTTCTCATTTCCCTTTGCTGCACTACCTTCTCTATCTTGAATAGCTGAATAGCTGAACACCCATATTATGTGATAATGACTAGCTCCACGTACAGAGCCTGAAGCCATGAAGAGTTATTGAACAAGAGTTGAGCTGCCTATGAGCTCATTCAGAATGAGATGAAAGCCAGACTAGAGCCTTGTAGAGGAAGTCAGTTTGGATGTCTCATTGTATCACCTCCTGCATTAACAGGAAACACCTAGAGTGGGATCTCTAAAGTTTTCTTGAAGCCTTTTGACTGGTCACTGGGAATATATTTTTTTCAAAATAATTATTTTCCCTAGCGTGTAAAATATCTGGATTGTTTTCATTTGTATTGTTTTGAAGAACAACAATGCATACACTATATTTTTACTCAGCCATAATGAACATTGATTATATATTAATGTACAGGGATTTCTTTTGTTAAATGGCTTGGTTATGTTTGCCCTCTAGTGGCTGCGAGTTTGCAGCTGATGGACCCCCCGGAAGTGGCCAAGAGGAGCAGAGAACATCACAAATGGATTTTATTTAACTCTGTTCTTTGTTTTGTGGTTCTATTTATCAGCCTCTACGGAGAGCATATAAATGTACAGGGAAGGCTTCTTCTCACCTAGAGGTCAGGGTGAAGTGTGAGTAAACCTATTTCCTGCTGCTCCATTCCCTGAAGGGTAAAACCATTGGGAAGATCACCAAGTCTCTATTCTAGAAGGTAACTGCAGCAGCAGCTGGTAGGAGCAGAGGGGGCTGCAGTTTGGTTTCCTGAGAGTTTGCTAAAGGAATCTGTTCAGCTTGTTGAGACACACTTGGTTATGTAGTGCTTTCCTGACAACCCTGCTTACTGACTAACAAGGGAAAAATAATCCCTACAAATAGCATAATGCAGAATTCAGGCAAAGAGAAGAACTTAAAAGTAGGAAAGGTCTTTTCATAGGAAGGAAATCTTCTGGGGAGGGAAGAGGGTAATGAAACCCAGTAGCTGTGAAATTGCTGTGTGATCACCAAGCAAGAAAAGAACTTGGTTTGTCAGTCAGAAAAATTATTGCAGTTTTCAGTCTTGAGACATTAGAATAGCAAGGCAGATTCTGCCATAGATTTTACTTCTCATATACTGTTTTAAAAGGTCTATCAACATTTTTACAGCTGAAGAAACTTTTTTTCCTTTCTTCCTTTAGTGTATACTGATGTGGAGGAAAAGAGCAAGGCTCATGTTTTCAGTGTTAGTGCAACTATAGAGGAAATGGCTGACATTTAAGGATGATGTAAAGAGGAAATTACCAGGTATTTTCCTGAGGGGCTGACTCTGGGTGATCCCACTCCATCTGTATTCCTTACACCTGTGACTCAGGGCCATTGGTTTTTAAAAAGCACTATTTATTACATGTTGATTGCCTTAGGATGAAGTGTTTGTAGTGGAAGTTTAATGAGAGTCTTGTTGGATGAGAGACTTCTCAAGCTAAAATATGAGTTTTGGCAGCTTGGCTAAACAAATACATTTCCAGCTAGCAGTTGTGAAAATCTCACACTGTCTCCAGCCCAGAGGTTATGCAAATGTAAGCTGTTGTGGCACTGCTTGTCTCTTCTGCTCCACATGGAGCTGCAGTTAGAACGGGACCTGGTGAAGGGATGGACACAATTACAGGAAATATTTCTATTGCTGTTATGGGGCCATTCAGGCATAGAGTCCTGATCACTGATTTCAGAACAATTCTGATGCTTATATAAACAATTTAAAAACCTCATTTAAAGTGAGATTTTTAGGGAGAAACAAGCTCAGGAAGAGCAAAAACTTACACATTTCAATTACTCTTTGGTACCATGCTGAAAACGTGCAGCAGGTGGGTGAGGTGACATTCAAATGTCTGTACTATAAAGGACTTACCCCTAGAATTGATAATAGAAGAAATGTGTAAGAAATGAGAAATCCTCTTATTTATTTTTATACATATATTGACAAGATATAGAACCACAGTATACTCTGAGCTATGATTCTGCTTGGCCAGGACAGGGTTTACTCTGTAGGTGTTTATGTAAACTGCAGATTTGGTGGAACACAGAGCACAGAGCCTGTGCCCATAACCTAAACCGTGACCTTTACTTCAGCCAGTCTGTGCCTAATCATTAAGAGAAAGCTGAAATGGGATATCAAATGATGTGCAAAAATTTAGTGCTCTGAGCTTCAGATCCTTTGAGAAATATTAATGAAATAAATTCATCCCAGCACCTCTGGAAGCTCCTTTGTCCCCTGCCTGAGTGAAGGAGGTGAGGCAGAGAGCAGCCTGCAGGTGCTGCAGAAAGAAGCCCCTTCCAGGGCAGTTTGGGGCTGTCACACGGCGCCTCGCTCTGCGCAGGGTGGGATGGCAGCATCCCAGAATTTCTCATGAGTGGAGCAATCCATTTTGTCAATCTACCAGCTGGCCAAGAGGTGTGGGCAGTGCCAGGTTCCCTGTCTGCCTGGTGCTAACCAGCTGGCCCTGGGCATGCTTAGGAGCCTGCAGAGCCAAGCTGAAGGCAGGAGGCAGCGCAGGGGAGCTGGCTGCTGGCTGGACCCGGAGCTGGCAGCCCTACCCGGCCCGGGAGGCAGTGTAATCCGTATGGCTGCAGCTGGGGAGCTGAGCACTTGGCAAAGGGGACAGCCTGCCTGCCAGATTTATTTTGGTCTGTCAGGCAAGGTCACCAATTAATTCCTCTGGAGCATTTCAGTTTGGTTGCATTTGGATTTTCCAATGTGAAGCTGTAGTGTTGTAGAGACTGATGCCCAGCTTCACAGAGGAAAGAAAAAGACTTAGATACAATGCAGGTGCTTATACTCAAGACTGAAATCCTTAATACTCCTTTCTATACCTTTAAATAGTGAAGTCCTTCACTGCCTAATTTTCGCAAGCTGTACAGCTCTCCAGCATCCTAAAAAGCAGCATTGCCTTTGCTCAGAAATGGTGGAAAATCTGCAGGGCTCAGCCCTTTATCACATATATGATATGAAAAGTGTCACACAACTTGCTCTTCCCTCTATACTCCACCTGTGGTTACGCTTATGCCTATTTTCATTCCCTGATTTAACAGGCTGAGCAATCATCATGTGAGCCTCCTTCCCTGGCCCACCCTCCCCAGCTGTGTTTCAGAATGAGCAATGCATGTGCCAAAACCTAGAAGGTGATTTCAGGTTTGGAAACTGTTCCCAGGGAGCCCAGGGCCCCATGGAATGGGGTGTGTATGATGACACCTTCAGCATTTCATATTTAAGTCTTGGTAGGTATTGGGCCGGGGGGAAAAATGCTTTAGAGCCCACCTGAAGTGCTTTATCTCCTTAATAAGGGGTGTGAGTACATTGCTCTGGGATGAACACTGTGCTCTGGCTCCAGACACAGGAAGGTCAGGCCTTGTGATGCAGAGACTCAGAATGCCAGAGGAAAAGGGAGCACCATGACTCATGGTGTAGATCAAAAGGAAGTGGTGCTATTTCTCAGAGGTGAAACATTCAGAGATGTGTCTGCATTGAGTCTGCAGCAATGCAGGCAGGTCAATGCCACTGTGAGACAAGCACTTCTCTACCAGTTCTAGCCCCAGCCTGAGCCCCTGTTAATTACTTAAGCCCATAGTGAATCTAATCTGTGTATCATCCCCCAAATCATGAACAGATCTTGAATAGTACTAGTTTATTTTTTTACCACAGAAACAGGAATCTGAGTAGAATTCTAGCATGTTAGCTTATTCTTGGCTCTGTTGGTTTTTTGTTTTTTTTTTTTTTTGGCTGCAATTATCTTTTTTATCACCTGGCAAAAAACAAAGCATCAAAGCAGCTCTAATTAGAGTAAATTCTCAACCACATAAGAGGCAGGTATGACCACAGTTACAGTAGGCATTTAAATATTGTTTCATAAAATGTCTATAGGGAATGTTGGGTTACTTTTTCTTGGGAATGCTAAGAAGATCTGTGAAAGTTAGGTGCTTGCATGTGTCCTGACCAGACCAGTGGATGCATACACAGGGAAGGGAAACTGGGACTGCAGGAAGAGACAGTCTACAGATAATGAAGGGAAAGCTCTGTGATCAGATCTGTCAATATAGATAATTCCTGTTTATCAAACCCCATCTGAAAGGCAGCTTAAAATTATTAGGCCATGGAAGTGTTTGCTGTGAATTACAGCTAAGTGAACTGCAAGTGAAAAAAAGGATAACCAGATTTTTTTCTGTACGTTGTGCATTTTCAGGTACCAAAATAACAACCTCCTCACACTGATTCAGGATGAACTGTAAGTACTATTTTGAGCAGCTTTGGATTTTCTTTGTAAACTGTTCTTCCAGTACTACTTACAGTATAATTATTGCCTATCCAGCAATACCAGAAATAAGAATGTCTTATGCAATGCCTTTTTCCTCTGGGGACAATGTGAAATGGTATTCAGAATAGTACCAAGGCACTTACAGGAAAAAAAATCACATAGTAATCAAGGGTGGAGATAAGGGGGAAAAACACCCCACCCCAAACCTTAAATGGAATTTATGTAAAACAACCTGGAATATATCAGACCTATTAAAAAAAACTCAAGGAAAAACATTTAAGCCATTGTAACTAAATAAAAAAAGCCAGTAGATGGCATGAGAGACCTTGAGATTCGACATAAAACTCAGATGGTCACTAATAGCTACTCCTGCAACCTTCTGAGCTGTCTCTGGTTTTAGCCCTAACTACTGCATTTGCTGGATTCCTGAGGTTTCTTATTCATCAGCTGCACTTAGATCCACACAGCACATTTATTTTTAGGGACAGCTAAAGTTCATTTAATAACTCATTCAAACATGCTGAGTAAAAGCCTGGCTCTGTTGAGATTAACCATTGGTTTCAGTGGGGTTAGAATTGAGGATTTTTTTTTTTTTTAATGCTCACACTGTGGAGCTGGCATTTCATTTCCAGGAAGGGTCTGGTATTAGTGGTTTTGTCCTTTCCTATCACACTGCAGCTCCTTTCTCTGGAGCAGAATGATCCTGCTTTCCTGAGACTCACTGTGTCATTTAAAATTAGTGAATCAATAGAGCCAGGTCTGGTGGACAAAAGGTTTGTTGTCTTTGTCTAGGATACAAAGGCTGTGTCTCCAACAGCCTTTTTGCCTATCTGTCTGTAATAGCACCATCCAATTCTAGGCTTTTAGGAATAATCCACTAAGGTATAACCAAAGCTGACCATGAACAAATTAAGTATATTGTTTTGATTTTTTCCAAATGTATAGTTATTTTACAGTTGGATGAATCTGAAAATGAAAACCTTCAACTTAGCAATAAAATATACTCATGTGGTTAGGAGACCTAGTGGAAAAATTTACTTTTCATTTCTAGAATCACTGAAGAACTTGCAAAAGACATATGGGACTATAAATTCATAAGCATTTCTGACTCCATCAAGTAGGTAAGTAGTCATATCTTTCTGATGCAGAAAATGAGACACTGAAGAAGTCCCCAGCCTCATGCAAAACCACATTACAGAGCTGCAAGGGCAGGATTAGGATGCAAGCCTGGCTTATGCTTAGGTCTGCATCTTTTTTCTGACACTTTAAAAAAAAAAAATACTGGAGTACCATAATTGCAAGATTATATTACTTGGTTACTGCAGTAAAGTCCAGAATTCATTAATACATCCAATCAAGAAGCACTAGGAATGAAAAGTAGAATGCATAAAAGCTCAGCCTGTGCAGTACACATTTCAATACTCAGTTGGGTACATAGTTTTGGCTTGCTTTATAAGATAGGACAGGCATGATTTCCAAATGAGGTTTAGATCTGGACTGCAGCTATTCTCCCAGATGGGTTGGAAATGTCTGTGTGGTGCATTAGGAATTCCAGAAGGGCTTTTTCACACTTGTAAGGCTAATGTTCTTAATTCCTTTGGCAAAATGAGCTGGTTCTAAGTCTTGCTTTGCTGTGTACACTACCATCCTCAGGCTTTTCTAATGTTCATTACATTGTGATTTTACAGCTGCAGTGAAGCCTTTCAGGCAGTCAAAGGCATTCAGCTGTCTCAGCAAGAGGGCACTAAGGAACAGGAGCTGGACAGAAAGGAAAGCTGCCCCTTAGCAGTGGAGATGTGAGCTGTGTCCTGCCCACGCCCTGTGCAGAGCACAGAAAGGTCTGTGCCTGGGCTTTACCTGCTCCCCCTGGGCTGAGCCTGCACCCCAGCCCAGGCTGCAGTACTGGTGGGGTGATGGTGAGTGAATTCCCTGCCCCAGGAGCAGAATTTTTTCTCTTACTAATGGCTCTTTGCTGTTACTAAACCCCTGTTTTAGTAGTTGAGCATGAAACTTCATTTTTCTTCTCCCCCTACTAACTTTGTCTTATCTGAAGTGGTTGACTGGCAAAAGTTTCTCTTTTGTAAACAAGCGGATTAAAGAGAGAGGTGTTGGATTAAAGATGACAGTCTGATCCTATGAAAGTCAGTGTCAAATCTCCCATAAGCCATGGTGAAAACAATACCAGCAAGAAAAGAACTCTCCAGGTGGAAGACTAGTGTGATTTTAAGGGAAAGTGGAATGCAATATTCTTCATCTCCCCCTTGTCTGAGGCTGTTTTGCAGTCTAGCACTCCTGATGAGTTAGGAAAACACAGCTTTTGTACAAATTGTGAATGCTTTATTAAAAATAAAATCACAGGGCAAGGATTCATGTTACTGGTCTTAGTTTGGAGATCCATGCATGAATTAAAGCTGTTGAATAGAGCACAGGCTATTTGCATATATTCTCAAACACAATACACAGATGAATTAAGGCTGGGGGCGGAGAAAAAGGCAGGTAACTGCCTTTTGCCTTTTTAGGTTATCCCCAGGGGAGAGGCTTGGGTATGCATCAGGATCTGGCTTACTTCTGGAAGTAATGATGTTATGGTTGTACATGGAGAAAAACTGGCCCTTTTCTGAAAGTTGGTGGCAAGCTGCAACTTGAGAGAGAGTAAAAGGAGTACCTTCTTACATTACTCACGCTTCTGCTCTTGAAATAAAAGCACTGTGAAGTGTTATGCTGTAATTGTTCAACTATTTAGTCTTCAATCATCTTTCTGATAGATCAGTTTTTAGTTAGAAAGAAAAGTATTTTCTTTAATGACAGCTTCCTGCCAGGGTTTGGGTTCAGCTGTACCTTGCCCATGCTAAGGCTTCTCTTGGAAGAGTGCTGGCTGCTATTGACTGCTATGGAAAACATACCATGGTTCAGTGCACGGCTGATTTGTGACACAGGGTAAAGAGATATTGTGCCATTGCTTGGGGGTTTGAAGGTGCCTCCTATTCCTGGTCCCCTGGGGTGGGAGGGAATTACCTTTCTGCACAGTGAAAGCTAGCAGATTGACTCTTCACTGGTTAAACACAGTCTGACTGTCCTGCTTGTATTTTATTTTAGCTTTATGATGCTATTGATCTTACATATCTTTCTATATATTGCTTTCCGGAGTATTTGGAATGCTACTTGATGTATTATTGTTCCCAGAAGTTTTTGAAGCCATCATTTTCATAAATATACAATAGGAGATGGTAAGGCAAAAAAAAGTTCCTATTCACACTTTTAGTTAGTTCATGAAGCAACAGCACATCCATTGAAATTTAAATGAAAATGGGGACTGTGTCACACACTATAGCTCTCTGGAAAGCTACAGTGGGAGTCTAGCAGTCCAATTCATTCCTTTGTAGAATGTACTAAGGCTAATGGTCTTGCTGGGAGTAAAATATATTTTTTTGCAGAACGGTTCCAGGAACAGACGTTGCTCTTTACCAGAAAACATAAAAGAAAACAAATGCTTACTGTGTCTTTAGTATGCTAAATATGAAATTCTTTGCACAATGGAATGTTAGCAGTAGCCGTAATCATGTTTTCCTTTCATCACCTAGTGAACATAATTTTAAGAGCGGACTGCTGTAATTATATCTCAGATAAAAGGGAGCAGAATTTCTGTATAATATTATAGTTGGCCTGATTGTTTTGTTGATAGGGAAAAATAAAGAGAGACCGCATGAATACTTATTTAATGAACATATTTATTAAGCAGTGCAGACTGTACATAATGCATTTGACTTTGCAGTAGACTTACTTTCTTCAAGCACCTTTCTTAATATTTTACTACAGCTATTATGTTCCCTCCTTATCTGTCCAGCTATTCAATTATTTGTGTAGTATGTCTATAGCACAATGCCAAAACGTTTAGCTTAACTACAGCTGCCAGTGCAGGTACAATCAATGTCAGCATCCACAGACTCCACAACATCCTCAAATGTAGATTTCTTATCGCTGCTTTTCTGCCATTCCAACAGGCTTACAGCAGTTTCTGTCAGAAGAGTGAAGCCATTGTTAACTAACATCAAGCAAATTAACACATTTCAAAGAAATACTGTTTTGATGGCTGTCAACTCCCTCATCAAGTAAAGAATGAAATCCTGCCCTCACAGCTGACATCTGACTGACTCATTGACTTGGAACAGGATTTTCACCCATGATATAATTACTGTAATGCTTCCCTAAAACCAAAATGAATTACATTTCATGAAGCACAAAGACAAAAGGCGGCTGTGAAAATGCTGGAGGTAGCCTCTGTCAGTGTAAGACCACCACGTACCAACCCACATCAGCAATCACTTCTGTTAGTGCTGCATAGCCCTGGGTATTTCTGCTGATGATTTGTCGAAGTTCATTTCTGAAGGGTAAGCCCTTTGGAGAATTTTCAGAGGTTCATAAACTTCTAATTAAAGTTTCCCATGTATTGTGAAATCTGGCAGAGCATTCTCAGTTGCAGTATTAACCTTACCACACTGCTTTATCAACAGCAGCTTGAATAAGCCATATTCCTTAATGCTGAAATAATCTAAATGGAATAATGATATTCATCCTCCCAATAAATATTCCTAGCTAGTTGGAGGTTTATCATTGCATTGGAAGAATATTAGGATATCCATTTAGATTAAGTTTGTATAATGAGAATGTGTAAAGCTTTCATAATTTTACTTCCATTTGTTTTATTCCTTAGTTGGACAGTACATTTATGACATGCCATCCCTCATCACAGGGAAATATGGACACTGCTGTATGAGTTCAGGTTGCATCAGTCACTTATCTTCTGAAAGGTTAACACTCTCCTTGGCTAAATTACTGTCCCACATTAAGAGCAGGTTTTGCATAATAAACTGGATAATAAATATTTCCCAGAAAGGTGCTGGAGATGCTTTTAAAAATGTATATTGTATTTTCAGGCTGTGAAATGAGAAATGCTGTAAAATGTCTGAATTCTGTTTTTTATATACATTATGTTTCTTACGCTTGACACACTGTGGGTCTGAGCACATTCTTATCCATGTAGGAAATGATTTCCTTGCAAACTGGATTGTGGGTGAGTAACTGATCCCCTTGTGGCATGTTTGAAATATAAACCAATATGTGGACTTGGAGTGATGCCTGCCTCAGTCAAGTTCCTAAGGCCACAGTCTTGATGATTTGAGGACAAAAGGAGAAATTATGCATTCTTGTACTTCATTTTATCCTTGCTCCATTGCAAGTGGGGTCCTTGACAGTGATGGGGTCCTTGAATTTTGAAACAGCAAACTATTGTGTCTGTATTCTCGTATAAAGAGTTGAGAAAAGTTCTTTGTCCTGTGCATGCATGTTCCTAGACTGAGAAAGGTGAAGATTTCTATTGCTTCTGCTGCTTCTCCAAGTCATTAGACAAAGAAAGAAAAAGAATAGTTTTTAAGTGCTGGCCTTGTATTCCTATTGATCTTTAGCCTAAGAAAAAGCAATCAATTTAGCAAGCTAAAGAATGATAAATGGAATCTTTTTCTTCCTCTCTTCCTCCTTTTCTGCTTCTTCTTCAGGGCAAATAAACAAACAAACATACAAATAAATAAATAAGGTCTTGATTAGAAGTATTGCAAGCAGACTCTCCAGTCTCTGATTCAGTAAATGAACAAGAGAAGCCTGCAGTTTCTCTGAAAGCAGCACTGGCTGCAACAACTAACATCTTTTTTTTCTGATTTTCCTCTTTTCTCAAACTGTTTTGTGAGAGAATGAGACAGCTTTATTATAGCCTAATATTCTAAGGCAGTGAGTGGTCTGGGGTTATGACACTTCAGAGATACGGACTTGGATACACAATAGAAATCTGTGAAACATGGATATAACAAGATTTTGGAAGGATTTTTGTAGAGGGTGGGTTTTTCTATTTATGAAAGAATGCATCCTATCTCATCTCAGGGAGCCATCAGAAAACTATTAACACTCTCTCTGTGCTACTTGTTGAATAGACTGTTGCAGATATTTGGCTATTGCAGAGAGATCCTCCCTGCTTTCCTGGGCTGATTCAGCACATTGCAGATATTAGCAACACAAGCAAAGTGCAGAGTTCTACACAGATGTTTAAGTTCAGACATAAAATACCCTGTCCTTTCCAGCACTGCTCAACACTGGGGTGCATTGGCTCCAGTGAAACTACACTGGATTATCTCAACTAACAATGGATTTGGCCAACAATGGTTAACAGAGAACAAACCACTTCAATAGATACTTCCTAATGGTAGGGTTCCCTGTAAGCTGTATAGATAATTAATTAAAAGACTTAGGAAAGAATGCACCAGAAATATCTGTGTGTTCCAGGTTGGATTCTCCTTTCATGATTACATAACTTCATTGTGAAACTGTATTAGACAGTGCCTCATATCCTGGTATAAATGAAATGAGAAAAAAAGCTTGTGGTTTTTTGTTTCTTCTTTTTTCTCTTTTTCTTCCCTCTTTTTTTTTTTTTTTAATCTGGGGTATGAGTATGTGTGTATAAAATACCTTAAAAACCAAACCATTTTCTGGAACAATCTAGAGAAACTTCCAGCAATGTGGTTTTGCTGATGAATTGCACAGTGGCATAGCATGGCAGTCTAACTACAGCACTCATGTCACACTACCTGACTGACTTTCAATTGCCTCGCCTGCCCTGGTCTACACAAAATTGCAGGCTGCAATGTACATGAAAGGACTCAGTGTTGCTTATCTCAACTTTATGGAGATCCTGAAGACATGACAAATTTTATTTTGTGATTTTATTGATCGCTGCTGCCCCTTTTACCTCCTCAAATGTTTTTCTCAGATGATGCTACCTGCCATCACCTAACCTAGCTTTTAGCTGGCCAGCACTGTCAGCAGTTATAGCAAATAGTAATGGGATTAAAAACAGCAGCTCAGAGAGGAGCCAGAGCAATACAGGTCTGTGCACGGCTGTGCTGTGCTTTGTTCTTTCGAGTGCTCTGACAGCTCCTGCAGTACGTGACACACAGAGGGAGAAAAATACTGTACCTTTTGGGAAGCAGTGGAAGCCAACCTTTACTGAAGCCTTTTCGACTGGAGTGCAGTCTTTCATACATTTCAGTACTGGGTCAACAGAGTAGCACGTAGATTCCTCTCCATCAATAGTGGGATTTCGATTCAGCTTCACATAACTGCGCTGCAGCTTGCACCCTAAGAGGAAAAGGAAAGGTAGTTAAAATTGTAGAAATAAATCCCAATCGATCCTTGCAAAAATAAAGGTCCATATTTTCTCTTCAGCTTTTATTAAAACACAGGTATCTGACAAACCATTTTCACAGTGGTGAGGTTATCAAGATAGGACAATAATAAGTTGAGGAAAGAGTCTGAAAGGGGAGCTATTTTTAAAATCTAATTTCACAATAGAACTCAAATGGAATCATGTATACTCAGTTTTTTTAGAACTACATAATACACAGAAAATAACCTCTCATGTCTGAAAGCTATTAAGAATAGATACTGAGAGCACAATGGCTACTTCATTGCATTAAGAAAAATGTCAACCGTAGTGAATGGATAAAAAAAGGGCAGCATTTATTTAATAGCAACAAGGATAATTTTTGTATTGGATGATTTTTATAATGCTGCAATTATCTCACTAGAAAGGTATAATGTAACTTAACAGGATCCCAGCTACGACTCTGTTTCCTGACACACACGTCAGTATAATTCTGCTGCCACTGAAGTCAAGGAGAAAGCAACCATTAACTTCAATAAAATTATTTCAGGTCCAACGTAAATGGAGACCTACCAAACAAAACTGTATTGATATTTTGGGAGTCTAACATTGTTTCTCCAGCTGCTTGTGAGATGACACTCTTTACTGTAAGAGTAGTTCTAAATATTTTCCTGAGATTGCACTCTCACATGGTGCAGAACAAAAAAGGAATTTTATTTGCACTTTGGAAATTTACATGAGGGTAGGATCTGACACTGTATTCACAGTCTGCACCTTGTGTGGTGAAATTAAGTCTGCAGACAACAGCTGAAACTGTTTTGATACAATGGTGAAAATCACACTTTTTTTTTTTTTTTTCCAGGAGCAAGATTAGGGCTGATTTTGCCTCTCAAGAAAAAAAGCTACTCAGTGTAAGGAAAAAAGCCCAATTATTTAACATTGAATTGCACATGAGACAAAGACTTTTGCTGGAGAATATATTCTCTATATTCACAAGCAGTGCTTTAAACAGTCAGTGGTTAATAAAATGGGTACACATGGCTATTGAAATTTCTAAGTAAAAGGTATCCACTGCTTTAAAAAAACATTTTCTTGCTCTTGGCAGGGGAAAAGTGAAATCATAATCTATCCAAGCATAGAGTTTTTCCAGATCCACTCACCCCCAGAGCAGGATTCTTCGAGCAATACCCATGAATGAACAAACGCAGAACAGCTGTGTGCCAGCCTATGGTTTGGCATGAGGAGCTCATTTTCCTTTTCTCTGTCATTATTACCACAAACTCCACAGGTCTTTCCTCTCATCCACGAAGCAACCGTAACCTGCAAAGCAGCACATCTTTGTAGTGGGTGCTGAAGTGTTGGTCTGTCACACTGGCAAGCAGTAGGCAGAAAGGAAGCAGTAACCTTGAGAGTAAGTGCAGTACCTTAAGATTTACACCATCAAAAGTCACCTGCTTCAGCCCGAGTTCTGGAACTTCCACAGCAACTGTGTTTTCATTTTTATAAATTTTGACATTGCCTGTAAAAAAGATGGTGAATCATACAGTGATCATCTTAAATTAACAGAGAAACTGTAACACAAAACTCACCACGATGCATTTTCCTTCACAATGATCATTTTGCTGCTACAGTTAAATATGTATATTTAAGTGGAGAGGAAAAACAAAAATAGAAGAAATAATATATTTTCAAAAATATTCCACTGCTGTTACCTATACTTGGAACTGACTTCTGTATCTAGTGTGCTAAATTTTGAGATGATAATGACAGTGGTGGTGCTCCAGCTAAATGTCTGAACTAAAGCATCCCTCTGTGACTATAACATGAACTTTTTTCTGAACAACCACCAAGCTGGGTATATTATAAGAAAGGGCTTTATTCACCTGTCATTTATGCTGGAGGAGTAGAAATAGGAGTGTATATACTATAAGAAACATGAACATAAGTCACTACAAAACTTAAGAAAGTAGTCTTTAGTTTTCTCTTTGAATTAATTCTATTGGTGTTTTCTGTACACTGAGATCTTCCTGTGAAATGTATCAAACCTTGACATTTGGTTCCAAGGTCAGTCCTGGGAAACTGGGTTTCACAGCTTACCTTTTTCATACTCAGAACCTCCACTGTGTGATAGAACTTGTTCTTCATTACATGCCACAAGGAGAGATGAATTTGAGGCGGGACAGATTGTGATGTTCCTTCAAAAAAAGCAAAAATAAAAGATAATAAATTAGCGGTTAATTTAAAATATGAAAAGTATAGATATTTTTGACTATCTGAATTTGAATGAATGAACAAGCAGTTTTCTTTCCAAATTGCAAAATTCATTGGGACTGTGGGCTTTAATATTCAACCTTTAAAGAAAAGACAGCATGGGGAATTAGGGAGCAAGCTATCAGATATTGGTGGCTGTGGAATTCAAGACAAGAGCAACTACACCACAGAGCCTCAGACAAGGATTCCTTCTGGAAATTCTATCTTTCCCCATATGTCTTATTAAAAACCAGTTTCATCTAAAAACTAGATATCTCTTACTCCCAGGGTAACTCCCTGAGAAACTTCGTACATAATTTCTAAGCCTCAGTATAAATCACACTTACGCTGATGTTGTATTTATGTGAACCTCTCTTGAGAAAGATTGAGGATCAACCTTCCTTGTAGTAATGATGAACTTTGGGTATTCAGTACAGTCTTGTACCACCACCAGGTTGCAGCTTTTATTGAAAGAATATGAATGGCTCACACGATCAAATGTTTTGAAATCTCTCTCCCTGATTTCACACGTGGCTGCAAAACAAAATCACAAAAGAAATGGCAGATGTGACCACTGTATGTGTTGCTGTGAAGTACTGAAAGACACCTCTATGAGATTGAACTACCCAGCAAACAGGAAGAAAACTTCACCTCCTTGGCAGAAGCCAGTGTCCGTAAGGACATGAGAACACTACAAAATAACTACCTGCTGTAGATTTTACCAGTATTGATTTTGATTGGGTGCCAAACACAAAATTCAAGCTAACAGGGATGAAAATGTACAAAATTCTTGAGAAACTGGATGCCATAACAAACTGTGATAAAAACACCCCATTTCTCACAGGAGTGCTAGGAGAGACTTATGTGGCTCCTTTTTGAATAAAATAAACTGAACAGAAAATATGTGGACTCTCTTGTGCCCATCACCTGATGCCTCAATGCAGAGCTGGCACCTTCTCAGGAGGGGCAAAGACAACCTCTAGTCCTTGAAGGCAGGAGGGATTCCCAAACTCTGAGTGTTTACAGCAGTTTGAAGCCTCCTCATTCACCTGCCAAAAAACCTGCTTCTCTGTGAGGGAACGACCTGCTGGAAGCAGGGCTACAGATGCATGCTATGCTTCCCTGTAAGACCATTAGAAGGAAAGGCAAGGCCCAGCCATGGCAGAGTATGGATCCACACACATCGCTTATTCATGAGACAAACATATAAGTAACATTTACATTGATCTTCTTGTGCTATTTGTGAAGCTATTTCAGGAAATAAATTCCAGGCAGTGATATCTCGAGTCTCGTAAGCTGGAGATGGGCCTAAGGGCAGAGTGAATGGCAATCGGGATCCCTGACAATAAAATGTTACCTGAAAAAGCAGAAAGGAAAATACATTAAGATAAATTGAACCATATGCTCAAGATATGACTGCAAAAAACCCCCACTCTTATCTTGGAAAAAAACCCCTTGAAGATGCATTTCTGCAATTGCAGTTGTGTTAGTCTCAGCAGAACGAACGTACCCTAACCTTCAGCTCTTGTGAGAAATCATCATAATCTCTTCTAGCCATACTTGACTTTTTGAGAAATTGTTAAGAACATTGAAAAGTAACTGATAGAGATGAGCTTAAGTGATAGTTGAGTGACTTCTTAAAAAATAAGTTAACAAGTTGAGTAACTGAGATGATGGATGTGTTTGGAAAAATGAATCTCATCCATTAGGGGCTGAAAACTGGCATGTTCAGCATTGGGGTAAGATCCTTCACTGTAGCTACAAATTATATTTGCCAAGAGAATCAAATGAATGCCTAATGCACTGACTTCCTCATGATCACATATTAAAGATCCTGCAGTACTGAAGCATTGTGGTGGGTTAAAGGCACACAAGTTTCTGTGTATGAAAAGCTAGCTTTTATTAATTTGCCAGAGATCCACAGGTGAAATTATTCAAAGAGGTGCATAGGAATTTGGTGGATGAGGACCAATTAATTAGTGGGACTCTGCAGCCCAGGCCTGTGCAGGCTCCTGTGAGAGGGTGACTGCTCCAGTTTGGTCAGAGCAGAGTTGCATGTGTGGCTTGCTCAGAGCAGTCACATCCAGCGTGGTTACTGCAGATGTGGGGCTGGAGTGCCAACACACACAGGTGCTGTTTGTGGCTGCAGCAGAGTGCAAATTGTTCTCAAGGCTCCCTCCATCTGAGACCCTCGTTCAAGAACTAGTCAAACTGGGTAAAAATGCATGAAGGTGTGAGTGCAGAGCAGTCATACTTGAGACAATTTGGCCTCACTGCTGTTCTCAGAATGCAAATAAAGTATTGGACTACAGAGCCTGATTTTCAACTTCTGCACTGGGCCAAAGCAGCACAAAATCGAGGGAGCTGTTGTATGTATTTGAACACCCACCTCATATAGTCAGGTATATAGGAAATTCTCTAAAAGGGAATGTTTTGCTTTTTGTTTCTTTAGGTTAATTATCAAAACGTTCTAAGTTGAAAATCATTCAACGTAAGGAAAATGAAAATAAAAATGTAATGTACCTCAGGAGCTTTAATTACTGTATCAATTGTTCGTGGAGATGTTGCAGCTGCTCTTACTACAAATTCATGAGATGGATTTCTCTGGTGTACTTCTGAGAAGCCCAACAGGAGTGCTGCACCAGGAATGTATTGCATGAACCTAGAGATAAACAAGGTGTTACAAACTCAGGTGCATGAACAAAAGCACACACGGGATGGTGAGGACTACTGGCACTGGCAGATCCAAAAACTTAGGAAAAAATTGAAGAACTGAAAAGCTGAGGAAATATTACTTTGGTTCAAATTAAAAGGTTTATTTTATTGAGAAGAAACACTGGTTTTATTTTGCCT
This sequence comes from Haemorhous mexicanus, assembly GCF_027477595.1. Classification (NCBI taxonomy): domain Eukaryota; kingdom Metazoa; phylum Chordata; class Aves; order Passeriformes; family Fringillidae; genus Haemorhous; species Haemorhous mexicanus. Next base: position 12,458,720 of record NC_082349.1, read on the forward strand.
ATTTAAAATGGTTATTTTTTGAGACTGAATAGAAGAATATTTTAAAACAAAAAGGCATTTTGAACTGAAATAGAAAATAATTTAATATGGAAAATGAAATCAAGCATACTTTTTAAATATTTGGAGGCTAACATTTAATACAAAACTTGTGGAAAAACTAGAACACACTCATAAAATACTTGTGTACCACTGAATTTGTGGTTACCATCCAAGCACTGCCCAGACAAGTATGTTTGGGTTGAAAAATTTCATTCAATTCTTTCAGTGTTTTAAACAAGCCAAGTAGGGTAAAAAAGTAAAATAAAAATAGGAAATAAAGAATTACATACGCTGTGCTTGTCTTTTTAATCCAGGATGGAAGCTTTCCCCATTGCACCTTCAGCTGTGCAGCTGGCTTCCTTGCCAGTTGTCCTGTGGTAGCCACTGCTTCTATCCTGTAATCCTGGCACTCCTTGCCCCATCTCAGTCTGGCCTTTGTAAACAGGGAAACAGTCACCCAAAGTTCAGAAAAGAATCCCAGAATGAATCTTCAACATTTAAAAATGCAAAATTTTCTTTCACCAATTTTTGCATTGATCCTTCATATTTACAATTTTTAAACAGGCTCACAGAGAAATTTTGACTTGTTCATGCAAAAGTTGAGGCATAGTAGGAAAAAAGTTTTCTGGTCTGTGCAGAACTACATACACATGTTCCTGTCTCAAAGCAGACACTGAAACATGTTGAGATTTCCTTAGATGTGGTAACTTCTTAATCAATATGTGTTTTCTCCTAGAAGAGGACTGGACTATAATTTCTCTTTGCCTTTTCCAAGACTTCCTGATTTGAACCCACCCCACTGAATATCATGCTGAAATTGTTAATGGCAGCTGCAAAAAGCAGAGGTTTATAAATTGTTGCACAAGCAATTGTTCCAAAAAGCTCATGGGAAGCACAGCACAGGGATATGCAAAAAAAGTAAGGATCTTTTCCTTCATTTATGATGCTCTTTTTGGCATCAATCTGTTAGCCAACTTTGCTTTTTCCATCTTTTCATATAAATCCTAAGAAATACAATGAAAATATATTTGAGTTATGAGTCTTTTGAAATCACAGAACAGTCTGACTTGGAAGGGACCGAGAAGGATCATCCAACCCCGTCCAGAAAGAGTTCAGCTCCTGAGTGAGTGGCCCATACAGAGATCAAATCCAGTGTTATCAACACCATGCTCTAAACAGCTGAGCTAAACTTGGGGTCAATAAATTATATACAGAGACCTAGGCAGATTCCCAGACAAGAAAACTCATAGTAGAACAGATATTAAATAGTGATGAAGTCAATTTTTCAATTTTTTTAATGCTTCTACTGGTTATATTTTGATTTATCTTGAAAATCAATATTTTTTGCCAGAGTTTGAAGTGTGTATTTTTTTTTTTCTATTTTCTATTTTAATGGTGAAATATTTTCTGAAACTTCCCAGACTTTATAAAACATTTCAAAAGATGTATGCCTCTCCTGTTTAATACTCTTAATCAGCAGATTCTCTGTGCCTGCTCTGGGCTTTGTGAATGTCCCTCTGTGCAAAGCTGCCTGGGCACTTACCTGTGCTTTCAGAGGCAGTATCACAGCATCAGCACACGCTTTCCAATTGGTTTCAGCCAGCTGAACCACAACTAGTTGCACATCAACTTTGGCAGCATCAGAACGAACATATGCTGTGGCTTGATAACCTTGATTTCTGCTGTCACTCCTGACTGCCTGAGCCACGATGGTGATGCCAGGTGGAATCACGTCTCCCAGGAAGTTGCGCTGAAAAAGAGCCCCCGACCATCTGTGTTTAAGGATTCCTGTGTACTCACCAGAGAGCCTGCAGTCCAGCTAGTGTGCACTGATAGCAGGCAGCAGCCCTTGTCCTTCATCACTCTAGTTTGCAGTACATATTTCTGTGTCCAGAATAGTTAAGGATGAATTTAGTTGGAAACTTAATTATTCAAAATTGTAATTATTTTGATGAGGCATCCAAGATGCTTCCAAGATATCTTTGTGCATACAGCAAGGTTTTGTTCATTATGGTAATGTTTCAAATAGTTGCCCACAATGTGTTCTAGAGACATTCAGAGTAATATACACATTCACAACATATTTTACTACACTACAGTTTCCTCAAGCCAATCAAATATTTTGAAATCCTGCTTAGCAGCAGAATTCCCCATGACATTGCCTGCATTTGCAGAGCTATTTGTTCTATTATTATGTAGATACCTTTATGCAGTGCAGTTATAGAATACTGTGTGCATAATAAAGGTAAAGGCAATCTGTGCTTAATGGGCCTTCACATTTACCAATCAGTAACGTCCATGGAAAGTCTGATTTTAGTTATACTCTGCATGCACTAATGACCTCCAGTCTACATTTAAAAGTAATTAGGCAGACTTATTTATTTCTTCCTCATTTTTACCTAAAGCAACTGATTTTGTATTCTGGGCTTTCACAGGAAAAAGAAAATTATTTCCTCTTTAACTCACAGCCACATTCCCTTCAACATGTATAATTTCCAAATCCAGGCTTTTCCATACTGCAAATACCTTCAGAAATGAAGGAAAAGAAACAGACAAACCTGAGCACAAGGGGATTTGAAAAAATAAAAAAAGAGTTTTTTTGCGGGGGGAAATATCTCAATGAACTTTGGCTTTCAGTTTACAGACTTTACTTTTTGTGTCCCTCCTGAGCCTAATGCCTGGCTAGTGCCATCACATCTTAGCCCCTGCTCAGCAACCAGCTAAGCCTGGCTGCTCTGGGTACCACACAGGGTTGTACCTCACGTGTCTGGCTGGAGCCATGGCTGTGGTTGTGGATGCTGACTCTTTTCCTCCTCCTGGAGTTGTGGCTAGAATTTTCTCCATGGTGGTGGTGGTGGCTGCTGCTGCTGCTGCTGCCACTGCTGCTGCTGCTATTTCTGTGGCTGCTTCCCAGCTCAGAAGAAGATGATGATGATGAGCTGCATGATCCTTTATGATCTGGATGCTATGAAATAAAAATAGGTTAAAAATCTAGGAGGTAGCCTCTAGTTTTACTGTGTAAATATCAAAATCAGAGCTATAAGCCTCCCTTTATAGGTAACAGACTTGGACATATCTAGAGTGTTATTTTTATTTCCATATACAGACATGAACTATGTTGGGTTGGAATGTGCCTTGTATCCACCTTGACATCTCTGCTGAAAAAAAGACTGCATGGATACTGATTGCAAATAACAACACCACACTCTTTGGGTTTAATGCTAGGGAAAATTAAAAGTGGCATTTCATAAGTGGTCAAATACATCCATATCCAGAAAAGGAAAGATAATACAATTTTATGAATAACACTATAAATCATCTTCCTTTTCATATGCAGGATATATAATAGCTGTACAGGAAACACCTACAAAAGCCACTCCATTATCACCATTCTAATATATGCTAAAAATTCCTGTGCCATAATGTGTGCTGAACCTGGTTTCTGAAAAAATCTGTGTAATGATTTTGCCATGGCTGCCTAAGGACTGTGAACATAACTATTCCCATTGGAAGGTCCCACTGTTTTGTCATTCCCCCATGGTCTTTGTTAACCTAGTTTTGGCTGCATTTGTGTGTCCTGACCCAAATTAGAGAATTGCAAGTGCTGCAACACCAAAAGGATGAAGTGTAATAGCTAATTAGTAATAAATCTGCTTTTTTTGTTCATTATAAATATTGATATTGGGGTTTATGGAGAGGTTAATGGAAATGGCCCAAATAAAGCCCTTCAGTAACAGGTTTGATCACATCAACTGCAGCTACCATGGCAATGTGCACTTGAATTAGGCACCTACCCAATGGATGTGAGCAGACTTGAAACGGAGACTGTATACTTTTGGAAGGTGATATTCCTGCAAAATTCAAAAAGAAGTTATTACCTACAGGTCAGTCAAGATCACCTCCCAGCAGAAGTCAAAGTATTAGACATCTTACCCATTCTGTGGAAATGTGACTATTGCCACTGTGAGCTTGGGACTTGCCACGGTTCATCTCAGCTCCTTGGTCAGATTTGCTGTGCCAACGGGAAGCACCAGTGCTTTCACTGCTGCTGCTGCTGCTGCTACTCTGTGTTTTAGGCTTCTGCTCATGGACACTTCTCTCTCCTTCAGCAGCGCTGGCAAGTGGAAATGATGTGGTCTTGGACTGCTTCTTAGCCTTATGCTTTATACCAGATGCCTTGCTACTGCTGCTGCTACCTGCACTGCCTCTGGTACTGCCTTTGCTGCTGCTACTGCTGCTTCTGCTGCTCTGGCTGCTGATACCACTGCTTCTGCTGCTCCTACTGCTGCTGCTACTCCTACTACTACTACTGCTGCTTTTGCTACTCCTACTACTACTACTGCTGCTTTTGCTACTGCTGCTCTTGCTGCTACTACTGCTGCTCTTACTGCTACTACTGCTGCTCTTGCTGCTACTACTGCTGCTGCTCTTGCTGCTACTACTGCTGCTCTTGCTGCTACTACTGCTGCTGCTCTTACTACTACTACTACTACTACTACTGCTGCTCTTGCTGCTACCACTGCTGCTCTTGCTGCTACCACTGCTGCTACTCTTACTACTACTACTGCTGCTGCTCTTACTGCTACTACTACCGCTGCTACTGCTATCACTACTACTGCTGCTTTTGCTGCTGCTGCTACCACTACTGCTGCTGCTGCCACTGCCCCCAAATGGGTAGAACTTTTTTGCTTTGTCTTTGGACTGCCCTGCTTTCAGATTTATCTGGGCGCCTCCCTGTGATGCTCTATCATCAGAGTCGCTGCTGGAGGGGCTGCTCGTTGCACTCTCAGCACTTCCACTGGCGCTGCTGGCACTGGATGATGAGCTCCTGTATTTTCTTGTCCCCTAGTCAAGGGTAACATTGAAAAAAAAAATATTTTTCTGTGTTCCTGCAGAATGGCATAAGTAAAATCAGATGCAGACATCTCTGAATCTCTGCTGCCTTAGAAGACAAGGTGTATGCTTGATAACATCTGTGCAACACATCACAATAATTCAAAGGCAATTTCATAATAATGTGTTAAACCCACACCTAAAGCAGAACACCCCAAACACTTTTGTGATAAAGAGCGTGCAGCAGTTGTTGGCCACACAATGACATGTAACTGGTATCAGTAATGACAATGCTGTAGCTGTCACTGTCTCAGGGCAGGTTGTGTAGTTGGTGTCAGAGTGTTTTGCTGCAGTTGCAGTAGCTGTAAATAACAGACTACTTTTTGGCCAAACAACAGCTATTTTATCTCTTACAAGAGATTTTCAGAAAAGCATGCAAAACCAACCTGCTCCTTCTAATGTCTTTCACTTGCAGAAAGGATGAGTGCAAACAAAAGACCTGCCGAAAGACTTGTGTATCCAAAAGTCTGTCTTTATTTTCCACTTTGGCATAACATCTAAACAAAGGAAGCTACTTAGTAGAAGGAATAAAAATAAGCTTTGTGTAATGTCTCCCACAAATTCAGAAGTGGAATTTCGCAGCAGTACCTGATCATCAGTGTCAGCAAGGATTTTCTTCACTTTTTTAATTGCTTCTTTTCTGGAAGATGCTTGTGCCTCTGGATCTTCAAATGTTACTAGACGTACCATTTTTGCAGGAGCTTGGTCTCCTGCTTGAATTGTGACTTGTATTTTTTCAATAGGTGCCTCAGTGGAAACTGAAATTGCATGACAATTGGTATTATTGTTACTATTAGCAACCAAATGAGAGAATAAGCCAATTTCACCATAATTTATTTAGCCATTTTCTCTCAAATATAAATGTTCAGTGATTATTATCAGTATTGAGCAATTTTGTTAAAATTTTTCTCTAATAGCTAAAGCACTTAATGGCAAACAAATTTTAAAATATTACCATGATACTGGATTCTTTTCAAGTCAATAAACAGAATGATCAGCAGATTTAAGCCAAGTGAATTGGATTGTTTAAAGAGATAAACCATGGGTTAGAGAATTAAATGTCAGACAGGAATTGAGGCTTAACTCTTGAATGCAAAGAATGGCCCAATGGTTAGGCCATTAGTTTGATACTTAGGAGACCTAGATTCAGTGGCCTGCTGTGCTTTTATTTCTTATGATCATGGATTAAGACATTAAGGACTAGATCCTGGCAGGGTTAATCCATAATTCCCTTTTAGAGTCTGGGTTTTAGAATGTAGCTACAGGACACTGCATCAGATCTGTTGCCCATGTCCAATTGCTTCGTGCTTGCATCCCAAATCCAATGATTCAGGATGCATCAGACACACTCTGCAGGCACAGATCAGCTCTGCTTGACGCTGGCTACGCTGAGTGACATTGCTGGGAGAGCTGGGAAATTGCTGCTCAGGCGGCTGGGGGAGAAATGGATTCCTGCTGTGAGCATAGACTGTTGCCAATACTGGCTGGCCTGGCTCTTCTAATTGTAGATTTAGTGGTACTTAAGATGCAAAAAATATATATGCACATATACATCTGTATCCATCTATATGTATGTGTGCGTATGTACACACCTCCACCCACTATTTTCCCTTTTGTGCCCACTTGTATTTACCTGGCTTGAAGCTGATCCTCAGGGCATGCTCTCCAACCAGGTAATAAAGAGGCAAGTTTTTGATGAATGCTGCGTGCACGCTTCTCTTCTCAATGCACACTTGAACTCCAAACGTACTCGCATTGAAGCACACGGACTGAACAAATGGCTCTTTTTGGGAAGAGGAGCGTCCAGAAGAAAAGGGATTTCCAGATGAAACATCCTCTGCAGACTGTCTGCCCTATTAGATAGCACACACGTCAAGTGAAGTCAGGCAAAAAGGAGAGTAATTGCCTGCATGTTATGCATCATATTTTGGTAACAGTACCTGTACTCTGCAGGGGGAATTAACCAGTTTATTTTAGATACAAAGGCAGTGACATAGAACAACTTGGTTTTTAAGTGGAAAAAATTATCATTTGAATGGGTTGATTAGACTACCTACTGTAAAAAGAGCTTCAGGTTGTAAGAATGGGAAATGATACCACAAATTAAATCTAAATATTAAATTTTGTTTTCCTGGAATATTAGACAGTATTAACAGGTTCTTGATAAAACTGAGTGTGCTTTAGACCGACTGCAGCTTTTCCATTTGATTTTTGACATGTCAGAAAACAGAACTTTCAACTATGCCCACAAAAATTCTGACTGAGCTGAGGTTTAACATGAATGTGACACTATATCAATTAAATGGTCAAAACATATAATGTATTAGAAATTTCCACTAAAAACTATGTCATTTACATGTAATAAGCAATCCTTAGAGAAGAACAAATTAAAATTAATTAAAATTGGAATCAAATCCATGAAATGAAAACTATGATTTCCTGAAGCAATGAAGCAAATACCTAAAGACACAATAATCACAAGATTTTGTTTCACATATAATTCATGTTTGCAATTAGTTTTTTTATGCAGTTTATCATGTCTCACAAGATTCCAGCCTTGCATGAACCCTACCAAAAACCTGGAATTTCTAGTGACACTGAGAAATGCTCCACTCAGTGCCATTTTACAGTTGCTGTTCATTTAAGAATAACTGTGGAGTGCCCAGTGTTCAGGAAGGGCAGCACAGCTGCACAAAGCAGAAGAAAGCTTGTTCCAGGATATTGGGAACTGCTCTCACTGATAGCACGTTTGTCTATTGACATCTCCATAGGAAAGTGCTGTTCTTGTCCTCTGTTCATCTCTTCTTTTATCTGAAAACCCTTCAGAGTTGCAGGATAACAATGCAACCAGAACAGGACAGCATATTCCTGCCTCTGTCAGTCTGAATGAATTGTCACAGCGACGCCTTCACAGCACTGCCCAGCTTAGAAAGCCTGTCCTGGCTTTTAAGGAAACCTGGCTCAGGAAGTCATGACACAAACTGCACTCCATCTTCGAATCAGGATGCTTACAAGCATTAAATTTGGCTCTATAAGTCGAGCAGTGGAGCATCTTGTGGAACACCTGTGACTGCCCCAGGAATGTGACGCTGCCATAATGGTTGCGAAGTATTTTAAAGATTGTGGGCCTGTAGATGGCAGTGCAAAATTAATTACCAAAGAAAATGCTTTTGCTTTAACTAAGTGTTGCAAGCTTGATGTATTACACTCCAGATTTTAAAATAATGTTACTATAGGGCTATTTGTGTTATTAGATTGAACCTGACTTATTTGAGTGAAGCAGCATTGGTCAGAGATGAATTGTACTCTTCCCCATAGAGAAAAGTAATGGTTCCCTACTGTTTAAAAGCCCAAAAAAGAATAGTCAGACACTACATCATTTACCCCAATGTTATCAGTCTCGCCTGATGCAGAATCGGAATTGAAGGACGTCTTCATTATATCAGGCACTGCTTCAGGTAAAAGAACTGGAGTCATCTTACTAGCAGCCAAATCCCCAATATTTCGTGTAACAGCAAATGTCTTAGACCTGCAGAATAAACATTAGAGGAAACCTGTATTGATAAAGCACTGCTGAGGAACAGACTGGAATAATGCCTTGTAGCTGCACTCAGCAACAAGTATCATTCATTGCAAATTGCTTTACAGATATTTACAGCATCCTTCCTATTGTGTTTTCAAGGACTGCTAAGAGTCAATAAAGACAATCTCAGGGGTAGATAGCCCAGTTAGAATTTTAGAATCATGTGTACAGGTTAAAAACCGTACAGTTGATTTGATCTTCATACTCTAATGCCATGAAAAACAGCATGTTTAGAAGGCTGGCTGTGGATTACATTATTAAATTTTTGAGTCTCCTATTTTGAGCTCCTGGACTTTTAAATTTTTAAATTCATCTTCTGTGTGTTCCCTGCAGTAGCCTTAGTTCTAACTTCTTTTGACATTGTATTTAGAAAAATACTGCCATAACGTCAAAAAACAGCTGGGGTCTGGTGGCTACTGAATGTTGTTTTCCTGTGCAATTTTTATTAGAGCAGAATTGAAGAAAGCAGTGTGAAATCCTGAAACTAAGTGTCTCCAGCTTGATTTAAATTCACTAATACTCATGGCTTGGCCATGACTTGGCAAGAGGTCAAGAGAGTTGAGCAGGAAGGTTAAGAGCCCATTTATGTAAATCTGTTCAGTACATTGTTTCCAGTGTTGTGAATTCTAAGTGTATTAGTCAGGATCCTAGGTAAGTGATAGAAGGTGCAGCATCAGACTGAGGCTCTCATGGCAAAATATCCTGAACCCCTGGCTTCATACCCCACATTCTTCATGGAACTTACAGTGCTGCGAACTCTGAATTTTGTTTTGGGTCAGAGCAACATCTCAAATGCTGGAACGCTTTTGAGAGACAAAAACCTACTTCCCTCAGCTATTAACACCGTGCTAGCTCTGCCTTATTAGCCGTTTATCAGCTAACATCCCTCTCAAAATTCCCCATGTGCTCCTTCTCAAGGATGAAGCTGATCTCTTTGCCCTAGGGCTTTTGTGATCTGCCAGTGGAGGTGGCCGCTGTGACAGTGAATGGAGATGGTCTCAGAATGGTCTCTATTTTAATACAGTCCACACTGTACTAGCCTGAGCAATTCCAATCTAACCTATTTGAAAGATGAATTTGTATTCATTTGATAGCCCTCTCTTCCTCTTGAAGGCTCCTACCGTGCTGTGTGCAATGTAAAGCACACAATTGCTCTTCATGTGGAACACCTCAATAAAACGTGTGTCACCTGTGGGCTTTGTTTTCTTTTCCATCTCTCTCTTTTTTTAGATAAGGACATGACAGCAACGCTCCACGCTGGGTGATAGGAGAACCTTGAAGAATGGAATCTGAAATAAAATATTCTCCCTAACAAGCTGAGGGGATAAAAGAAAATACAAATCAACTTGCATTTCAGATAGCTCATCTGGGTAAAGAGACAAAAAGGGAAATGGTTTTATTTTAATCCCATTCAATAATTCAAATGACCACTGAACTGCAGGCTGGATCTCCAAGCAGAAAGCCCTGGGGTTTCTTTTCCAATTTTTTAAGTATTTTTATGCCAATAGTCTACTCCTGCCACCTAATGAAAGCGAAGGATCGATTCCTCCCTGTTGAGCACAGAGAGCAGACAAATGTAGCTGCATCACAGGTGACACATGTCAGTGTCTGCAGAATCACACGGCACAGTAAAAATAGGCTACAAGAGCCAGCTCTGGTGCTTTAACAAGAAAAAACAGTCACAAAGAAGGCCTAAAGCTATGGTATGAAAGAATCTGTTCTCTCTGATCCCACACAAGGGAGAAAAAATAAAAAGGAGATTTTCCAATATGTATTAGTGCATTTTTTTTTTTGGATGAGAGATAAAGCTATGCTATAATATAAGCCAAACTCACTGCATAGGTAGGGGACAAGCAACTCAGCTGTGTTGGACACACTGATGTTTCAGAGACTGTGGCCTTACATATGTCCCTAGCATGGGGACAGGAGAGCTTAAATGTTTGTTGAAAACAAAAAACAATCAACAAAAAACTATTTTTCCAGGTTTTGAAACACAGTGTGACATCACATGTAAATAAATGAGCAGTGCTCCCCAAACACTCCTTGCTGCCTCAACAAGACCACAGCACATGCTGCCACTTCTGCATTTTCTGCTATACATGGTGTAGCCATGTTGGACAAAGAGATTTCTAATCACCTGGCTCATCTTACAAATAAGAGGCCTCTGTGAAGCAATTTCTGCTTATTCCACAGCTAAAATAAGCAAAAAACCTTATGATACAAGCTCTATTCATGATTATGTGTATACTTCAGTAGGCTGTCATTATGACTATTTGGTATATTAGCAAAGTGCATTCCCTGGCAGCTCTCCATATTTATACTTTAATCACAGAGCTCTAATTTCCCCTGAAATTTATTTGATTTTTACTTCTTGTAATTTTTGTTTAAAAGTATGTTGAAGTAGCCATCTGTAGTATACTAAATAATTATGTTAAAAGAGCCTTAAAAATAACTATTATTTTAATTAAATTTTGATAGGATTGAATTGAAACACATGCTATATATTCTCTCCATAGTATGATTAATTATTGTGCTCTGATTTTTGCTATAGAGAGAGTTGAGCCCATAATGTGCTGATTTGTCTTGGGAATGCAACTTCTCTATTACCAAAGTTTTTTTTTTTTTTCTTTCTTCTCTTCTTTCAGCCTGTGATTACTAACCTGAATTTCTCATTGGCTTTTGAAAATTTATATAAGTCCCACTGCTGTGACAGGTTAAAACCTTTATGGTGTGTAGGATATAAATGAACCTAAAGCTATTGAAAATTGTTTGCTTCCCGTGTCTGAATGTGAGAGATGATGGGGAAAATAGTACCACATCCTGTCTAACTTTAATGCCATGGGATTGTAGAAAGTAACCTTCTGACCATCAAGACAGTGCCCAATATGAAAATATTTTGAACAGAGCTTACAAACACATGAAAGATCAATAGCTTTCTAGAACTATTTCTTTAAATGGCGTATTTAAAGCTAACAAGGGAAGGTGTCACTATATTTCTAAAACATTGACTTCAGTTGGATTTTTATTATTTGGTAGATCTATGTAAAAGGAAGAAAAAGACTATGTTGAATAAAATTTTTAAACTCAGTCTATATAGCTATATATAGATATATCTATATATTTATATATCTATATATCTATCTGCGTTCTCTCTACCGTGCCTGCTTGTTTCTCTTCATATCTCTGAGATTTTACTTTGCTTGGTCTTTGACCTCCTCAGTGATGTGGTTCAATGTTACATTCTCTAGTTATTGCTTTGCCTTCACTTGCACTCATTGCTGTTTCATTGCTCCGTGTGGTTTCCACTGGCCATTTGTTTTGTAACAGTGAATGGGAATGCTTTTTGGAGAGAAATTAATGGTGCTAGAAGTCATCTAGTGAGTATTAGCTTTCTCATATACTTGGCATTATGGAGCTATTTCCAAGTGACTACTTCACTTTATAAATGGTAATGCTGCAGGGTCTAGAGCAGGGCTTGTGCTGGAACTCATGGGCTTCTCTGCTGTAATATCTTGTTTCTGATACTGACTTGCTTTCTGCTTAATGGCAATGCATTTAACCCTTTTTGTGTCTCATTTGATCTCCCCTTAAGTCAAAGGAGGAGAATATTTTTTATCTATTTGCAGGGAGGATCCTTCTGCTATTATTTCACTCTGCTTGAGGCTCTAAACTCCCTATCAGTATTCAATATTCTCATTTCAGTTCAGTGTGCTTATTGAGTTCATTAATATCTGCCTCACTCTCTCTAACAGTAGGAACTAGTGAGAGTTGTTGCCTGCTATCCCTGACGACCTTAGGAGCAGACTGTCTGGCCTCCATAAGAAACTGAACCAAAAACCCATGCAGCTAACTTTTCATCTCTGAAACGCGGAGACCCTCCCTACCTCTGCATGGAGAAAACCTTATTACAACCACACTTGATGGAGTGGAGGAATTGTCTTAGGGAGGAGGATGAGATGTCAAATGCATATCAAATGGTCTGTGACTGTTGAAGGACAAGGGAAAATAATGATTAGCCTAACTGGTGGCTAAATGGAGGAGACCTGCAGAGCATCTCTGGGCCAGCAGCCATGAATGCTAATTGCAGCTGGATCAAGCAACTGATCTCTTTTGTTAGGGCTGTATTCCTAGAGCAGAAACTTGTTAACATTTCAGTGGTTTGTATAATCGCCGACTTCTGTTGTCAGTGAAGCTTTTTCCTTTGTGACGAATTTTCAGCTTCTCTTTCTCAGTTTTTTTTTCATGTGTGTGCGTGAGAAGGTTTTCTAAGTTTGGTCTACTGCTTTGATTCCTTGGACGTATTCTTTCTGTTTCCTCCTGCTCTTTGCATTTGTATTTCCATCTGTTTTCATTTGTTTGGCATCTGGCTACAACAGTTTTCCAGAGTGTATTGTAATTGCATGCACTGATAATAAATCAAGGAGACCTAACAGGTAAGAAAACCAAATGGCAGCCACAGGGGAACAAGCTAAAAACATAAGAAACACCAAACCATCTATGCTTCAAGGCATCTAATGCAAATATAGATGGGTTAACTGTTCTAACTGATAAGATTCTTCTGGCTTATATCTTACTTAGTATTTCCAGTTCAAATATTTGTATCAAGATAGAGATTTTGTGTAATTTGTGTTTCAGATAGCTTGTGGATCTCAACAACTGAGATATAGTCCAAAGGAGGATTTTCAGGTGAAGACCACAGAAAGTAACAAATATTTTCAAGCAAAGCGTTAGTGCATGTCACTTCATTTAAAATAGACATTAACTACACCAATCACCACCACTTATCCAAGCTGTAAATCAGAGACAAGATTCCTAAGTGTATTTGGGTGACTCTGCTTTGCTGCATAGTAAGATACCAAGTGCTCTGTCTTACCTGATGGTAACCACGTTAGTCTCATCTTTACATGGCGGAATTTCAATTTTGATATTTTTTTCCCTCAGCTGGATAGTGGCAACAACATTCACAGGTACATGAGCATTCATTTTGGTGCGTGCTTCCAGCCCAGCCTGGACTGTGTGTGTGTTAATTCCCATTACAAAGGTCACCTCCTTGGCCATGCTGAAAAGGTAGAAGGAGGATATAATTATGTTCATGCAGCAATCAGCTGTTGAATATTTGTGGTCTTTGTCTCTTGAAAATATTATTCTTTTATTTTATACTAAATGCTTACCTTAGACTTGTTTTGGATCTCAGCTTAATGTTGGCATTTAGTAACTCAGTCAATCTGATATCAGACTTGGGAGAAGGTGTAATCTGTGCTTGAACTATTAAAAAGAAAGAAAGGAAACAGTTAAGAATGTCCTCCAGCCCTAGCAAGAATGTTTGTATTGCTAAAGCAATGAGATATGTTACCATTTCCTGCCACTTTTGTGATAGAAGAGTAATAGAAGCTGGTCTCTGCCGGGAAGCCAGTGCAGGTGGGCACAATGCGGCGGATCTCAGAGGACAGGAGAGCTTTGGTCCACTGCCTCCCTACACCACTTTGAAGGCTACTGATTATTCTCCTTAGTGAAGGGATTTTTTCATCAGATCCATACCATGCCTGCAATTACAGAGTTCAACATGTCTAAATAAGCAGAACTTGAATATCATGATCCGTGTCATTAACTATGCCTCAGGGGAAATTCTGCCAGCAATGATTATAAATAATCCTGATCAAAGCTTGACCTTATTTGCCTTGATTAATACTAGAGACAAAAAACCCAACCATGAATTTATAAAAGGGAGAGAATGTATGTAAGTAACAATATTTTAGAGCTTTTGATGCCCGGGGAGTGGTGCTTTAAAAATGATACCTGCAGTGCATTTTGGATGGTGTTTTTATCAAGTCCACCAAAAAACAGCTCTTGGCCAAACATCTTCAAGTAGCCTGATGCAAAAGGTTTGTCACTGGAGAATGCCTTCCAGTCAGAGAGCTGTGTGAGAAGATGAAAAAAACCTGATTCTTCATTACATCTGAGAAAGCAATATCAGAGATTTTCTTTTCCCCCAGAATTTACCGTTTTCAGGATTTTCTTGAAGTTGTAGTCAGTCTCCCAGTCCCTGTCAGGAGCGTAACCTTTGGCAAACAGCTCCTGCAGTCCTTCAGCTGCTATTCCTACCTGTGGGAAGAAGTAAAGTGCAGGTGCCAGTGGAGGATGGTTGTAAGAAGGGATTAGAGGGCAAACTGTGGGTAGACGCAATTACCTCCAAGGGATCAGCCACTCTTCCAAGGAAATGTGCCTGTAGCTGGGACATTGCTATAGTTGGAATTAAGCTACCTGCATCATTTAGTACCAAATATTTAGCTGCCAGCCCGCTCATAAGGAACTCTGCAGAGAAATAGGCAGTAAGACACAGCACGGTTAGTTTTTAGGTCAGAGTATGCAGATTGTATCATTTACTAATTTAATAGTTAACTTAGCTATAAAACTGGTGTTCTAAAACAGTTATAAACAGAATATTCTGAATTTTTAAAGTAATAATGGGCAGAGCTACAAGCTCACTGGTCACTGCATGCTGGTTATGCCATTTTCCCAGTTGCTTTTTGCTATATCATAGAATCAGTATGATTTGGGTTGAAAGCAACCACAAGGATCATTCAGTTCCAAACTCCTGCCATGGGCACATCCACCCTCCTCCAGCAGACCAGTTTGCTCAAATCTGCATCCAACCTGGCTTTGAATACTTCCAGAACTGGGCCATCCTCCTTCTCTGGGGAAGCTGTGCCAGTGTCTCATCACCCTCACAACAAAGAATTTCTTTGTGATATCTAATGTAAACCGATTCCCTTTCAGTTTGAATACATTCCCCCTTATGCTCTCCAGGTCTCTTGCATGCTCCCTTCAGGTGCTGGAAGGCCACAATTAGGTCACTCCAGAGCCACCTCCTTTCCAGACTGAACAGTCCCAATTCTCTTAGCCTTTCCACATAGGAAAGGTGTCCAATCCATCTGATCATCTTGCTGGTCCTCCTTAATACTTGCTCCAACAGGTCCATGTCTTTCCTGTGCTGAGGGCCCCAGAGCTGGATGCAGCACTGCAGGTGGGCTCACAAGAGCAGAGGAGAGGTGAAGAATTTTCCCCTTGTCCTGCTGGTCTGGCTTATTTATCTGCAGCCCAGGATATGATTTGCTTTCTGGGCTGCAAGTGCACATGGCTGGCTCATGTCCAGGCTCTCCTTCTCCAGCACCCTGAGTCCTTCTTGGCAGGGCTTCTTTTGATCTGTTCATTCCCCAGCCTGGATTGATATGGAGGGTTGCCCTGACCCATGTGCAGCACCTGGCACTTGGTCTTGTTAAACCTCCTGAAATTCCTATGGGCCCTCCTCATGAACTTCTCCAAGTATGGAAAATATGCCTGTCCATATCATTTACATCCAGTCACACTCTGTAAAATCAGCTTATGAAATGCTTTTATGAGACGTCATTTAGGGCACCTTGACTAAGGAGATGAGAAATGAAAACAGATTTGCCATCCTTTGCTAATAGTTCAGGGAAAGTGATACAGATGTCCTGTAAGGACAGATGGTGAGCTATAGATTTGTCTCTCAAATGACTCAAAAACTATTTAATAAATCTAGTCCCAAATGCTGTAACCTCTACATGAAATGCACCAGTTGTTAAATTATTGATAACTAGTGAGTGAACTTTGAGCAAACAATTAGTTTCTATTTATTTCTCTACTTCGATATATAATCCATAATGTTCTTAGGTATAGATAATCAGTGCAGAGCACAGTCAGGAATTCTTCTCAGCTCTGGCACAGTTAGATCCTGTCCTGTTTTATGAGTTAAAGTAATCCCTCTGCTTTTCTAAGTTTCCTTAGGTTTCAAGAGAAACAAAGCTGACAGGATTCGTAGGCATCCTTGTTGTGCTTCCTTCTAGCCCTCCCCTCCTGTCCCTACACCTTCTGGAGAATAGGGAAATATGTATGAACTGTAATTTTGCCAAATTACCTTCATTGTTTTTCTGTATGAATCTACTGTGCTATTCAAAGTGCTGGGTGCTATCTATATGAGATTCAGAAACAGCTCCTGCAATCAAGACACAATTATGCCACCCCACTTTTGACAGAGGAAAAAGTGGAGAACATTCAGTAGATAGTAATGATGATCCTATTAAAAAAACAAACAAAGTGGTGCCACACTAGGACTACTAGTGAGTTGACAGGAAACTTAAAAATGTGAAGACTTGTTTTTCTCTTCATAAGCTTAGCCAAGGCAATGCCAGGTGTTTTGTGGACAGGACACTATAACTGAGGCACAGTAATTTAAGTGAATTTGTTAATTTTTTTAATGTTCTTACCAAAAAACCCGTTAGTTAAAAAGTCCATGGTACTTCCTGATACTGAAAAAGAAGTATTGCTTAGAAATGATTAAATGATTATATGGAATTCATTGACTTGAAGAGAGAAGGAATATTTTCCATACCTCAGGCATTACATAGTGCTAATGCTCCAAGAATATATTTGCCATTTCACCATGAGAGGTTGATGACACCTGCATATATCTGATTAATGTCTTGCCCCAAAGATGGGGGAAAGAAAACTTAGTGAGCAAAGAAAGCAGTCTTTGGTATGTATAAACATCAGTACACAGTTAATCATATGAATCTGTGCATTTTGAGAGTCAGATTTTTACAGTCCTCACACTGAGAAGAACCTGAGTCACCCCTTTGATTTCAGTAGCAATGTGTAGAGCATGAAGCACTATTTGTGGTGGCCATGTGTGACAAATTCCAGAGTAGAGACAGATTCAGCTAACACTATTGCCTGTCATTAAAAATTCAGCATCTAGCACCACAAAGATCTGTGATGCTGGGGGCAGATTTTTGTTTTTATCAAGGAAATAGGTACTGCATTACAGCTGTCACTATGGTAACTCTTCCAGAGTGGACTCACAGAAAAATATTTTACCTGTGGCTAGTAGAGACAAATCAAATTAGAAATCCTCTTCCCGTGCTAGTGTAGTAGGAGATTGACTTAATTTAGCTGAGTTATGCAAGTCTAAGATTAGCATGTGTGAAAAGAAGATCTTGTTTTTATTTTTCAGGATGAGGACCTACCTACCCATGGTAGCCAAATTACTGACAATGGTCTTCACCAGGAAGTAACAGCAATTCCCTGATGTACTGCATTTCCAGGCTACAGCCAAAATAAAGTATTCCATTTCACATCCTGCCACCATCCCTCATACATATTGCACCCTTCTTTCTCACTGTGTGAAAATTTAGATGGCTTAATTTTAAAAGCAAAAATTAGAAGACAAAATGAGTGCCTAAATGAAGAAACACATATCTTCATTATTACCATAAAATGTATCTATCCCTGAATGTATTTTAAGTAGTACAAATATTCACGTGGTGTATATTAATGACTGTGTTTGTTTGGGCACTTACTGTCTCCATCATCGAGGCAGCAAGCACATGTATAGTATATTACTGTGATTCTTACAGAATGTATTATATTTATTTCTAATATAGAGCACATTAAATGGTCACATAAAACCCACAAAACTGGGGCAAGACAACAAGAAGATTTACAAAAAAAGTCTTTCAAACCACACCCATCTCCAAAAAGGAGGCAGCAGTATCTGTACACTCAGCACTGTGGATTTCAGATGTTTCAGAGTCTCTGAATATTGGTTGCTTTGAGAAGAATCTGAACACATACCAGTGAATGACAAAAGTTCTAAAAACATCCAACTCCTGATAGATAAACAGCATGTGTAAGGAGACTGTGTTTGGAGCTATAATCTCCCAAGTCTACTCGCTACATATGCCAAATCACTGAGGGTGTCATGGTCATTTCCATAGAGGAGCTCCTTAAAAAAATCTACTGAGAAAAATAACATACATGGAAAATAGCAAAAGCTACAATGCGGCCCAACAAAACCTGTCTTCTCATCTGGTGCTTCCCTACTTTAACTGCATTTTTATGTGTAACCCTGATGTAATGGGCCAGTCTCCAGATATCATACATGGATCTGCTCTTTCTAATAAAGAATCCTGGTAGGAAGATGCAAGAAAAATCTTTAGACAACAAACCTGATGTAGCTGCTCATGGGTGCAATGAATTGTCACATCTGAATGTTTTCAGAGTTTTCTGTTTCACAGGGCACAATTGTTGGGGTGAAGAGTATTTAGCATCACATTTGGATGCAGCAGGAGTTGTAGTTGCTCAACACTGGTAGAAATTAATCCACTTCAGCAGTAATTTAGGACCCTTCTGTTTGTTTGGTGCTGAACAATGGTATGAAATTGTTAAGCACCACTGAGAATACAGCATTTGATACAGGGGCATGTGCCTCCCTGACTAATGAAAACGGAGGCTTAGAGCCCCACAAGCCCTCTGGTAATTTCATGCTGGCAGTGTACAATGCAAAACACACAGGGACATAAAAACTCTTCAAATGGAGAGTCTGAGATTCTCATATTTTTTTCACTGAAGATGGGAAAACATGGAGGAACAACAAGCAGCTTAACAGCTGGCTAGGAGAATTGGGCTCTCATACTGTACAATTTTTCCCCCACATATTCACCAGTGCATATTTCCTACAAAATCTTCTGGATCTTACCTTTGAAGATGCTGAAGCGGAAGACCTTGCTGAACTGATATCCAGACCTGTCAAATTTGGGACTGAGAGCTCTGACAGCCATTCTGCAGGCAGAACCCCTGGAAAAAGTTCAGTGAGCACATTAACACTTCAATTAGCTTGCAGCAAGTGCTTCTCCTAGGAAAGGAATTTTCCTTACAGCACTTGAAGATCTGGAGCTGTGCTTCTACCCAGGGCCCTCAAGTGAGAGTAGATGAAACTTGCCACTTGCATGCTAGGCTCCTTCAGCACAGCATCAGCTAACGTCATCACGATTGGAAGACCTGGCTTGGTTTCAAGTAAAACTGCTGCAGCCAACATTCGGACTCGAGGATGAATTTTTTGATTCAGGAAAATCTCAAGGGTAATAGCCTGGACCTGAAAATAATAGATACATCCAGCTTTACTGTATGTTTGAACATTTTGCTAATAACCACCCAACGCCAGTGAATGAGCTGTTTCATCAATAGCACAGTAAAAATTTGGATTATTTAATTACTATGGCAACACTGTGGTTTCATAGTCCAAGGGCTGGAAGAGGCATTATGGTAATGTAGTCTGACTTCCTAAACAATCAAAGCCAAGGAACTTCACTGGATAACTTCTACATCAAGTCTTTCACCCTTTTTGAGTTATCCCACTCAAGGTAAAAGAGATTTCATGAATCCATTACGTATCTGAGAAGTGATTTCAGTAATCACTTATCCCTATACATAAAGCTACAACTTATTTCTAATTATGTGATCTTCTGGGGTACTTGCTGCTAAATAATAGAATAAAAATGAAACAAATAAAACACAATTTATTACCGGAAATCTCTATGCCATACAGGCAGCTTAAACCAAAATTTAATGCAATAAATGTAATTTCCTTAGTAGTACTTGTGGTTGACATGTTTGCCCTCAGCAATGTTCACTACCAAGAACAATTTTGTACTGGAACATTTGCAGTTTCCAGGAGGGCACAGGAGCCTTTGGCCCTAACTTTAAAATGGATGTGGATGATGTGCCACTGTTCTGGCAAACCTTCTGCACAGCCCTGTCCTGCCTGGGAGAGAGCACATCCACAACCTGCAATGGAGAACGACCCAGGAAACTTCAGCAAACTTTAGAAAAACCCTGACTGGTTTTATGAATTTGAATATGTTGATTATCAAATGTCAATGTAGATGAGGTGACAAAGATGCAGTAGGCCTCAATGAGCCTTTTCATATTAAACAATAAAAAAGGCCATGAATTAAGTACATTTAATCCAGATATGGCTGTGTACCCAGCTGCAAACCAGGCATTGAACTGCTTTTTGAACAAAAAAAAAAAAAAAAGTGGCCACAATCATTAACTTGTTCCAGATCAATTTTCTCCAAAGAAAATGCATAGAGAATGAAACTGAGTGGTCTGGGGCACCTGTGGAAAGCCAGGCCAAAGAGCACTCAGAGATGCAGTGCTGGTCTCAAACACCAAATTGACTTTTTTTCTTCCCCAGAAAATACTTTAACTTCTACCCTTGCAATTCTCTCCCCTCCCTCCCCTCCATTTCCCCATCCAGCTCCTGCACTCCACTAAATTGTTTCTTTATTCTTTTGGTTAAAAGCATACCCTGGCTCACTATTGTGTGTGGATCAATATATGCACTCAAACTGGGAGGCACGTGGAAAAAATGGGTATAAGGGAAACACTGATTAGTACTGATTAGTAGGTGAATAGTTAATGAAAGCTTTTATTTTACTTTTTTATATTAAGAATTTACTTATATAAAACAAGAAATTTCAACATCAGGAAAAAGATTTGAAAAGCTTGAAAAGGATTCAATTTAAGGGCAGATTGCTTCCAAGTGAAAAGGATTGTAAAGTGATGTCTGTGGTACACAAGAGTGTGCTGGTGTAGGCATTGTATGTGAGATTTAATAATTATCTCAGTCAGGGACAAAAGTCATATTTAGTAAATGCTCTGTTTATGACTTAAGCCAACACAATGTCTGTAAATTTGTAATTAGGATGCAAACCCCTGGTATCTATTTACAATAAAATCTGGTCTTGAATTACGATCAGATGTGACACTCAGTATTAAATGTCAATTCTCTGAAAACCTTGTTTTGTGGTTCTCTCACATACCAAAGGTGAAGTAGAACTAAACACATTTGGGTCAATAATTTAGTTTTCTGTCTAATGTCCTTGGAAATGAAATGCTTGCAATGGAAATACCGATTTGTCTTCAACAACAATGAATGTTTCCTTTTAATGGGATTTTTTTGTTGCAGTCTGAAATACTGGAGGTTAATGTCAAAAGAAGTAAGACATGCTTACCAATGGCTAAGTTTTTTTTTTTTTTTTTTTTAATAATGTTATCTTTGAAAAAAATAGATCTGTTTTTCCCTCATCACCCATTATCTGTTAGCAGCCTTGTTAGTGGAAGTCACAAGGGCAAAGGAGGCAGCTTTGTTTTCTTACCATTTTGGGGTCTTTTAGGCCTATGTTTTTCAGGGCCATCACAGCAGTCACATGGACCCTGAGTGGCAAATCCGAGGCACCAGCTGCATACCCTGGCAAAAACTTCTTGATGTGCTTGATGCTGGCTGGATGTCCTACATTCCCAAGGGCTTTCAAAGCCAGGGAAATTTCTTCTGTGCTAGACTTGCTCAGTGCCTCCGCTGTAAAGCCATGGAGAAGCTGAAAAAAGAAAACAAATCTGTTGAGTTCAATTCCAGCTCTTATCTATATTCCATCCACCAGCCTGTTCTGGGGTTTGACTTCCATAATTTCAGTTTGTCCAATTCATTTACTTTAAATATTTTCAAATTCTTACTTTTCCTCATGAATAGAACATTTTATTCATAGAACAAGTGTAGCTGCAATGAACAGCTTCTTCTCACTATACCTTAAAGTTATCAAGTAAGATTTTTAAAGGAAAAAAAAAGGACCTAGTGCCCACTGCCTTTCAAGGTAAGTTGGGAACCCTGAAATAATGCTGCTTGAGCATCTCTCTCTCTCATGGTTGAAGACAGGTTCAAAAATACAAATACAGTTAAACCTTCAGACCCTTAAAAAAGATTCCTGAAGATATGGCTAGTGGTGGTGCCCTTAACCAGCAATGACAGCCTCTTTTCAGTGTGGATTAATAGATGGAAAATGAGATCACTGCCAACAATTAGGTAATTTTACAGCCTTCATTTTAAGCAACTGGATCACATGTCCATTAGTATGGAAAGATTAGAAGTAGTTGTCTGGAGGCTGAATAAGAGCAAAGAACTAAATACTAACAGATAACAGTTTTAAATGATAACAAATGGCTCTAAAAAGCAACTGAGATGTTAGAGAATAATTTCAATACAGATTGTGTATTTTAAAATAACACATTTGAGATCCCTTGATGGTAAAGAAACAGTCGACTTGATATTACTGATTAAATGAAGGGACCCTGGAAATGCATTGAATAAGCCTAAACAATCATTTGCTTTGGGAAAGAATTTTCATTCTTTGACACAGGCCTGCTCAGATTTAATTAGCTCAAGAGCATTGGTGGCAATTGCAGCACGGGAGACGAATGTAGGAATGTTGGCCATGCCTATGTACTAGAGGAAAAACATCATGTCAGGCATGCAGTGTAATTGGAGCACCCTGCTCTCACTGGGGACGGGGGATTGACGGGTGCCAAAGACTAAACACCTATTTCTCTTTCCTTCTCTGTTACTGGCTGAGCGGTTGGCTCCACAAAACTTGACATGCATTTTTAGAACTGGGAAATGCTATTTAATGACTACTGAAATTGTTTTGAGGCTTGCTGATTAAAAGCAGGGTAGAACAGGGAGGGTGTTACTGCTATTATAACAATCTTATAGCCTATATTGATGACTGGGCTCTGCTTCTGGCTAGGATACATTAATTCTGACAAAAAACCCGGGCTTTTGTATCACTTAGTTAATTTATAAATATACATAATACCTATATTTAAAGTATTTTTGAGCAATGTCATGGGACTTCATTATAATTAATAATTGGCAACAAAGCACCCAGAGACACTCAGATAGAAAGTGTTATGAATTGTTTGCTTCTTCCTCTCACTCTCTTTCGTGTGCTAATCTAAAGATAAAAATGCTGTATTTAACCAACTGGGGTTCCTTTCCCCAAAGGAAGCACTTTAGTGAAGCAAAATACAGCTTTCTGAATAATGAAGAAAGAACTCAAGGTTTAATTTTTCTTTTAAATGGTAAATAACCCTGTGGTTACCTGGAGACACTCGGAGCAGGAGTCTGAGGAGGAGCACTGCTTGTGGCACAGGGACGCGTAGCTGAGGTGACAAACCTTCCCAAGCACGGAGCTCGAGCGCGGGCAATGCTTCTTTACTATGAGCTGGGGAGAAGGCAGCTGGTTGTTACTACCATTAATGAAGAGAAACATTATTGATAAATATGTTTCTGCCCAATGAAAGGCAAAACCAGGCTTTTGATTTTTTTTTGTTGATGCATTTTCAGTTAATCTGTGGATAGTGCTGTATTTGACAGTGTAATTGTAAAGTAATACCAAGTAACATCTGGAAGGCAGATCTGTCTCTTTTACAGTGTTTCACATTTAAATTCGGCATAGCCTATAATCCAAAGGGAAGAAATCACCCAGTCATGGAATGGAAAAATGCGCATTATTGAAGAAATATTCATCATGTTTTATGATTGCCTCAGCTATAGGTACAATGAATTTGAGATTTGTCGTGAATGGACCTCACTCTTGGGCAGACAGGAACACCTTTTATAAATGTAGGAGCTGACAGGAGGCATCAGCCCACTGGTTTCTTGTGTGGGAAGCAGAGCACCAGCACACAGTAACAGCTGGGCTGTCAGGGCTTTCACTGGGGGAAAAACTCTAGTCTGGGGTTCATCATCTCTGCTTAGGGTAGAGATAAGTTCTTGCATCTGAGACTGGGATTAAAGCCTGCATATACAGAAAAAAATTGCAAAAATAATTAGACTTCCTCCGACATGGCTTTCACATTGACATAATTCCCTTGGTTTTGACAGATCTTCTCAAATTCACAGCCATCCTTCTAGGACAATTAGGACAAATACGTGGATATAGCAAATATGTATTTCTTGCTCCCTTGTCTTTGTAGACAGTCAGAGAACTAATCTGATGTAACTATAAAGTACATTTGGAAAAAGAGAGACTAGAAGCCACTGTTTGCAGCAATAACCTCTGTCCCGGAGGGGTATTTTAGTCTTTATTTCCTGTTTCATTCCGGACTCATTTTTGCCCTTTTGATTTGCATTCTCCTCCCCTTAAGACACTCAGAAAACAAAGTCCTTTCAACCTCGCTGGAGGATATAAAACCTTTGTCTTTCCAAAGCCTTTGCTATCTTGTCAAAGGAATAAAAACAACAGATGCTACAATCAGCAGCGCGGTTTGAGAGTGTTTAGAGAATCCTACCGTTGCTTCCTCCATCACATCCCGAGTTGGAGTGCTGGAGTGCAGAGCCACAAGCACTGTTTGAGTCACTTCCCAGTTGGTGAGCTCCTGCCTTTCCATTTTGCGCCGCAGGAACCTGAGTGCTCGGTGACTGGCCACTGCAGGAATTATATCCAAAATGTGGCGCCTGCAAAGGGAAAGGCAAGCAGCATTTTCCAAGTCTGCCTCTGAACACAGGGATGCCAGAGGGTCTCCAGCAGAAGCAGGACCACCTTTATTGCCTGTACCTGTAGGCTGGCCGGTTGGAGAATCGCTTCCACACCGATTCGTAATTCTCCTCGTTTGCTGCACGGAAGAGGTGCAGAAGTTTGAGAGCTTTTGCTGGTGCATCACTGGGAAGCTGGTCAGAGGTGGCCTCTACCAATTCTTGCAGGCCTTCCTCTATCTGCAGAAAGATGAAAATGCAGGAAGCTCACATGCGTTGCTTTCCACGTGCAGGGATTTAAATCTCCAACAAAGAATCTGTCCGGTGGCTGGGTTTACCTGGCTTTCCACATCTTTTATTTTGAATAAGTGGACAGGAAGCTGAAGCAATTCACTGCCAAACTGATACTGAAGAGATCCACGATTCTGGTACTCTTTGGAGGGGACCTCTGCCCTCTGCTTCTGCACATCAGTCAAAACAAGTTTCTGCCTGGAATGGAGAACCCCAGGACAAAAACATCACAAGATGCAGGGTACAAACTAAAAAAAAAAACACCAACCCAGTAATTTTGCTTCCCCATATTGCAATGCAGCTACAAAAGCTTTTGTTATTGAGGGTATTTACAGCCAGATGCATTTGGACATGTTGCTCATAATCATACTCTGGGAAGGTGTCTACTTGCACAGCAGGGCTCAGAGCAGAGCCAGCCTTTGCCTTCCTTTGGGAAAAACTGGGCTTGAGAATTTATGGAAGAAGAGGGAGGTGAGAGGCTGTGGCCTGAAGAAGTACTTGTAGTACAGGAAGAACTTGTTGTATCTTAAGGAGTAAACTATGGACTCTAGAAAAACACAGATGGAAAACTTTCTCAGAAATTAGAATTTAATTTAAACATTTTAAGAAGTTCATGAAAGCTGTTCTGTGTCTCTCTTGGAAGCTTCAAATGGAATTGACAGTTTTTAGATACAAGAAGAAATGCTACAATCTTTTTACTTGAACTATTACAATTCCCTCCCCATTTTGTTTGGTAAGCCGAATATCCTGGGGACTACAAAAGAAGGCTCTCATGAAGCTTTAAATTGGATTTTAAAAGAAAAGGGCCACATAAATTCAGGATTAGTCTTTGGAAAAGTGCTCAACCTTTTGAAAACTTTTTAAGAAGCAGCAAACCTTCATCATTTGTTATTAAGAATAATTCCAAAGAGAGACTGTCTTTGTAAATATTTGCTATCTTTTACATTTTCAGCTAAAGAGATGCAGCCTATCCTACCAATTATGTTTTAAATGGGTCATTTAGGACACTATAATAAAGTTAGGTATTTGTACTGAACAACAGAAAGCATTCCAAAAGCAATATTGCTGTACTACAGAGTCTCTCAAAATCTCTGTAGAAAATTGGTGTGTTTATTTTGGAATCTCTATGATCTTCTGTATCATTTCTATTCACTCCTTCCATATGGATTGCAGAGAACTGCTGCAGAAAAATAGCATATAACTGCTTTACTGACAAGCCTCTGGAATTTGAATAGAAACTGCTACAGAATCAGTAGAGATTTTTTTCTCTCCTGAAATTTTATACAATATTATTGAAAGGGCTTTTGGGTCACAAAATATAGCATCAGGTACACTCGGGCAGATTTAACTCCCCCTTTTGAATCATGATGAATCTATTATATCTTCATTTTCATTGTTTTGGAAACAGATATATCTGTCTAGAATAGAAGGGAAAATGCTGTATTCTGAAGAGAAGAGCAAATGAATGCTAAAGATAGGATTAAAATGGTGAAACAGTAGTGAAACCTCTCTTGGCCTTGAAAGGTGCTGCAAAAGTCTAATGCTGAGCAGGTCTGAAAACTCAGCTCCAAGTTCCTTGATAAATTACTTTTTTTTTAACAGAGAATGCATTGTGGAAATAACTTCCGAAGACTTGAGTGAGATAGTCACATCTTCCCAACTATCTTATATTTGTCCCCTTCAGCTGGGTAATGATAAAAATGCAGAGAAAATGGGAAAAGTAAAGGTACTACCCTTCTGAGAGCTAAGAAAGACCTTACTGAAGACAATCTCGACAGGCTGCACAAGAAGAGTGTAAAGCATCATAAATCCATTGTCTCCAAACTGATGCTGACTCACAAAACCCTATAATTTCATAAAAACCACTGCAGTTGTGTCTGTCTACACCTTGATTGCATAAGATAGTAAAGCCACTTTCACTTTTTTTGTTTTTGTTTAATTTTGTTTGGTTAGCCAAATTGAAAAGGTTCATTATATATATGAAGTTAATCAGTCAGTTACTGACACAAACTTTCTGATATTGCTGTTTCCAGTAGATCCTTGCAGAAGCTAATGGAGCAATGAAGATTACAGCAGCTGTAGAGTGGGATCAGAGGGCCCCTTCTGCACTGTGACATTTATGCAAAAAGCCTCTCCCTTCAGTAGGGAACTCCTATCTACAGAGTCCATAATTAAATAAGTAACTGAAAACTTTTTCAATAAATGAATTTGATAGATGAAAAAAATTTCAAATACTGAAAGTTTGAGTGCTTGAGCTAGGGACACAATTTCATGGAAAAACATATTCATGTTTTGCCCCAAATTTCTTTAAGAAATATGCAAAATTTGCTGTGAAAAAGCAAATGCATTTAACATGTCTTGTGCCCAATTGTTTTGCAATAAAACCCAATTTCCTATCAAGAAACAGTTTTGATGGGAGATTTGCAAGCTGCCCATGGTATTTAGGAATCCAAAGTCCTATTTAGGTTTTTTGTGAACTAGTCTCCAAGGATCTCTTACTGCATTATTATTTTCCAGGGAACTCTCTTTCCTGAGTAACTGTCTTTCAAAGTATTTTGCTTCAAATATATTAGTTCACAACTTCTCAGATGGAATTACATTTGTTTTCGCTTTTATGGCATAAATCAAATATCCCTGAGAAATAAAATAGTCAAGTCCTGCCAAGTTTAGCTAACAAAATTTGGATAGTGATGTGCATGTTTCAGATTTACAACTAACAGTGAAGGTTGTTTTTATGAGCTGTTTGGGACGTTATGTAATTAAATACTGGCAAACAATAGGCTGTGGAAGTAAAGGGTTTATTTCACTTATAGACCTTCACTCAGATTACTGGGTTACTGAATTAAAGGAATATGTACAGTACCTTGCTTCTACAATAGCATTTCCTCCTGTTATCTCATTGAAGGGTGCAAACTGGTGGATTTCCTCGACATCAGCTTGTGTAATTACAGCTTCACTACGTGTGAATTTAATTTTGTAATTGTAAGTAGCAGTTGCACGAGAATTCTTGTTCCTCTTTATAATGTAAAAAAACAATGAAAAAAAGGAAAGAAAAAGTCATTGAACTTTGAAATTCTGTGACTAGAGGCTATTACATCACCCCCTTCAACTCATTTGTTTTCCTGGGCTGTTTTGTTCATTGGCCATAAGAGCAATCAATGTGAATTCTGTGCACTCTCTTCCATGGGAGAGGTCAGGCATGCTGCCTGTCTCCATTACTTTTACTGCTAAGAAGTGTTAGCTGCTTTTTCCTTTTCCCAAATCTAAGTAATTGGTCATTCCCTTGAGAAGCAGACACATTTTTCTGAGGAGAGCAGCTGCATAAACCACACAATTTTTTATTTCAAAGACAGGATTATAATAAAATTCAGCAGTACCTGTCTTGAATAGCAGAAAATGGACATCGTGACTATTCTTTTTACTCAACAGAGTAGGTGAATTAACTCATGCTGATAATTAATGGTTTCCAAGCCAGCTAGCTTGAGCTAGCTCAAGTGTGCTTGCAGTACATTACAGTGGACAGCCCAGACCTCTGCTTCTCTGTGGGATCATTTTCATACAGAAAGAAAATCATGACAACTGGATACAGCAGATCTGATTTCCCCCTCATTTTTAGAACTGAAAATTAAGAGATTGTGTGGATATCAAATTGTGTTCTGCATAAGAATTTAAAATACTTATACATAATACCACTCTGATTTACCTGCTGGCAGGTCTTGCATGGATGAGTATATGCTGAACCTGTGACAATTTGAACTTTTTCTTCACAGCTGTCCAGGTCCTTGGATTTGGTCACATAGACTAGGTTTGCTCTCTTGTTTTCCTGGATTGCATATGTTGTGTTACAAATACCTCCAATCCCAGCCTGGCAAAAATGAGAACAGGATCAGAGAAAGCCACTATTATGCAAAGCTTCACATCACCTCATGAAATTTCCTGTCTAATTCTGCATTTTCAAAATCACTAATAGAAGTGAATGCTTTGTTTTTCCTTATATTCTTCAGAAGCAAAA
Organism: Haemorhous mexicanus; assembly: GCF_027477595.1. Classification (NCBI taxonomy): domain Eukaryota; kingdom Metazoa; phylum Chordata; class Aves; order Passeriformes; family Fringillidae; genus Haemorhous; species Haemorhous mexicanus. The sequence continues at coordinate 12,487,709 of NC_082349.1, forward strand.
TTGCAATGATCATTACTTTAATCTCTTTTTTACAAGTACAGTTTTCAGTAAACCAAATCAGAGTTACACAGAGAGAACTAAATCTCCCCAAAGTTTCACTTGGAGCCTCAGGAAAGGGGAGTAATAATTTTCAGAGAGAGCTGTTGATTATGAAATATGTTTTGAGAAAACATTAATAAAAAGAGTGTCAAAATAATTTGATCAGTCAGAATGAAGTCTTAACAGCAAAGTATTTCAAGGCTGGAGATGACATTCTGCCCTCAAAACTTACTTTTACAGAGAGCTTACAAATGCCTATGGAACAGGTCTTGCAATATCAGGTGATCTGTCACAATATCAGCAGCAATAATTAAAAAAAAAATCAGGATAACAGAGTTTTGACTGTGGGTCTTCTTGAGTTCACAGTTTTAGCTGAGCTCTTCAATAATATTTTGAGCATATACATTTATAAGAGCTTTTAAGTCTCCACAGTCAGTGAGATTTTTGTAGAGGAAAAATGCTTGATTGCATTTTAGGAGGAAGAGTTATTTTCCTGATTTTTTTATTATTGTTATTTATAGCATAGCTAGTGCAGAGACCAGCTCTGGGCTATGTGAGAGCAGACAAATGGTCACGTGGTGTTTAGGAAGGAAGATGTACCCACTTCATCTTCGGCTTAGCAGAATTCCCTGAGACACTGTGTCTCTGGTAAAGGCTAGAAACAGGAATTGCCCAAGCCTTCTGGGAGCCTTGCACTCTGCAAATACAGGTGTGGGTCTCTGCACACTGCAGGGTATGGTAGAGACCTCCAGAGTTTAAATGGGAACGTCCAGCCCAGAGAGTTGAGTGGGATGGAGCAGACTCCTGCCCAGCTGAACTGCACGGCTGTGAGTGGTTTATGGCTAGCTCAGACACCCTGAACCACAGGGTGGGATGTACACCTTCCCAGCTTAGTCCTTCAAACCTCTCTGCAGCTCAGATTTTGGGACTAATAGTGTTTATCTTCCTTTGCAGAGTGACTCCAAATTGTCAAGCATGGGTGCCAAAGCTCATTAATCAGTTGCTGTCTGAGAAAAGCAAAGAAAACTTGGAAATTATTCCAGAAGGTGAAGTCACATCTATTGCCTAGCGGTGAGAGTAGAACATATTGCTAACTGAATTAGAAAGAATTAAGATGTGAAACTAGATATGAGAAAATAGCATTGCAGAATACCCAACAACACCACACGGATTTTTATGTGCAGCAAACAGTGTGCAAAAAATTAAATCATCTAGCTCCTTTCCCAGAAACGACTCTACTTATGTAAAAATAAATTAAAAAAAAATTAGAGTTACTCTGGTCTATAGTTCCAATAAAAATAACATGAAAATATAATAATTTCAAGGTTTTTGCTGATCTCTGAATTGAATGTAGTCTAATCAATGTAAATACGGTTTCACAAAAGCTAAACACATTGCAATTTCTGTGTGAATAGTAATATCAGATGATTGACCTTGACTAATATATTAAAACTTGAAAAAGAGTGGAAATTTCAACAGAGCATCAACTGCAACTGTCAAAGCTGTTATGGTAACATTATGACACATATACTATTTTTTTCTTAAAAGAAGAGCTAGAAGAGATTAAAGTATATATGATTGGTAGAAAAAGTCAAATTACTGTTATTTTGACTTTAATATTAAACTGTATTTTCAAGCATGTTTTATACAGTGTTCCCATTTTATGTAGGCTTCATCTTTCACAGTTTACTTTCTTTGAAATCACAAGCCAGATTTGCCAAGGGTTTAATTCTGCAAGTGTATTTTCTGAAATACTTTCATCAACCAGTTTAAAAATATGCTCTTCTGTTGTCCTGTTTAAGAACATCTCTACCAAATGTTGTCCCATATGCAGCTTAATCATGATCTCCCAAGCTTAGGTCTTTCTTATAAGTGAAGTTGATGTCAAGGATGAATACAGAAAATGCAGTAGAAGACTCCAAAGGGAAAGTTTATTTTTTTCTAAGGCACCACAATGGCCAAACCCAAAACTCACCTCCTGCAGACTGTATGAATTCTGCGACTTCTTTACGCTCAGCTCCAGCACGTTCATAATCCCTCTGTAGATGTTCAGACCATCATCCGAGACAGAATCAGGAGCCATAATGTTCCCAACGTGGCCATTGCTGTACTCAAACTTGATGGGGTTACTGAGCTGCCCGGTGAGGACCTGGGTCAGTTTCAGGGATCGCGAGAAGGAGCTCGCGGGCCAGGCACCGTTGTACTCTGCGGCTTCGATCGAGTGAATCTACAACAAAGGGGGAATAAAACTCCTCTTTCAGTTTTTTCTCCCCAGTTAACTATTTTCAATACACACAAGCATCTAGAGCTTCAATCATATCAAAAATGAGCTTTTAAATAACACAAAGCTTCTTCGAAGGGGAAACTTAAAGTTGCTATTTAGCATAACTAGTGTCGATTACATCTATTTCTGTATATAAAATGAAAGTGAGCACTGCAAAAGGCTGATATTTCCACAGCCACTGCACTCTGTTCTGTTTCACAGACAATCCATATTGCCAAAGGTTGACTTGTGCAAAGAAATGAGCCAGAGAAGAGCCACATGCAGCAGGTTGCTACCCGAAAGTAGTATGGAAGATCTGCAGGAAATTGCAGGAGAAAGTTAATGTTGCATGAAGCATCATTAACTCCTGTTCTGAACTTTGTCATTTCCCTCACTGGGGTCACAGAGCGCAGGCAGCAATCTGAAACTAATAAACACATGGCCTCTAGGCCAGCCAGACATGCAGAATTAGTTTGAGCAGTGGACAGCAGGTTACAGAAATTGTCCTTCCCTACACGTTTTGCTGTGGAACCAAAGGCTGAGGCACTGGCTCCAACCCCACTGTGCACTTCACGCTCCAGCCTCAACATGGGGCACATCCAAACAAGCAGAAACTTGTGCTAAACTATGCATAACTTGAAAAATTCCTACCCCAGAGAATGGGCATGTTTAGCTTAGTTTCTCAGAGGACCCTTCCCTTCTATATATTTTGACAATTTAAAGATATTTTCTCTGACACCTCAGGCTGGCGATGTGGTGCAAGACACGGATTAATTTCTCAAAAAGCCACACAAACTAAATCCTCATACAGCAAATCACTGGAGACTGCACTTTCATATTTATTTTTGTTATTGTTGGTGGAGATCACTGCCAACCCCAGTAAGTGAAGCTTACAGGGAATGCTGTTAGAGAGTAAATCCCTCATGCTGCCTCTTGGACATGCTTCTGGCATATTGCATACAGGCAGGTTTGGGACTGCTCTGCAGGGTCAGGGCGAGGTAGTTTTCCCCAGCCCTTGGGGCCCAGGCAGGACTTAAGCTGTCTGCTTGGTTTTGAACACAGCTGGCAATTTACTTGTTGGTTTGTGATGAAAAAATTGTCAGCTGGAAACTGCCCAGGGAGCACAGCTTTTTGTTTAGGCTGAGTGTGAGCTAGAAGGCTGCAGATGAAAGTTTAATTCCCTGAACTATCTCTCCAAACTGTCTAATTTAAATATAACAGCAGCAAAATAAACTTTTCCCAGAGAAGAAGGGAATAAATGTACTATTACCTTTAGCTTGGAAGTTGCCCAAAAAGTTATGATTTTTTTTCATTTTCTCCTTTTCTTGCCTGAAATTATTTCTGAAATGGAAACTTTTCACAAATGCAGCAACACTAGTAAAATTATCTTAGAAAGTTTTAGAGAGCAGGAGTCCATTTCTGGTGAAGACTCACCCTGGCACACCAAGAGCCATTCAGGCAGGAATGAAGGAGGATCTGGGATAAGGACAAGACTGCTTCTGGCTCTTTTCTGGCAGGGAAGCTTTCTACTCACCACACCAGATAAGTGACTCTTATTTCCTTGGCTTTTTTGTTTTGAAATCCATCCCCTTACAAATGTCATGGAAAAGCAATATTTCCCATTTAGATCTATTATAATTTGAACTTACAAAAATTCTTAATAACAGCAGGCTGATTCAGGCTGGAAGGCTACAACATTTAGAAGCATTTATTAAACAGCCACCAGTTTTTTTAACTAAAGTTTTCAATATGCCAAATTTAAGCTTTCAAAAGTAACATTTTTCTTCCCTGCATACACAAGGCTAAGTGGAGTTTGTTTAAAGCAATTAAGGTGTGCATTTCTCTACAATCATTATAATCACATATAGGCTTCTGTTAAAGACAAAAGTGTATTTCACATAATCAAAATCCTCAATAATTACTCAGCAAGCAGTAAAAACATACAATTGAGGATGACAAAGAATGTCACTCAGGACCCTTCAGAAAAAAGAAGGATGACATTAATTATGCTAAATATTGAATCACATGCAACTACTCTTGCATGTTTTATTGCCTTTTGTCTGCTGGTTATGAAATCAGTTGATTAAATAATCCTAGGTTGTACAGTTTGAAACAATTGGATTGATCTAGTAATATGTAATTGTGCATTTCAAATTATATCCCATTGTTTCCCTGACCACAAAGCAGAAGAAATCTTTCAAGCCCAAGGTTGGCTTGAGCTGAGAATTACCTTACAAAGTGCAAATAGAATTTAGGGCACTGTATAAAAAATAACAGTGTTAGTTACATTATCCCTGAGTAAGCACAACACGTGATGAAACCTAATAACTTCACAAAAAAGAGGCTAAGTATGATGAGAATTTTACCTTTCAAATTGAATACGTTTTCTTACCCTAATAAGACAAAGTTTTGGCCCAATACCACTAATTTCCACTTTACTTTTTATTCTTATTCCAGCTCTTGCAAGTCCTTTCTCTGGAAGTCCACTGAGAAGTGTGGTTTCATAATCAAATGTATAAACCTTGTTTTCACTGAAATCAGGTTCTGCAAAGAAATGGTTCCCATAAAATATTATACACAATGTACAGAACATATTAAAGTACCTGCATTAGAATGTATGGAACAAAAAAAGACAAATTTGTTCATTTTGCATTGCACCTGAAGTAAATTAGCTGTTGTAAAGCTATATTAAACATTGATACACTTTTCAGATTCTATTTTTAATTTCACTCATTATAATTATATTAGTTGATAGGAAAATTACTTACGGTAATTAAGATGCTGGCTCCCTGAAAGGGAAGAAAAAATAGAGGAATGAAATGACAAAGGAAAAAAAACAACCCCAAAATGTGAATGTACTGTAGTATAAAAGGCTATATCTCATCTTGCACATATAGCATAACCCTTTCTAATTAACTTCTGTTTCAGCACCAGCCAAATGCCTTTTTTTTCTTTAAGCAACAAAAGAAGTAATGAAATTTTTTTTTCTACAACATTTTAAAATTCACATCTGCCAGTGAACTATATTTAGGTTCTGAAACCTTTTCCTGAGAATACAATTTTACATTCATCAAAGCACATAAGTTAGATACTTACCTACCAGGGTCAAAACCAGGGCTAATATCAAGCCCCTCATGATGGGGATGAAGTAAAGGTGAACGTGATGGGTTGCTCTTTTATAAAGGCATGTGATGTCACATGTTTCTTTTGGCATGTTAGTTTGACAAATAAGTGCATTCTAGAATTCTTATTGATCAATCAGAAAATAAACATTTCTGAGGTCGTGAATGATGACAGCTTCAAATCACCTTGTGAGCTCAGCTACCTTACTTTCTATACATTTCACCATATTTGTGAGCCCTTTGAAATTCAACAGGACACCTTGGCAGGTATATGCTGGAAAAGAGATTTAATTTTAAAAATATCCTGCTTTCTATTTTCCTCCATTTCTCTGCATTTTAGTTACACAGTAAAAAACCACTAAAATTTGAATTATGTAAATATAGTTCCTCCATCATAACTGAAATAATTGAGCTTTCTTCCAGTCATGTGTTCAATCTCCTGATGTTTTGTTCTTCATAAGGGTCACTACTTTGGAGACACACCTTGGTCACATTGAAACTCTACTTTTAGAGGAGAATTTGTGGTTGATTTTACAGATTTAGACTTGAGACACCTTACAGCTGATAGGCATGCAATGAGAAGCTGCCTTTCTGTGCTGTCTACCATGTCTGTCTTTGCAAGCAAGTCTTGTTACCCACACCTGGAAAGACAACACTTCAGTATGACCACCACATTAGCCTGTGGTTAACAGTGAAAGCTTATACTAACAAGACAGAAGGGAAATGAATCTCTTTGTTTATCAGAAGAATCTAATAAGAAGTGAGTTAAATTTCCAGCAGGATCTCAGTGAGTTGAGACCATTGGGACCTTCTCAGCAGGTTCTCATGGGGCTTTCTCTGCTGTCCCACTTGGGGAAATACATCCAGAATTTCCCACTTGCAGCAATAACATTTAGATCAATCCTTAGTAAAACCATGTCAGGAGGGAGTATGCTCCCTAACTTCAATTTTATGTATTTTTTTGCAAGTGTTTAACATTTACTTTGAATTTAAACTTGTCTTTTGTTCAAATGATAAGTTAAATAGCATGTAAAAAACCACCTGCATACAAAGGTTACTGAGGGAGCAGGAAGGAGAGCTCAGGAATGCCTACCTGGTGTTTCCATGAGGTTGTGGAAGGTGCAACACAGCAAACACTGCACTAAGGCAGCCTGGCTTTATCCTCCAGGAGAGGAACAAGGACTTCTCTGCTGGTGCTGTGTATCAGGGAGGAGAAGGGAGAGAAACCTAAACCCAGGTCCTGAGGTCTTCATCTTCAGGCCTGAAGCCACATTTACTGCAGGCCCCATCAAACAGTCCTTTACATTATTGCTTCATTTACTTGGAGTGATGCCACCTGACTGAGGAATCATGAAGTTCATTATTGTGGTGCCAGGGCACCTGGGCATCAGGGATGCAGTGGCATGGTCCCTCTATTCCATCATTGCTCCACCACGAGTCAAATGAGGGCTCCTTCACTACCAAGACCTCCTGAAATCTTGGGGATTTCAGTATCACAGCTTTCCTTCATGAAGGGAGTGACACAGAATTGTATGGGCAGTCAGACCTTCCCTGAAATGAAATCTGTCTACTAAAATATTTAAGAATATAGTAGACAAATGAACCATTAAAGGAGATTAATAATTATGTTTTTGGTTCAGTGTGAGCTCAGGTGGTGAAAAATTAAATGCACACAGATTTTCCTTGATGTTTTCTCCTAAGGTGCTAAGTCCTGTGTCCTACGACAAGATACACCATGTTTGTGAGCCCTGTGAAATTCAGCAGCACACCTTGGTGCTGTGAGATGTAGTCAGAAACATCCTTACAAACAGCCACATGTTTTGCAGCCAGAATGGAAGTAAATGCACAGCAGCAAAGTAATACTGTAAGTGATAACATGCAAAACTCCTGCTTCTCTCACCCTGCTCATCACTGCCACAGCTTGACCTCTGCAGTAATACTGTGCTATCATATTGAGCTCAACTAGCTCCATTCCACAGGGCAGAATGTCTAAGATAAAGTACAGAACTGCATGAGAAAGAATATTTATTTAAACGTTGTTATTAATAGCTCATTGAAATACAGTGTGAGGGACACATACATATTAAAACAGAACTACAGCATTTTTCAAGTTTAACAAAAGGTTTTATAATTAAGGTGTAACATGAATAAATTTGTTGTAAATGGGTAGTGAAAATCCTGCATTTCTTTTTTCTAATGAAGCACACTGAATCTAAGCTTACAACTACCATGTGGATACCTGACTGCAAAAATAACAACTACAATAATTAAGATGGTGCAGGCTGCCATTTTCTCTTCATTTGCAGCGTGTACTCTCTCTTTTTAATAACTCCTCTCTTCCCAGGCTTGTTTCCTTGGGGGAGAAAAGAAAGTGATCTCAGAATTGTTGTACCCATTATTACTTTGAAGGAACTACCGAACAAATGCAGTAAGTAGAGAGGAGACACAGCTAGAGTTTCAGGGTCACAGCACTGAGCTCTAATCCTTTCTTCAAAGTAGACACATCACTCCAGCTAGTTCTGAGGGAATAAACAGGAGATCCATCACTTTAAGGAAATGGATAAAAGGAGGAAAGGTAAGAGGCACACTTTTTAAAGGCAATACAATTTTTCTTCAACATTCAACAGGTCATGTTAGTGAGCAAGAAAACACATGAAAAATAAATAATCCACAATCAAACAGGCCCTCCACAAACAATATCCAAGTGCCTAATTTAGTTGCAGAGGAATGAAATTTAATGTGGGCAGGGGCTCTATACACAACCTGTATATTTTCCTTTTTTCTTCTTATAGGCATAAACAATGAAGAAAAGGGATTGTTAAAAAGCAATGGGAAATATCTTGGGATTTTTTTCTTTTAAAGAAGAAAATATATGGTGTTGAGTGTTACAGAGAATGTGATGGCTGTAGAAGGAGTGCAGTAAGAGGAGGTAGACTGCTTTGATTTTGCAGGGCACTTCCACCATAAATGAAACATGAATATAGCCTAATTAACCTGATTAGAGCTATTGCTTCTACACAGCAATTGTCTTTACATAACACATTCTGCTTGAGTAACAGAGTCTTATTATCTGCTGTTGTACTGCCACCGACAGCTCTGCTCTCTCCTTGTTCTGCATTCACATTGCTGAATTATGGTGCAGTGATGCCATTTCCATCCTGCTGCTGTATAGCCTAATGACAAAGCAGAGATTAGCCAAACAGCTCCCAAGCAACCACAGCAGGTTAAAATAGATATAACCAGTTAGGCTAGGTGAAGAGATTTTTAGCCTTCAGTTTTCCTCATTTCAAAAGATTTTTTAAAGGAAGCTTCACACCTATTTCATATTTAACATTCGCTCCTTGAATTTTTTGCTCAAAACATTCAGCATTTGTAAGAGTTGCACAGCCTCCAAGATAATGTTTGATATTCTCTCCAGAGACATTGTCTAATGAATGAGAATGTGTTCAAGGTTGGGCTAAATTGCCATATGCTTATTCTAGTACATTCACAAAGGGATTTTTTTTCCCATTAGATTGCTTTAAAAGGGTGTTTGGGGTTTTTTTTTGACTGTTATTCCAGTTTGATGCTGGCACACCACCACTGGAGTGATAATTGTGGGAATTGGATACAAAGTTTAAAAACTAAAACAGGTAGAAATGCTATTTATATGTTGTCTAGCTTTTGATGTGTGCATGGTTTGAAAGATACTGTTGGTCTAGATTAATAGAATAGCTATAGAATTTTATTTTGATAAATTTGTTTTTTGCTAATATATGCTGCTAAGATAAAGACACATTTTGGTGCATTTCGTGGAGTAGTTGTTGGGATGTTTCCTAAGGCCAAGTGTGCATTGCCTGTCATTTCCAGATAAAAGAATGAAAGTACAAATAGGAGTGGGAAATCTAACTCTGACATTCTCAATCTGAAAATAGATTGTTTTGATATGACTTGGTTTTACTAAGAAGCTCAAAGGTTTATATTTGTATTCAAATATGGAAAACAAATTCTGAAGCCTGACAGTCCACCAGTGTGGCTACCATCATTGGCTCACCAGCCAGCATACAGATTCAGTGGCTTCAGGATTTCCCCTCCCCTTTCAGGATATTTTATTTCCCAAGTCATTCAGTAGAGTTAAATGTTAGACAGCTTGCATCTGAGGTTTGAGTCATGTCATATTTGAGGACTGGTGTTTGCTGTGTAATTCCATTGCACTAGAAGATAACTAATAAGTTTATCTTAACCCTTAGACTTCATGGTCACAGAGTGATTAGCTCCTGTGGGGTTGGTGCTGACAGGAAATCAGGTAGCCCTGGAATTCAGCCATGCCAGGAGTCCAGCTCAGTCCCTTTGGGGGTGAAATGGTGCTGGCACAGACAGGACACAGAGCTCTGTGCCCTGCACTGCCCTGCTCAGCAGGCTGAGGTGCTGCCTGGGACTGCATGCCTGGCTCCCAGTGTCATGGCTGGGAACTCACCCAAAGGGAAGGATACTTGTGTCAGCTTTATTTGGTGAACTATGGCTGCAAAAAGTGTGGGCAGGGCTGCAGGGAGGTGAGGAGAGCCCACACCACCCCGTGTGCCTCAGGATGAAAGCAGGAAGAGGGAGAACATCTGGTTTAGCCAACTTAGCATCACAACCCTTTTTCAGGGGGCACTGTGAACACACAAAACAGCTGCTGCCTCTTCAGAAAAGAGCCCATGACCCTCTGCTGTGCTGCATGAGCATGCCTTTCTATCCCTGGAAGAAAAATGCTCAAGTTAGTGGTGGAAGAATTTTAAAAAGAAGGAAATTCTCAAGGCTTTATTTTTCTTTACAACAGTCCAAGTGTATTACACTGCAAAACTTCAGATTCTCCTAAGAAAGGAATTTGGCTTATTTTTTAATTTATTTTCAAAGTGTGGAGCAGTAAAATATAGAATGATTTCTCAAAATTGTTACTTATATTGTGATCCCACCAAAAATGTGCAAAATTTTTTAAGAATGAAGGGGAAAGCACTATTTTTTTCTTAGAAGTCAATATTCTCAGGTATAATGTTTTTTTTTTTTTTTTTTTTTTTTTGGTTTTTTTTTTTTTTTTTTTTTTTTTTTTTTTTTGTTTCATCGACCTTCGTCTTTGTAACATATTCCTGTATATCATGGTACCACTGCAAGAACAGGATGGGTCTGGACCATCCCTTTCTAGTGCCAGAGTAGCAGACAGGTTTATGGTGTCAGGAGGAAGCTCACCATGAATTTACTCTCAGTGCAGAATATGTGAGGTGAGTGATACCTTAGTTTCTCAGCACTGGGTCACTGTGACATTAGGTCATGGGTCAGATAAGATAATCTGTGTATTATTCCTAAGGAAGGAGCAGATAATACCCAGCCAGTTCAAACAACAGGCATTGACTTTACCCTCACAAAATAGGTAAAAAAGACAATATCACCTACCAGTATTTAATGAATGACCATGACTTCCAAAGTATAAAAGGCCTAATCATATATAAATAAGAACACTTTTTTTTTTTTAAGTTAGTGTGAAAGTTAGTTCAGTGATAAATTGAGCACCATGTCTCACCAGTTTAAAGAAAAGTTGCTTCAATATGTATTAACAATATGTATTAATCATCCTAATATTTTCTGTATAAGACAGTTACAGATAAATGGAGCACTGATATTCAAACCTGCTTATCAACAGGTATGAATACAGCACTGTGGTTCAACATTGCCCATAAAAATCAGAGGGCAAACTAACTTTTGAACACACCTTTGGCTAAGACCCTGCATATTTAATTTACTCCCCCTAGTATAAAGAATTAAGGCTGAACAGATTTGTATATCCAGAAGAAGTTGGATCTGGATGCAAATCCAGGCCTGCTGTCTTGCACACTTACACAACTGCATTTTCTCCCACCTTGCAGAAAATCTCTGAACCATTTGACTGGGAGCAATTCTAACACTTAGGGTAAAGACTGTCTTTTCCTGCCAGAGGAACATTTCTCACTAAAATTCTGTTCTCCAGTGTGGTATGTGCAGCCTTGATGTGTAACTGCTCAAATTCTATTTTCAAGACTTTTAAATATAAATATAGGAAAAAGTTAAAGGCAGGCCGCTGCTCTCTACTCTCTCTACCCTGCACTGAAGTTAATGGTATCTGTTCATGGAGTTTAACTGGAGCTACATCTAGGTTATGCTGACACTAATCTGCTCTTTGAGAATTCACTGTAACTTCAGTGCAAACACTCAAGGAATAAAACAGTTCTCAGTATGAATAGGGTTTGAAAATCTGCTCTAGCATTGGTACCTCTCACAACATTAAAAATGATATATGAGAACTTTATTTCAGAAAGTATCCTTTTTTTTAATGATTCAGATTTTTATAATAATACCTAAATTAATTTTCTTTTGCTCACCTTTGGAGACAACACTAGGAAGATTGTTATTTTTCTAGTTTTAAAGGCAAATAATTGGAAAAGAAACTTCTAAATTTAATTTTCAATGAATGCCTGCACTGATCAACAAATAATGTCAATCTTGAAGCTTAAATTGGACATAATTATCTGTTTTTTTAATTCTTCAGAGAAGGCAATGGAATGAAGACAGAGAGATTCCATGGATGTTTTCTGCAGTTTTATCTTGTTGGCTTTCCTTTCCCCTCTAAAAATTTATTTGTAATTCATTCACTGGCTGAATTTCTTCTGGATTAAACTGATGTAGCTCCAATTAAATGGAATTGGGTTACTTTACTCCAGCTGTGTATTCAGTATTTTACAGTTTTTAACATAGGAAGGTGTTGGTTGATGCTAACTTACTTGCCTGTTAGAAAGCCTCTAGAAAAACAAGCTCCCTTTAACTGATTATTAGTGCATAAACCCTCTAATTGAGGACTTATACTGCAAAGCAAAGAACCAGAAGTACAATCTAGTAAATGGTCCAAGCATTCCTCTTCATCCTCCCAGAATTTCTGGACACTGTGACACAAGTGAATGAAAATTCGTCTTCCTCTTGATTTAAAGACTGATTTAAGATCTTTCCTACAGCAAATGAAACTACTTAGATTCTTACATCTGTGAGTTTTCTGAAGTGAATGTTAACTTTACCACTCCATTCTGTACTTGTGCACTTCTAAATACATGCAGCATATACCACAGCCAGGTGTAATAAATGTGTGCATTTAAGCATATATATGTATATGTTTTTTTACTCCTAATTAATTATATAAACTTTTTATACCACTTGTGTTCTTGGTCCAGCTATCACAGGCATCTACATTTCAGTGCAGGTGCCAGTGGCTGCCACTCCTCACAGAGCCACAGCAGAACAGCCTAGACTCTTAACACAAGATTTTCTATAAGCATCTACAAGTGTCTATAAAGCTCAACTATCTTTCTTAGTGTAATTACTATTTATAAGAATTAAAGATTGTTTCCAAATCTGCCTATCTTTAGCCTCTCCAGACAGCTCTTGGGCTTTCTGTAGCAGCAGAATGCTTGAGCAGGTCATGTCAGTGCCACTGTTGAACTTGGAGTTAAATGATGCTATCGTATTAGGTAGAAGTGGTGATACTAAATAATTCAGTGTCTTTCTGGAAGGTAGCAGCCCTGTAACCTTTCAGCTCTCCTCACCAACCAATCTACAAAGAAATGTTGCTAGGAAGAACTATGGAGGAGTGTGGGAACAGCTCATCTTCCAGGCATAAAAGTAACTGCTGGTATCAGCAAAGGAAAATTAAAACATGAGACGTACAACTGAAAAAGAAAATGTGCTCTACATGAAAGCACATCAGCAGTTCCATCTGTAAGTTTCTACTCACTCAACATGTTGGAAAAGGTATAGAAAAAGATAAAAGTGCATGTACAAAGACTTAGGCAATGTCTGAAGAGAGGGTAACAAATGTTCTGTCTTAATGAAGCATGGAAAAGAAACCAATCTCGCAGTAAGTTTGAAAAGCCAGGCCAGTCACCTGGGAAACAAGAAAAAAAGGCAAACCAAGAAAATAGGCTATCAGCCTAAGCCTCACGAAGCATTCACAAAATAAAAGTACCATAGACTTGTAAGTTAGTGGTTAATGGGCTCTAAAATTATAGAACTGCCTATAACACACGTGGAACCACAGGTATGTGAGCCAGCCTTGTCACTGAAGATTACTGGAGCAGCAGGTTCAAAGCACTTTGAAATGAAGACCATTACTGGAGTTTCTAGATACCTTTCTCTGACTCCAAGGAGCAGTTTGGCAATGAGTTTGAAACAGCCTTTCCATCCTAAAGTTACAACAAATAAGAGTTCATTGCCATTTCATGGGTAGAATTCCTCATGCAGGAACAGTTAGACCTGTGGACAGTTCTTTAAAATGGACCTGGGCTGAGATGATGAACCTCCAGCTATAAGAAATAAGGTGCAAGGACCACAACTGAAGGCAAGAGGAGGACTGTGAATCAAGGAGTGTGATTTCTCAGAAACAGTGGGAAGAATATCCCTGAATCAGGCTTGGGCTGCCTGCCATAAAAGGTGGCACAAGGTGTGGGGAGAAGATTTGTGACAACTGTATGGAAGTGCAGGTTCAGAGAAGCAGCCAGGTTTTTCATGAGGGTATTCCCTGACCCTAAGAGATAAGGGGAGTCTATTTTGCTAAAAAGCATGAGACACACAAGATGCTGACAACAGCTTCAGATTGATCTGGAGAGCAGGAAGGGATGATGGACTTCTCAGGGAAGGAGCTGTTCGATTTCTCATCAGAGCACTTTGCCCTCACTGTCACTCATTTTGCTCTAGAGCCTTATAAGATCTTTAACCCAAACCAGGTGGTTTTGTCCTACTAATGAGACTTAATTGGAAACCTATTGTTTTTACGGGGAGACTCTTAGGTCTTCTCAATAGGCAGATCGAAATAACATGAGGGAAAAAGGGATTTAAACTGAAATACATGAGTGACATTTTGTCCATGTTATTACCTCAGTATTAAGTAGTTTATTTTTGTCTCTTTGTCTTGGGGAAAAATGGTTTGGATTTGCTCTTGAATATGAAAGACGATAGAGAGGTTTTAAACATTTTAGATAAATAAATGGCAAAAATTACTCTGGAAACAAATGAGAATAATTTGAAGCTACACAATAAAAAAGATAGAGATATATAGAAAATTCTACTTTTCCATTCTGAAGTCCATTTAATATACTTCAGATTAGAAGGCTGGAAAAAGGTTTCTACTTCAGTCTCTTATCTGAAGCCAGGAGCAAGTGTACAATGCAGAAAAAAGGAACCAAGGAAAACTTTTTATTTTTCTCTTTGATGCCTTCACAGATCCTTCAGAATAGAAGAAAGCTTCAGATACTTTATTTTTTTCAGTCTTGAAGAACTTCTGGAATAACTCTGAATTTTATATGTTCTGTTTTTTCCAGTTAGCTGTTCTTTTTTTATCTAGAAATTTTATTATCTCCCACTGTCTTTAGCTTGTCTCTTGCTCTGTCATATTGTAGATGCAGTGACTGTCTCAAAGTCAAATGAGGGCAACAATATTCCTCAGATGGCTTTTTGTTCTCTGAAAAAGCCCATCCTGCAGTTCTCTAAACCTTTCATTAATGTACATTACTTTATGGGAGTTTCAGGAAAGACTGAGTAAAACTAGAGAGAGGTGAGTACTCCTGTCAGATGTCCAGAGAATGGGAGCTCCATTTAAGTCCTTTAGATGCTGTAGCCACCTCCTGTGGTGCTCTGACTATTCCTCTGTGCAAGAGGTTTGGACACTGACCTTGATCTTCCTCTCCCTTGTTTGGGACCTCACACAAGATGTGAGAAGCTCTGTCTTTCCAGGCTGCTCACAAAACTGGCTTTATGTTCTCCATACACATCACTAAAAAATGAATAAGCAAAAAAACCCCCAAACCCAAAAACCCAACCAAAGAACCCCAGAAAGACCAAAGCAGAGCTGCCTTCTGTGTGTGTGTGCTGTGTTGATTACCAGGGATGTAAACAGCTGTCACAGAGATGCCAAAAGGCAAAAAACCCCAACCTTACCTCAGCATTATAGCACAAGGGATAAATGGAAAGTGAGTAATAACAAATATATGAGAAGAGGATGCAAAGATCTGATTCATATGCTGGTGGTAATTCGTGTGCTGTGGTGGGAGGAAGGTGCTCTAAGCAGGGGTGTAAGGAGAGAGTAGAATGCTGACTTACGAGCTCCACTCCTACAAATACATTAGTCTTTGACTGTAAAATACCAGAGACAGCACTACTTGAGGTGTATCTGCTTGAAGGAGGTTAACAGGAATGCCATCTCTCCTCGCATTTCTGTTTCTCCTTCTATTTCATCAGGTAAGATCTCTCTAGGAACAATTTATCATAACCTCATTAGCAGTCTCTGACAACTGTCTTCTCTCCAGCTTTGTTTTCTCTCAGTTCTTATGCTCAAGAAATACACAGTTTTCTCTTCCCTGATTTTCTTCAGGTTTTTTTTTTTTTTTTAAAGGAAAGCCTGCAGTATGTAATGAACGATTGCTGCCAGGAGCACATTGCACAGCGTCTGTGTGATGATTATGTGAGTGGTTCCCAGTCTTTCACGTTCCATAGTATAGAAGTGAGCCTTTGGGGCAACTCAAAAAGTTTTAAAACACTTGATTTCATTCAGGGAAGAATCAAAGAGTTTCACTAGAAGAAATTGTCTTTACACATATAAAAAAATGAAGGTTTCTAAAGGGATCTTTTGGTTAGATGACAGAAAACCCGCATTTTGTAATACCGCAGGGGTTCTTTTAATAAGTGACTGAAAAGTTCCATTTGACAAGTCAAACCTTGAATTTTTTTTTCATACTTGTTATAGCCAAGGAGGTGCTAACCTAATACAATGGGCAAAGGAGTGTCATCACAATACAATAGACCAGACAGAGTTAGTACAATGCTGGGCAATAAGGGATCTCACTATAATGAGTTGGAGAAGCAGTGTCTGCAGCATAAGAAGCATGCTTCAGAAAAGAGAAAAAAAAATGTGTTTGGTTTGTTACTGGTCATTTTATAGCTGCAATTTTAACCCAATGCAATGACCTCTAGATGCTTAAGAGTCTTTAAAAAGCAGAATGAACATTTCAAAGGTTCACAGGCCAAAAGAAACCATTATGGCACCTAACTGGGTGCCTCAGTAACACAGGCTTATAGATTTCTGCACAATGTTGTCTCTGACTTGATAATTCAGTGTTACATCAGTGCTGTTAGGCTGAGGCTCAGTTTGGCCCTCTTTATTGCTCTCATTGATGCACTGTGAGAGCTACAGAGGTATTAGAGGACGAGATGAGAGTGTTTTGACTTCCATTGAATTACATTTGATACACATTTGCATAAATTAAGTCAGAAATCTCTTATTTTCCTGTACTTTTTTGGTATCGGTTTCCAAAATCTTTATTATCTTTTTGGCCCTTAAATCCCTTTATTCCATTTATACTCACTTCCAGGCTCATGTTGGAATTTCCAGGTGCACTAGCTCTGACATCAGGACAATCCTCTAGCAAGTATGAAGGGTGTTTGGCTAGAAAAACATTCCCACTCACCACATCATTCTAAAGCACAACACGGGCAAAGGATGCTCAGAACAAATCCATACAATATGCTATATGTAAATCTCCACAGGTTTTCAGCAAACTACACTCTGCAAATTTATGTGACCTACTTTTTCAGATTGCTTGGTGCATAATAGCATCCTTGCTGTCAATCACATGGCAACTGCAAGTATAATATATGCCCTTGATGTGGAAAGAGGAGAATGAGGCATAACTTGAATAAAACTTGGGCAAGATGAGGAAGAAAATGACGTAGGTATGAGTTCAAATTTACAGCACAACAATACAAATGCTTGGTGGGAGAAAAAGTGCTGCTCATTCTCTGGAGAATGAAATATATGGGGTAGAATGGAGCAATTGTAGTATAGAGAGACACAGTTTGGATCACTTGGATATGCATGTGACAGACATCTGAAAGTCCAAGCAGCACCTTTCCTGATTACCCAGAAGCTATAATGCAAATCTTCATAAAAAAAGAGTGACATTACAGAACCACAGAATCAGCTGAGTTGGAAGACACCCTCAAGGATAATTGAGTCCAACTCCTGGCCCTGCACAGCACCAGTCCCAAGAGTAACTCCATGTGCCTGAGAACGTTGTCCAAAAGCTTCTTGAACTCTGTCAGGCTAGTGCTGGGACCACTGCCCTGGGGAGCTTGTTCCAGTGCCCAGCCACCCTCTGGGTGAGGAACCTTTTCCTGATATCCAGTCTAAACTTTTCTGATGCAGATTTGAAGAGGGAAGGCAAGCACAACATGTTGGACTTACTCAGTGCAGTACAGTTTAAGGAGGAGTGCATTTCTGGACCTAATTTTTTAAACATTTTTAGTAGTTTAGTACTAATGAAAAATGGCATTCTTATTTAGCACAGAAAAGCTGTAGTGGTGTATAAGCTTTAATTCAAACATGGCAAAACACAGCCAAGCTGCAAACATCACTAGAACACTTTTGACTTCAGTAAGACACAATTTACAGCTACTAAGAAAAAGAAACTCTGAAATATTTCTGAGTTCCAATTGCTAAACGGCCTTCAGGAGTCAGAAAACTTGGTTTTGTGGTTCAGGCAGTAGACAAAGCCTGAGGAGAACTAGTTTCAATTTATGGATCCGTGTTGGTCTTGGAGCAAACCACACTTAATACAAAATGTGGATAGTATGTCATGCCTGTTGCACTATAAACGTTCTAAGGCAGGGAAAATCTCTCACTAGAAGACTCTGCACCTACCTCAAAGAAATATCTATCTTGTCTGAGAGGATGAGGTATTCCTATATTAGAAACACTGATCAATAACAAAAACAAATATTGCTGTCTTTTCCCAACCCTCCTGGTTGCTGAAGCTTATCTCAGATGTGAGATTGGGTACACAGATTTTCTTCTGCACTTAGCTTTGTTCGGGGCAGACAGTTCCTGCTTGCTGATAAAGATCAAGAAGGCTGGCAAAGAAGAAAATGAACCAAAGTTGTGAGGGAAAACAGAAAGAAGGAGGACCTGATGGAGGAAAATTATTGGTGGAGATATTCTGGTCTGCAGATGGTGAAGGACCTATCCCAAGTGCTTTCCACTTCACCATCTGGCACTAGCTAGAACGGAAAGTTCTCAGAGAATTAGAAAAGGTTGCTTTCACCTAAAAAAATAACCCAAATATAGGGCTAATGATTAAGGGGGAAAAATGGTCATGCAGCCAAGTATCCAGAGTTCAGAAAGCGGGGGGAAAGCATAAGCAAGCGAGGATGAGAGCTCTAAACCTAATATATATATATATATATATATATATTTTTTTTTTTCCCTAGCCAACATTCAGGGCAAAAACTAACCCTTGCTCTGAATTTTCTTCACCTTGTTCCTGTGTTTGATGCTTCATGCAGTCCTCACCATCCTACTTCTCTCATCCTTTCCTTTCTAAAATGCCTGCATCTGCAATATCACCGTGACTTGCTTCTAGGACATAACCTGGCATGTGGGATGAGGGCTAATGGTTTCAGTAGATAAATCTGCTTTTTGTTCTCAAGGGAGATGGCATAGGTTAGAAAATGAACTGCCCCCTTTGTATCAGTGTTATATTCTTGCTTCTCTAAGGGACATTTGGGGTATAATGTGGTGGGAAGACATGTAACAGATGGATAAAACATGGTGAGAAGTTGGTTTTATCTGCCTCTAATTAGACATGGAGACAGAAAGGACAGCAGTTTCTGGACATTAGAAGGAAAATTTGTTTGGCAGGGTTTTTGAAACTCGGTCACAAATTTTTTGTTTAACAGCTTGCAAGATAGTGTATTATAAGACTGAGTGAGTGTTTATGATCTGTGCTGGAAAAGGACTATGGGATGTAAGTTGCTGGTGAATGGTTTCAGCTTATGTCTGAAAGGCTGGCAAGGATGAAGGAGGCACTGTTTAGGGCCCTGAACCCTGGAGAAATGGATGCTGACCATCCCACATCTGCTCCATGGCTCCTCCTGGGGAGGAACAGCAGCTGCTACCATTCCACGGGGAGTGATTACTTCACTCTGGTGTTTTTGGGGGAGGATAGCAACTTCCTTCAGTTTATACCTACACTTGCATTTATTGCTAAGGGAATCTAGCTTCCCATTAAGTGCCTCTGAACTCAAATAGCTCCAATTTGGGCCTTCGTTTTTGTGAAAGCATGTAAGGAAAGGCCCATACTACCAAAGACAGCTCTGCTTCTTATTCTTTAAAGGCTTTGCCAAATGTTCTTATTTAATAACACTTATCTTTATGTAGTAGCTGTATCTTTTCATAAGCTAATAGTTGTAAAGCATTGCCTTCTTTGCTTAATGATACTACTTTCCCAATACAAAACAGGTCTAATGGGTGTCAAATGTGAAAGCAATATTCCTGCAATTTATCACTTAAGCCTTCTTTCACTCTTTTGGGGTGAATTGTTGTATTTTTAAAAGGAAATTGATTGCCTTGAGTGAATTCTTTTGTTCTTCTACATTAACAATTCATGAATGAAGCCAATAGCTGCAACACAATCTTCAGTTCCTTGTCCCACCAATAACCTCAGCTGTATCCTGGAGGGTAAACTCACACTGCATCAATCAGCTGTCTCCCTGGTCTGTAGCACAGCCATGTGAACTGTGGCTTACACCATGTTCTCGATTGCTCCCTTGACTTTTGGCAGTAGGGAACTCCACAAAAATGAATTAACTGCTACGAAGCTTTCTGGTGTGCTGAACTTTACAGGATTGGAGAGTCACGTTACTAGGAAGAATATGGACATTTACTCTGAAGTTCAGAACCAAATGCCAATGGTCAAATGGTCCTGTGCACCTTTCTTCTCTGCCCTGCTCTTTTCACTATCTTTCTTAAGAATTGGGCCAGTCCAGTTAAAATGATTCTGGGAGATTAAAGAAGTTTCTGTTAGGGAACATTTTGGACTACATTTTTTTTTCATTTTTTCTTAAATAACCCAATGACAGAAAAATAAACCCAAACCATCCTATAAAAATGAGCTGGGAAAGGCAAAGAGGGTAGCAGTTTAGGAATACATTAAGATTGCACCTGCAAATGAGTTCATTCAGTTCTTTCCATGAGCAAACCCTGTGCTTCTATTCCCAAATGAGAAATAAACACCAGGGCTGGTCAGGCAGACATCCAAATGCCCAGACTCAGTGTAGCTGTGTGCCCACAAAACTCATATGGAGAAAATGGAAGCTGTGAATATGGACTTCAGCCTAACTTGCAAAGGTGGAGCTCTTGTGCAGGAAAACTCATCAAAGTCTGCTGTCCTGGCTGGCCTTCAGTCACTAATAAAACTTCTCTCTTGCGTGTCCCTCTCCTCACTGCTGCTGACTCCTCCCTTGAAAGACCTTTACCTCCTCCTAATTTTGGCTCAGAGCCTTCACATAAGCATGGGTATGCATGTGCCTTTTGCTGTTTTAGCTCCTCTCCAGCCAAATTTGCTGTCTCTATGCAGCAACCTGTACCCACACACAGCTCTGCACACCCCAGGTTGGACAAGGGCAGGTTTCACCCAGGAGTAACACCTCGGGCTCCCTGGACACCCTTATTTCTATCTCAGTTTCATCATGGTACTTGGTGTGGCTGGTTATAAGAATTTGTACAAGAACAACAACAAAAAAACCCACTCCTGGTTTACAAAAAACCAACCAACCAACCAACCATCCAACCAAACTATATTGGAAAAAGCCATCTTTTGTGACCAAAACCCAATAAAACCTAGCAAACAGTTACTTTATTTCCTCAGGAAAACAATAAATTAAGATGCAAATAAGTAGATCCCCCTTTGTAATTGAAACTATATTTAAGAGAAGCTCCTCTGGCCTAGTTGCTTCAGCATTTGACCTCAGTGAGACAGAGGAGATACAAAAGATTGCTTGTTAGGAGATTGCAAGATAACAACCAGTACATCTGAAAATGCAAACCCTAGATAAGTCTTCTTACTGATGATCCTGGGGGAAGATGAACAAATACAAGAAATAAAAAAATAAAGAGGCAGGGAAATGAAGGACAGTCCTGCTGTAGGTAGTATGAATACAGATCTAAGAAAAGACCAGTGAAAATAATTCACTTTTCTGATTCACCACTTAAATTTCTTCAGAGTCCCCAAGAAATCTGATGTCCACCTGAACCTATTTTTTTTTTTCTAGAATTATCCACATTTGAAATAAATATTGCCTAGGATTAAATAAAAATGTTTATTTTAGCTGATTTTTTAAAATTTTGATTTGACGTATTCTCTGAGAATTTAGAAAATAAATACTTGAAAATAAAGGGATTGACTCATAGATATCACTGATAAAGTGGAAGAAAGAGAAGAACAGGTAATGATGGCACCTTTCACAAAATTGAGCAGAAACAAAGTCTGGGTTGTGGAAAATCCAGGTTTAGATTTCACCTCCACCAAAGCTGCAGTGCAGACAGAATCCACCTTTCCTTTCCTATGCTCATGCTATTCATTCAGACAAACATTGAATGAGAGTTTATTTATGTGTTCATTATTCAACATGATATAAAATTATACCTATAGACCCAAGTTCCAGTCGTGGTCCCACGCACACCAGGAAGAATTAGTGAGATGACCTCACATGGTGGAGAGAGAACATCTGCATCCTCTCCATAAGCTGTGGCAAGACACACAAAGGCTAAAGTTTTCTTGTTTGTCCAAAGCACTCTGTGGCAAATGGGATCAGAAATTCCATGTCCTGATACAGTGATTTTTCTGAAAAATGTTCCACAAGAGACACTATAAAGACTCTCTCTAGTGTCCCTCCACCCCTCTGCTCCCTGAACTGGCTGTGCTGAGACTCCAGGAGAGCTCTGACCAGATAACCTTGATCGACAAAACATTTTACAAAGACAAGGGCAAGGTAAACTTCCCTGGACTAGTCTGCAGTGTCATAAATGTTTGCAGAATTGACTGTTCCCTCCAGAGGCAGCCCCATGCTTCCCTGTCCCTGCTGCATACAAATGAAGTCACTGCAGAGCCCAACCAAGTGCATATGCTGTGGTGTGACCTTCTGTTTGGTGACATCCATCAGTGAATTGCTCTGTGCTAGTGGCTGTCTGAAAATCAGCTGGTGCATGAATTTCTCCTCTGATTTCACTAAAACCCAATCAATAAGGGCACATAGATTTAGTGTTGTTGTACACCTGCTCTGTGAATAAAGTAAATGAAATATTTGCACAGACTTTTGTGATTCTTTTTAAAGGGCCTGACCAGAAATTGGAACACGTCAGGAGCTCCGAGAGGGGACTACAGACAAGCAGCATTGTATGCACAGGAGCTACAAAGTCCTCTCTTCTAGGTGGAGGAAAAGGAAAATCAACCCAAATATCCATGAACGCTTATAAAAAATCCTGAAAGATTAATTTAGCATAAATTAATATTGCTAACTCTCTGATGCTGGGCCCTTGTGAGCAGGTAATCCTGATGCCACTAAAGAAGCCTTATAGATAACTGCTCAGCTGCAAGCACATATCCCAGCTATATCTATATTTGCATAGAAATTTGTAAAATAAAGTTCTCTTGACAGGATAATTGTAAGGACATTTTGGGGGAATTTTGTTTTTCTGGTTAAAAAAACCCCAAACATTAACCAACCCAATTATTTTGTAATTAGGGAAAGATTAGGTAGGAAGTAGAAACAATGGCTCACTTTGCTTTCTAACATGAAAACCGGAGCACAACAAACAAAAGTGCAAATAGCAGTTTCAGAACAAAAGGAGATTCCTCTGTACTGAGTGTGTCACCAAGCACAACATGCCCCAGCTATTGAAAAATATCCATGACTAATTGGAAATCTTCTGAAACAAATTGCTACTAAGGCTCATACAGAGCTATCCCACTTGGACCAAAAAAAGACTCAATGCCCCTGGTGGCAACACTGAGAAAATATAAATACTTGTTATTTTCTGAAGTTCATTCTTAGGTATTGTCTTTTGGTTCCAGACAGTACGTGTGGCTCTGTGAGTAAGAACAGCAGAGCCAGCATGAGACAAGGGGGTTATTATTCCTAAATGTTATGTTATTGTTCTTAAAACATTCTTCTGCTAAGAAACAGTGCAGCAAGATAAAAACAATGGTATTATACTCAGGAGAAAAAAAAAACAATGGCTTTGGAAAAAAAACAACTCTGGGAAATGGAGAGGAGGTTTTACAAAAGAGCTCTTGTTTTGCTTTTCAAGGCTTTACATGGGACTGAGCACACATAATGGCTAAGAGCAGAGACCAGAGCATTTAAATGAGCTTTTCAGAGGTCTACATGTTTTACATCAGGGACAGATGACAGTAACGTTCCCTGCTCTGGGTTTTTGATTCTGATAAAGGTGTGGGAAAGAGATAAACATATCTGCTTGAGTTTATTACTGTTCTAGTGAGAGAAAGAAATTTGATTAAAACTGTCATTTACTTCACAGCTACAGAAGTTAAATGCTACTGTTTGGTGTTCAATAAGTGTTTGTTATGTCATCTCAAGCATTTAAACTGGTTGGTGCCCTGTCTTAAAATCCTTCACCTTCTTGCCAGTCCTCCTAATTTTTGTTCTTATTCCCTAACCCCTTTTCCAGCTGTCCACAATTATAAAAGTAAATGATTCCAATATGATGCAAAAGAGTAAACAAACCCTTACCCTGCAATTGTTCTAGGCACTGTGAAAGAACAAATAATCATTTTGACAGGTAGACAGGAGACAGGTCAAAGTGATCTGCTAAAAGTCTGCCTTCAAGAAAGGGCAGCAATGCAATGCTTCTTCTTTTCTTTCTTTTCTTTTCTTTTCTTTTCTTTTCTTTTCTTTTCTTTTCTTTTCTTTTCTTTTCTTTTCTTTTCTTTTCTTTTCTTTTCTTTTCTTTTCTTTTCTTTTCTTTTCTTTTCTTTTCTTTTCTTTTCTTTTCTTTTCTTTTCTTTTCTTTTCTTTTCTTTCTTTTCCCTTTGTTTTCTTTCCTTCCCCTCACTCCTAAATTTCAGGGTGACCCAACAGCATTCATAGATAATGAACTAAAATAGTGACTTTGTTCACAGCAAACCATAAGGCAGACACAGCAGAAATATGTGATATTTTCTGCACTTTTAAAATAGTAGTATGAGATGCCTTTGCTTTTGCATAATGATATAGAGCCATTGCCATTTTCTCAATCTAATCTACTCCAATAAAATACACTTTGAACATTAACTACTTAGAGATATGGTAATGAGAAACTTTTAAGAGGAAAAACTTGGACGCAGGAATGGAAAGGGTACAGCTCAGAAACTTTTTCTTTCTACTTCTCACTGCTGGAAGAAGAATTCCCATCCAGTTAAAACAAGCCAGGTTTGAAATATTAATTTAGAACCCTAAATTATGGACCTTCAAAAAATCTTGCAAATTCTGCAAAATATTTCTAGAGACATCTATATATATATTGCACGTATATCTTTATGTGAGTAATAAATTTGAAAAGTCTTTTTAAGGACCTCCTGTGTCTTTTCAGAAAAATTCATTCATGTTCTCAAGCTTTGGCCATCCCCCAGGCTATGGAGAGTAGATTTTTCTCCCCCTAATGGCAGCTAGCACCAATCATCACTTTGCAGCAGCTGCTCTGGCAGTAGGTGGACAGCCTTATCCTGGTCTGGGGACAAAGGGCAGCTGGGACACCTGCTCTGGCACTCTGGGCTGCTGTGACTCAGGGGGACTGCACTGGAGCTGGGGCAGGAGGCAGGTCCTGGCCACAGTGTCCTGCCAGCAGGGTGGGGCCTGGAGGTCCTGGTGGCCCTGTGAGCAGGGCTGCCACGTGGCTGTGGAGGTGTCAGGGTGCAGTGGTGGCCCAGGGCTGGTGGCAGAGCTGGGCTGCTCCTGCCTGTGCAGGGAGATGGGCTCCAGGAGGCACCACCAGCCCACACTGGAGGCCTTTGTATTCTGGTAGCTCTCAACTACACATTTGCTTGTGTTATTGCTTCTCATGCTGGCAGGCTTAAACCACCAAGGGTAATCCTGGGACAAGCTACAATTACAACTTCTCTCTGTTGTGGAGACATGACCTTTGACTGTTTGATTGCAGCTGGCTTTGGATCAGGGCCTGTAGCCAAAGCTGTGTCGCTAGCATAACATGCAACACTCTCTGCAGAGCCCCTAAGTATAAGCCATCACTTCTCTGATCTAAAATACACATAATTGCAATGAGCTGTGAGATCCTCCAGCATTTCACAGCATATACAAGAGATTTATTAACAAAGATTTTCTGTTTCCAGATAGAGAATTATGCAGAAAGCCAAATTTTTAGCTTTCATGAAAAAATGAAGCCCAGAGTGTGAAGAAGGGGTGAGTTCTGGGGTGTGTGTGTGTGTGTCCATGGAAAAGGGGACACACCTTTTCCATGTACCACTTGGTAGTTCTATGAGAATAGATCTTCAAAGGAGACAGAAAAACTTGATGAAATCATTGTAGCTTCACAGTCCAGTTTAGGTTAAAACACAACTACTAAAAAAATTTGTGTCATGCCTTTTACATACAGAGTGATGGTAAATTCTTATTAGTAATCCATCCATACAACAGAATTATACTTCTGAGTTCATGAAAGAACTGTGGTTAAGACTAGTTCAGCAGTCAGACTGCTGCAAAGGTTGTGTTACCATCTTTGTTACCCAGCTTTAGGCACAAGGCTGTCTGGGGCTGTCTGGACCAGGGGGACTCTGCCTGCAGCTCCTCTGTGCTGTGCAAGCTGGCACCAGCCTACTCTGACTCTGACAGCAAAGCAGGCCTGTGAGAGGAGCACTGCAGCCACCAGTGCACTGAATATCACTGAAGCTTCCAGCATCAAAAAACAACCCCAAAAAACTCTCTCAAAAGCAACTGCCCTGTCAACCTCTACATAATCCAGTTTATCTGTCACACATGCTTTGTCAAAGCATCAGCCTATTAAATTCAAGAGTCAACTTCAAACTTGCTAAAAAGGGAACAGGACACCGTGGATATATTTTAGTCAGGCACAGTACAATATTTATGGCCTTTCTTCCCCACTACACTTATGCTACAGAAGCATTTTATGTGAGTAGATCTTGTTAGACAAGCAGGCGTTTCCAAACAGTTACAAATGCAACGAGCTATAATGAGTACACACATAATGAGAGGATATTCTACTGTGCTCCTGGCCTTGATTGGGCAGCTTGTTTAAACATCAGGTTAAATCCTTCTAAAGTGAAGTGCCTTATAGAGGTTTTGCAGCAGTGCTCTTAATGATTGCAAAAAAAAAAAAAAAAAAAAAAAAAAAAAAAGAAAAAAAAAAAGAAAAAAGAAAAAAAAGTCCAGAAACAGAATAAGGTCAGCTCACATTTTCTTTCAGAAACCTATCCCAATTGTTTTTTCCCCAATTGTTTTTTCACATGCATAAATTCTGCGTGGAATTGGAGGGAATATGCATTTTCTTCTTCCTCCCCAGCCAAGCATCGTCCCGATGCTACCCCACCTGCCCTGCTCCGGCCCCAAACCTTATACCCCTCGTTCTCGGGCCGTGCCAGCGGTGCCAGCGGTTCCAGCTGCGGTTCCCGGCAGGTGGCACTCGGGCTCCGCGCCTCGGGGCTGCGGCCGCGCTCGCCTGCGCGGCACCGCGCGGAGCCGAGCGGCGCTTTCTGGCCTTAAATCGCCGACAGCGATTAAATCAGGGAGAACTGTCGCGAGTGTCCCGCGGGTGAGGCGGAGGTGTGGCGGGGGAGGTCGCGCCTCGCTGCCGGGACAGCCCGCGGCGGGTGCGCCCTTCGCGGGGAGCTGATGGCTGAGCATCACTGCAAAACCCCATGGAAGGAGAATTTAAAGCGCAGTTGGTATCCCCAGGGGAAATGCCTGTATCGAGAGGGGAATGTGTGTATGCATACTGTAACTCCTACTAGTGTTACTGGGAATTATGTGTGTAAATCCCCAAATTCCAGCGCACAAAGATGAGAGTGTCCCTGTAAGGGTCTGAATTATGTGTTTGAATTAAATCTGACTGTTGGGAAACTCATAATGCTGTGGCTCTTATTATAAATTTATACTTCGTAGGACCGAGTTTCACCTGAAACAACAGAGCCTGAAGTGTTATTTGTTCCAGCACATTATTTTGTTAGATGTGATAATCAGCTCACAGCAGGACTGTGAGAGGCTACTCAGCTTGTTGACAATTCTGGGTCCCATCCAGCTTCAAGCAGCTTCTGAAGCAGCTCCGAAGGCAGCAGGGGGGGTCCCAAACCTGGCCCCTCATGAGGCTTGGCCTGGGCATTGCTGACTGTGCACAGTCCCTTCCCAGGACATCCCTTTCCCAGGTGCAGAGTTACCTGTTCTGTTGCGTGTGCACTCCCACACCAAAGCAAAGACCACAAGTGAGACTCAGCAGAGCTGCTGCTGTTTCCAGCCCCCTGTATTTTGCCAGGTGGATGATATTTTTTTCTTATGAGCTAAGTGCCTAAAAAAGCAGTCTGAGGTGGAGGAGGAGCTTCAAATCAGTTCTCCTTGATTTACTGGGCTACTTTGTAGATTATTTCAGGAATTATGTGACCTAAGGGTATGACTTCTACTGGCATTACCTTTGAATTAGGAAGGTGCCTTTCGCAGGAGCTTTTGTCCCACATTTATCATCTCAGCCTCAGATCTCTTTTAATCCCAAGGCATCCCTTCTCTCAAGGCTGCACGTTTTCTGTCTGGTCTGAAAGGAAGGAAATCCTGTTCTGACCCTCATGTGTCAGCAGCTGGATTTGGTGAGCAGCCATGGCGCTGCAGGAGGGATGCCGTGGTGTTGGGGGAGTTCCTAATAGGGAAACATGCCAAAAGAAGCCATGTCCATGGCTTCAGCCTGCCCTATCTCACTTTCACCACCCTATTATGTGGTCCAGCACCTACAGGGAGGAAAACAGAGATGCACACAGGACAGCTGTGGAGGGCCTGAGGCAGCAGTGACTGTGTGGCAGGGTCCCTTTCCAGGGCTGTGCAGTTTACACGCCTCAGGGATGCAACAGTGCTGGGTGCCAGCCTGAGCTCCAGGGCCACTGCATACAGGGATGGCCACAACCATGCTGAAAAACAACTGCCAAACAGGCCCTCACCCCCTCTCATGTGGTCATATTTCCTCCTCCTTCCTGTCTCTTTTTGTTCAGTGCTCAGACACTCCATTCCTCTCAGCCGCCCAAGCGAGAGCAGCCGTGCGTGCCCCCTAATCCTGCGCAGTCCCAAGCTTGGCCTGAAGCAGACCAGCACTTAATGCCACCCTAGATTTAAATACCAATCATAGAGGCAAGGAATTGCTTTATTGTGAATGAATCCTTAATCTATCGAGTAATTTGGAACAGCACAGTTAATTATTTTTAAACCTTCCTCTCCCACCTTAAGCCTGGGTGTGTCTCCAACAAATTCACTTTCAAATCCTGTAATGGAATAGAGGTATTGCCAGTCCTCATTAGAAACACCACAAAAGCCACAGCAGCAGTGCTGTGCTCCTTGTAATGATTTGTTTTACTGATAGATCAAGCAGCCTGTTGACAATGGTTGACTGCAACTGACAGCCTCTTCTAATAAGATAAAGAAGCTGTACATTTTATTGATTATAAAACAAATTGGGTTTTTGTCTCTTTAAAATTTTTATTGGATAAAATTGGAGAACTTAGGCCTTTGAAACTGCAGCTTGCCATGACATTACAATGAATTATAATCCTAACCTATTCATGCTTCCTCAAAGGCCTGACCCGTTTGCCTGCCTTGCAAGCATGTTGTAAAATGCCCCACATTTACATACATATTTTCAGGAGCTTTTTATTCAAGAACTGCGGCAGACTGGTGAAAGAGTAAGAAGCTGAATGGGCAAGAGTTCTCAAGATCCTGGAATTTTAAGACTCTTGCAATATTTTGTCACAAGCTGAGAGCTCGAGGCAGACATTTTTGGATAAGGCTCTTAGTTTTTCATTACATAGGAGTGGAAATTTTTAATCCTTTCTGGCTCTGAAGATCTATGCTCCTGAACATCCTGGGGATGGAGCCCACATTGCTGAAATAAATCTAACATTTTCTAGAACAATTTTTAGGGTCAGATCTTAGATCTTACAGAAGCTTAAGGCAAATCAAGATTTTAAAAGACCAACTCCCAATATCAGGAGCCCCAAATCTGCTCTCAGCACTTTCTTGCAATTCAGGCAAGAAGTCTCCCTGCCTGAATCCAAGCTGTGCAGGCACCTTCAGCTCTGCCTGTGCATTTGCACAGAGAGGAGCAGGTGGGTGGGGAGGTGTTACTGAGTGACACCCAAGTCCCCTACCTGGCACAGTTTGAAGGGGGAAGCCAGTGAACTCCTGTGACCATCAGCACAGAGAGCCTCAAAAACATCATCATAGTGTCAACTTTACTCTTCCAGCAGAAAGAGAAAGGGAGGGAAAAGAATTGCTTGTGCCTTTCCTGACACATCTTTGAGGGCAAGAGAGCTGGAGCACCTGGCTGTCAGTAAAGCTGCACTGTTGAGACAGGAGCAAGAAGCAGCCCTGACTCCTGGTCTCCAGTCTCAGGGCTGTTTTTGTTCTGTCGCTCTTCCTGCTCTTTTCCTGCTCACCCCTAGCAGTGATAAATGAGGAGATGGGGTGGGGGAAGCTTTGTAAGGAGCTGTCAGGCTTCCACCTACTCTCTCAGGCACTTCCAAAGGGAGAGACATTTGGGCATCTCTTGGGCCCATGATTTCTTGCTTCAGCAGCTGAGATTTGTCAGGAAAGCACATCCCTGCTGTGCTGAGTAGCAGCTCATGGGCAGGTTTCTGGCAAATACTCCCAAGAAGTCAGAGATTTAGGTTTGAATCCTTACAGGAGCTGGAGCACATGCTACCTGGACCCACTGCTCTGGGTTACAAGGCACTTCAGGATAAGTGGATCAGTGTCACCATTGCAGTGTGCTATGAATCAAGAGTGCAAATAACAACCCTTGCTCTGTTATTGTGCAACTGGATGTAGGTTACCTCTCCCAGAAATGCTGAATCTAGCATGCAGTGATAGCAATTGCCTTCCTAATCACATCTCTTTTAAAAGGACTGACTATTCCTGTGCTCCTCTTTTTCTAAACTAGTTCATATAAATTAGAAAAAAATGCAATGTATCAGGTACCACACTACCCTAAAAAACATCACTCTGGACTGAGCATTTTGACCATATGACCCTTTTCATGTTCTCAGCCTCAACCTTTTTCAGTAAGGAGGAAAAAACCAGGCAGACAGACACACACAGAGTCTGCAGCAAGTGACAAGGGAAAATTGAAACTGTTTCCAGTTGCTTTATGGTGGGCAACTTCTGAGCTGCTGCCCAGAAAGTGATGAGGCACCTCAAACCACTGCCAGTGGTCTGCAACCAGCATGGCATTTCACCTCTGATGGAGCTCTGTCTCTGTGTAAGGACCAGCTCCTAGATCTGCACATCTGCTCTGTCAGCCTGGAAACTAAATCTGAAACCCAGCTCGTCAAACTGGCAGTACAACCAGGAATGGTGACCCACTGATTACACCCACAGTCTGGCGCTTATGTATCTTATTTTTTCTTTTTTTAAATTATCATCTGAAATGGTTTAGTGACTCCATCATAAATTTTAGTGGAGTGCTAGGGCTTAGGAGACTGGTTTGAAAATTTTGACCCAAGTGTAGGGATTACTTCCAGGTAACATCCATTCACTCACAAGGAGGATCAGTTAGAAGCAGCTTGCAGTGCAGCAGCTCATGCTACTTCTGTCCTACAGGGATGAAAAGTGCTTTGGTTTCCTCTTTGTTGATTGGGTGCTTTCTCCAGTGCTCAAGTCAGTCAAAGGAAGAAAAAAAATTAACAGAGCTTTATAGAAATATTACATTCTTTCCCGGAGTGGAGGCAAAACAAACAGAAGTTTAAAGTAAACAATCTCTACCAGCAGATCTTTTCCCCTTTTATTGCATGAATTACAATGCCCTTCAGCCAGCAGAAGGCAGAGAAAGTTCTGCCAGGAAAAAGAGTTATTTGAAAAAGTTTAAAGTAAACTTTTGTTTGCTTTGCTGCACACACACACATACACATAAAAAAAAAAAAAAAAAAAGAAAAGAGAAGAGAACCTTTCTTTTTCCACTTTAGTGCTAGGCAGAAAGAAAATGGATTTCTCTTGATCGACTGGCATGTGATTGGCAGAAGCAAAGGCAAGTTTCCTCATGGTCATGCCTCTGTGCTCAACCATGACCTGGAAAAACATTGTGAGAGATAAAGCAGGACTGTCCTGTTCAACAAGGACATGCAGAGCAGTGCAAAAAACAAAATATGAATGTCTCTGATCAATCCACTGATATAAACAAGCACAAAGCTACCAAAGCCAAACAGCACAATTTTATTCTAATATAACTGCTCAATGAATCTTTTTCTTCTAAATCTCTGTCCCTTTTGTAATGAGGACAAAAATTGCAGTCTGTTTTCATTCTCACTCTTGTAAATCTGGAGTAACTGGGAAAGAGATAAAAAAGCTCTTTGTTGGCTAGGACAAAAATTCTGACTAAAAAGTAAAGTGTTCTCAAAACAAAAACCATCACCTTTTGTGGAAAATGTTCCCATTTCTGATCGGTTATAATGTTTTCATTTGAAACAGACTTCTTGATCAGAAGTTAATAAAAGTGTGTTGTGAAATACTCAGAGCATTTTATAAAATGTATAACAAAAATAGGTGGTTTAGTGAAGACTTTATAATAGACAGAATAAGAAAAAGAGACAAAGGAAGATAAAAGGAGATTTCTAGCAATGTATAAGCAGAGGGAGACAAAGCTGAATAGCAGTTGGATTAGTGCAGCATGAGTTTGTTTTTAAAGTACATCCCTTTTCTGCACTTCCACCCTCTCCTGTTTGCCCCACAACCCTGACCTTGTGCCTCCCCATTTCAAAAGAGCCGTCCCTTCTTATTTCCCTTCTGACCTGCATTCCTCACTGCTGGCTGTAACCTGGCGATAAAGGCACCAGTAAACCCGGCCAGCTTGCCTAAGATCAGAAGATATGGAGGGTGATGTTAGCAAATTAACTGATTGGTATAAAACAAAGGGGGAAAAAAAGTCCTCAGGAAGCTGAGAACTTTTGAACCCATTTAAACAAATACGTGGCAGAGGAGCAGGCTTGTCTGTTACAGGAATAGCGTCTGCAAGAGCCAAGCCAGAGCTTGGAAACCACAATCAGATGCAGCCTCAGAGAGCAGCCCCTGGTAGGGGAACAAAGCTGTTTAAGAAAGGGGAGTTCCTGCCTGGCAGAAGGCGGGACACAATGGGATGCTACTCGCTGCTGTTTCTGCCCTTGCTGACCTGTGCTCCAGCCCCTCCACTCTGCAGCACCTGCAGAGAGACAGCCAAACCTCTTTGTGCACTCCCCTTGTGTGTTCAAGGGCCTGGGCTGGCAAAGAAAGCATGCTGTACTGAAAAGAATTGCAGTTAAGGCTTTGAGACACACAGAGACAATTATTTAGTGCTATTAACTGGCTTTCCTGCTTCTCCACCAGCACTAAGAGGGTTAATACCTTCCTCCTGGGCTGGCCTCCAGAGATACTGCTCTCTGTGGCTCCAGTTGGCTCTCAGAAATCTCCAAAATTTTGCTGCTCTCATTAGGGACAGATGTGGGAGTTACAATTTGAAATGCAGTGTCCCTAAAGTAAAGAGTTGTGAAATCCCAAGAACCTGGGGAAGCACTCTTAACTGTGCCAATGGTACAGATCACAGAGAACATGTCCTCATAGAATGCTGAACACACGGTTTTATTACCAAGAACATCACTTTCCTTCTCCCCCTCCACTTTTTCACAGACTTCCAGTGCAGCTTTCCCTGGGAGCTTCCTGCTTGGCTTTTGCTGCTCCCCCAGAGCCCACAGCATGGTGCCTGGCTGTGCTAGCACACTGGGAGTGCATCCCACATGGCTCCCTCAGTGCTGACAGCACAGGCACAGCCTCCTGCCCCTGCCAGGCTCTGGTTCTGTCCTGGAATATGCCTTGCTGTTCCAGTACATTTATTACAACCAGCACCTAAAATAACCTGACCCAGAACACACCTCAGCCCCTGCTTTTGTCATCAAAGTGGACAGAATTTTTCATCACCTTCATTCAACATACTTGAGAGCCACCTCTGGAGCATGCCTTTGTCACAAATTCCCCTCCTCTCTTCCTGATATGGAAAGGGGAGACCTGAACTGTGGCTGCACTCCAGGAGAGCAGTTTTTGTCAAGCAGTCTGTATCACATATATGCAGAACCTGACAGGTAAAGCCTCTGAGGTCAGCCTGCACTGGCACTGCACAGGGCTTGGAGAAGGGGTTCTTGCTTCACTGTCACCACTCAGCCCTGCACCAAAAGCTCTTGGCCAGAGAGGAGACTTGGTACAACTGTCTCTTGTACCATCCTCCACTAGCATTGCTTTGGTTTTGGTCTGGGCAGGAGGCCTAAAATAGCCACAAAACTTGGGATGATTTCTGTATGGGCTTGAAGGAGATGGTACCTAGTGGAGAGAGACCAACTTCTTGGTCATTCAAATTGTCAAGATAACACTGGCCACTTGAAAGAACAGCTTACTTTAAAACATGGTTTTATGTAACTATGGTACACAATGCATGACCAGCACACTTCTGTTCATCCTTTTCTGCACAGACATACAACATGTGCAAGGAAAATATCTCTGAGATGGATGCAGCCTAAGGTGGCCAGATTCAGAAGGATGCTACTCATTTGTAGCTCACAGCACAGGTATTCCATACACACAATGTCTTTCTGAAGAAAACAATAGTTTTAAAGGAGAAAAAACAACTAAACAAGACCATTCAAGCCATGCAACAGTGTAAGCAGATCTCACAGGCTCACATGGTTTCATGAAAGCTGTGCAGAACCACAGGGTCTTTCCCTTCTTCTTTCTTACTAGAAACTTTTTCCTGATCTTCATGCAAGATTATTATGTCTGATTTGTGTGTAATATTTTTAGTCCAGAAATAATTCATTAAAAAGATAACATATAGGATGTAATTGTGAGCTGCTTCAAGGATCAGTTGAATTTTTTTCACTTTTATTTAGCTTCAGGGAAGACATCCTTACAAAATTACCATTTGATGCTGCTCTCATTTTCCCAATAATCCATAATCTGTTTGTGCTGCCCCACACCCCGAGCCTCCTTTGAGTGCTACCTCCTCTTTCCCAGCACTACTCCCCTTTCCTTTTGGCAAATAGAGTTACTCAGGTAGGGAACCATGAGGTTCTCTAGATGATAGCTCTCAACTGTCTATTTTGTAGCAGAATTTATTCATCTCTCTTTCTCCCCCCCTCTTTCAAAATGTTACATATTAGGGTTAGGAGGCATTCATGCCTTTGTTTTGCTACTCACCAGGTATCACTGTTTCTGCCTTTGTTTCCCTATTGCAGCACTGGTGTCCCTTGCTCACTCCAAAGCCAAATGTTGCACTCCAACCTTCTCAGCTGTACTGGGGGTTGGCAGAGCTCAACTCAACTCTCAGCTGTACTGGGAACTGCAGGTCAGCTGCAGGAGCTGGGTGCAGCACAGAGGCAGGCTCTCTGGGTAGGTGTGTCCTCATCAGTACCTGCCAGGGAAGGGCGGACACCTGGTCCTGCCCCATCCACTTGGAGAGGGAGTAAATGCAGTACTGCTTCTGGGAACGAGGAATCAAACCCCAGAGTCTTCAGGAGTTGTATTATAGGTATTAAGTGTCAATCATAATGGAGACAAAGCAGAGCTGAGCATCAGAAGGGAGATTATCCTTCAGTAGGACATGCACTGTAATTTCACTGAGGATATACTTTACTCTTTTCTGCTTCAACGCGACCCACCTGCCAGAGAGGAGTGCAAGCTCCCTCTCCCTGAGCTGGCATCGATGCTAAATGGGTTACAGTTGCTACTCCCTTCATTTAGGGCCTAACCCCTGGACGACAGAAGCCATGACTTGTGCACAGGATTTTGATGAGTCCTAGCTGGGTATTTGCAATTGGTATTTCTGCAGATCTCTTACACAGCACGGAGCATATTTTCAGCTTAAGAAGTGTGACCTGATCTTTCATCTTGAACATAAATGAGCTCATACTAACA
The DNA here is from genome assembly GCF_027477595.1 of Haemorhous mexicanus. Classification (NCBI taxonomy): domain Eukaryota; kingdom Metazoa; phylum Chordata; class Aves; order Passeriformes; family Fringillidae; genus Haemorhous; species Haemorhous mexicanus. The sequence continues at coordinate 12,523,148 of NC_082349.1, forward strand.
TGGCTAAGGTGGGCACTTGTAAATAGAGGGAAAAACCCCATATATGTTAAGTGACTGGGACAAAATCAAAAATGGATGTAGACTGGTAATCAAAACAACTTCAAGTTCACTTAAAAAAAGAAAGAAAAGGCTTATAAACATCATGGAATGAAAACCAGCTAAATTAATTCCACTACTGATAATGAGCAGGAAGCCCAGTGCTTGGGATCATGAGTTTATGCAAATCTGTTATTACTGCAAATTGGCATCCTAAGACCCTGATCATACAACACTTGCACATATGCTTAACTTTATGCACATGAGCAGCCTCATTAACGCCAAAGACTTAGTCGTGCATAAAACTGAGCAAATACATGAGTGTGTGTGAGATTGGGATTTAAACACAAGGGAGAGAAAACAAATTTACTGTATCATCAACAATTATTTCTGAAACCCAGCAGAAGCCAAGGTGATGCCAGAAGTCTGCATGCTGCAGAAACATTCAAAGAGAAAGAGGAATGGGATTTTGAAGATTGCTGCCTTTAACTCAATCCATTAGACCAAATAATGGTGGGCCAGACGCTGGAGGAAAACATCCCTGCCCAGATTAAAATATAACTTATTTTAACAAAGTTATCTGGATTGTCTCTTAAAAACATAGTTTTGAAACTTAGTTATTATAAAGAAGAACAGTTTATATTCAATTTGGATTTGAGTAAATTAGCACTGTCTCGCAAAAGTCTTACAAAATTATTTTAAATGGTGTTAGGTTTATGTGGATACAGAGCTGACTGCAGCATTTATATAAATAGTTACAATAAACACAAAGGCTTACACTGGAGGGAGGTTCCTATTGCACTGCAGTGAAGGCTGATGGCCAGTCTTGGAGCTGGTTTTAATTAGAATAATCAGCAATGCTTTGGGAAACAGAGGAGCTTCCCCTAGTTTGATGAAAATACACTTTTTCCTTGGGAATCCAGAGGAGAAAATACAATAAAATATGAGCACTTACCAGCAAGGCAAGAAAAAAACCAAGGAGCTGCAAAACAACATCTGTAGAAGTAAAGCTTGTGCCAGATTTAAAGGGTTAGTTCAGGAAAAGGAATTCTGGGAAAAATGCAACCCTGCATTTGGAAGATGTCAAATAAGGCCTCTACAAAATATAATTGTTATCATAAATAGAATCAGTAAAAATTTATGTTTCAGGATAATTTCAGTGTGCTTTTTAAGCATTTTTTGTTCCACTTGGAAAAAAAAAAAAGTGCATTCTAAAAAGTCAGTTTTGCTGTTACTTTTTGGTGTATATGGATTTTTTTTTTCATACTTTCTATTCTTCCCAGACAGTAGGACTGCTGCTGTCAATATTGCTGTGTAGCAGCAAAGTTGGTGGAATTCCTGTATTTCACAGTAGTCACACCTTGCAGCGTGTTTTGAAGCAGCAGCTCCAGGGCCGCTGGGTTCTGTGTGTGGCCATGGACCTGACTCCTGACAAAGTCTGGATGTGTCAAGGGCTCTTGTTTCTCCATAAGGTTTGTTCAGGAGCGTTGTCATGGAGATGCAGAGTCTGAAAGCAGCAGTGCTGTCCTTCTGTGACTGCAGCTCCAGGACAGGCTGCCCACAGCGCCGGCCGGCCGTGGGGGCTGAGCTGGCAGGGAGCCAGGCAACTTGTGAAAATGCTTTAGCACATTTGCACTCGACAGTTTGGTTGGTTTTAAATGGACTGTCAGTGCATTTTGCTGATCAGCTGTTTTCAAGTCTGCATCCATCTTAAAGGCTTAATTTTATATAAAAATTGCATGGGGGATGACTTTGGTGAGGTGGCACAGTCGCTTCCATAATCTTGCAACAAAGCACTCAGCACCAAATGCATGAGAACCAAAGGGAAAGAGTAACACAGGCTGGAGGGAGCTGTTGGCCAGTGCCCCTCCTCCTACCATCCCTTTTCCCAGAGGAAAGAAAGTTTTAGCTTCATGGGTTTTGACTTTTTTGTCTAATCTATGCAGATTTCAAAGAAGGAGGTAGGGCTTCTCCTGGGGTCAATTGGCACATGGCAAGAGTGTGATTATAAGCTGGCCTTTAAAGGAACTATGGTGATAAAGATATTAAAAGTGAAATTACTGATGAGAAAAGTGGTGCTGGAAGTGTAGCAGCTGGAGGAATCAGCCCTGAAAATATTTGTTGGGCTTCACATAATCATGTGCAGCATTCCTTTATATGTGTGGTCAACGAGGTGCTCAAGTCCTGGCTTCAGAGCATCCCCATGTTCTGAGCTGAAGGTCTGTGACAACTGGGGAGTGGAGAAAACTCTGAAATAAATTTGCACAGTATTTACCTTGTTTAAAATGACTACCTGCTTCATTCCAATAGGTAAAGAGCACAGCTCTCTGTTTATTAGCACAGCTCCAGCAGACTGAATCTCCCAATGGCTATGGTGATAATATTGCAGTTTCATTGAAATACTGTTCTAATTATTTGAGGGAATATTAATTTCAGAATAGGTGAGTCTTCACCTTATTTATTGTATTCTAAAACACATCTTGAAATGCAACACTGAACACAAATTTCCGTTTGGTTTAATGGAAAAAATTTATTCATCAAGCATTTACTTTCAGATTGAAACCTTAACCTTTTACTTTTTTATATATCTGGTCAATCACTGATTTGTTTTTACTTTTATTTTTTTTTCTGGTTGGCCCCCCTGGACATGTCACAGGCCTCTAAGAAGTATGTAATCTTAAAAAGTGTTAAACAAAATTCTTAGTTTTCAAACCAGTCAGCTAGTTGATCTGATAAATAGATTTACTTTTGGAAAAACAATTTGCTTAGCACCCGAGTGCAAGTTTGCATAACAAAATTGTGACTAATGCCTGATTATTATTTTTCTGATTTGATACCATAGACTAATAGAACAATCCAGGCTGGGGCTGGAAGGGATCTCAGAGGGTCATCTCATCCACCCTCCTGCTCAGAGCAGGGTCAGGTTGAGATCAGGTTGCTGGAAACTTTATGCAGTCTTAAAAACTTCCAAAGATTTTAACATAATTGTATGAACTCTCTGGGTAATCTTTTCCAACACTTGACTGTCCTGATGGTGAAAAGGATTTTCCTCATATCTTGTTGAAATCTCTCTTTTTTCAATTTATGTCCAGTGTCAGTCCTTCTCTCTCTGCTGGGTTGGGGCTCGTGTAACTAAGGGCTGTGACAAATAAACCTTTAATTGCTTGTCAGTACATCTGCATGTGCTAGGAAGGACAATTGCAATATCCTTCAGGGTCTGAGGCAGGGAATCTAAAAATTTATCTGCTTTTTATGTGCTGTATTAAAAGATGAAAACTCATCCTTGTATGTAAGGAAAACAGAGTTTCAATGAAGATCTGACCCAGAGACAGGAGAGCAGTTTTCCTATAAAAGATGTTCTTTCATTACAAAGACTATTGTAAGCTAAACATTTATGATATATTTTCTTTCCAAGGAACTTTTTCAATCTCCCTGAGCATGCTGAAGTCATTATGTAGTTACCAGAGATGCTTTGTCCAGATCAGCTTACTATAGGTTACAGTTCTGCAGGAGATTAAAAATGATGGGCTGGTAGATATCCTTCCAAAAATACTCTTTTAAGTAATATGTATCTGCATTTCCCAACTTTAGAAGAACATATACAACAGCAAAGGAAATACAGCAAATAATTGAGGGCAAATGATATGTAACAATGTGAACTTTTACCACTGTATTTATTTAAATGAATGGAAATGTCAAAATGTGAAAGCAGAGCACTCCAGTTTATTCACATATTTTACATTCAAAGGACCAGGAGATTTCTTTAGTATTTTTTTTTAAATAGACTTCTGTTTTTTCAAAGAACTTGACACAGGCATGGAACATACTTAATGAAGCCTATCATTGCAGTGCATACAATGAAAACCTTGTGTATAAGGAAAAAAAGATAAAAACCAAAGTTGACCATTACTAAAACAAGATTTCCTTTAATATAAATAAAATTCAGACTAGTGCTTTATTTTAACAGACAACACAACAGTGGGATTTATAAACAACTACATATTTACAGTGCCTCAGTGGCAAAAATACTGGGCTTCATCTGAGATCCTAGACACTTCCTGAGAAGGCAATGTAGACAGGAAATTGCTCAGCACTTCACATAATTTGGGTGCTAAAAGGGTGAAATTAAAGCATACTTTTCAAATAAGTCAGATGCCATAGGTGGAATGGTTGATGTATTGTGTTTATGCCCTGATCTGCCAAAGGTGCACCTCAGTACTCCCTTTGATTTTAGTGTTTCTGCTCATACTGCTAAGGTTAAGTGCAGGATTGATTCCAACCCAGGAGCCTCAGAGGAAGACAACTGCTTGACTCAAAGATGCTATGAGAAAACTGCTGTAATTGGAATTTTACATGGTACAGAGCCACATTACCTTGAACATAAATGTCTTTTGCATGGGTGATTTCTACCACTTTAATTTGATCTGTGAAAGCATCTTCTTCCCACAGCCTCCAAAATCATAGTGCCAGTTAAGCAGATCTCAGTTTTTTTGGCAATTAAATAAAATGAGAACCAGATCTTTTTCAAAGTATTCACAAAATAATCTTTCAGTTATAAAATGACTGTCCCACCATTCTTGTATCAGATCTGACCTCAGCTCTTTAGATCTAAACAGTTCTTGAAAAGTTATAAAAATAAAGGATTGATTAATATACAAATATATATTTCAGAGTGATAAGAGAATAATATTAAACAAATTCCTTTTTTAATCTACTTTAAATTAAAAGAAATGTTTTCAAAAGTCTAGGCTGAAGCAGATCTTTATCTATTGACTCTTTAATGGAACCCATTCCCTGCAGATGGTCACATACAACTCAATGTATGAAGTTTTTTACTACAAAAGGATGGTGAATGTGTTTCCACTAGCAAAGCACTTCATAAAATCTGCTGTGCCAGTTGGTTTTTGGTATCTTGCTTTCAAGAACTGGAGATATTTTTAATATTAGAAACAAAACCTCAGTCATGAGGTCTTGAGATTCTTGAGAAATTTATTTCCCTTTTCTTTATTAATATTTGTTTTGCAATGATCCAGTTTGTTTTGTATACTGTTAGTATACAGAATAATACAGATGTTCTGCACAAATGCACACGTATGTACAAAACCAGTAATTCAGTTAAGAGATATGCCTGCTCACTGGGTCATTTCATACTTTCAAAATACCATATTTTGCAGTAATATCCACAACAACACCATGTAGGTTGCTTCTTTCTTCTGCTGAGATGCTTTTGGGTGTTTTCCTTCCCTTTATCTCAAACAGCCGAAACAGCAAGGAACATTTTTGAACAATCTATAATACTCCTCCTGAATCTGAAATAAAAGTATTGAAATAGATTTATTATAGATCTATATGTCTTTAAACTCATTTTGCACTGCTCTTGTCACTAGATTTTTTAAGGTGGGGCTGATATTTACTTTAGGATGGACCACTGAAGAAAGAATCATCCCAGGCTGGTGTGGGTGAATCTTGCTGCTAATTGAAAGGACTGGAAGTTTAATTGCACATGTTGTATTATTCCATCAGGTTAATGACACTGTAACCAGTTTTACAGATAAAAAGCCCCATTTTCCATGTTTCATACTTCAGTTTTAAAACTGGGAGAAAATATGCGAGAACATAAAAACTGGACAGAGGTTCTGCCTCCACTGAAGGCAGAAGTTCAGCTTCAGGGCTGGACACCTGGACAGTGCAGGGACATCAGGCTGAGTCACTTCCCACAAGGAATAAGATACTTACCTTCCTAGAGAGCACACAAAGAAATATGAAGATGAACATCCCCTGGAATGCATTGAAGATTGTAAAAAGATAGGCAGTAACCACAGACCCTTGGACCACATGGAGGACCCCGAAAATCCAGGTAGCCCCAAGGAGGAACAGGAGAGCAAGGGCACCACGGGCACAGGATCTGGACAGGAAGAAAACATTGTGAACAACACACAGGCACAGGCTACTGGCCTTCTCCACTTTGGGTGGTGAATACTGCCTTGGGAATTTTTTCACAGCTGCAAAGGCCTGAGAAATGCAAGTGCAGGGGCTGCTCTTCAGGGTGTGCTGTAGCACTGTAGCATGAACAAAGTCACACAATCACTTCGGAAGAGCAAAGGAGTAAAACTGGAGGGCCCTAAAACACTGGCTTCTTTAATCTTCAGATATGTTTTCTCTGGTGTACTGCAGCACCATATGATTTGATTTAAATCTACTGTTAGTGTAATTCCCCAAGGAAAAACATATGTCTGTTATGAAGCATTCCCCCACTTTTCCTCCTCCCCCCTATCTTCCTCAAAAAAATAACCCAGAAAAATGTTCAGTATGCTCTTAGTTAGGTCAGTGCATGTGCATGACATCAAAGGATTCCCAGGCTGCCTCTCAGGTTCACTGCAGAGGACGGTGCCAGTTGTAAAACCAGACTCTTTTTAAAATTCTGTCTCTCAAAAAAGAAGAAAAAAAAAGAAATTGTTTTAAAAACACAAGTACTCTCAAATTGTTCCTGGGTCAGCATATTGATGCCTTAAAACTGTAGGAACTGATTGGCTACAATTTTTTTTTCCAAGATGCTTTAGAGCCCTGCTCACAGACTTGCACAAATTACAACATGTTGTCTTGGAAATGAAGCCACTGATTACTTTCTTATTCATTCTCAGCTCAGTCCTTGCAGGACTTCCTTTGAACAGCAGACATTTCTAGCGCTGTTCCTCTGAAAATGAATAATTTTCAACTTCATTAGAAACAGGTCACCACATGAAGCTATGAAAGGTGAAGAATAAGAGAAGGTAATCAATCAAACAATTGCTAAATCCTAACTATAAATCTAGTGCAATGCATTGAAACTGCAGGAGTGTTCCTAAGCAACACAAACAGTAAGTTGTTTTCAATGTTCCCTGTAGTACACTTCAGCTTTTCCTGCACAAACGGTTTTCAAGGTCCCTATAAATCAGTTTTAAAGAGAGTGAGTTGATGGAAAAATCATAGCAGCATGCAAAGTAAAGAATCTGCTCCATCCCCCCAGTGCCACAGAAGCACAATGTCCTACTGCAGACTTTGCCCAAGTAACATGAATGGCTCCAGTCTCTTATCACTTGTTACTTCAAGGCAAATATTTTGGTCGCATTTCAGACAGAGATTTGATTTCTGTTTTGCCTTGCATAGAGGCTGTGGAAAATACTAAATAGAAAAGGACAATTAGTTCTTTAACTTTGCCATCAGCCTTTACCCTCTGCTTGATATGGGCTGCTTGTTTTCTTTGTGCATCTTTCACACACACCCTATCATACAAGGTATGACTCAGTGCCAATAATGATTGCAAAATTTATGTCCAAATATATATAAGGGTAATAACAGAAAAAAAAAATCTTTATTTTTCTACAAATCTGAGGGTATAAAACTGTTACTTTTGAAGACTCATTATCATCTCTGTATTTAAATGTACAGAAAGAAGGTAGAGGTTGTACTGAATGGCAAACTTACCTTATATTTTCATAACAACTGACTTCTGGCTTTAACATTGCAGTGTGTCTAAATACTTTATAAATAATCACTCCAAAAGCCAACAAATTAACCTGGGGGGTGCAAAGAAAAAAACCTTTTAGTTCAAACCAGGATACCTTTGAATGCCAATTACTGTTAAACATTTAAATGAAACAAGTCAGATAAAATTTCTGTGTATCTGAAATCTACAGAATCCCATGCCAGGAGGGGAAAAACCCACCCTGTTCTGAGTCACTTCTATTAAAAAATATATGAGCCCTGAAATAAACATTGATCAAGCAGGGATGTAACCCTACCTTATCTCAACAGTATCACTACCAACAGTCTGCAAACGTTTATTGATTTTATTGGTAAATCTCTGATTTTCTGCTGAGATTATTTTTCCTAAGTGGAGATGGAAAGGAAAAGAAGGGAAAGGAAGGGAAAGGGAAAGGGAAAGGGAAAGGGAAAGGGAAAGGGAAAGGGAAGGGAAATTTAGAAACTCCGAAAAAAACCCCTCTACCCTATGGGTTTTTATTTTACTGTATCATATTTATCTTGGAATATGTGTGTCATTTGTTGCTAAATAACACTAATAGCATCATATGTTTTGAGGTCTTTGGGGGTGTGAAAACTTTCAAGTGACAGAAAAATCTTAGAGGCTTACACAAATAATTAAAAAAATCTAGCTTTTACTGAAAGGCTTCTTGCTGTATATCTTCTCTTCTATGTTTTTTTCATAGATGAATAATTTTAGTATTTTTTCCTTGATTTTTTACAATGGCACTGCTTGATTTGAGTTTGAAACAAAGAAAAGCAACTAAAATAAGCAATTTTGCAAATGATGCTCAGTTGTGATTCTGATCCTCTCTTGGCTGGGCTAGACTTTCAATTAAATTTGTACTGCATTCCTTTACAAATGTGGATGGTTGCCTTCTTTGCAGCATTTAACATCAGAATATATTTAAAATATTAGGAAATGAACCAAATTTGAGCTGTGTGCCATTCAGGTACTATTTATAAATCCTTGGTTGCAATCCCTTGGTCAGTTCTTGTGGGCTTCCAGCTGTAGAATGAATAGAATTAATGCCTTCCCCAAGAGGTTTCTCCAGAAGACTGTATGGTTTTCCCCCTGCTTCTTTTTCTTTAAAAATACCAAACCAAACCAAACCAAACCAAACTTAAAAAAAAAAGTCTGTGAAATAAAACCAAAAAGCTGTTGGAGCACAGCACCACTTGAAAAGGAATCACTTTCATTTGTTAATACTCATAAGGTATGTCCTTAGAACATTTTTCTTGCATCAAGGGGGGAGTATCTGATATTAAAGCAGTCTCTGCTTTAATTAGCTGCATGCTCATAGTTTAATGCAGCATAATATATTTACAATTTGATAAAACAGGAGATAGAGCTGATGAGCAGTTTTGGGAATTAATCCTTCATTGAATACCTTGTACTAGTGCTGATCGTGAGAGCTATTCTGAAGCTCCTCATATTTAAAATTGTAATCTATGATATCTCCTAAACCAGCAATTTTTCAAAGTTAATTATGAGCCAGTCAGCAGTTGTGGATAATTATATGCAGACTTACTTTTTATTTTATATTTGCTGGTGAATAGTATATCAAATAACTTCATGCATACACTATAATCTGCATAACTCACCTAATGTACTTATTAATTTGAAAAAGGTAGCGGGAAATGTGATCAAAGTACCAGAAGTATGGAGAACACACTGCAACTTCTTTAAAAACTGCCAGAAATAGGTTCTGTGAGAAGCTCCATGGGCCAGCCCCCCTTTCTCACAAAACCAGCTGCAGAACTGGCAAGGTTTTGCTGAGCAAGGATGGGGTGGGCAGCAGGCTCCATTTCTCCTTGTCCCAGTGGGGCTCCTTTGCACAAATACTATTTGCACTGTCCGTTTCACAGGATAATAGGATTTGGCCTTCTGCATTAAAGCAATACCCATTAACTGTGATCTTTTCATTCCCCAACCCCTTCGAATGGGAATAATCTGTGTGCATCAGGGGAGCAGGAGAGGTTAACACCAGCTTCTTGGAGTCAGCTGCCAGAACACAATTATTGTACAATATGTCTCAGGTAGCCTCACAGGAGGTAGTGTTACAGGGTAATGAGGGTGAACTTAACTTCTGAAACACTTGGTCATTTCTGAGATTTATTAAAGTCTTAAGTCAGTCTTCGCCCCATTTTTAAGCACTCCATTAATAAAAAAATTTCTATAGCAAAGTGAAAGCAGATAGACTGGCTGTACACAATGCTTCAACCTAAGTTAGAAACCTCTGGAACTGCATTTTGTCCTTTGAAGGGGGATGAAATGGATAACAACAAAGTTGTAGTAGCTACCCTGTGATACAGAAATGAAGCAAAACGCAAGGGAAAACAATAGCATGAACTCAGGGGTAAATCCAGGAGAAAAAAACTAGCTAATGTAAACAATGTGTCAATTTTGGCCTTTGGAGAAAACTGGTAATCCAAAAGATATCCCAAAAGGTATCCTAAACTTAATGCATCCTGCTTCAACCTGATACTCTGCATGTTCTTTGCTATGAACATACCAATGGCCTCAACTATTTCTGGGAAATGTAAAGTAAAATGTTCATATTGGATGGCAGGACTGAGTATGAACACTAATAAGCTGAACTTATTAGGACTAAAGGGGAAATGGAACTGATATCCCCAAAGAGCTTTGAGTGTTCCAACTAATGGAATGAGAAGTCAAATCACTAAAAATGCCTAGCCAAAGGTACAAGCACTTAAGACATTTGAATTTGTATCCAAAACTGAGTTTCAAACAAACAGAAATTGAGGTAGTAGGCTGTAGAAGTAATCTAAAATACAGATGTACACAAGAAGTCCTGGATCCCCAAATTTTCTGTCTGAGCGAGAGGGGCTTCTGGATGAGAGACACTGAAACATCTAAAAAGTTTCGATTGCTCCTTACAGCCAAATATTGTTTTATACTTACTTTGGTTGTAATCCTGTGTTTTCATTTTTTCTAATTAAACAACAGTCTTAAGATCTTGTTGAATAAACCTTCAATGACACTATAATTAAGACTGCCTTAAGGTGACAGGCGAGGTGAATGAGAACGAAATGGCAAACATAAGGCATGCTGTCCCCGGAGAGGGAGAAGGCTGGAGCAGAGCAGGATGTGCAGGCAGCTGTGACACCGAGCTCAGGACAGGCTCAGCACAGGGCCAGCCTGGGGACAAGTTACCTGAATAATGAGCTCAGTTAGTCTGCAGCTTGGGGCAAACCAGGGCGTGAGGTGCTGTGGCATGGCCGCAGTTTTATCAGGTGAATAACGATGTTACAGTGTGACACGGCGGGCTCGGTGCCTTTGTTTTCAGTGCTATTACATGGCTGAGCAGGCAGAGAAACTGCTGTGTCCTGAGAGGGGCTCCTCGGCAAGTCTAATAGACTAGAGGGGAACTGCATTGATTCCAAGCCCTGAACTGAATATTTTTTTTTTTTATTTTATTTATTTTATAAACCACCCCAGACTGCTATTGGGCAAACAGTGCACTCAGCCCTTATCATTTTACAAAGAAAACCTCTGACTTTCTCTCTACCAGGGCAATTCTCTGAAGTGCTGAGCATCCTTCAGCTCTGCCTCTGCAATTCAGTGGGAATCATGTTTCACTCTTCATTGCTCAGGTGCACTACAGGACTAATTTTAATAATTAATCTATTCCTTTTTTTTTTTTTTTTTGAAGTGGTTAATCAAAGTCAAGGACTGATACAGAAAAAGCCTCCACTCACAGCATCTTCAGGGAATCAAGTCTCCCTAAAGATATTTGTAAAAGTATTCATAGCCATCTTAAATTCTAGAAATGTTGTGGTATATTTATGAACAAATGAAAAAAACCTTAAAATATATTTGTGATGGCAATGAACAAGAGCAATTATTAGGATGTCCATGAACTCAGGATTCTGTTGACATGGGCAACTACATTTGTGTAGCTGTATAACCCTGGATAGTCTCTAAGGAGACACAAACCCAGGAGTTGGGTTGTATTGTACACCTGAGATGGAGTTTAAAGGAAGGATGGTAAGTATCATATCCCTCTCTGGGACATCACATATGAAAAGGATCAGAAGGATTTAGGGTTTTGGAGTGAATTCTGGCCCCATTAAGCTAATATGCAGAATGCCAGTTAAACAGTAAAACTCCTATTGCCACCAGCATTGTCAAGGCTTTATCACTACACACCACAGAGAAGGGCAGTCCCAAGACATTCACAGGCAGCAGTGGACACTGCTGCAGGGTTTAGCACTTAGCTGTGTCATGGATGCACACTGTGGTAAAGAGCAGGACAGTGAACTTTTCCTGCTGCTGCTTTGGGGATCTCCATGTTAGAGTTCCCACATTCAGAACTGTTGCTGGGTTAGGTACAGCAGGCACACAAGGAAGAGTTCAGGGCAATCTGGAGTGGTACAACTCCTAGGATCAGATCTGACCCACAGCACTGATCTTTTTCTCCTCTTGCAGGAGAGAAAAAGCAATTTAGAATTCAAAGAAATTTACTGGTGCTCTCCTAATCATCTGGTCAACAAAAATTAGGCCTTGCCAAAGGAATTAGCCTGGGGATCTCTGTTCAATCAATCGTGTGTATTTTAGAATAGGATGGGAAAAACAGTGTATGGAGTTAACCTACCTTCACCTCCACCTAGGATAGCCCTGAAGGTTTGCTTGAAGATTAGCATCCCTCCCTCTGTCTCCCTACTACCTGAGCAGGTGCTTCTGCAAGGAAGGAAAGCTGGGCATGGACAGAGCAAGATGCTGCTGCTCTGACTGCCACTCCCATCAGGTCTGGGGCTGCCCCAGCAGAGAGCACTGAGGAACAGTCTCATCTATTGTCTAAGCAAATTACCAACTTCTCTGTGGATTGCTGGTATTTCAGAAACTAAATAATAATATAAGAACGAGCATGTAGGTCCTAAAATCCTAAATGTTCCAGGCTGCTGGAGTTCTGCTAATAGCACATTGCCTAGCAACAGCTATATTTAAAATAGGTCCTTAATTCCACTCTGAAATGTACCTATTTTACATACTGGAAGAGTATTATAGTGTTTTGTCCTCAAGTAAATATGATGTTAGTGCTTTACACTGCATGAAGATGTAGATACAGAATGGTATTTATTGTTAGTTGAACACTGAATAGTATGAGCTACACAAAATTTAATAAAACTTGCAAATAAAAATATTTGCACTCATGTTGAAGAGCTGTAATTTCTTTCGTAATTAATTACAATTAAATTGTAAGACACTGAGTGAAGTGATCTATCATCATTTTGCCCCATCAAGGTAGTTGAAACCTGTCAAATTTGACAACTAAGACATCTTTTTTCCTTCTTCCCCCCCTACCTTTTTTAAAGCAAGACAAAGAGCACTTGAAAGCTCAGAGGGGAATGGTCTGTCTTTCATGGCAGTAGCTCAGTTAGCACCTGGACTTCTGGTGAAATTAAATGGATCAGGACAGGGCATTCAAAAAAATCTCATCCCATACTTTTTTTCTTGAATAATGTCAGTTCATTAGCACTAAAAGACATTTACTGGTTTAGACTGTGTTTTCACCAGGAAACGCTTCCTGACTAGGATAGCTTCTCTGAATAAAACCAGAAAGGACACTCCTGAACAATGAAAATCCCTGTGGACAGCACATTTATACAGGATGTTGGAGACATGGGGCATAATTTTCTGTTTTACTTAATATTCAGACTAGGCTATGACCCTTGGTTTCTCCAGCTCTGTATAGTTATTCACTGCTACTGCTGGATCTATTCCATGCCATATAAATAATTAAATATTCACTGGAGCAGAAAGACCTGGATTTCCCTTACCCCCCCAGTTCCTCATCCAGGATTATTTAAAGACAGTTTTGTTTTTTAAACACTGCTGCAATTGTTTAATATGAGGCCGAGGCTTCGAGACTGTTTCCAATGCACATTATTTATAGAAAGAAAAAGGAATTAGTAATTTAATGTACGATATCTTTGTGTAAAAAGATACACCCCAGCCTTTCAAAAGTTATTAAAACATTTCAAATACCAGCCTTTAAAGGCTCTCAAGTGTTACAAAGAAGAGAAGGTATAAGAAAGAGGGAGCTAATTCTAAAGACTCAGACATACTAGTTCTGATTCAGTCTGAGCACTTTACATTCAAACTTCAAAAATGAAACCCCCAAATCATTCCCTTTTCCTTTCTTAGTCTCTGTCTCAATAATTGATGAAACCATCTATATGCTGATGTCAGATCTCACAAAAAAGAATGAGAAAATTTCTCCTGCTGCTCTCTTAGGCATATACTTGAATTTTTTACATATATCATATTGAATTTGGCTCTTTCAAAAAATGTCTGAAGTTCAGAGCAGCTGTATCTGTATCAGTCTGTACAATGACCCTCATTACGAGTGTTTGAATTAATGAGCTTGTGATGGTCTGAGTTCTGCCACGGAGAGCAATCCATTTCTGTCTCTCTGGCTGGATGGCTAATGGCTGGCTGAAACCGCCGCGTTCACTGGGTCATCCTCACTGCCGCCCGCGAGAACGGAATTAAGTTATTAACAATACAACCGCTCAGGCTTCAAAATGAAAATGTATGCTGTATTAATTGCATGAAATTGGACACAAGCTGGCAGTCAAACAGTCAGGGTTTGTCTCCTGACTGATTTATCTCATTACCATGTCCCCAGTGAATATATCTTCTCGAAAGCTTTAAGTATACAACAGCAGTCTTATCTGGGAGTAGGAAATGGAACAAAAACATTGATGAACCCCCTTTAGGCTGTATTTTTGGGAAATATTTTCAATTATTCAGGGGTAGAATTTTATGCTTCTAAGATTTTAATGATTTCACTTGTTTTAAAAGTTAAAACATAGCCAAATGAGTTTATTACCAATCCTGACTCGGGGGGAAAAAAAAAGTTCACATAGGATTGCTTTTTATTTATGAATACTTCAAAGTTTTCTTTTGCATACCTCAAGCTATAGATTTAGACTCAATTAAGTGTTTCCTTTACATTTTTAGAACACTTAAAAGAGGACGTAAATAAATAAATAAATAAATAAATGGGGTTTCCATGCTTTTCATGAGGGTAAACAGCTTTGCAGACTTGTGGATTCAATGTTATTTCTTATTGGATTGCAAAACCAAACATCATTTACTGTCATCTCTGCAGCCAAGGGCAGGAGGATGAACCAACAGAGCTGTACCTGCCCACAGACATAAATGTTACCCCAGTTTGATCCAGTGGAAGGACTGGGCTCTCTTTTGCTCACAGTGTAAATAATTCCTAGGTTTATTCTTTTTTTCCAGGAAGCTTTTGAGAAGATGAATTGTCTGGTCAGTTGGGAGTGACACAAATCAGGCTGTTTGATGATTCAAGGTCCATCAAGAAGTTCAGACTACACATTGCTCCTATCCCTATGGTTTCCTTGCATGCATGGAAACCTTTCTTAGGCTGCATCTGGAGCCTCTTGCAGGAACCCTGCAGGAGTTTCACACAGGAAAGAGGAGTGAAATAGTTGTAAATCATCTTTTAGTACAACTAGCTTCAGTGACTGGATGAGCTACCAGGAAGGAGAAAGTATCAGGAGCATGACTGAGATGTGAAGTCTGAGAACAAGCTGTATTTTCAGTTTTGGAGCTGTGGATATTTGTCACAAAGCTATCCATACCTTCCACAATTTGCCAAATCCTCTTGAGAATTTGGCCTTTTGCTTTTTCAGAACTATCTGTGATTCTGCTGTAGATATGGTCACAAAATCCTATGGTGTGATTTATTCAAAACCACAAAAACTTCTTTTAGTGTCCAAGTGAGATTTCCAAGCACAGTATTCCTGTGCGATTACTATTGTGTATTTAAGTTCACCTCTCTAAATGCCTGTCAGGGATCAATCAAAGGGGCAGTTGGATAGTGGAAGAAAATCTGATTCAAGAGTGGTGTCATGTGGATGAAGTCATTATGTAATTGCTAAGAAAGTCCAAAAGACATCATCAGTCCACACTAACTATCTAAAGCAAACCTATGGTGTCCCTTCAGTGAACAATTTAGGGTAAGCATATATGTTTATAGTAATTGTGCTTAGAACAAGGCACATAACAGAACCACCAAGAAGATATTAAACAATTAAAAAACCCTAAAATACAAAGCAATAAAACCAACCTATTTCAGTCAGTTGTGTGGTTTTCCTGAAAAAAAAAAAAGCAATCCACAAAAGCAGATTACACATGGATCCATTAAAAGAATGGGCACAGTGTGTCTTTCTAGAACTGAAGGAGGATGTGTGCAACATTAATCTGCTTTGAGCTGTGGAACATCTCAGGAAATCTGCAGCCAGCTGGCACTTGCAGGTGCTCTCCTCCTTTCCCTTGACATCCACCTGTGCTCCCTTCCCTGCTGTGTCTGCTTGGTTCACTCTGGGTGACAGAGGACATGCTTGAGTTTCAAGTCTAGTGTCCTTCCAGTGACTGCAAGGGAGAACTTCATATACTTTTTTTTACTGAACTACTAAAGTTGGTTTTTTAAAAAACAAACAATTTTGTTTGGAACATCCTTCAAGGATCCTTCAGCCTTCTCTGATGAACTTGTTACAATGCAATAACATAGGTTCAAGTAATTTTTCTAATTACATTACTTTAAAATGACTAATGGACATATCCTCTTCTTTTTAAGTATTTCCAGGGACCATAGAATTGGGGCTTTAATGGCAGAGAGAAGGAAGATAAAACCTTGATTCCTGTGAAAGCTCTGGTCTTGCTGAGAAATTGCATCCATTGGGCTTGGCAATGTGGAATCTGTTGATCCTGTCCACTGAACAGGGCAAGTATTTTCTGACTCAGTTATTATTTAGCACAGCAGGTATTGTTGCTGAACAGCACTGTGGTTTAAACTAATCTGTTTCAAGCAAAGTTGCAGACTCAGTCTTTAATGCCACTATATAATTAATTCTCTCCACTTTATCCACAATGGCATAAGAAATGCCATGGAGACACCTTTAACTGAAGCCACTGAGAGGCTAATGAAAAGGGGACTATTACCCTTTAAAAAAGAATAATAAAGGCATTGCTAGTCCCAGTAGGAATTTATTTCCACTAAAAAGGCAGACTGAGAAATAACAGTAGATATAAAAAAAATGTTTTAAACTGCTATTTTCCGAAAAACACACAGGAAATGCTAGAGTATATCTTTCACATCTATCTAAGAAACATAACTAAGCATTTATCACAAAAAAAACCCATGGAATTTTTCAGGGCATAAATATTCACTGAAATATGTGAGATGGTGCTATGCTTTGTTGTGGTGGAAGTCAAAGGTCAAGCAACATTTTTGATAATAATTCTTAGAATATTAAGAAATGTGAGGAATACTGATTGTGCAATGTTTCACTGAAGAACATGGATAGTCAGGTGAGGAAGCCCAAAGAGACAGTGGACTCGATGACATAACTGTGATGTGACTCACCTCAGAGGGGCTGCTTTTTCTTAGTTTTCCTTTCATTTTTATTTTAAAATTGTAACTGGTCTGTCAGACTATGTTCTTTATTGAAGCTTGGGAAAATGTAATATCTTAGGTTTTTTGAATATTTATTTTTATAAGAAATATGTTCAGTTTGAAAAGTCTAGATTAAGTACATGAAATTTGTGAGTATATGGGAAAACAGTAATGGATATGCCAGGAATTCTTCTGCATTGATTGCAGCAGTATTACTAATCCTGAATCAACCAAAATGTACAGATCTGAATAAGTATTAGAGCTGTCCATTAAGATTTGATAAATGCACTAATCCATTAATTTTACCTTTTTTGTAGAATAAATTATTTGACAAATAATGGTAAAATTCATCAAATAAATTATCTGATGAATGTATTTTTTAAGTAATCTACTAGCTCTAATGAATATGCAGGCAGGTCCTTAATGAAAAGCATTACTCTACTGCTAGCCTGCTTTCACCACTCATATGTCACTTTTTTGCATTTTGCAACTGCAATCTGTATATTTTATTCATTTACCCATTTATTTATACAAGAAAGGTTCAAACCAGTATGGTTAATCAATCACTGAAGTTCTTAGAATATTTTTGCTTTACAGTTGATTATTCATTACATTTATTAAAAAAGAGCTTGGATTTTCTGGGGACACCACTCCCAAGAATTATTCTTGGCTTGTACATTCTAAGTCAAGTGCACAAGAATGCTCTGAAAATTGCAGGGTTCATGTATGAGCCATTTTTATAGCTGTAAACACTGCAATTACCAATTGTTTCGAGAAACTGGAACTTGAAGCCAAGCCAGACGCCTTCAAAGTCCCTAAAAACACTCATTAGAGGAGTAAAACAAGGAATTGTGGGCAGGAGCTACCTCCTCACTCTACAGCACTGGGATGTTTGGATAAAAGCCACAGAGAGGATTATTTGGATGATGTTCAATTTTGGAAATGTTCCAACCTCAAAGAGCAAGTCTGTATTTTTTATTACAGAGGTGATCTCAACAAATGATAGTGATGGATTTATACTGTCAAATGGCAAATTGTACCTATTAATGTTACAACACGTCACACTTCTGAGTCCTGGTTCCTGGCAGAGGTGTGCCAATTTATTGTGACAGTGACAGTAGGTACAACAGTCAAGTCTGCATGACTCTGTCGATACTGTAAAGGTACAAATCATGTTTTCATGGGTGACTTTGAACTTGCTGCACAAAGCTCAGCTGAACAGATTTGATGGGAGAACATTGTGGGAGACAGGTATATTAGAAGGGTTGGCTAGAGCTGCACTTGGAATAGCAGTGATTCTTTTCCAAATTTTCCTTTTAATGTCTCATAGACTTTCATAACTACAGTGTTAATAGCTCTTGGCCAACCCTTCCAGACATCATTTCTACTCCCAAATGGATAACTAATATATAGCTGAACCTCAAAATAGGTATAAGTGGAAGGACTTATGCTGTGTCTATAGAGTTTAAAAGATGAAGATTCCAAAACCACCAGGGGTACTGAATAAAGACCTTACATAGGTCTACTCCCACTCAAAAAACTATGATGCCAGAGGTGGGGAAAGCCATGTTGAAATGCTCCAAAATGGGAAGGAGTTTGTTGTTGACAGATATTACATGCTAATCAAAACTGCAGCCACGTCACCCTGGCGACAAATAGTAATTTCAATTCTACACACTTATCACAGGGAGATTATTACTATAAGAGTCTATTAAATAGAAAAAAAAGTCTTCTAGTGCTTCTTTTTATTCTCTGGGTTTTTTTCCTCCCCCATTTTCATACCTTTTATCTCTGGGGTTTATATTTGTCTTTGCCTCAATCAGTCTTTGGCTGCCATGTGCATGAATGTTTGTCCCTTAAAGCTTGAGATAAACTCACGTTCCTATTAAAAAGTTTAAATACTTGTTATAAATAATTTCTCCATACTTGTATGCTTTGATCTAATCTATTGCATAGTTTTAGTTAAAATGGTTGTGGTTCTAAAGATTACAAATATTAGGAGGAAGGAATAAGTTGTAGAAATTATCTTCAGTTTGCAGCTTGTTTTCTAAAGGTTTAAAATGCTCTTTCTTTGCTAAGTCCATCTAAAGAGTTTCTGACCCACTTCTTTTCATGTACAGTCACCAATCTAATAATAATATAATTTTATATGGGATCAATAAGGCCATTACTTTGCACTTAAGACTTCTAATAGAACCTTGGTATTAACAAGCAAACACCTTCAGAAGTAGTGTTTCTGCTTAGGCAATCAGAGGAGAGCTTAATTTGTACTCCTGATAAACACTTGGGCTCCCTATGCTTCATTATTATATTTACAGATATACAGCCCAAGGACATGTTTGAAACAACGTGCCCTGAGACAGCTAACCCATTGGTACAGGAGTGGTTCTGTTCACCATTTACATGCTGTCTCAGAAGCATATTACACTATAATCCAAACCACAAATCTCCTGGGTCCCACTCACAGAAAGGAAAACCACCATTTGGGTACATGGGCATTTGTCCTGACAATGATTTTAATGGTTTTGTGCAAGAATTTTGAGGTGAGTAGCCCTCCAGAGAATTGGTATCCATGGTCTCTAAACTGTCTTGGAAAACCTGCAAATTCAATGCTATTAGCAGATGAAGTTTAGGATTAAAGGTAAACTTGAAGCTGCCAGATTTTTCAGTTTTGAATATGATGGTTGCAGTGTCCTATCTGGTTATCCCAGAACAAAAGTGATCTTTTGTTTTCAGAGTTCTGAATTAATATTTTTAAAATTATTTTTCTTTTATTAGCTGTGGGCAGAATGGAAATATTGGGAAAAGATTGGCTCCTGTAATTAAAAGGATTGCCTGAGTGGCACTATTTTGGAAAGAGTTTAATCTTTGTCATGTTGAAGCCCGTGCAGTGTTCTCAACAGGGAGGCTGGACAATGGAAACAGAATCACTACCAACAATGTGCTTTCCATGGAGAAGACATCTGACACCAACTTCATCTTCTAGTCTCAGTGCTTATTTTCATAGGGTTTTCCATATTTTCCTTTACTACCTGGATAGAGCATGAGCAAAATACCTAGGGCCCTACACCCTTAGAAAATACCCCTCTTGAAGTTCAGGCTTCATTTTGCTATCACTGCAACAAAACAAGCTGTCAAAACCCTCAAAAAACCCCTGGAGCTGCTGAAGCACCTTGCTGAAAGCAGATTGCCTTTCCCCCCGTGGTCTAGGAGCTCATTATTATGAAGAGACACTAAATGAAAGTATGTGAATAATGTGAAAACAAGTTAGCACAAAATACTTCTAGAACACACAAAAAGTAGCTGAACAACCACGGGGCTCTTCGCTGTTCAGCTACAGGTCATAGGCAAAGGAGTGAGAGAAAAAGAAACTGTCTGGCTGCTCTCCTCATCCATAGGAGGGCTGCACTGGCATACAGGCCTGAATCAACTTCTAACACCTCCCTTTTTCCTTTTAATTTGCAGGGATTGCTGGAAGATCTGGAGTGCTCAAAGAATGTCTACAGGCCTCCGAGTCCAGCTTGCAGGATTTGCTTCTGCAGCCAGTCAGATTTACAGCAAAGCCACTGCAGACCTGCTCTGCCTCTGTGCTGTGTACCTGGGATCCCCACTGGGCACAGCTCAGCTGGAGCTGAAAACAAGGTTACAGATGCCTGCACTTGGGGCATTTTGTGTGTTTTGATAATGCGATTTTCGTGTGCTAACCCTACAGAGATACATCACTGGGCATAAATCTTTACTTGAAGGCAGATGAGGAACAGCAGTGAGAGAAATAACAACAAAATCCCAGCCCTGCTGCCTCCATGGAAGAAAAGATAAGGTCCGAGGAGGAAATAGGAAATTGTAAACATAAACCTAAGAATTGTAAGAATTTCCTAGTAAAGGATGATGTCTTGCTGTGATTTTATTCCATCTTAGTTACCTGCCAGACACCAGGGCTATCTGACCCAGAAGCACTGACCCAAGGGAGGTCATGGTGCTTTGCCTCTCAAAATCTGCTGTGCTCACCAGAAGGGTGAGATGGGGAGGCACGACCTTGCAGCTATATCTGGCAGGTTGTTTCCAGCTGTGCCCAATATGCAGTGGGAATCTGGCGTGAAATTTGACCAGAATTATACCTGATACTTTATTAAGCTTAAAAATGGATCATGCCTTGAAATAAAACTGTTTCACTACAAAGTTGTATGTGTTAGGATCTTCCACTTCTTATTTTAACAAATCCTCACATTATACCAAATAGCTTAAAAAGGAACACAGCTGTAACTGACTTGACCATAGGTGTTGTGAGGCCTCTCTATTGCACCTTCTCCTTCTGTTAGCTCAGCTATCACTGTCAACACGGTCATACAGAGTAAAGCCCCATTACAGCCAGAATGGTTCCTTAAACTTTATGGCACTTAGGAATGCTCCCGAGACACCAAAAACATCTCGATTCAGAATTGAACACGTAATACCTGCCAAATTTGCAGGTTTGAAACCACTTCCAATAGGAATTAAAAAGGACCTCTTCACAGCTGAAATAGGGCTATCAATACTTGACTCGTCTGCCCATGTGAAATAGCAGGTTCTTTTCTCTGACGTCGCAATTTAGTTTAAAATGGCTTTGATGATGACAGGGTACATGCGAATGATAAAACCACAAAGATGACAGTCTAATCTTCCAAAGATGACCGATCACTGATAAGAGACTAAGTCACAAAACATTTGAAAAACCAGATTATCTGCCTGCTAGGATGGTGTCTGTGTAACACCTCCTGCTGAGCCATGCTGAGATGCCAGTGACATACAAAGACGCTTCTCTGTAAAAACCAGAAATGCTTCACAGAATTTCACAAAATGTTGGGATAAAAGAAAGAGAGAAGGAAAAAACTCCTCTGATATTATATTGAACTTTTTTTTGTCAAACATTCATTTTTCAGACTAGTAAAGTATTTAGATGTACAGCATATAAATAATTTAGCGGTACTATAAAAAGGTCTAAATTAGTCAATTCTGCCCTATAATTAGCACTCACAGCTATGCTGGCAGTGGGTGGGTGATTATTAAACACCTTTTATTATTGGCTTTATGTACTACAATAAAAAATAAAATTATACTTACAAGAATTATTAGACATGCTGGTCCTATAAAACTCCATATAAAGTTATTTTTAGTGCTGAGCCAACATCTGAAAATTAAACAGCAGAAAATGCCTTGAAATGTGCTTTTGTGATTATTGTCTCCGTCTGTACGATGGTTTGGACACAGAACCAGCTACTTACACTTCTGTGGTGCCATAGTACTTGTATCCCAGTGCAGCAGAGATTCCAACAACCACGGCTGGGCTGACATAGCCAAAGACATAGAAATTCTTGTGCAAGAAACCCTTGTTGTAGATGACTCCCACAACTATAAGGTAGAGGTGAATTCCTTCAATGCACATCCATGCAAAAGCAGCTAGAAGGAAATAATGGAGTAGTCCAGCAGTAATGGAACAGAAGAGCTAGAAATTCAATCAGAGAAAGCAGGAGTCATAATTCTATTAACAGGCTCTTGTCAACATATATTATAATATAACAGTACATGCACAGCAACTGAGTGACCTTAAAGTGGGGATTCAGAACAGTTGTAATGCTGGCTAACAAGAACTTGGCCTGCACCCGTTTGTACATTTGTTCATTAGTGTTTTCTGTAGCAAATGGTATAATAAAGAGACTAATCCCTCTTTTAAAATTAGTGTGTGTCTTCCCATAAATGGTTTGACTAAGTTGATCCTTTTGTTATAGCTGAGTAGTCTATTGGCTTGATCTACAGAAAGTTAATTTTTATTATTTTGATAGAATTGTAATTAGGCATCACAAGGAATTATTTCTGAAATAACTTTTGTTATACAAAGTGTTTGTAAAATGATATTTTTCAGTCCATCAATACTGGAGTGCTACCTCAGGGATAGCAGCTCATACTTTTTCAAGTGATTTTAATCCTATTCACCTACTTATACTAGGATATTTTGATAATTTATGCATAATTTTATTTCTTAAAACTAATCTGAGATGCAAAAATCAACCCCCTAGCTATCTGAAAAGCAAAAGGGACAGGTCAAGACCTCACATGTGGTCCTCCAGCCGACAGCTCAATATCTCAGATGTCAGCTTGGGATTGCAGCTCTGGCCTGATTTTAGAGAAAACTGTCAACCTGGGGGGCACCAACCTGGATTTATACAGCATCCTAAGTGAAGTGAAAATGCACATTGAGATCACAGTCTCAGTAAAGGTGAAAAATTTTAAACTAAACCCGTGGAGCAAAGTCAATACACACCAGCTCAGACGAAGGCCCTGCCTCTTTAAATGACTGTTCTGTATTTCCTGTGACTGTACTGGGAAGGCAGGGTCACTATAGTAGGTAGGAAGTGTAGGGAGGAGAAGGAAGATCGTATCTTACACTGTATATTTATTTTGCAATACAAAATCAAGGCAAAAGTGAAAACTACCCACCTTATTATTGTTCATATTAATTCCAATCAGAAAAATAAGTTCTGCCAGGAAAAGGCTGCAGCAGAGGTTTTTGTGAATTGTTGTTCTAGTGCTTTGAATTTCACTGAAGAACCAGAAGGTGAAAATGCACATGGAGAGGCAAATCAACGAAATAATTATTCCTAGCTGAGTGATTCTTGTAAGAATGCTATAATTTGTAACACCCTGGGGGAAAATTATAATATAGTATTTAAAAAAACAGCTTTGTAACATCTCAAGAAAGACCTCATTCTATAATACAGCTCTTTTCTTCTTTTCTACAAAATATTAATCAAAACTGTTTGTAGAGTTTCACTGGAAATGTACACTTTGGATAATCTAAAAAGTATTGGGTTTTTGTGAGACAGATATAATTCTAGGGGAAATTAGTAATAAACTGTATATATTCCTGCTCTTGCATTTTCTGATATTCCTTAACAAAACTTTTTATTAACATCAGTACCTCATAATAAGATTTTCAAAATCAGATCATTTCAGTGAATGACAAATACAGTGGCAGTAGGACATCTATTATTATGACACAAATATTTTCTAATATAAAAGGACTTATCACAGCAGTGACTTAGATAAGCAAAACTGAATAACTGTCTTACTGAATTTGCAACATGATCAAAACAAGACTCTGAAATAACAATCACTTCAAGCAAATGCTATTCCAGATATTTAACATGAACTTTCTCCAGAGAAACACAAGATACTCCAATACCGGACGTGAATATTTTCTGTATAAGAATACAATTTCTCTTGCTGTTTGCTATTTGAACAAAGAAACTCTGAAATACAGGACTGTACACCAGCAAAAGGATCATATTCAGCTGACCATAAAATGTATCTCAGTTTTTTTTTTACTAAATAAAGGATGAGAGATTCTTCACCTCCCAGCCTTTCTTTTCAAAATAACTATATAGGTACCTGCAAAGGTTTTAAATTTCAACTGAAGACTTAGGATGCTATTTAGCAACCAGGAAACAGCCTCTATCAGCATGAAATTCACAGTGTGAGAGAACTGTCTCAATACAGTATATTCATGCTAATATTCTGCTTGCTGTCAGTTCTGATACCTTATAAAGCTGCCTCCTGAGGCAGGACCTGAGCTCCTGCAGATCCCCACTGAGACCCTGGAAATCTATGGGGCTTCTTAATATAAGTAGGACATAAAATGAATGGCTATTCTCCCAATTTTGTGCTGGTCGGGAGAGTCCATGTTTAATAGTCATAAACTTCAGATTGATTATGCTGCTGCAAACTCTCCAGAGAGAATTTAAAGCAGATTTTTAGATGCCAAGGTTAGACAAATGGGTGGCAAAGTTTTGAGAGACAGAAATTCAGGGCCATATGGTTACTGACCACCAATGAATGGCAGATAAATCCCACAGCAGTATTAAAGTGAGATGCAAAATGAAATGCAATGCTCCAAAAATAAGCACAACAGACTGTGTTTTTGGAACGAGATATTTTGCTGCATCACTGCTCTGTAATACTGCAGAAAGGACATAAGGAAATTCAAACACATATGGGAGGAATTTTGTTTGCTTTGTGCACAATAAATTGTGTGTTTGCTGAACAAAACTGAGAGACAACCTAAAGGGGGGTGAGTATGGAGGATGCAATAAAATAAAAACATAAGGAATGAAAACAGAAGAAGGTATCAGGTAAAACACTAAATTAAAATAGCACTTACAACGGAGCCACCTGAGGACATCAAAACAGCAAAATGAGTCAGATGATTACATTTGCATGAGATATGAGTGGAGTTGGAATGTGTCAGCTCACAACCTTCTGTAGCCCAGTTGCCATTCATTGTGTCTGAGTAGTTCCAAAATGCACATTTAATGTCTTTATCTGCAGTCTGGAACAGAAACAAGATGTTCTGCTGATGGCAAAAGGCAGGATATTTCCCATCAAGAGACCTTTCTTACGCTAGACCGCACAATTCATTAAAAAATGCTTGTTATCATTGGAAGGCTGGGGAACAAAAACCACATTCTGCAAGGCCTATTCCAAGCAATTAAAACGTGGCTGGGGATGGAAGCAATTTATTCACACAGCTAAAACCCCACCAAACATGTAGTCTAATCAGATTACTGAACCCTGCTGGCACCTGCAAAGATGCTGGAATTTTTACCTATTGAAAACATTGTTATATAGATGCTTGCACCTGCTGAACATGGAGTAGACTCCAAGGTTACAGCCACATTGCTTATCCATTCCAAATGAGCAGTTCAAAAACTGAGACTTATTCCATGCATTTTACAAAGCAATCTGGGATAAAGCCAGGGTCATATCCCACCTGCTATATCACCTGCTACACAATAGTGATGAGTAAGACCATTAGTATTATTTAGTACAGTTAGTGCTTACTAAATCTAGTCAAAGACTAAGTCTGCCCTGTAATGTAGGCTTTATAAATATATGCAAATTTTATATAAAGTGATTTCTAACTCAGAAGAGAAGTAACAAATTTAAAAGCTGTGTAACCAAGGTTAGCACCTTGTTCCATTGCTCACCTCTACAGAATTGCTTTCTTGTTATGGTTCTGATGATTCTTTGTGCCATGTAAGGTGATTTTGCACATATGATTCAAGCCAGCAAAAATCTGTTTTTGCTGGAAGTAATCTTCTAAGTTTTAAATAAACGTGTTCAGATTTCAGAAGTAACAAAGCTCCAAAACCATAGGTTCTGCTATTACCCCCTAATTCCAGGTTACCTTTTTTGCATTAACCTTGAAGAATTACTTCCCTTTTTTTAGTATACATGCCTAACTGTCTGATAAACTTTCAGAAAGAAAACCCACCTAAATAAAGAACAGTCAAGATCTTATAATATTCTCTGGTTCAGACATCTACATTTTATATATACTACAATCCAGCAAAGATGGCATTATTGCCCTTGCTTTAGTCCCATAACAATTTTCCTCTGTACCATATTTAGTATATTGCACTTAGGATGTCACATTTGAGATTAATCTTATTAGAGTAATAAACTGTTACTTCACATCAGCAAACAACAGAATTGTGTTCGTCATATGCTGCAGGTATGCTTACTTCACATAAAATGATTAGCCAATGTTTTGTTTCACTTGAAGCTGATAATAAAAAAAACCCCTTACCTTGGCATACTTTAAGGTAAATGTTATTTTCTCAAGCTCATAGAGAGTGGGTGGATTTGAGCTAATTGCAACAGCTATCACTGCAGAGCTTACTGTCTGTCTCTGCTCGGAAGGGTCTTTGGAGGAGAGGTTTTTGGGCGAGGAAAGCAGAGAGCCGACGTTGCTGTACCGCAGAAAGACAACTGCTACAGTGCCTATCAATCAAACACACCATGGTTAGGAGTTTGTGGGTTTTTATGGAAGAACAAAATGGAAGGCATTAAGGAAACAATAAACAATAGACATTATTGCTGCTATTGCATAAAATATGCAAAACAGATGGAGTCTTTTTGGAATACTTATAAAATGTTTTAGAGACAATGAAATATAGCTTTATTTAAAACAATGTAACTGGCATTAGAAATAAAAATGTGTGTTGGCACTGGCAATACTAATTAAATATATGCATTTGTATTTTTCCTAGAGTAATGTGTGCTTGCTGCTGTTCTGCAACTAGTTAAACACGTGATGTCAACTCTTATAAACTGAAATGTCCCTGACCTGAAATAAATACTGGACTTTTCTGAAGTACCTGGCTTGCTTTGACTTCCATTACATTGGACCCAGGATGGGAAAAAGAAAAAGGTATTTTAGGATTCAGTGCTGATCTCGAAAAAAGGAGAGACTTTCTCCCTGGTACCACAATAAACCACATTTTTACATACTGATAAGAGTTGAGATGCAGATTAGAAGGAAGATGAAGATTTAAAAAATCTTTTCCATGTCTCTCAAATTATGTGGTATAAGTCCAGAGCTGTATAAACAGATGTATTTATATTTAGTGATATGTATTTGTATTTAGTGACAACAGTAGTTTTAAGCCCTTTCTGTATCACTCTGAGGTACAAGCCAGATCTGGGTTCTGCTGGTTTTGGTACTAAAGATTACACGTTCTTGCCCCAGTGAGCTACTCTCTGAATAGAAAAAGTTACCAAATTTTGAAGGAGAAGTAGCACAGAGAGTTGAAGGGGGCAGTCCAAAGTCATACAGCAGATCTGTGGCTGAGAAATGGATAAAGCTCAGGTCTGTAGTACCAATGCCCAGGGTGAAAACTCATTGCACACTCACTGTGCCACTGGATATATTAGAAATATTAGTCTTGAGCCAATAAAAGAGAAAAGGTGATAAAAATACCGTCTTCTTTGTAGTTAGCAGTGGGGAAGTTCAGCCTTGGTAAATGGCACATTTGACTGTTTTCTAGTGGGTAAAAGTCTGTCTAAGGTGTTTATTAACCCACCTACTCTCCAACCTTTGTTTCTTACCATTTGGATGAGGTTCCTTTCTCTTCTTTGGGGAGATCTTTATGTAATCTCCCCCTGTGTATACGTGAGGGTGGATGTGTTTCATGTGGTGTGAATCAAAAGCAAAAACCTTGAGCGCTGTAAAACAAGAAAAATACTGTACAAATCACGACTCCATTATGGCCTGCCATAATTTAGAGTTGGGTTAGTAAGTGTGCTACTGGATTGCATAATTACTGTGAATTTTAAGACTCTATCCTTGTGCAAAATATTTCAAGAAAAATGTCATTAATATAACATGTTTGTTTAAACATCTATTTTTTTTTATTTTCATGCATACATTTTGCTCTCATACTTTTTACTCTTTCCATGAAAAATACAGTCTCTTATTTGCCTTGCCTTAAATTAGGTACTAGAAAAAACAATGTAGGTTACTTTAGGAAGAGCTATTGCTGTATAAAAAATGTATTTCTGAAAGAGGCTACAAATCACAATTATAAAAAGGAAAGCACAAAATTCTCCACTGAATAATAACACTTGATAAGAGCCAACTTTTGAAAAGTATATATTTTATGGTTATCTATCCATGCTACCAAATACACATTGCACCATGAACTAATGATGTGTCTTGTCAAAAAGCAAACAGGCAAGCATCACCCCTTAGGACAAAAACTACATTAGAGACTACTGAGCTCTTTACTTGCTTCATTACGGTGCTGAGTTTCAATCACCCAGGATGGGAATAAAAAGAAGTCAATTGGGCTTTTTTAAAAACAAAACAAAGCAAAACCAAATTAAACAAAACAAATCTAAAACTTGACTGACGGAGGAATACCACTAAGCTAGACCAGCTGCATTGCTTGTAGCACAACACACAAAAATAATATGAGCTATTTAAGAGACTAGCTGTCAGAAAATGTTTGTAAGGGCATAAGAAATTGTTTTCTTTGGCTGGAGTTTTGAAAAGCTCATAGTTCAAGAGCTTGTACCAAAAAAAACAGTGGAGAGAGAGGGTTGATGTTGTAGGTCTTATCCTAAAATAGTTGTGTCTGGCAAATATGACACCTGTGAAAAATTTATTCATGCTGAAAAACAGTAACAAAAAATTTTAGTGTTTGGGTCCAATTTGGAAATGGGCTCATTCAGTTTACCATGTTAGAACAAAACCAAGGAATATAATCATTAACCTTTCAACATAGGAATTCCTCTCCATTCTCTTTATCAGCTTTTTCTGTCACCTTGGTGACTGATACCTACAGTTCCCCTGGAGACTGCACCCAGATCCTCTCTTCCTGACTTTCATGGCCTCAGCTCGGTGGCCGTGAGAGCCTCTGCTTTTGAGCAAGGGAGGTGTGGGGAGGGGGGCACAGGGGCTTTACAGCCAGCACCTGGCACTGCTCTGCACCTGCTGCAGACCCAGAGGTGCTCTGCAATAACATGAGTCTGATTCGACAGAGTCTGTGTCGAGGAAAAAATCCCTCCCCTCTTTTTCATCACTCTAATTTATTTTGGGAAAGGTGAGGGAAGAACAGGTGCTTTGACCTGCCTTGAGACCACAGATGGAATCTTACTCATCAAGTCATCATATAAAACAGCAGGCTGGTGAGAGACACTGAAGGACTGTACTAAATCTAAAATAAGAAAACAGATCACATACAATTTGGAGACATTCAGAAAAATAAAGATGAAAGAGTGGCCATTGGCAAAGGAATCAGCCAGGTAAAGGAATCATCCTTTATGAGGATTTGCAAAAGTGGCTGGTCAGCCTTACTCTGCTCTCAGAAAGAGTGGTAAAACTATTATTCCCACAGCAAAATCAGCAGGTATTGGTGGGAAGACAGCAGCACACAGGGAGAAGGTAGGTGAACAAAATGGTGCAGTTGAGACTAACCAATTCTCCTCCTGGGAAATTCCTCTTAAAATGAGAAATTCCTGTTGATATAAAGCCACTCAAGATCAAACTCACAAGGTACAATCCTTATTCCAAGTTCATTTATAAGAACTACACTGAAGCAAAAAGAGTCAAAAAATATGTAAAAAGTGAGTCCAAATTTTGTTCCACTGGTGTTTTTTATACACATAAGATGCACAGGATAATTTTGTGCTTATAAA
The DNA here is from genome assembly GCF_027477595.1 of Haemorhous mexicanus. Lineage (NCBI taxonomy): Eukaryota > Metazoa > Chordata > Aves > Passeriformes > Fringillidae > Haemorhous > Haemorhous mexicanus. The sequence continues at coordinate 12,553,177 of NC_082349.1, forward strand.
ATGAATCTAGACTGTGTGAATATGGCCATAATGAGAGATTTAAAGAGAATATGAAAACAAGTTCCTACAGACTCTCAATTTATTTTTTTGCTCTGGACCCAAAGGTTTAATCTTTGAAAATTATGATACCTACACTGAAAGTCAGGTGTTAGTTACAAAATTAACACCTGTTTCTTTCACATAACACCATTTCTAATCTTTATAATTGTGCCGAAGAACTCCTCAGTTTAATCCACCTCTAAAGTATACCTTAGAATAATTTTCTTTATCTCACCTATGTCACTTGCATTAGCATCCAGCTGGGCTGTCCTTTTGAAGCTCTGTGACACGAGAAGCGTGGCTTGCTCTGCAGTGTGCAGCAGCTTAGTCAGGCTCCGCCTCTGGTTATCCACAGGCAGAGCTTCCCAGACTGCAATTTTGTCTTTTTGTAAAAAGTTGTTCACAGTGTTGACCAAAACCTGTAAGTAAGAGTATGTGTTTGAGAAGAGTCCCAGGCTACCTTTGGAACAAGGACAAACCCCACAGCTCCAAGGCTTGCACTCACGTTAATGGTGGTGTTGTGGAGGGCTTCATTGTCAGGCACAGAGTCACTCACGGTGCTCCACGGTGAATAGGACAGTGCTTCCACATAAGAAATCACTTCTACAGGCAAAAGTGGTCCCAAAGTATTTTTATTAATTTCTTGCAGCTTCTCCAGAGGTGTTTTAAAATGACTAATCTGAAAAATGCGAGAATTCCTATCTTAATGAAACAGTTAAAGCCATATTTCTGCACGTGAAAATGAACCCAACAGACTGATTTCTGTTATTTAACACACTGGTTTGTAAGACACTTGCAGAAACACCCCTACTCAATCAAGAGGTTGATCCATAAATTATTGATATTACACATGTCTAGTACAACCTCCACAAGCAACCACAATTTAAAAAATGGTGTGCTGTCATTACACATTTTTTCCCTACAGCAGCTAAGTTTTATTTATCCTGATGATCTAAAGTGAACAAGTAAATGTTCTGCAAAAAAATTTAATGTCAATGATGTGATTATTCTGCTTCTGTATTAATCTACTGACTTTTCTTTTAAAATTTAACTGAAGAGGTGGGAGCAGATGGGAAGTATTTGTATTTTTTAGTTGTTTTTTCTCAAATGCAAATTATAAAGCATGTAGTTGAGTGAACTGCACTGCTTATTTCTCCTTCAGTGCTTCAGCTTATAAACTGCTAAATAAACTCATATAAAACAGCCAGTTTAAAATATAGGCAGGAGAGTGTGAGATGAAGATTAACCTTCCACATTTCAGTCTCATGGCTGAATAAGAGAAGAATTTTTACTTCACAATACTGGAATCTAATTAGTAAAACACTCAACATCTGATTTTGTATGATCTCTACTCTCTGCTGTTGAACAGCTTCTATGGGGCTTGCTTTGTCTTTGACTGTAACTGAACAGAACTAGAAAACGGGCTGAAAATCTGACAGTTATTTATAAGAAATTATTTTAAAATATTAATTTAATTTTATAATTTGAGCATATCTTTTAAAAAAATCTCACTCTAAGATTCTGTTGTAACATTTACCATGCCTTTGCACCTAAGTGTGATAAGCAGGTATTATATTTGATATGATGCATTAGATTGCAGGTAAACATAAGAAGTATGATAACACTACATAGATGTAATACTAGGTTAATAAAATTCTTTAAAATAATATCTTTTTGAATCCAGTAACTGAATCAAATTGCTTAATACCAAATGCAAACATATACAATTGCTTTTAATTTATTTATGCTTATGCTTCATTTATCCTTTAAAATTAGACAATATTGTAGCTGTAGAATAATGGATAGTGCATTCATTAACATATTTTTAATTGGCTTTAGGAATCTCTGTTTCTGGTGAAAAAAAAAAAAATCTGGTGAAAAATACTCTGGCCACAGAGTATTTGTTTCTATAAATCCTGTATCACTTTACAGACTTGCCTTTGAGGAGTAAATGAACCAGCATACCAAGATGCTATGGCTCCCTTTTCTATTTAGTCACTTGTTGACATTACTTTTGTAAGCTATCTTGCCTTCCTTCTGAACAAGCAAATAATTGCACATCAGTAAATGCAGCAGTGTGTAACTCCAGAAATTGCAGAAACAGCTGAGTGATTACCACACTCCTGAATTTTTGATGCATCATGACTCACTTTGCTGGAAAGAGAACACGCAGATTCCCAGCAAGTTATTATCATGAGTAGAACATACAACCCAGTTCAAATAATTTGAAATTATTAAAAAGCCTTCTGTCAACATGCTTAAGTTTAATTGTATGCTTCAAGCCTTTGTTAAAAACTGTTTAAGAGCTATTATAATTGAAATAGCAGTTTCAAACAGAAACAATTACAGGATTTGAAAATTAATCTACAAAGCAGTGTTACTTACTCTGGCTAAAGTTCTGTTAATATGTTCAGCTATACAGTCTTTGAATAACTCACACTTGGCCTTTGGATTTTCTGTAAAAACAAAAAGGGAAACTAATTAGACATTGCAGTTCAATCAACACTCAATACATACTAATTGCAAAAGCTCTTGTCTAGGTCATTCCCCAAACCACCAGCATTCTGAATTTATGCACATAAAACACAACATTCCAATCTCAAACTACAGTTACAAAGACTTTGTCTTGGCCAAAATTATAGCATTGGATTGGAATGAGCTGTTTTATTCAGGTAGAGAATTTGGTCCCTTTTATGGGACTTCCACAGGTGAAGCAGAGAGAGCTCAAATTTACAGAAAGGAGCACAGATCTGACATCTATGAGGAGGCAACCATTATTTCAGATGGATCTCATCACACTGCTTAGCAAAAATACATTTACAAAATTATTCTATTCTCAGGAATTGTAGATGCTGCAGCCTTGCCTCTTTTTCATGTCTTGCTGATTAATCTAACTGAAGATAAATAGGCACTGGTGGGTTTCTCAGAAGATGTATCTCTATAATAACACATAAACCTTTATAATATCATGTACCTTGGCAGGAAGTGCCATCATTTGGCTTAAACTGCAATTTTCCTGTGGATGGTTGATAACCTTCCTTACAGGAGCAGTTAAACCCTCCATCCACGTTTTCACATTTTGCATGATCTCCACAGGCAACACTTCCTTCATTGCTGCACTCATCTACATCTGCAAATATTGTGAGAAATTGAATTTTTATTAAGTATGTACAGAATAACACCTTGCTGCTTTGTTGATAATAGCCCCACGTACTACAAGCAGTTTCATAATAAAATTTCATGTAATAAAAAAAAGCAACAACTAAACCCACGATCTCAATGGCAAAACCCCTGCCAATTATAATACTTAAGGATTAGAAGGATAAATTATAATTGATCATATTTTTATACCACCACTTTTATTGCTCTATAATACTACACTGCTCATGTTTTAAAACCATATTAATTCTATCATAACAAAATGGTTGGCATGATGCAAATCATCTGAAATCCATTTTTTCAGAGATTAGACTAAATAGATTTTCTCAGCTCAGTTAGAAAAAGCAAAAAAGCCCTGCAGACTTCTCTTTTAAGTTGCAGCTTTAAAAAGACACTGCAAAAGCTCACTCTGTCCATCTTGTTAATCTAAGAATTAAACTCTGTGCCCTTTAATGTGCTTGGCATATCCTTCTTTTTTTTTTTTTAAATCCACATTTAAATTACATTTGTCTAAAATGTCTTTTGTGCTTCTAAATAAATTGCCATTAGTTAGAAAAGTTCAGTAACTGGGTGGGGCATAGTGCAAGAGTAAAACCAATGAATTCCAGTAAGGGGATCCATGAATTGATCAGTTTAGGAGAGCTGGGTACTAAATCCCTGGCTGGAGAACCGATCATTTTGCATTATTTGGCTGGCTAAGGATAAAGATCAAATAACTCAATGGAGAAAGCAAACTGGGAACTATACCAAATAATTCTGGAGAATGAAGTAATGGACTGTGAAGTGCTGTGCTGGAAAGGAGAAAAACATGGAGAACTTTGGGGCAGGTATATCTGAAAAATGAAGTGGTACATGAGTGGGTTAAAGTAACAGCCTGAGAACTGAACTGAAGGAAAGGAAAGAGTGCAGGGAAGGGAGGAGAGAGGATGGCAGCTCCAGTCAAGAGCCGGTGTGATGCTTACTTTTGGAAGGAAATTGGTGAAAAAGGAGAAGTGGTTAATTGATCAGTGGAAGAGAAGAGCTATCTGAATTGATGAGCAGCCTCTGCTCGGCCAGAGGGCGTGTTAAGAACAGACAAGCAGAAAGCAGATTTGGGGTGGCTGGAAAGACACTGTTAGCATATAGGAACTAGTTTCACACTCTTCTTTGATACAAGAATCTTGGTGGTTTTCAAAAAGGAGCAACAATTCATGTGAAACAGGGTTATAATTGAAAAACGGAAACATATACTGCATGAATATGGATTTATAGAGGGAATGCAAAAAAATACATGACGGATACTTGAGGGCCATCTGTCTATTTGGACAGAGGTCTCCCTGGGATTTAAGGTTGAATTCCCACCACACTTTCATATGTCTCTTTTTCTCAATGAACCAATGCTCTGATTTGAACCTGATATGCTGTGTTTTAAGCCTGAAGCTCAGAAGCTGCCATGGCAAAGCCATTCAGACTCCTGCACAGACAGGAAGGAGATGTGGGACTGGAGGTGCATTTGCCCTCCCCAGCACAGCCACCACTGCTCTGCAGGGAGAGCCACCAAGAAAGCTATGTGTTTAAATGGCTTGGTGCCACCATGGAGGTTTTAAGCAGGAAGTTAAATTACGATTTTCTGCATTAGGGCAATAGTTTATTTCCATATTTAATGTCCCAAATTGCTAAAGTTTCTCTTTAAGGATCTGAGTTTTGCATTATCCGTATTTGTATGGTTTCTGTGATCTCAGTATTCATAGTTATGGAGCTAACCACATTATACATGAAGCAATCTGGCAAAAGGGAAGGAAAATAGCATGATGTAGTGCTGCACACAGGATACCTCATAATTAAATGCTGTCATTTAAAGACACAAGGCTAAAGTTCTTACTCTTGGCATTTAAATAACCTCTCACATCAGTAAATTATAAAGCTCTGCTTGAAACAAGTGAGTGTCTGTCAGTGCCTTGTTGTGTGACTCTGTAAGACAGAGAGACTTTGAATGTAGTGGCAGGGGTGAAAATCATGACAAAGCCAGTTTGTCTAACTAGAAAACACCAACACCCTCAAACCAAAGATTTCTTTGGCCTTGTCAGCTACATGGAGGGCATGTACATCTGAACAAGCCATTCATCATGTAATGCAGTGCTGAAACACCAGCAATTGAAAACAATCTTTGTCAAAACATACAATTAAAAAAAAGTAATATTTTAATGGTTTTTAGAATTCTAAGGATCAGGTTTCTGTACAATTTACTGATACAAATGTTTCAAAATTGTCATGACACTTTTCCTAAACTTTCAGATCAGTAAATAATTGATTTATTATTATTGGGCAGTCATGAAAATTCTTTTTTTAATTATATAAGATATAAAATGTAATGGAGATTTTAATGAGAAGGGAGGATTATCAAAAACAAAAGAAGAAAATCAAGTATTTTGGTCCATCTCTGGCAACAAGACTGCTATTTAAAGTTGGATAGAGATACCCCATTGAGTATATACAAATAGACTTTCTGCAGTTGAGTTGTCCATATGGAATGGGTCCATATCATGCCTATTTAATTTTCTGTTTTCAGAAGAAAAAACAACTCCTGGATGAGAAAATTAAAAGGCAATATGCCTGAACTTGCAAGGTACTAATTAGCTTCGTATCCCTTTAAAATCAATGAGATTGTCAGGAGCAGCCAACAGTTTGTGACAGTTGCAAGAATGCAGCTTTTAAGTTGCTGCTTTGAAATGCTCTGTGCAGTAGCTGTAGGCTTTTGTTTCTTTATAGTTTGTAGTTATGCCTTTTTAACCAAATATGCAATTGTTGGACCACACACAGACAACAGCTTGTCAGTGCTTTCAGCAATCCAATTTTAGTGGAGCTTTGGGGTGAGGATCCCAAACTCTCCTCCTTGATGTGCTGTGGGAGCAGGAGTGGGCTGCCAAGGCTGTGTGAGCAGTCTTCACAGACAGCATTCCTGAGCAAAGGTTGAAGAGCAGCAGCTTTTTAAACAGAAGAACATTTGCCACAGGTCTGTAAAAAGCCCTGGCCTTTCAGTAAATATTCAAAACAAATCCTGGAGCTGAACTTTGAAGCTTTTATAATGGCTGCCATCAGTAAAATAATATCACCAACACCACTTAGGCTAGTGTGAAAATAGATTTATAACCTTTTATTTTATTTCTTTGCTTTGTCACTCCTCATCTATTGCAGCAGGCAAGGAAATTCCAATTAAATTAAAAGTACGGGGAACAGTTATTATGTTCAGTCTTGCCAATTACAGGATTGTACCTACGTCGCTTTGATTCCTCACCAGCCAGCCAAGACAGCTTGATGTCTACATTATACCTTCTGCTTATTAGTAGCTTGCAAGTGATTGAAAACTCCAATTGCAAAGGACTAGATGTTCCCTCCCCGTGTCTCCACTCTGTGGAAGGCAGCAGCATGCACAAAGTGGAAATGTAAAAGGCTATGAATGGCAAAGGTAAAAGAAAAGTTAGCAACGTGGCCCAACGCCAGATTCCATCCACTGTACAGCTCCCTTGTCACAGCAAAGGATGGGATGGAGAATGGGTGCCTTCCCAGTGCTCTCAGAAATACCTGAAGGGAGCTAATAGCATGTTCCCAGAAAAAGCAGACTGGCGTGGATGTCACTTTCATTTCACAGATGGCCATTTTCATGTTTTTACTCTGTTGACTGGGGTGAAAAAAGTAGGTTTCTATTTCACTTTTTTATCTGCAGCTGAACATTCAATAAATTGTGAAGTCTAAGGAAAAGTATGGCTTTTGCACAAATCAAAAAATAGATTTTAAAAGCTCACTTTCAGGACAGCAGAAAAATGTCTTCAGAAATGTCACATCTCTGCATTTTTTTCTTCTCCATTCCTTTATCCTTTTCTTCTCCTCTCTTTCCCTTCCTACTGTCCAGTTTCTTCTCTACATGCATCTTTCTTTGTCATGTCTTCAGCAATTCTACCTGATAACATGGGTGAAATACTTTTGACCCTCAACTCAAAACTCAGCATTCTGACTGGATTAAGGGTGAACCAACATTTCTCAAAGCCATTTTCCCAAGATTTGTTTTGATCTACTACCTTGGGGAACATTATCACTTTTAACTCAGGAGCTTTTTGTGGTTTCCAAAGAGGGAACACACAGGTCTGTGCATGGATTTTGCAAGTGACTTTCACACTCTAGGTTATATGCCACACTTGCACTACTGGAAACTCAGGCAGGTTTGAGGGCATAAACAAATAAGGTTCATATTGGCATACTCTCTAAAATTTAAACACTAGTTTTAAAGTTACTGCCATGTACATATATACATGTATACATACATACACATATTAAAAAGAAGATTTAGGACTTTGCAGGATCTAAAAATATATTGTGGGGCCCCATAAACGTGTGTAGTATGGATACCTGGTAGTTCTGTTCTGTGATTTGTACTAAATAACTTGCACTCCATTTAAAATGAAACGTTGATATTTGCTTCAGCTGTCACCCTGAATACACAAATGTCAGCTGCTTGTGTGCAAGTCATATCTGCTAACTGTAGCAGCAGCACCATTGGGTACAAAATATCCTATTATGGTTTCCCTGATGGATAAGGAAAAAATTAATTGTGGATCAAAAGGTTGTGTTTAGGACTCACATCTTGGTAAAGTAATTGGTACACTTGTTTAATGAAAAAAGATGCCCACAGGTAATTTTTTTCATTTCAGTGTGCATTTTGAAAGCTCTTGGCTCCTCCATGTGGATATTCAAAAAGAAGAAGTACTCTAGTAGATGACAAAAAAAAAAGATCAATCTGCCCATTAAGGAGGGAAAAAAAGAAAAAAATTATCAAGCTAAGGGTAAGAAGTTAAAGTGACACAAAAACAGTCAGAGAAATAACTTCGAAGACAAACTTCTGAAGCTGAGGAAATATCATAATGTAAAAATCAAAACCTGGAGCAGAAATGGTGAGAATATTTACAGCTCAATGTGCTAACTGTCTCCATCCCAGCTAATTTAAGAATGATTCATAGCAGCTGGATAAAGCAGAGCACTTTTAGATGGATGTGAGCAATGGGCAAGAAATGTTGATTAGATCACTTTCTGGCTTAATATGCAACCACTCTGCTGATATTAAGAGCAGTGAGAAGAGAGGTTGTCAGCACTCACAAGCTCACAGGAGACATACCTAGAATGAGACACAGTCAGCATAAAGGTGTAAAGGGCAATAGATTTATTTCTCATTTCCCCATTCCCTGAGGACTTTTGCAACATACAGAGAAAATTACCAGGAGTTTGAAAAAGAGAAATAGTTGCAGTTCTTCCATTCAGAGGAAATCCTAAAGGATTGCATGATTGTTCAGAAATAACATTTTTCCTGAGAACTTTTCCTCCCCTGTAATCTTGAACATGTTCCATTGAAGTGCTACAGAACCAGAGGCTAATGAATGGCACAGGAGGTAGGATAACCCTGCCCTGATCCTGCGTGCTGCTTTTGATTAGACTTGAGAAATACCAAAAGTATCCTAACCAAGTTTCCAAATAAAAGAAATTTGAAGGATACTAGTTCAAACTTATAGAGAATTTTGTTGATCCAGATCTGAATGCAGAATATTTTGTCACTTTTACTTCTGAGAATGTGACCAGCCTGCTCCCAGATCAGTGAACCAGTGGCATAAATGGGTGAATTGGTGATTTCTATTTGCCTTAACTATATATTTATTGTGTAAATCTGTGATATGTGGATTTAAATATATTGCAAGAAGAGTCAAGATGCAAGTGTCACTGAAGGTAATGGCAGATGCTCTGTTGTCAGGGAGAAGCGTGGGCCTGAACTGGAATATTAAGCAAGCCTGTTCCAGTCCAAAATGTGGAAATTTTATATGCAAATTCCAAACTTCACAAATATGAGGGCATTTTTCTAGATTTCTATAATTAAGAGAAGCAATAAGAGAAGAGTGACAGTGTAAAGCTCTCTGGCAGACAGTAATAACTTACCCACACAGGAGGTTCCATCATTAGGAACAAAAATTTGTTGACCATTGCTGGGTTTGAAACCAGACATACACGTGCAGTAATAACTTCCCTCTGTGTTTGTGCAATTGGCATGCTCTCCACAAGGCTGAGTAGCATTTTCACACTCATTATCGTCTGCAAGACAAATTATGGAAAAAATATATTTACATTTGATGATTGAAGAAAGCAGTATTCTATGAGCTTAATTTGGCTCTGGTATTTCACTTGCATAAGTCTCAAATGCTGAGCTGGCAGGCTTAGTATTTGTCTATAGAGTGTTCCAATTGCCAAGGATATAATCAGGTCTTCAGCAGCACTCATCTGCCCTCATCCTGCGTGGATCAACAAGTGAGAGATCAGTGGGATGCTGAAATGAATGGTTTAATTGGATATACACTTGGAATTAAGGATTGAGACAAGTGCGTGTTCTGCCGTGGTTGTAATTGATAACATTTTTTTCCTATCCAAAAATATACAGGTAGAAGCTCACTCTGAGGATGTGTCTAGGAATTCTGAATTATTAAAAACAGAGGTCAAAAGGATGTAAAGAAATCACCCCCTTAATTCTCTGACATCAAAGCAAAACCACTATAGCTAAATGCACATTTTAATGGCCTGCTTTAAAAGACCTTCTACAGTATTTCTCAGCATTACTAGAAAACATACTTACAAATTCATCCTACTGACTGGCCTGAGTCTTCAAGTATATTGTTTTTTCTCAGTTAATCCAAAGGTCTTAACAAAGATATCAGCAAGCTTCATGTCTTGACCCTTACCTCTTAACAATTGCTCTGAAAGTCATAATTTTTTGTACCTGAAAATTCACATGAACAAATTTACAGGGCCAATCCCAGGCCTCCAGTGAAAAGGAGTGATACACACAAGTTTGAGAATGTCATCTGCAGAGCCTCAGCATGGGCTGTCTTTATGAGCGCGTGGATCCAGCAATCTTAATCAAAGGTCAAACAAAATCATAAACTCATGCTTTGAACTGCATAGTTGATCTCCTGCAATGACTCAATAAAACCATTTCCTCTCCAAAATCTTCCAAGGTTTCTGTTGTCTATTGAATAATTTTCCAACCAAACTTGAAAAAAATTTCAAAAGCTTTCATATCCTGGCACATTTCTTATCAAACTGAGAGAAACACTCACAATACTGAGAAATCCATCTTTCCAATAGCCCATTTTTTTGAAGTACCCCGAAACTTTGAAACAAAAAATGAATGAAAGTCTCCCAAAGAAGGTGGCACTCTTGAGTGGAATTCTCTATTTTCTACATCATGAGAAAGGAAAAGAGTTAAAGACTTCCTAAAATGTACTGGGATTTTGTTCCTGTTCTCAAGCAAAAGGTACTCATAACATGATGAATGACAGGAAAGAATTCTAACAGGGAGAGAAATAACAATTTATTGCAGAAGAGAAATGATTTAGGAGCATGACAGGGAGAAGAAATATGATTTCAGAAAAGACACCCAAGGATGAGCTTTTAGAAAGGTGCTCCTGCTTCCTGATGGTCAGTGTTCTCATAAGCTGTTTACAGAGATAAGATGCAGATAAGGAAAGTGGCACACAGGCAGGGGCAGTGACAAGATTAAAGTACAGCAAGAGCCACAAAGCCTTGCAGGAATACATTTCTGGAATAAAACTTAGTCACAACCCCCAGCATAACTCAAACGGGGCATATTTTGAGATTTGAAGTCTGACATGGTTTTGAATGTGACTCGGTTGACTCAGACATGCAAATATCAATTCAGAGCTGCAGTTTTCCTCAGGGGAATTTGGGTCAACAGTATCAAGTGGATTATGCTCATTAAAACTAAAATGTAATGTAATTTAATGAGGAATCCAAGTATAAAAGCACTGTGCCAACACACGTCAACAATATTTATTCCACAGCCTTGGTATTCATGAGAATACAGCAGAGGATGAGTATTATTTGGATCTTAAAGAATGCCAAAATAAAACCTAATTAGTATAAGTGGAATTACGATAGGGAGGAAGAAGTGTGATGTTGATCCTAGTTCAAAAAAAATGCATGAGCATATGAAAAAATCTGGCTTGCCATGTAGCACTGCAGAGACCAGGTCCCAGAAAACTTTGCAAACCTTAATTACAGGGTCCACTTCTAATGTATTTTGTGTGTGTCTGACTCCTTTGCAATCCAAATTTGCCTAGCATTTAGTGACAACAAAAAAAGAGTGGACTACCCTATTCTAGTTAGTTGTAAAATTAATTTGGTCTTGGGAAAATATTACAGATTCTAGAAAAAAGTATGTGTTGACTTTGGAAAGCTCATGGGATTGTAGTCTTGGAAGATGAGAAGTAGAAGGTCACTGATAGTGGCAGGACTTGATTTAAAGGAATAACACAGTTGAGGAGTCTAAAGGCTACATGCAAGAACATTTATTTTGGATTTTTTTTTCTAGGAGTTCAACTGTAGTCCTTGATATCCAGCAATATTGCCTTTTTTCGGTCGTCCAAAGGATTTATAAGCAATATTAAAATGACTCATACAGTGGTTATCAACAAAATCTCTAGAATTATACCTAAATAACTTCACTGGATTGTTGGTGTTTTTCCTCGATATTTATGATGTCTGCAAGCAGTTTAATGGTGACTGTATGGCCTTGGTAAGCTTTCTTATTGAGAGATCTTTCAGATCATTACAGGAACACTTTGAACATTGAAGAACAGCAGTAACTTACATTGCAAACACAAGAATGAATATTTTAAAGAGTTAAATTCACATGGAGCTTTCATTTCACTATTCCCATGGTCTAAAGCAATACTGAGCAGACTGTGCAGGGGGATAATTTACTGGACCACATCCTGCTTGCATTGAAATAGATGACGTACAAGTTACTGATGCAAGTAGGCTATGGAAAACTACTAGGTTAATGAGGAAGGCAAGAGAAGCAGTTTGAAAAAAACAGAAAGGATTTTCATATAGAGTCTATCTAAATATTTCTTTTTACACAAAATATTCTACAAGATAAAAAATGATGGTAAAAATATTATCAAGTTCTCTGTGTAAACAACCTGAATTTTTTATTCAGACAGCACTCCAATGAGGAGCCCAGGGGCTTAAAGTAATATTCCAAATTTTACATGATTTATAATGTCATTGGATTTGTGATTTAAAGGATGTCAGGAAAAAACAATGGGATTTATAGATGAAAAAATGTTTTCCTAACAAAGTTTTCTGCCTGAGCAGAAAGGATACTTTAAGTGACAGCACTCATCCAGTCCACCTGCCTTGTTGCTACCTAATTTAATTACAGCACATGCATTTAATGCTGCACAGCTACTCTTGAACACTGCAGGCAGTATTTCGGGAATGCACATTGCTTTAAAGATTTTTTGTCTCCAGTAAATTATGAAAAATTTGGAGACTTTAGAGGCAAAACCAGCCAAATGACAAGGCTAATTATCATGGCTAAATGGTAATGTTACATTCAAGTCTGTTTGATAGAAGGCATTTCCTGAATAGCTGCACTGTCTTGAGAAATGACAGTGGGGGTGTGGAGCTGGTTTTTGTCTAGGCTTGGTTGGTTTTTTTGGGTTGCTTTCCTTTTTTGGCTAGTTATTTTTTTTACACGGCAGTTCTATGATTTGGATGGCTCTAAAATCTCATCATTACCAATGAAAATGTAAGGAAGGTTATAAATAATTTCCTAGGAAAATTGTGTTGAGTAACTCAAAGATATGAGGAAGATATAGGAATGTGTACCTGAATACTGGTAGGAAGTTTACATTGTCGAGTTCTATAATAAAATCCATTTTCCATTTTTACCTTAAAATTACAGCTAACATGTGTTTTACTGTACATAAATGTCATAGTTAGATAGAATCACCTACTGTTGTAGTAATCAATGTAATGTAATCATACCCCTACTAGTCTCTTGAGAATGTATTATAGATTTTTAAAAGAAAAAAAATTTGAAAAACTGATATACCCCTCTAGAGCTCCATTTTGATTTGAGCTAGTTATCAAACACTTGTGCTCATTTATATGAGTACCTTTTTGTAGAGAGAGCATTAAATTCTTCTAGAAACTTTGAAACATACCAATACAAAAAGGAAGAATAATTTGTAGATTTTAGGGTCATGATGCACTTTGGAAGCCAGAGGAATCTGGTAAGATTTTAGGAGGAGAAAAACAAATCTGGAACATTTCCTTTGTTGTATTCCATGTCCCATTTAAAGTGCAAGAATTACCACATCATATATGGTAAATATATAATATTTTAATAATGCGTGGTTAGGATATTATAAGTTACAATTTGAAAACAGCTGTAAAAGTACATATTTTGCTTTTTTTTTGTGACAAGCATTGGAAAATTCTATGAGTTATCAGTTTTGGATAGAATATTTTTGTAATACTGATTATGTATTTACATGAAAAATATCACGAGGAAAAATCTTTTGGTAGTGGATTTATCAAACAGCTATGAAAGATTTTCATTGCACTGGGCACATCTCTGTGATAGACTTTTTGATGATATGATGACATAATATGAAGAGTTAGTTGTGGGGTGAAGTTGTCATTTTGATTCACAATCACGCAGAAATTTTTCTTGTTTTACTTTTTATAAATTTTTAAATACATTGTTCCTGCCTTCAAGTAACAAACAAGGTGGAAATCCAAAGTTAAACAGAATGATTTGTGCATTTTCAGTTCTACCCAATCCATGCAAAATGAGATTTTTGTAGAAATTAAGAGAATATTAAAGACCCCTGACCAGAGCGTGAGTTTGTTGACCTGAGCCTCACTGGAACAAGCATAGGCCCAAGGCTGTGATTTTCAGGAGTTCAGTGAAGCCTGGTGTTAGTCAGGACTACAAGCAGCTCTTACACTACAATATGTGCCCCTTCTATTGAGCGCATTCCCCGCGTGACGTAAAGTTAGTGCAGTTGAAACAGCAACAATTAATTTTCCCCTAATCCATGCAAACCTATCTGTGGAAAGCGAGGCTGGAGGCCCCTGGGGCACACCCATCCATCAAGATGGACACAGTGTCTCTTGGACACGGCAGTCTGAGCGGTGGACAGCAGTGGGTAGGAAGGAAGTGCAGCCAGGCTGGCTGGGGAATACATTGATTCATTGCATCCGCTGCTTTCTGACAGTAGCCTCTGCTGCCAGAGCTGCTATGGAGCCCCTGGGGGAAACGAAAACTCCCTTCCCTAGTGCAACCCTCATGGGAGAACAGGGCTTGAAGTGCCTCACTTAACCCCTCAAAAGCAAGGAAATGAAAGGCTTCCTGTAAAACAAATTCCAGTGCTACTCCCCCCGCTGTGCTCAGCCTGTCTGGAGGTCTCAGAACAGTGGGTGATTTTACATACATTACTTCTGTGCTGCAGAACTGCATCCACTGCCATCAAAGCCCGAGTTAAGAACAGCCATACCATTAACAACCTCGCCTTTCCTTTCTTGTGATTTGTTTCCATTAATGGCAATTTAACACAATTTGTTTATGATTCTCCAAAGATTCTGCATTTGAGCTTGGTCTAAATCAGCATGAAGGAGCAGATGCTTAGAATAACCACTTGAGACTGTAGAAACTGGGCTGGAAATCTCATTTAAATATGAATTGCTTTCATAATGGGCCTGATTCATCTTTCTCCTACACCTGGGCAGGGAACCATGCAGTTGCTGCATAGGAAATCTTACTGCTGCAAGCTCTGCATTGTTAAGATTTCTCATCTCCCTACCACCTTCAGGAGCTTTTCACAATGCCTTCTTGGGATATTTTTGTAGCTTGGCAGGAGGTTTTAACCAGTTTTAACTTGGTGGCTCTAAAACTAGCTGGTCTCTTATAAGGCCTTAGTGCAGCAAACAAATATTTTCTCTCACACAGGCTGTGTGTGCATGATGGGATGATTTCAGATCAGCAGTTCTTTCGTGTCTGGATGAACTAAAGGGCCTCACAACAGAAAATTCCCTCAGTCCCAGTTTAAGGAATAGGATAGAACAGTCTAAAAGAAGGAGGAAAGGAAAGTTTCCTTAATATTAAAGTCACACTCAGGTTGAGTTTCAGAGAATGGAATTTGGAGGAGTTAATATATTACCCAAACTGTTTCCCTCATCTTTTGCTGATATTCCAGACATTATAAATTAAATATAAGCAGCATTTATTATCAGGCCAGTGATGAAGTTGTCATTTTGTTTAGCCACACAGAACGTCCTGCCTTTTCAACACTTGAGAAATATCAGAAAAGGGAAATCTATAATTTGTGATCACTCATATGAGAAGAATGAGGTTGTGGTGGGTATATATCATTAAAGGTACTAGTCCTTGACTGGAAACAAACCATTTACCCAGAGAGGCATCTGCTAGAAGTTGAGAACAAAAAGGAGCAAGGTGCTTAAGTTAGTGAAACAGAAGTAAAAGGGGGTTTAAATAATTGAAGGAGGGAAGAAATATTGAGTGGTCCTGTCACAGTTTTTCCCTATCACTTCCTCCCCTGCACCTCTGGAGAGCAGAGGCCCACATGGAGTGTATCAACACCCTCCCATCACTCTCCCAGAAGAGACCTCATTGCTGTACTGACCAACAGAGATTCAGCAAGAACACTTCAAAGGTGGAAGTGCAGAGCATCAGTTTGGGCGTCCAAACCACTAATTAGTTATTTATTGTCTGACTGACACCCCTTCCCTGACTGGGTCGTGAGGGTAGGACCTGGGAGTGCTAGGAAGATTTCCTCCTGCAGGCAAAACTTGGAGCTGGTCAGGCATCCCCTGCTTTTGGAGAGCAGGGTCTCGGGAGCCTGGCAGGGGTGTGGGTGTTGAGCCCAGCCCAAGAGGCAGCTCAGGCACAAGGGACAAGGAGCTGCCACTCACTCTTCAGGGTAGCAGACCACGACCTCCTTGTATCTGGAGTACTCCAGGACCCCCTTCTGTCTCTCCCAAGAACTCAGAATTAATTTACCAGCTGAGAAGCTGGTCTGATGAGCTGTTAAAATGCAATGCTAGAGAAGGAGAGAGATTGTAGCAGAGTAATGTCAGAGACAGTACAGTGGGAAAAGGCCCCTGAGCAGGCTGAAGATGGTCTGCTGGAGTTCCAAGGCTGGTTTTTGAAGTGAGAAGTTGTGACTAGGTGAATTATTTAGAAAACTGGTTAACAGATACTGAATAGGAGTGGATAAAAAATAAACCCAGTTTCTGTTCCAGTCACATGCAGCTCCTGATTGGTTATATTGTGAACTCAAACAACACAATGCTTCCATCTGCCAGGATGTGAATAAGTGAGATGTCACTCAAATCTAAACATTTTGGTCCCACGCAAGAGATTAGACAGAAGGAAAGCAGCTTAGGAAAAAGTCTGATTAAGGGGAAATAAAAACTTCCAGGCAACACTGTCCTAAATTTCAAAACAAAAAAGTATATTTAGTCAGAAAGCACAGCCAGGAAATGCATCAGCACTTTACAGCTTGTATATGAAGTCCAGAGTGGGACCATCACGGAGTGGGTGAGCAAGATGTGAAGAAGGCGTAACTGAGAGAAAACACAGCTTGACTGAGGCAGTGGAACATTGAGCATTATCTGATGAGCTTTATCAAACTTGCTACAAACATGCAGCAAAGGCTATGAGAAGGAATGGTGCTGTTCTATGTCAGGATATGGGCTTATCCTTCAGTCACTCAGGAGTACATCCTGGAGTCTGGAATGTCACATGGCAACAGCAGCACTGTGTTCTCACTGTGCCAGGCAGCTGAGGCTGGAAGCACACAAAAGCACCTGTGCTGTTCTGGGAGCCTCTGCAAAGCACAAAGGGCAGTATCAAATATTTAACATCGGTGACACTGTGAGGTGTGTGAGCTCGTTGCACAGGTGGCACACAGTGATGGACACAAATGAGCAAATACATGGGGCTCTGTAATGATTCATAAAATAACTGCTCAGGCACAGAGCTAGCTGGTAAAGGCAGTTTTAATTGGAGTTGATGGGATCCATTTGTTTGGGGCGGTTCATATTATACGTTTGGGAGCCAGAAATTAAGACCAGGCTGCTGAGTTCCTTCCTGGAGTGGGCAGACAGGTGTGTTTGAACTAAAGGACAAACTCAGGTTCATATCTAATTCTGAAGCATGCTTTCCTCTAGCTGACTTGCTCCATTGCTCCTTGTGGCAGGCTCAGAAATACCAGGACTGTTTCTGTATTTCTTTCCAAGTGAATATGCTCACGTTTGGTTTAAGTGTGTGAAAGGTCTGTTTCCATAAAAGAGCCTGACCTCAAACTCACAAATGCCCAGGGAGTGACTCCCATTAATCTACACCATTGCTATTACAGGAGCAAAGGGGCAAAACCTGCCAAGAGCAGAAGTCAAGAATCAAGGTCACGTTACTCTTCCTCACCCACACTGATTTAATTACAAAACCCAACCTCAACATCCTGGCAGACACCCCATGTCAAGCTTGCTACTTCAGGATTAGACAGAATGTAATTGAGACACATCATTAGTTTCTTGGTTTGCCTCCTTCAAAAAAAAGGAATTAACACAAAGTGAAGTGCAGCTGAATGGGGGAATGCTGGATTTGAACTGCTGGCAGTGCACAGGTATCAATGTTTTTCTGAATGCTACCAGCAGAAGTGTTTTAGAAGATTCACTGTTATTAAATTACATAATTTCCCATTTAGCTTTCATTTTTGTTGCTAACTTGCTTGTTTTCAAAGAAAACCATCCTTTAACTGAAAAGTAAACAGGACATGCACAATCAGAATATTTTTGCTCAAAGGAAAGTAAGCAGCACAGCAGTCCCCTACTGAAAGAGATTTGCCAGTAGATAACCATGCCCCTCCTGCAGAACTGAATGAGAGCCCAAGTAGAAGTTCTGTTTCAGCACCACAAATACAACTGCAATAAAAACAAAACAACAAAGAAAACCAGAAATCCAACCAAACCCAAACCAAACTACAGCCAGACAATATTGGCATTTAATTTCTTGCTGATTTCCCACTGCATTTTCCACAATTCTGGTATAGAATCAGCACCATTCATGAAAGCAGATATATCAGAATGTGAGAGTGAAGTCTTGATTAAATTAACTCTTTCTTCAGAGTATTTACTTATTCTGTGTACACATATCTGTCCAATACTCCAATAGCCACTGTATAAAGTTTTAAGGAAAATAAGACTCAAAGTCGTTCAATTACCAATGCACCTGGTTCTTGTTATTTCCAGCACTAATTTCTCAAAACTCTGCTTGCAGAACTTTCTGAAGCACATAAACTCAGTAGGACAGAATTTTTTGCATGTTACATCAGAACCATAAACACTCTTGTAGAAGACATAATTCTCCAGGAGCTGCAAAGAGGTTACATTACCATGCACCAAATCTTGCGTTCTATCGGATCTGCGTGCAACAGATGTGAAATGCATCTAAAGAAAGACAGTATAACTACATCAGGATTACTCTGTTAACATCTAAATCCCAAAAGCTACTAGATGGATGTCTCCTACAGACAGTTCCAGAGGGTATCACTCAGAGGCAGGGATCTCTCTGGCTCTCTCAACAGTGACCCATCAAACAGCAAGTGAAACACAAAGGTAGGGGTCAAGGTGAACGTGAATTCCTACATCTCACTGTTCCAGACTACCTCCCTGCTCCATGAGAGAAACTCTCTTTGTTTACATTTCCCATTTTGCCAGCATTTTTGGAAGAGAAAAGAAGAACTGAATTTTACTTAGAAGGTTTTTGCTAAATCCTAAATTTAGAACTGTAGCATTAGGACTTTGGGCAACAAGGACAGCTAGACATGTTGAAAGGACAACTGGGGTCCTCAGCGTTCATCTTTTGAATCTGCTGCTTAAAAACAGGTAGCACATTATGAAGTCCAGGTATCATCGTGCTACATTTTTTCCAAAGGACAAATTTATTGAAATAATTTCCTTTAACGTATCTGAAACAGTATTAAGAACATTTCTTGCTTTTGGGATGTGTACTATGTTCCAGTTTGGATTTAAAAAGCAGAATACAATAAAAGATGTGGTAAAATTTCATTGAGAGAAGTAGTAACTCAAATAACATGGAAGGCCACAAAACAGTGACTACAAAAGCTATTTTTTTTCTGTTGTGGAAGAGTGCTCATTGATTTCTGAAACCACAGGCTAATTATGCTCTGAGTGTATGGAGTACCTTAAGGAGTCTGGTCTGGGCAGCAGAGACACAGAGATCACTATTTACTTTTGTCAAACCCAACTTGCAGTACTAAAGACAGGAGTATCTTGACAAAATCTAATTGCCACTCTTCAGGAGGTTAGATGAGGTCACCTAATCCTGCTCTATGAAACACTTGGAACTATATTGCTCTAAGCTAATATTAGGGTTAGGACATTAGAAGAAGATACTACAATAGTGAATAATGTTTTTTTAAATTTTATTTTTAAAGTAAAACATTACATGTGAAATATTCATCTTCTGGAGTGGCCCACATAGCTTTCATGTGGCTTGATGACTGTGCTTTTTATATTGGTCCTACTTGTGAGTTATCCCATTTAAATGTTCTGGAATTCAATAGCTTCACTTCTGGATAATAGACTAAATTACAAAAGGAAATAATTTCAATCTATAACTGAGAAAGGCCATTAATTGCTGGAATACATCCAGTCTCCAAACCTGAAGATATCAAATATGGTCTGGCAAGGAGGAGACAATTAGGCTGAGGAATTCTACCCAGAGGGAAAACATGCCAGCATTATTTCAGCTGGACTAATGACTACAACAATAACCACTGAAGTATTTCCAGCTACTGTCAATGCTGCAAGTATTTAACTCCATGGTCAAAACATCTCAACTACTGACAGTGATATTCTCACAGATTGACCCAGTGGATGATTTCAGAAAAAAAAAAAAAATCACTATAAAATTATACAGGTTTTGATGTTGAGTACTCCCCACAGCCTCCCCCTCTCTTTTTTTTTTTTTCTTCTGATGTGAATTAAAGCTAAATGTAATGATAGAAGTGGAACAGGAGGTTATAAAACTTAGGAGGAGTTAGGTCTGTGGTACTGCTTGGCTCAGTTAAAAGGTTGAGGTATTTGGATGATTATAATTCTTTTCCCGTATAATAGCTAAATACTGTCTTAGTGGAATTTGCTGCTTTGAAAAGCATCAAGCTCTCCTCCTTTCTGTAGCAACCTCTTCCAAAAACCAGACTGGTCTTAAGGCCAAATTTCCTTTTTCATCTCTCCCTCCTGAAACATACAGCTTTGAAGTGATGGAACTCATGGTCTCCTCATGCCAAATGGTCTGGGTAGCTCTTTCTGGATCTTTTTTCTAAGGCATAAAATCTGGAAAATTTTAGCTTCATGTCAAACAGCAGAATGAGTTAATCTACTCAGACCTCTTAATGAATTTTGAGTGTGAGGGGAGTACATGGCATCCTAAATCAATCTAAAGCAATTTTCCCTTGCTGACTACACTAACAACTCTACTCTTCATTAGTTAATACATCCTAGGTTGAAATATTCTGTTTATTCATAATCACTCTTGTCTACATGAGTTTGTAATTTTCTAGTGAAGGTTTTTATTTTCAGAAACAGGGGCTAAGGACTTTATTATCCCAATGATACAAAACACTTAGTAGGCAAAAAACCCCAAAATTCCATTAAAAGCATATCTGAGTTTGGACAGAAGTAATACTTATCCCATGGAATAAAGTTGAAATGTGGCACAAGTCAGAGATGACAACACTTTTAAGTTTGTCTCCATAATAGAACCTGCCACACAAAGTGTTATTATGTGTGTTTTATGCCTGGGAGTACTGACAGGCAGGAGGGGAAGGTGTGGATATGCTGTAAAAATGCTGTGTATCTTTTGGCAATGGGAGACAGGCTGTGTGCCACACTGCGGGGCTGCAGGAGCTCAGAGGTGTGGCCCATCACAGGCAGGGGTGCTGCAGTAGTGCAGCTCTCTGGCCAGGTTAATTTGCCCTTTAAATCCAGCCTCTATTAGCCTGGCCCTGGCAGCACAGCACAGCTCTGCTCGCTGTTGCCTGGCCTGGTTCATCCAGCACTGCACTCCCTCAGCTCAGCAAACACTGGGAGAAAAAGTTACACAGCACAGAGAAAACTCTGCTGCCACTGGCTAAAGTGAGGGGTGTAATTTACATACTGAGATGAGAGAAAAGGAGGATTGTCATAAGGTACTGAACAAATGCACGTAAAACACAACAGATTTCCACAGACTGCCATGCTGAGGTTCCATCTGAGAGGGAGGCACTGCAGAAAATTTCACCAGTATTGTTCTCTGAGTATTACTCAGCTTCAAAGTTCTCAGTTGGAAAGGCTGAAAACTTGCTTCCCAAGATAATCACTCAAAAATATAAAAAGAACCTTCCCTTCACAAATTGAAATAAACCCCTCAAAGTAAGTGCCTAAACCTAAGTTCAAGCAAAAATAACCAAGATAAATATTACAATTACTGAATCAACTGAACTTATAGAAGCATTGGGTAGATTTCTGCAGCATGTTAAGCATCCCTGAAAATTGGGCCATCTAATTGGAAATGTGGTGAAGTGCTGCAAGCTGCAGTAAAGATTGTTACTTTGTTTTCAATCTAGGAAAACTATTATATCATGCATCAAATGTTTTATTCATCAAAAGAAGTCATTGCCCTTTGTCCTCTGCACCTGCCTGTACAGGCAGTTCTACAGGATAGCCTCAATTTTCTCCAAAAGTCCTAACACAATCAACATGCTGAAAATCCCAGTTTCAGTTTGTTGGGAAATGTTCTCTGTGGTTGAAATTCTTGCAAATTTTACATTATTTTAAGCATTAAACATTTCACTTAGAGTAGGTTTACACCTCAAATCTAAATTCAGACTATGGACACAAAAAGTAGTGTTTAAAAAGACATTAATTTTCAAATAGTCAAGCTGTTATATAAGAAAGTAATATATTAGAGCTCAAATTCTTACACCAGCTGCCTTGGCTCCAGATCAGGCACTGTAAAGTTAACCTCCAGGACCTCCTCCAGAGACTCACTGAAAGATCTGGGATACAGAACAGCTGGAGCCAGGGAAAAGGGCATGTTGGGGATGGGACAGCATGCCATGCTTTGGGAAGGCTGATATTTTACAGAGGGCTGACTGTTGTTCGGAGGAGTGTTTTACCAGTCCTAAAATCTACATAGGGATTTGAGTAAAGGAAGGGCATGCCTTTCCTCTTGGCTGGTGACATCCATGTTACAGCTGCTAGAGGCAACTGGCAGAGTAGCCCTGTGACTTAAGGCTAAGGCAAGAAGGAAAAATTGTTTTCTAAGCAGGCTCCACTTTTAGGCCATTAAACTGCAAGATAACGATGGGTTTTTTGAGGAGCAACAAATTCTTTAGAACTTCATTTGGTGCCTGTCCTAGCCAAAGGCTGCTGTGTTGTGATATTTTATGTTTAAACGTACCCTACTCTGACAAGCCACCGAAGGCTTTAAAGTCTTCTCATCTTTATTGCAGACAGTACTTTGATCTCAATGCCAGAAAAGGTCAACACAAGAACTTCAGAATTAGACTTGTTTACATCCAACATAAAACACAAATAAATGAATGTGGCAAGGACATCTCAGGCAGATTAAATAAGGCCACATTTTCCTAGTTCCATTCAAAATGTTTTTGTTTTTGCCAACCATTGTGCAAGCAATATCTTCATCAAATCCAATGAAATTCACTTATTGAGGCACTTTCCCCCACAAAATGTTTCATCAATCATAGCCCAGAAGGGCTCTGTCATAGGATAATTGCAACTTGGCGTACCAACAAAGAGCATCCCAACATCCTCAGCTTCCTTATCTATACAATAGGCAGGGATGACAGCCATTTTATTAGCTGAGATATTGTTACCCCCATCAGATAAAATAGCATGTTTTGTTGCTTTGATGTTTTTTGTCAGCAGAGCAGAGCTGTCGTTTCCAACTGCATGTTTAGAGAATGGCTGTGGTAGCAGCTTGTGTTCCCCCACAACACCCCTGCCCACAAACATCTGACAGGGTGAGTCAAGGGATGTACCAATTGCACTTTATCAGAAAGGAATGGGAAGACCAAACAGAGCTTCTGCCACAGTAATTTCTCGCCAAGACATAATTGTGGAGTCATTTCTTGTCTAAATACTTTTCTTTGAGGGAGAAAAAAAATCACCAGAGAGTGAATTCCCTCTGAAAGCAGCCAGCTGAGAAGCCACACAGAAATTATTTCAGCCATTTCTGTTCCACTGTCTCCACATACAGTAGTATTAATCCACAGAATATTTAGAGAATTAAAATAACATTTGGGGTAACTACTTACCTTTAACAATTTTCCAAAATAACAAAAATTATAGCTCTCAGAAATATGTATCTTGCTTCCACATGCTTGGTTAGATCACACAGACTTTGAAGGCTAACAAAAAATCTGTCATGCAGAGCAATATGCAAACCCATTTAATTTTCTATTTAAATTCTTCCTGAGAGAGTGGACTTTTCTTGAATTTCAAAATAGCAAGCCTGTTAACCAAACTCCAAGGTGGAAAAGTCTGCTTGCCGACACCAGGCTTATCTCGCTGCACCATCACTTGGGCAATAATTATATGAAGTGCTGTAGACATAATTTAATAATTCAACATTTGCCTACTGCTACTGAAGACTTCTCATCTATACTAAGCACAGTGAAATACTCTGGACTGTCCAGTGGACTGCATGACAAATACTGTCCACATCTTTTATGACAGCGGGGCTATAGCACACCACTTTGTGATGAGGAGTGTTGTTGGAATGATAACAGGAACAGGACAATTAAAAGTCATTAACCCAGCAGGAAATCTCATCTTTGGTGGCTACTCAGCAAGGGGTTGCCCCTGATAGCAAAGAGCAAAGTAAGCAAGTGTAAACTGTTCTGACAAATACCAGCATCTCTGTTGACCTTCACAGTTGCACACATGCCATGTACCTCTAGAGAGTCAGGCATTTCCATTGATGCTCTATCCAACAGCCCTGACACAATGACACCTCTCTCTGCCACATCTCCACCTCCCCAGCCCCCAGCTCCTAAGTAATTCCCAAATGCAAAAGGTGTGCTGCTTCCTTTACACAGCAGCCTCCTTTCCTGATTTTCCACCTCCACACATGCTCCTGAAGCCACCTCCACAACCAAAGGTTGTGAGCTGGATGCACCCTTGATTATATGACCTTGAGAGACTCACAGATTTCATTTTCTTTTATTGACTGTCCTACAGATTGTGGGTGGAAGCCTGTGGAATCACTTAGCCTGCCTTTGTCTCAGTTCCCCATCTACCAAATCCTTTCATTTACCTTGTCTGTTTTGATTTAAACAAAATGAGCTCAAACCCTTAAAGGTCACATTTGCTTTGATAGCAATATGAACTCATTTGGTACCTTGATCTTGTTTGGGTAAGCTTAAACCACATAATGAATCTTAAGAAATGAAACAAACTGAAACTTCCTTTCAAACACTGCTCTCCAGAATGTTTTTACTTCTAGCAAAGGACGGTGCAAGATTAGGTTGCACAGTTAGAAAGGTACCTTATTACCCCATTAAAAAGCAGAGCTAGAAAGGAAATTCTGTCAAGGATTTGAGTGGTTGGGAGGTTTAACCCTGAATACCCTTTTGGTATTACAGAGAGGTTGCATGTTCCTCATGCTTGTCGTTAAGCCCTGTGCTGTTGTTTCCCTTGTTGAGCACTGGAGATGATCTGGAGACACAGAGGTGAGGTCCTCTAGCCCAGTCAACAGATGCCTCCTTGCAGCAACCTTCTCAAGCAGACTAAACCCTGCTCTAAAGACTTTTCTCCTAGGAAAGATGTTCTAATTTACAATCTAAGGTCGAAATTGCAGACAAAAAGAGGGTTGTGATAGTCTATTTTGAGCAGAACTGCTTGTTATTGCTTGTTATTTTTATGCATCAATGGGCACCTAAAGTGCTCAGTCTTTAGAAATGCTCCCAGTATATGAAATGAATACTTCTACAATATTCAGTATTTTTTTTTCCTGCTTAAAGCTTTAGCTCCTGAAATCACATTAACAACTCCAACACTGAAAACTTAAACAAAATCCCCAAAAACCCCAAGTATCAGCAGCTCCTAGCAACAGAAATTTTAATCTATTTTAAATGAAAGAAAGTCAAATATTTTCACGGATCCACTTTCCTGGTTTGCAGGACAATGCATACATGAGATCTTATTCACAGATATATAACTTGGCAAAAAGGTTCTACAAATCCAGCGATCCTACTATTGATCTTATTAAATTCTTTGGTTTTTCAACTTTTCAGACACACCCTGGGCACAATGCCTATCAAATCTCTTGAAAATTTATAAAATATTGAGTTAAATAATTGTGCCTCCTTGTTTTGTTGATGCATTTCTGAAAACCTCTTCACAAGAATGTGACAGGTGATAAACTAACAAAGAAGACAGAGACCAGCAAATAATCAAGGCAAAGTCAATGGCAGGGAATCACTCATTTCATTACCTGTACATGTCTCTTCAAACAGCAGGTTCTGACACACTTCAGTCTTGCAGCTCTGACTAACACCTGCTGACAGACTAAGCTCATATCTGTCTACCTCCTTCACAGAGAAAATAACTGTATAAGGATCCCTCCTTGCGTTCTGCATTTAAAAACATGGAAGCACTTACCCTTCCTTCTTTTTTTCTTCCTTCTGCTGCTGCTGCTCTCTGCCATGTCTGCCTATACCCTGAAATAGACTGCCAGTGGAAATCTCAGTGCTGTTTCCACTTCCTTCCCTTTTAATAGCTAGTTCAGGAGAGAGGTAGTAGATTGGCATCTGGAGTATTGGGGCCCAGGAAAATACTCAGCTGCAATTGAAACCTCGTGTGTGTCAGGTGTGATGAGTTCTGAGAAAAAAAGTTAGAAACTTCCACAAATGAACTGCAACTGCCTGAATCACAGCATGGAGATAAAAGGGGCTATTCAATGAACACAGTACTACTTGGCCATTTATCAAGGATTATTCAATTATCTAATAATGAAACCTTTAGATAATGAAATATTTTTTGAAAGGTGGAGGGAGAAAAAACAACAACAAGGACTTTGCTAAAGCAGATGTAAAACTGACACATCTGCCTCCCTCGACACCACCAAATTGGCTCTTTCAATATGTTTCATTTGTTCTCCTGCCAATTGCTGATCTCTCGTCAATTTAGTTTCAGATTTGGAAGAAAATTAAATGGTTTGATGACATATTGGTATTTTATCTTTGAAATGCAAAATATGTATTTCAATGATCTTAGAAACGTTTCACTTCTTTGAAATGTTTGCAATTGTATGATGTTGGACTTGATCTCCATCTGGAACAAAATAGTATAACTCCATCTAACTAAATGAATCTAGGCAGTTTATCACAGCTGGTGATCTTGTCCATAGTTTTTTCATTGATTAACAAAGAATACATCATATACTTATTTAGAAATATGCAGTGTGAAAGGTGATGACACCCTATATGCTTTAGGCATGCTTGAAAATACCTTTGCTAGATGATTATCCAAAAATGCTTCCTAATAGCCTTAAATAGTCGAAATGAAATGACAGAACTGTCATCACAGCAAATCACATAGGGAAAGAAAAACGATGCCAGCATTAACTGCATCAGCCACCTGCTCTATATAGGTTATTAAAATGATGGAAACAGTATGTTGGCTGTTCCATATATGCAGGCTAAAACCCCCCGCAGGTCCAATGTTTCATAATACTAGTTGTAATTTACATGCCTGTAATTTATACAGCATTTCTCAAAATGCTGGCTGGAAAAGACTGGCTACTGACTGGGGTACTCTATTTCCTTTCTCTGTGACTACTTCCTTTAATCACAACTTTAAAAAAGAATTTTGGCACCAAAAACACTTTGACAAATGCTGTATTATGATTCTTGATATGGTCAGGACTGTCTTGACCCTGTCAACAATAAGTGGGGCAGTCTTTATTTTGTAATGATGCCTCAATTCCACTGAAAACTCCTTTCCAAAGGGTTGGGGTCCTATAAACACCTATGGGAGCTTATGCTTTGATCAGCACAGTTGCAGTCACTTTTATTCAAACACAGGAAGAAAAAATGGAGAAAGACATGGGGGCAATGGCAATGTCCTCTTCATATAGCAGCGTTTTAGCAGGAAGGAGTTTAGAGGCAGTCCTAAACAAACCTGCCCTCCCCTCTTCCTGAAAAACACACTAATCACCCAGCTCCAGCAGTGCCTGAGTAGAACTTCACCCCATCCCTCCTACTGAGGCTACCTCAGGTGGCAAGAGCAGCTCAATCACCCCCAGCCCAGGAGTGCATCTCTCCAGCTGGGCAGGTAATGCCTCATGTGCCAGTCTTGAGTTCAGGTTCCTGCCCTAGGGATACCTAATATATTTTATCCAAGAATTGTTTAAAGTAAAATAATCTGTCATATAAATGAATGGAAAGAGGCTCATTTTAGGAGCCACTGCCACTGTGACTGACCAATATAGATGAAAGTGCTCACATTTAGGCTTTCTTAACTCAAAGCAGTGGCTTTCCTCTCTTTATGCTAAGTTTACCCATCTGTAAAGCAGACACATTACAGTTTACCTAACTCAGAGAAATGAGATAATACAACTTTGCCAAAAGAAAGGCTCCATCACATTGCTTTACTAGACATAGAATGGTAATGTGAATATATGATTTTAAATCAACATTAAGATAGTGTAGACTCTGGGACATTTCTGATATTGCTTTGGCTGGATAATGTAATTTATTTTCAAACAGGTTTCTAGAAGTGCTTGATATTCTGCAAAGTCAGCCTGTGTTACAAGATGTACATAGCTAATCTACTGAGAAAAGAAATCATAAACAGCACTTTATTCCATATTATTTTATTCATGAGAGCATTTTCCAATTGGTGCAATCTTGAAGTATGGATTGGATCTTGAGATCATATAGCCAAGCCAACACACCCCTAAGTTAGTCTGCTTTAAACATTCTTAATTTCCAGAGGAGGAAGGTGGTGCAAAATATTTAAGGCTGGCATATCTGGTTTAAAACACCCATATATTTTCTTTTCTTTCTTCTTTTGTTTTTGCATATTTTCATAAGGGAAAAAAACCTCATTCCACCATTACCCATACTTTCCTATGTGAGTATTCTGAGCAGGGTATTAACTATATTAGCAGTTAGTTTCCAGGGTGGAAATGACAGCATTTGCCTCTGATTGTCCCAGCACAGGAAGCATGACTCTTGGGAGCTCTCAGAACAGGCACCCACCACTGCTAGAAACAGAGCAAGATTATATTGCTTCTTGCACGAGGAAGAGTTTCTTGCTCTTGAGCGAGATAATATTGCCTCTTTTTTTTTTTTCCCCAGGAGCTGAACTGAAATTTTTGTCATATGCATAAAGTGCCCACACCTAACTTACAAAGCAGTCATCACATATCTTCAGTAGTATTGTTTTCACAGGATAATCCTTGGTGATGTCCAAAACTAAATGTTATCTCTTTGATGAATCCATTTTAAAGTCCAAGGAAGAATGTGAGTAAGTGATACAAAGAAGAGAGTGAAGATTTGCAAACAGTGACAAGAGTTGACAGGAAGGAAAACTTGCATGTTTATATGTGGCTTCTCAGAAGTCATCTCCCCCAAAAATGTAACTCTTCTTATCCACACTTGTGCAATACATATAAATTAACACAAAATCTTCATTATATACTATCCCTAGAAATTATTTGAGAGAGGTAGATCCCAAGGTGTTGAAGACATTGGCCAGAAGATCCTGCTAGATGGGATGCTGAGAGCTGTCTCCCATGACAGTCCTGGATACTAAGCCACTGTTAAATGTCTGTCTTGACAGAGATTTATTTTGTATGTGCTTGAAACTGAACCATGTCACATATTTGGCAGGAAATGTAATCCCTTCAGAAAGAGGATTTGATCCTCAGTGTGATCTTGCCATTCTCAGGCAGGAATAGCTCTTGGTAAACCCAGTGCAAGGTCTGTCCATGTATTTCTGTTTTGAGTAAGGGATAAGTCCCAAACATGGGGCTATGAGAGCAAAAGCTCCTATTCCCACCAATCCACATGGCCCTGATGGCATGAGAAGAGATGTCCTACAGATACAAACTGCACAGTGCACACACAAGTTGCCTCCATCTGAATTCATCCAGAGAATTGCTGGATATTTTTGAAGTTGTTTCCTAAACCTCCAAGTAGCACGTGATGCAAACAGCAGCAGAAGAATTACTATGAAGGAGACAAAGGCATGGCTCCTGGTTTGAAGAGAACCAAACAAAATCACAGAATGAATGACAGCTTAGAGATCCTTCCTTAGAGCTGACAGCTCCAGTATTCCCCCATGAAGCTGATTCCCAGTTTTGAGACCTTTTGTCTTGCCCTTCTCCTTTCTTCTGTTCAGACCACCATGGCAGCCCTCCCCTGCTCTCAGCTGTGCCTTTCTGTCCTTCCCTTCTGACAGCATCTCCTAAGTGCAGCTAGTCCCTCCTCTCTGCCATTCCTCATTTCCTGGTGGCACTTCTCAATGAGATTCCCATTGCTGAAGCATATGAGTTGGGAATCACTACTCCCTCTTCCTGAAAACCTTAGGTGTGAATCTCAGCAATGGCTGAAAGTACAATCTATCTGGGATGCTGCATAGCACTTGATACAGTGGCTCACAAAATCTTATTAGAAAAATATCTAATAATGTAATGTATAATCTTGGTAAGAGTGCTGTCACGGGGATTGCAAACCAGCTGCAGGAAAGTAAGCAAAGGACAATGGGTCATGTCAAACAGCTCTGCACTGAGCTGTGGAGGGGTACCCAGTGAGTTTCCCCAGGAGCTGGTGATAAGCCCAGTTTCATTTAACATATTTCTTAATGCTCTGGAAAAAAGAGATGAACATTCTGAGAATTAAATTTGTGGATGATACTAAATTACTACATGCTTTTGCTATCAATCAGGACAGAGTTATTCTATAGAGGGAAAGCAGAGAGGATGGGAATGGGAAGACTCTGTGACCACACTCAGCCACACAAATATGTGAGGAAGGGTTTCATGTCCCAGCTGATAATAGTGGGAGGCCACTGAAAGTCCAGCCAAAACCAGCTTACATCTGGTCCTCCTCAAAGGCAAGAGCAGAGAAATAACAACAAAATCAGCTAGGAGGCAATTATTAGTTATAATATTTCTCCCAAAGGTGCTAGATATTAATTCTCATTTTCTACTCTCAATAAATTTCAATGTTTGCAGTTTTCTAAGATTCTTTGTGGTTCTATGCTACAGAGTAGCATTTAGCAATGTAATACAGAGCCATGTGTCTTCATATAACATCTAACATATATATATATAACATATGACATCTCTTTTCTGAGGAGAAACTAGTGGTAAAAATTAAAAATCTTGCTATTTTCTTTGCATGACTTTGCATAGACTATCAACATAATGAGAACAGAAGTAGTAAAAATTGACACAGAGGTCTTTTTAGGAATTTCACTCTCCATAAGCAAAAAAAATGCACCCAAATGGAATCTGCTAAGAGGTGTAAAAGCAAAAATTAATTCTGCATGTGCCTAATAGGTCCTATGTTACAGAATCATAAAATCACTAGAACATGGTTTGTGTTTGAAGGGGCCATAAAGACCTAGTTCTAACCCCTCAGCTATGAGCAGGCTTTCACTAGACCAGGCTCCTCATGAAAAATAAGATTTTTTTCCAAGCACTATGCTCTGTGTGCAATGGAAACACCTATGAAAATATGCCACTGTCCTTATCTATTTTAGTGACAATATCTGCAGAGTGCTTAACTATGTGACACTATCCCTTAACAGATTGTGCCATGCTCAGCATGTATAGCTGGAGGAAGAAGGTGGAAGGGGGGGACATTCAGAGGGATGGCTTTTGTTTTTCTAAGTTACAGACAAAGGAGCCCTGCTGTCCTGGAATGACTGAACACCTGCCTGCTCATGGGAGTGGTGAATGAAAGCCCTCCTTTGCTTTCCTCGTGTGCATGACTCTTGCTGTACTTGTAAAACTGTCTTTTTTTCAGCCCATGAGTTTTCTCACTTTTATTTTTTCTAATTCTCTCCCCTGGCCCACTGGGAAAGCAAAGCAGCTGCTGTGTGGGGCTGAGTCACTGGCTGGGGTTAAACCATGGCACACCAAAAACCTGAACATGGCAGCTAAAACAAAGGTATCCATCAAAGATTATACTATTCCCTACTTTCCCTCCTGACTAGAGCAAAATCCACCTAAGAAAGTGTATGTAACACACACAAAAGTCTCTTCAGGCTGCTTTAAGTCATGGCAGAGGATGACTTCAGCAGAGGAAGGAAAACCATGCCTGGCTCCAAGCACAAATCCCAAATGTTTGAGGAGCTGAAAAGAGATGATTTTAATCCACCTTTTGAAATACCTAGCACTGCTAGTGGCTTCTATTTTTTTCATGTAAATATTGCCAAAGAGACTACTTAGGGAGCAAAGTTAAAAATTTCCGGGAGGAGTTTGGTTGTAGTACTATCTAAGTAAATATAAATTTTGCTTTTATGCAATGCAATTACTTGCATGATGTAAAACATTAACATGTGGATGCTTTATTTTTTAAGCAAATGTTACACCTAAAAATTTGTAGGACTGGTAAGGACCTGGGCCTGAATCTCACTTGATGGAAACTTGTATAATGACTTTAAATTTAGAGAATGCCTTTCAAATATGGTAAAAAGTGTTTTTAATGGGTTATCTTATAATTTTCTCTCTTTCCTCAAGAATTTAACACATCTTTTCAGTCGAATATTTGTAGAGACTCTTCCTTTCTCCAAAGTTCCTGCAGAAGTTAAACACAAATTTGCCTAGAAAAGTAATGTTGAGCTGGTTTCTGGCAGCAATCTGGCAGCATCTTTATGTCTGCACAGCATTGTGATTATCTCACAAATTCACAATACTTTAATTCTGAACCCTACTATTTTCCATAGAGGCAATATCTTCAGTGCTAGTCTGAATGCTCTGAATGTTAAGTGTCTGGCTCTGGCTGGATTCCCTACATTTTTTGTCTGTGAACACGTAGCACATGGCTCTTGATTACTACTTTTAAATTGATCTGTGTCTGCTATGAAAATATATTGCTTCATAAAAGTCTTTCAGGGTATCAGCTTCCAAATTAATGATTTTTCTCTCAAGCTCTGACTTTGAGAGCTTACAGTACGGAATCATGCAGTCCAGCTACTTGAATCAAATTGAAATCCATCCATCTGCAATTCAGATCCAAATTCTTTCAGTGCTCTTGGCTCATCTCTAGGTAAAGAGCAGCTGTTGTCCTGTTAAAGTGACTGTAAATAATTCTAACTTCAAGCTTCAGCAGTGAAATGCACAGGGGACCACTTAATCCCCAGGATGTTCCTGGGTTTGGTCTTCAGCTGGTGGAAGCTGCACGCTGGAGCTGCAGTGGTGCTGCTTTGCAGGGTCTGGGCAGAGCCAGTGCCCAGCAGTGCCAGGAGGTGGGGCAGCCCTGCAGGGCAGTGTCCCTTCCTGGGGACACAATGCTGAGCCAGGAACCCTGACCTGGGCTAATTTCACAGGTGCTTGCACCCATACCACACAGGTAAGGAGGGGAAAAAAGCCAGGGTTTCTTTCTCTCACTGTTTTCTCCTTTTTCATGCCATATAAGCCTGTCATCATGCTTTTTAGGGGCTACATGTCTTCTGCAACACAAACAGTACAGCACCAGAGGAAGAAAGGCTTGTTCACAGCAGAGGTTCAGTAAAGTGTTTAAAGGAAGAATTTTCCAGTAAAAAGAGATGGGCCCTAACCAAGAAGGAAGGTACTTGTTAAGGCAACTCTATCAGAATAGCAGATGAATCACAATGTGTTATAGCATTATTTGAAAGGATGTTTTGAATGGAGCTGTCAGCAAGTATTTTAATAGCAAGTCTTCAATTTCTGCTTTATGGGGTTTTTAACCACCAAGAAGAAAACATAAGTAACAAGGAGGGATTTAGGAATTGTTTAGTGTTTGGCTGTTCAAAGAAAGAAAAGAGCCCTCCACATGCATTGCAGCTAATGAAAATTGTCATTATGGGCTTTTTTACTCCATTTGTGAATGCTAAACACTGTAATAATGCAAAGTCCTTATGATTTTCTAAATCTCCTCAATAAGGAGGATATTATCTACTTATTTAATGACCCAATCTCTAATGGCAAGGAGCTGCTACCACCAGCAGCTCCAGCTCATTCACATAGTTCCTCTCCCTAATTAAAAGGTCTTTACAGTTAAAAATAAAGAAATAAATCAATCAAAAACCCAAACTGCCATCAGATGGTAGGAAAATAAAAGGCACTTCGGGGACAGATTTTCAATTGCTTGGGCATCCACAACTGGGAGTGTTCTTTTGAAACAACTCAGTCCTCCTTTAGGCACCTCAGAGAGAGCCAGACAGTTCAAAAATCCTCAACATACATTTCTTTGGAAAATCCATCCCTAACTGTGGCTTTGTGTCCAACAGCCATTGTGGCTAGTGAGACTCAATCACAAGTCACCTACCTCCCTGCTGGAGGAATGTCATCAGCATCACCCCTCCTGCAGGAAACTCTGATAAAACACCTGACTGTACTCATCTGTGCTCCTGCCCCTGCTTGCTGCTACAAGAACAGAGGCAGCAGGTCTATTTTTACCACACTGCCAGTGAAGGCAGCAATAGCCTTGGATTTCCCTCACAGCTCTCAAAGCCAGGTGTCCACATTGCAGCACAGACTCCTTACTAGCTTGAATATCAAGCTCAAAATGGAATGTGGCTGTCTGCATGGCATTCCTTGAGGGTAATTGCCAGGTTAAAAGTTTCCTCTAGGGTGATCAGTCTAAGGCTGAAACTTGAGTAAGAATTCAAGAGCTGTTTACAGCTAATGAAAGCTGCAGTAGCTTTCTCTAAGAGCAGAGAATAAAGCTCAGAGGTTTTATAGCACATCCCTCTGCTCAAACAAGAAGTATTTGGTGGTACTAACTTACTACCTGTTTATTCAGTAGGAAAGACAAAAAGTTAGTTAACATTTCTTTTTTCTTCAGTCCACAGCTGTGTAAATATTATTCCAGTCTCTCCTTTGACATCCACCTAAACCCCAGACCTGGTGTGCAAAGTGATATAAATGGAGCTCAACCCTTGTGTAACCCACTGCTGTGTCCCAACATACCTAGGACTGAGGATTGACTTCTGTGAGACCAGTGATGCTGCATGAAGCATCCCTGAAGTGACCTCATTTTCTAAAGGCAGCTTTACCATGAGTTTCCTAGGTTTTAACCATAAAGCTGAGCATGATGAAAGAGTTGTGGAATCACCATACCAAGATTTGCATGACAACACTGAAAAAGAAGCCAAATTGTAGTTCTGCATAGTTTACAACTGCTGCCCTGCACAGTTTCTATTTTGATCTGCTCAGATGAAAAGCTGTATTAAGTTTTAGAAACTTCTCCTCATCTCTGCTTTTGAGTCACTTTTGAAGGCTGTTTGCCTTTCCCATTTTCTCTGTGGTAGCTAAGGAGATGAAAGTCTTTCTGTATGCACCAGATATCCCTGACACAATGGGAGAGAAATATTGATATTTTTTATATTGCACAGTGGGTCATATTTATGAATTGATGCATGCTTCATCATAGCTCTAAATAATGGAACATTTTGGATGGGAACAAAGGGCCTGAAACTGTCTGCCTGAGTACCTCCAGTTTCCTCTCCCTTCTGAACTCCTTACAGGCTGATTTTGGAAAGGTAGAGCTTCCTCAGGATCAATGTTACCCATGAAAATGATTTATTCAAGAGAAAAAGTAAGGCAAAGCCTTCATTGTAATACAGTTTTCCACCTACTCTTTTCTCATCACTGCAAGGAAAAAATGCAGGACTCAGAACTCCTGTTCATGCCTGCAGAGCTTAACTGAATTTCTCTTTCAGCCCATGACAACACCCTGAAGCTTCTCTGGAGTTTCTTTAGGGCCTCTGGTGTTACAGGGATCAGTGATGAAGACTGCCATGTGATGCAGAGATTATTGCTGCAATATCTCCCTGCCTGCCATGGCACTCTGGTGCAAACTGTGAGCCAAGGCTGGGTTAGCTCAGCCCTTTTGAGCTTTGGGGGCACCCAAAACTCCCTGGAACATGAGGAGGGCAGTGAAGATGGCTGTACTG
Source organism: Haemorhous mexicanus (assembly GCF_027477595.1). NCBI lineage: Eukaryota > Metazoa > Chordata > Aves > Passeriformes > Fringillidae > Haemorhous > Haemorhous mexicanus. The sequence continues at coordinate 12,588,466 of NC_082349.1, forward strand.
TGTCCCAGCTGGGGACTGAGCATGAGAAGACAGGACAATGGCTGTGGGAGCAGACCCACAGCTCATGTGCACAATTGGGGCAGAGAGAAGCAGTGGTCTCCTAGTGTAGGATGAATTCACCTTTTCTCTTTGTCTCCCACTGGTTAAATTCTGGGGATAAAATCTGCAATACCTCAGGCTAATTTCACATTTTTTAAAATTGAGATTCAGGCACTTTGCAACAAATAAAAAGTAAATATATAAACATGCAACTCGCCATCCAAGCTTATGTTCTCCCTCACTGTAACTTATATAGATTGCTGCCTATGTGCCTAGCTTTCATTACAAATGAAACATAAAAGCCAGCCCATATCCTGAAGAACTCTTTTTCTTTATTGCAACACCATTACATGAAGCCTAGTAACATAAACAAAGATTAGACTTGGCTGTTTTGAACAAATAACCATTTATTGTCAAGGCTTTTCAGGAGCTTTCATTTTCCTTTTTGAAAAACAAGATCCTGTGCCAACCTAACAAATGTGTAACATTAAATAATAAACAGATTAATGGGACACCCTACCACACTATTATTTAGGCCATCTCAGAGTGTGTCAGTTGCACGTGTTCAAGCTAAGGCAGAAAACCAGTTAAATTAAGCATATTCAACCAAAACCCCACCGACAGAGCCCCTTGGGACATGGCTGCTGTTCCACAATGCTGCAACCAGCCTTCAGAGCAGGAGAAGACACAGAAGGAACCATCCAGGGGCAGACTGTTCCATGCCACTGGAACAGCAGACACAGAACACAGCCAGAGAACCTTTTCCCTGTTTCCTGTCCTGGCAGAGAGCCAGAGAGCACAGGACAGAGCTGTCTCAGCCCCAAGGGAGCAGCCAGGTTTGTGGTGGGCAGAAGGAAGGAGAACAGCCCCTTGCACCTCCCCGTGTTTGCTCTGGCAGGGGCACCACAGCTGCTGAGGCTCTGGCCTCTGGCGCTCCCTGAGCGTTAATTGCCCCAGAATTCTCCATTTTAAAGTAGTCCTGAATCTCCTAAACCCAGCCAGAAGTAATCACACAACAAGCTATCCCTTAGACAATGAGCAGAGATTATTCAGCTTCCTTGTACCCCAGAGAAACAGCAGCTTCCTTCCTGCCCGTGATTGGGGCTGTGATTAACCAGGCAGTTCAAGGTGAAAGGAGAATGCTGCTCCAGGCATATATGGCTTCCTTTAACCTCAGCAAAACACCGTGCCAGATATTTCAATTAGTGTGCACCAAGGTCACAAAATCAATTTCTTATCGCCGAAAAACACACATACTGTAAATTTCATTTTCAAGCCATAATCTCTAAATTAAATCTGTGTACCTAAAATATATACAGTGCAAAATTGCAGTCCTTCAGCCCCCTCCCTCTCCTGCAGCTCAGCAGCATTTTCACAAACATCACCTGGCTTTGTGCTCTATATTTAGAGCACAATGTTTGGTTAGATTCTAATCTTCTTGGAGAACTCATTATCTCTTTCTTTGGCAAATAGAGGTCCAAAGTGTCAATTACCTTCTTAAACTCTTCCATACACACAGGGCTGAGCCGGGTTTGATATTCGCTCTGCCAACAGCTCAGTCGGCAATTTTTCACAGTCATACACAGAAAAATTGTGCACCAGCACATCATCCTAGATAAATTACACATTTCAAATGGTGTTACCTACAACTTCACCACTCCTGGCCTGCATATTCTGGCAGGAAAAAAAAAACCAAACAATTAAAAAAGGCAAAAAATATCCCAAAGAGGACACTTTTCTGAACTCTATGAGTTAAATATAGAGTTACAGAGAAAAAAGTAAAGTGAGTATGGGAGATTAGAGGGCTATGATTGTATGTAAATCAGTGGAGCTGTGTAGAACTGACATCATCTCATGTGTGTAATTCCTGATGATGCATCCCTTGTTCTATGGGTGGCACTGACTTCACAGCCCAAAGGAAGCTGCACAGTCTGATGGCTGCAGCAGCCTCTACCATGGGTGAGTCTAGGCTGAGAAGTCTCAAGGAAATGGAATGTATGGAAGCAATTTCTTTACAATAAATCCTGTTCTTTCATTCATAAAAACAAATTTTAAAAAAACAAAGTCACACAATGAGTAAAATGGCCAATTTCGAGATAATCCCTTCTCTTTTTTTCATAGAAAATTCTGCTTTTATTCACATGCCTACTTATACACAGATCTCTGTGTGCATGGTTGTGTGCATTCAATATACATGTATGAGTATACATGTTCAGGAAATACTTTTCTTCCTTTTACTTCAAAACAGCAAGTGAGAAGAACATATTGTTACCGTTGGACCTCCTGGGACTACTTCAGATGTTAGAGACACAGGAAGGGAATCATATCTCTGGTAAACACAAAGTAAGCAAACTCTGAAATAACAAGTTTATAGCTCCTTAAATGAATTTTCCCACATCCTCTGAACATGTAACATATTGATTCTTAGTACCATAAAGCAGGATGAAAGGAGTATTTTCTCAAGAAAGGAAATTAGCATTATTTGGCAAGGGTTAAAACACATTTTGAATTAAACAAGTAAGAAACCATCCAAGTGCAGATGATCAGCCTAAAAGTTTGGGTAAATTTTTGAGAGAGACAAATAACTCTTTTCTACCTCATCATCTACACACATTTTAAAAACTCTTTTTAGATGCACAGAGGACTAATTTAAAAGAGTCTGGTTATGATTAAAGATATAACAAGAGGAAGTGTTGTTTCTTTCTGGTTCTTTCCAAAATGCATTACTCTATTTTAGTCATGCTCAAAGTACCATTTCAAGAAAATGTAAACAAAGCACATTAAAAAATGGAGGGGTCTTTTTTTTTTTTCTTTTTGGCTCAAATCTGTGAATGTAATGAATCTATCTAAAAAGTCCCTAAAATGGACTTTGTCCAAGGCTCCTAAAAGTTAGGGTCAATCTTAAAAATAGTTATTGTGGGCTGTGTCTTTGGCCCAGGTGTACTGTGTCTTCTGGCAGTAGGAAGAAGAGTTAACTCTCTGAAGATCCTCTGTCTCTCATTTGAGTGGGAAACTGGGAGGGATTTCTTGATTTTTGGATTTGACATTTCAAATGCATAAAATGCTTTGAGTCAAAACCTTATGGACTCAGCTATCACTGAAGGGGTATCAGGGACAGCCAAAGGTGATAGAGACTCCATCAGCAGCAGGCATGAAAAGACACTTTATTATTAGAAATCTACAGTTCTTATAGAAACAATGGTGGACCTAAGACCTGATGGGCCTTTAGGGATCTTCTCTCACACTATTGGTGAACTATGAATATCACACTCTGGAGAGTCATACCTATAAAAAGTGGTTACAGAAAGAGAGATAATAATTGTGTGAATTCTTTCCTCTAAGTTTCCCACAGCTTCTACACAGCTTCCCAGGATTTTCCTGGGAGAGCCATGTCTCTCTCTGTGATTCCACACTCTGACATTTGCAGAGGTAAGACAAATGGAGTCAGACAGCCTGCACCATGCCTTATTCAGCAGGGTTGTATTGTTACTCCAGACATCCTGCACTGCTTTCTTCCTGACTCATGTTCTCATGCATCACCAGGCACTGCTGTAACACATGCTCCCCTTTCAAATTCCTGACCTACTCTTAAAAAATTCAACTAAAGCATAATTTGAATATAGCTATAAAAAATAAATTCAAGGCTACAGAAGCTGTTTTGACTAATACTGTTAGCCAAGGGTATGGCTATTTTCAGGAACATAAACATAACTCCATCCTTTGTGGCTGGAAGGCAACCATACAACAGCTGGTTAGTCCCCAGCAGCCCATGGCCATCACAGCCATGAAGCCCTTCCCAAATTCACAGAAAGTGTGACATCTTGCACATGAAAAGGCAAAGACACACATAAAGCTGCGGGTCCCCAAATGGCCAGGAGCCTGCTGTGTTAACATTAACACCAGCATTTTCCTGGGCCAGTGGACTATTATGCACCAGAAAATCAAATCCTCCCAGTTAATTTATCCAGACTTTTCAATTCCATCATCTGCCTACAGGTTTAATCTGGAATGTGAAATCAAGATACCTCAGCTGGGTAACATCTCACAGCTCAGCAATCAATCTCTGCACTTCACTAAAAGTAAAAAAAAAAAACATTCAGCTGTATTATTACCAAAGAAGACACAAGGGAAGAAAACTTTCTGTCCCCTGAAGAGGAACCCTCAAGCCATGGGCTAAGTAAAATACAATATCTAAATATGCAACAAACAGAATGGTGCCTCCCAACAAATCTTGGGATCACCAAAATGCCCAAAACCTACATCTGCAGCAGGAATTCTGAATTCGAAGGTGACTTCTGCTTCTTCTCTGAAACCATGTAAAAGCTCCAGCAGAATATAGAGGGAAAGAAGTAGAGATTAGGAGGTGCAAGAAGAGAAGGGGAAAGAAAAAATGGTAAGGAGCATGTCAAAAGGGCTGGAAATTAGTGATGTTCTTTGTCCCCCTGTATAGCACATCCCAAGTTTTCAAGCTGTCACATGCTGAGTTGAGCCCTGTTAGTGTTTGGCTAAGGCATATCTTTCTCCTGCTGTGCTATGTTAGAGCAGCTGCAATTTGCCTTTTTATAGCTTGTGGTAACTGATAGCAGTGAAATGAATTTAGGAAGTGTGTGGATTGGATCTTCCATATCAGTGATTTCAGATTATTTGGTAAACACAGAAGTGACATCCAGTGATGTATGCCTGCTGTTAAAAAAAAAAAAAAGTCCTTTTCGAGAATCAACATTTGAATTAAATAATTTTCTTTTGAGGAACAATTTTGGATAGAATAAAATGATTATACACAGTGGTTTGACAGGGTCATTTTAGTTTGAAAGCAAAAATTCCCTCCATAAAAACTATACACAAATTGGGTGCTGCAGAATGGCAACAATGCCACCAGTGAATCCAAACAAATTCAGTGACTGTAACAAAAGTCAATGGTGGGACTCAGCAGCATCATGTTAGAACAAGGAACTGAGGTCTCACAGGAAAACTTCTTTTTATAGCTGGCAAAAGCCACTGAGTTGGTATTTTGACCCTCCATAAAGCAAGAAAATATGTTTGTGTTCAGATATTGAGCATGCTTTCAATTGGATTCAGCTGGATTTATACAAATTGCCCTGTGTTCTAACAGGGATTCTGTATTTTGATACAAAATACCACTTTGCACTGATGTATTTTTTACCTCTGTAAAAGGATAAATCTTCCTACAGTGCACTTCAGCAACAGAGTTACTGCCTTGGCCAATAGAGAGTTTCTCCGACAGCCTCAGTCCTTGCTCAATATTTCTGGAAGAGCTGTAACTATTTTACAAGTAGCACTGATTAATCTTGCAGTATAATTTGCAAGTGACATTTACAAGGGAATATTGTGTAGGGATATCTGGGAGGGATATTGTGTTCAGGCTTTTCCTGCTTGCCTGCCTACCCTCCTGGAACAAACAGCGCTGCTTCATTTTCCTTCCGTATTTTACAAAGTTAAAGTAAACACTGTGATCACACTGTTTACTTTAATTTCCTGCAGTGTGCCAGCAAAGCAGCAAATTGGCAGTCAGCAATCAAGAAGCAGCCAGCATTTGAAACAGCAGAGCTGCTTAGGAAAGCATCACTGATGCCAACTCATTTTCCCCTTTGTTTTAAAAATAAAATATTGGCTTCTATGAAGTTTTACTTCTACCCTTATCTTTTTTAAAGGATCAAAAATTTTGTTCATTTCCTTTAATTTTCTTTCAGAAGAAAGCTGGAATTATGAACAACATCTAATTTATATGTCCAAATCTTCTTATATAAAGAAATGCATTTACAAATGGGAAAATATATTCTATTTATCTGTAAAAATTCTGTGGCATTTTTGCACGAGAGGAAGTTACCTTGTCTATAAATCAGTTCTTTCTGGATATATCTTTAATTTTTATGCCAAGAGCTTTAGCCCATGTTACTTCAATTAGGGGTATGATATAGTGAAGCTAAAGTCTTGTGCATTTGAGGCAGAATACACATCTGCCCAAGAACAGTCCTAAAAGGCAAATAGATGTACTATCAGAGGTCATTCTCTCTTATTTAATACTACATAAAGCAAGGAATATAAATACAAAAGAAAGAGTAAGGAGACTGGGATAGTATTTTGTACCTCAGAGGTGTAAAGCTTGACAAGGTGACTCATTTATGGCTTTCTGGAAGATACTGTACAGAGGGAATTTATTGCTCTGCAAGTTATAATTCCAATATATAAAAGAGGCCAGATACCACAATCAGTTACTCTCCTGACTATGTGCATTCCTGCATATATTCTTGCTGAAGACAATGAGATTATGAAGAGGATTAGCTTTTTGTTAGAGTGGCCAAAGTATGCCTTCAGAAAGTCCAAAACATGACCTAATTTACAGTGGTTGAAACCTTGTGGGAAAGATTGTAAAAGGATAATTATTTTAAAAGCCATGACTTTGACACCAGGAAATTAAATTCATATCTATGTGTCTTTATCTATACACAGCAAATCCAATAATCTTGAGCTCTCTGCAGTCACTTAGCCAGCTGGCAAAGGGAGCAAAGTCAAAACTAACAAACCCCATTCCTAAGGTATGTTGACATCACTGATTCATGATTCATCAATAATGGTGCTAGGAAATAAATGTAAGAGGACATTATTGCCTTTTGCAGCACAGAAAACTCAAGGGAAAATGTCTAATTGTGTCACAGTGAAAAGACAGGGCTAGCAAAGAAATAACTTTAACAAGTACTTAAGAGGTGTTACAAGCAAGTGAAAGTAGAGAAACAAATGTAAACCTTTCACTGTAAGAATGTACCTATAAATTAAAATGAAGAGTTTCTCAGCCATGAAAGCTTAAGAGGACTAACCTGAAAATTAAGATTTTCTGTTCAACATGTTTATATGGAGGAAGAATTTGAATTGCTTGTTTCAGAATAAAGTTTCAAAACAACGACTGTTCTGGTTTAATTGTCTACCAGGGTAACCACAATGGAGAACCTGGCTCTACATTATGCAAAATTACTAATGTTGTTGACAGTAATTATGACTCTCACAGCCTATCTAAATAACAAAAAGGGCAAATATGTAAACATAATGTACTACATAGGCTCCTTAGAAAATGCCTGTATTAGCACATAATTGATGATCTCCTTTGAAGGTGACTGCACTATCATTGTAAAAGCCTAAGATTATTAACTGAATTAAAATGGGTAGCTATCTCCAGAACAGCACATACACCTGCTGCTTTTGCCACACAGAACAGCAAGATCTCATACATCATTAAACAACTGAGGCTTTGCTTTACGTCTTCACAGCTTTAAACTATTCATGATAGGGCGTAGCCTGCATTTCTACTCCTTTATAGAACCTACCCAATTAAAATTCTGGTTAATTTTTTATGCTATTAGAGGATTACTGCACAATATTAGTAATGCATTGTGTTACATACTGCCCTAGAGAAACATTGTCTCTCTTTCAGGGCCAGCAGCCACACTGTTCTGATATAAGCTTTGCTGCTTTGCTGGAGGGTAAGTGACTTTGGTGGCTGTTGAGGTATTTTACCAGAGAAAATCTTGGTCTCCAGACATGAGACTTGCTTCAAACCATTGCCACTTGACTACAATGGACCACAAATACATCTAGTATCTTGTTTTCCTGGACTGACTTTGGAAATTTTATTTAAAAGACTGAGTTTTCAAACACTGAGCATAATTCTTAATAAACAATTAATGGATTAACAAGATTTGTGAATGCATATTTCACTGCACTGAATTTTCTTTAAGTGTTCAATGAATGTTTTTATGAAATTTAAATGTAGGTTTCTCTAAGAAAATGCAGGTAAAAGGGAAAGTAAGAAAAAGGTGTTGAATGAGAAAAAAAAAGAATATGGAAAGCAAGGTAAATCTGTCCTCACAAATTTGGATTTGATAACATTATAATAGATGCATACACAATGGATGGGTTTAAGAGCATCAGTCATGGCAGTGAGAGCAACAGGTATCCTTACTGTCAATTTAATTGGTTATTCATAATCACAGACTTTCTAGATCAGTACAGACAATGCAGTGGGTACCAGATGATGCTGGGTAAGTAAATGCTAGTTTGGTTTATACCAGGCAGTATTGCTAAAATTGACTTGTTTTTCTTCTTTCTCTTCATTAATCCCAAGTGTAGCCCTTGACTCTGTAAACATGATGTGCACTTATTGTTCAAACCAGCTGACTTTCATGGCACTACAATTGAAGTAGTGCAAGAACAAAACCATTGTTGTGAAGGCCATTTCTTCCTTTCTTTTGACCAGCTTGATAGACAAATAATGATTAACCTATCACAGCAAGCTTAGCATTAAATTCAAGCAATATATTTAGAAACTACATGAAACTTGATGCAAAGAAGAGACTGACAGAACAGTGTTTGTTCAGACTTTAGAAGGAAAGGCAAAGGGCAAATAATAATGCTGCCTATACTACTTCATGGGAGGTCAGGAGGGCTTGTGGAGGAGATGAAGCTAAACTATTATTAGAAATGTACAGTGGTAATTGCACATGGGAAGGAAAAGTTACAAGCTGCAATCAGAGTAACTTCAACCAGCTGTCAGAAAAAACATTTTCACAATGGTCAGACACTGAAACAAGGGCCCAGATAGGCACAGGTTTCATCCTTGGAGACACTCAAAACTCAGCTGGCCAAAGCCCTAAGCTGCCTGCTCCAAGCTGAACCTGCTCTGAGTGGGGAGCTGGACCAGATGACCTACAGAAGTCTCTTCCAAACTAAATTATTCTATGCTTTTCGGATTCCTCATTTTTTGTTATTTTATATATCTCTGTTTCTCTTAAAACATTCCCACCTCATAAACAAAAAAGAAGGCCTTAGAAAAAAGGCTTTTTCATTCTAAATCTTCTTAAACAAATATACTCCCAAGCACAGCATGGGAAATGAGCTACAAAACTCCAAAATACCTGTGGGCTGCTTTCCTACACTCATACCAAACCAAAGGGCTACTACTAAGTAGTAACTGCTGAATTTCCCAAGATGCTTGAAACACAAAAACTGATCTGGTAAATGGTCACTTCTCCCAACTACTTCTCAGGATACTGAAAACTGACAAGATTAATTTCAGCCTATCTGCAGCTGGACATAGCCATACCTAATAGTGAAAATAAATATTAGAGCTATTCATAGTGGAAGACAACTCAAATATGAAGGTGGGGAAAATATCCTTTTCTTTAGATGAAAGACAGAGTCATCCTAAAGTAGATTGCTTAATAGGATTTCTGGCATATTTTTCTGGCAAGAAGCCGTGGTAGAGAAATCAACACTGGCATGTCTCTGTGGCATACACACCTCCTTGTTTTCCTAGAGCAGCCCAGGAGCTGTTACTTGATGGTGATCAGCTGCTGGGAAGAGTGGCCAAGTGCTGTGTGTGTGAGGCAGGGAGCTGAGGGCTGTGCAGCAGCCACCCCACCAGCCCTAACTCCAGAAATCCTGACTCACAAGGGAAATTACTGAAGGGAAATCAGCAAAGATTAGTTAGCAGCTCTCATGGAAAAGAAAAGCTGGAAAACAGGTCATACTCAACTGAGACACATGGCAAGCTGTATCAAAACACCAAGCTGAGCATAATTTGTACAGTTTCTCAGAAAATATTAAAACTTTTGGCTTTGAAGACATGTTAGTGTAGGATACTGCTGAGACATAAAGTTTCATCCTTGAGCTAGTGGGCTCTTGGGTAAGTTTTTCAAGTGAGCACATAAACAAAGGTGTAGGTAAAGTCTGTTTACCTTTGCAGACAGTTATGCCATTTCCTGTGTAGCCCTGGGAGCAGTAGCAGCCTGTTGTCCCACCCTGAACTTCACACCTGGCGTCTTTGTGGCACGTCATGTTGCAGCTTGGAGAAGTGCAGCCATAGTCCAGCAGACTGGAAATCAAAACTGGAACAAAGGAAAATCAGACTTGTTTCATTATCTAAGCCCTTTATTCTGACCTCTAAAATAAGATCTGGGCCAAAGGTTTCCACAAAATGGGTGTATTCCAGTAAGAATCATCACAGACTCTGTTGTACTGCAGGATGGGGCAAGGGCCACCAGCTGCAGGGGCACCTTCGGTGAAACAGCAGACACCACAGATAACTCAAATGTGTTCTCAATTAGTATAAAATTGGTAAACAGCACAGAAGTTACACAGTGATTGGGGGGAAACTTTTCAATGGCTTTCAAGTCTCTCTAGTAGTTTCCAGTAAAGTCCAGGCATTTATTTGCACTCTGAATAACATATGGAGCGAAATCCAAACTGCCCTACATGTCTGAGGGAAAAACACCAAAGAGGGTTCCCCTATCACACCCTTTATTCTTATAAGCACTCCCATACTTCTGAAGATAACACATAGGCATGGTTTGGTAGATTAAGATGAAATATCACATATTTACATCATTATGATAGCAGGGTTTAAAAGTTGTTTCTGGTGTGGCAAATTATTTAAATTTAATCTCTCAAAACACCATAACTACTTTCCCATTGTATGAATGCATATGGTTTTCAACACAAAGAAAAAAAAGAACTTCTTCTTTTGAGAAAACTTACAGATCACTGTACTATCACACACACCCTACAGCTGGTACATATAAGGCATTTAGCTCAGAAAGGAAAGTAAGTTTTTTTACTTTGTAGTTTACAAATTGTTAGCGGGACAAAGTGAAAGTTGCAGAACACAAAGATCCTTCTGGGTGCTGTCTCTCCCTGTCTGGGGTTCTGCTTTTCCCTACCTAAATGTCATTCTGGATATTTACTAGCCTAGTGTTACAGTTTCATTGCCGCATGGAATGTCACGGAGATGTTGTTTTCTTGGAAAAATTAAGACTTCAGGAAAAGTTCAAAAGACTTAAAATTACACACAATTTTTAAATAATTATGTATAATCCAAGTCAATTTAGATATCATCAAATATCATATTTTCTCTGTGTTTCTGAGAGGAGAGACTGTCTTCCACAGGGATTAAAGCAGAAACCTGTTGATTCTATTGTCATTTTACTGTTTTCAGCATGTGAAATCTAAAAATTTCCCAAGCAGATGGAGAGAGAGAGAAGGAAAAAAAATGTACAAAAAAATGCACCGAAATTCCCAATGTTTCTGGTTTTTTTTTTCAGTACAAAAGCCACAGTGAGATAAGGACTGGTGTTTTGGGGTTTGGTTTGGGATGATGCTAACCATGCAATTACCAAATCCAGCAGCAGCCCTGATCAGAGCTACAGGGATTTCCAGTCCTGGGTACCCAGCAGCTTTCAACCACCCCCAACATAAGAATTTTTCCTTGTCACATCCCACTCCCTCCTCACCTGCCACACACTCCCCAGAGAGAGAGGTTTCACCTACCTAGGAATGGAAGCAGTTTCATTGGTGACGCCGTTGCTGTGCAGTGCCTGGTGCAGAGCCCCTGTGTCAGAGATAAAACCTCCCTGCTTTAAAATATATCACCATGTGCAAAATACGCACATATGACTGTGGGGAGAGCGATGTCCCGGTACAGGCACAGCTCTGACACTGCCCTTTGTCCCAAGCCTCACGCTTCCAAAAGTTCCTGAGGCTCTCAGGCAGGACAGGAAGGGTCAGGAGGGGCTGAGGAGCTGGTTTTCGGGCAGTGAGAAAGCAAAAGGGAAACAAGAGGCTGCGTCTTGCAGAGGATATCAGAGAGGATTCCGGGGTGAGGAGGTTAGAGGAGCATGGAGCTGTTTGGGAGAGTGGCAGGGGGAGGGTGAAGCTGGAAGGGGTGACTGCAGCCTGCTGGCAGTACAGGAGCAGCAGGTGGAGCAGATGGGGAGGGTGAGGAAGAGGTGGGGGAGAATAGTGACTTGCTTGGTGTTTACAAGCTCAGAGGTAATGGTCTGCATGCTTCCTTCCACCTTTTCCTGCTGGCATGAGTACGTGGGAGCCCCGAAACTGTTTTTGTTTGGAATCGGTCTTGGCTAACTGCTGTCGCTCTTACTGCTTTCTTCAGTTTTGAGATGGATCTTTACTGCAGTCAAGCAATGCTGCTTTAAGGGTAGTGGGATGTAAGGGAGGTACAGGAAATCACTGAACTCTGCTTTGTGAAGAAAACAAAGACATAGGCAGGGAGGAAAGAGGCAGGAAACTCAGGAACTGAAGGAGACCAAATTTCTATGAGTTCATGGGCTGTGTAATAAGACGTGTTCAATACAGCATTTGGCATGTCTTTGTGTTTAACTCGAGAGCAGCTCTATTCTCATTATAGCATCCTGAAGAGACTTCAGCATGTACTTGTATCATGCATTGAAATGCCAATATTTTCTCTAATCTTGCCAGGGACAGTGTGCCTACAGTCATTTCCCAGCTTTCTGGAGATGATGGCTCTCATGTTGAAGCTCTGTAAAACTGAAGCAATGACGTGTGCCTGTCCCTACAGATGCAAGCTGAGGGATGTGCACAAACAGCCATGCTGCTGGGAGAATGGAGAATCTTTCTGAGGTAAATAAAACACAAGAGTCTGTGGAGGGCCACTGTGACAAAGCATATCATGTCTGACTAGAAAGTTTTGAGGCTGGGACTTTCGTGGGTACCTGATGGGAAAGCGTCAGTCTGCTCTTGGGAATTATCTCTAGATCTGACAACATTTTTTTCTAAACTTTTTAGGAACTATTTGCTCACCACCATTTTCCAGCCCCATGATCACTGCTGGCTGGAGTTCAGGGGGTAAAGCTCTGCTCAGGCCAGGGAGGTGTGAGGCATGTCGGAATAGCACGTAGGTGTCTGGTTGGCACAAATTACTTCTGGAGCACCTTGGTAAACAGAGAGGAAGCTCCAGGAACCGGATGCTACTTTCTGATGAACTGCAGAATAATGAACAAAGGGTCCAGGTGTAGAAAGACTTTTTTCCTCCTGTTTGACTTTGTGATGGGGGGAGGACTTAAAGGGTATGAGAGGAAGCCACTAGGAATTTGTTTGCTTTGTTAAGTTTTCCCATAATCTAATGCATGGAGCCACAGAGGAACACAAAATCAGATGACCTAAGGACAGCTTTGATCTGCACGTCCTGTCCTGGCCCTCGTGCTGGCATGTACTGTAAGCTCAGCTGGTCTGTACTAACTTACAAATCCTGCTGCTAAACTTCAGTAGAATAATAGGGGATGAAAACCTATAATGCGGAAAATAAATGTTATTGTTCTGTGTCTTATTACTCCCCAGAATCAAGCTAAAATATTTTAACAGGAAGCAAGAGAGCAAGAAGTTACAACCTAAGATTCAGGCCTTAAGAGCTGGGAACATATTTTTACCACTCAGGGATGTATCTTTCAATTGTGTCTAGACACCAGCATTCTGCAAGGGGTGTCCAGATAGACTTGGAGAGCAATTTCATAACCCCAGTGATAGTAAATTTATAGAAAAAATCTTTAATTCCTTTTCTAATTAAAGGTCTAAGGATACAGGAGAAATTGTGGATGACTCAGAAAAATACCCCATAATCTTATATTGGGAGATGAATGTCTCTCTTTCTTTTTGCTAAAAAGGCATGTGATAGCACCTTTTCTCTAGTCAATGATTCACACCTACAAGGGGGACTGTGCCAAGCAGGTCAGCATGTTTCCATCTGGAATGGGGCTGCTGAGCAACTTGCTGCACTCACAGATACCTGGGTGACGTGGAAGGCAGGGCACAGGTCCAGCTGGCCAGGCTTTACACTGTGACTGGCACTGGGTGAGCAGGCAGCACATAAAGAAGAAAGATGAGGAAGAACAGAACAAGGACAGGAGAAGGTAGGCTAGGTCAAGAGCAACCCAGTGATAAAAGGAGCTTCGATCAGATTTAGAAGGCAAGAGGGAGACAGTGAAGAAGAGGGATTTAGGAATATCTTAATGAGATCTCAATACTGGGAGCAGTGGATTACTTTTGCATTACACTGCTTTAAAAACTGGCTAATGTGAGTGTCATTTAGAGGCTGAAGACAGCAAGGTCACAACAGGAATGGATGTGGAGAAGGATGGACTTGACAAAAATTTTATGAGGAGAATGAGGAGGAAAGAAGAGATTTCTGAGACATTTTGGAGATTAAACCAGGAGGATTTACTGATAATATCTATTGGCGTACAGGGACAGGAGTTAAACAAGTGGAGATGAGCAAGTGAACACATGAAAAGGAGACACTTTCAAATTTGTGCTGTCAAAATTTTCAAAAAATGCTGAGAAAAAAATATTGAGGTGTCACAAAGCTGAAGTATTGATGGGTACCTGTTTTTATAGGCAGGGAGGAGGGACATGCACAAATGTGCATATTCCTGAAAGAGTGGAGAATATGTCTAAGTCAAATAAAATGGGTACAAGAATGTGGAATGCCAGTACTGCAGAATCCATCATTAAGAAACATTAAAAATTAATGGTTTGTGGAAATATTTCAAAAGTCAGTCTTTCCATTCTTATCCATGGAGAGCAAAGCTCCAGTTCTATACTTAACTGTGTTGCTCATTTTATAAATGGGCTCATTTATCTTTGCAAGACTGAGTTAGGAAGGCATAAGTAAATGAATATACACAGGTTAAGATGCTTGACTTCAAACCACACATTTCTGATTACTGATCACTGTGATTATAACATCTTACACGTGACTGTAGAATTCTCAAGCTGTTGTTTTTTGGTGGTGAACTGATGGGAAGACATCAGCCTGCTTTTATAAATTATTGGGTACTTTCCAAGCTTTGTATCATGAAAAAACCCATTTATTCATAGTTGTTTTAAAGGTAATTGGAATGCTGATTGTGCAGACAATGCTGTGAAAATAACATGTACAGCTGATAGCTTTCTAGAGCTCAATCTTATGTAGCTTTCAAAAGATAAATATACATAAATACAGAGCACTGCTTTCATTCCAGAGACTGCCTATAATGCCAACCAAGGAGCAAAAACTGAACAGAGCTAGTGTTAGGTGTGTTTTTTTAAATGAGCAGAAGCATGATCTGCTGTATTAAAGATATTGTTTGGTGTGATCAAATTTGGACTACTAGCTGAATATACAAGAAAGAATCTCACCAAACTTGCAGTTTGCCATAGGCTGCAGACCCTATTTGCAGACCACAGCAGGTCTTCCTCAAAGGAGATGGTGAGAGGGTGTATCGGACTGAGAGATCCGGAACACCCCAGGTATTGTTTATAAATCTTCCCCCTCCTTGGTGTTGAGTTCTGTGTATTTTCATCTCCCTCAAATGCCAGTATCCAACCCATCACAATCTGCTCCAGTACAATCCACCCTGTATGTGCAGAACAGCCAAAGGTATGTGCATGCAACACAAGCATTTATCTCTATCACATAAGTACATACATGTATCAGTTACTGAATTGGGATAATAAATATTTAATGCAGATAAAAATTTATGATAATTACGTTCATGATCTTTTATTCTTTGCTTTTTGCTTTTTTGACAAATGATTGTTGAGTCACCCAGTTTTCCTGCCAAAAAGAAATTATGATGTAAAACAGACAGAGGATCTACAAATGCATTGTATAAAGTTTTTCTCTGATGCTTACTGTGTTGTTTTTTTTTAATATCAAATTAATTTATTGGTTTCTAATCAAGTCCTATCACTTCAAAAATTTAGATGGTCTTTATAATACTTCAGAAATGTTTCATTTATCCTTGTCACTAGGACAATTATAGGGTTTTTTCTTCTAGTCATTGAAATCTGGATTCAATTGAAAATGTACTTAAATGTCAGATCAAAACAATGAATTTCCATTATTGGTTAAAATTATTTTCAAATAAAAAAATCCATGGAAAGTATTTTTCAAACGCAGGCCACTCAATCACAGGGCAGCCTATCTCAGAGGGCTCTAGCTCAAAAGTAGTGTCAGCATCTGTTTTATAACTGTCTCACCTCACCTTCCTGTCTGAGTGCTTTGCAAATCCTTATCATTTTATGTGCAAACATCATATTCCATCTGAGCATACAGGGCTGAATAGATCTCTTGGGATGATGTAACTCTAGGCAATTCTGAAGCAATAAACACACAAACTCACATAAACATATGCATGCACACATCCTCCTAAATCTGCGTGGCTGTGTCCATCTGAAGGAAATGGCACATTTCAGTGCTCAGAGCCAGTTCCTTTCTTCTCTTTGTTTTACCTTGGATGAAGTCATGAAATAAGGGAATTTAAAGTGAATGCAATGTTTCTGAAAGCCAGATTAACTGCCCTGAAATTGGGCTCTGTTTCTGCATCTGCTGTAATACAGCAGAGATGTACAGATTGAGTATAAAGTTCCCCACAGCTAAAAGGGATAAAGTAATTCAGTTTCCATGTCTGTTTGTGTTCTCCTGGTCATGCTACAGTGAAATTGTAACAATAGTCTCATTTCTGCAGGAGAAATAGAGTGAACTCCATGAATAATTACACCAATGAAATGCCAGACTACCAGTTTCTTTAAATGCACTCATTTTATACCAGAGCAGCAGAAGTGAAGGGCTCCTACACTGCAGGGCCAACATCTGAACCACCAGATGACCAGACTGGGTCCTACAGGCCCATGATTACATCTTTGTGTTTTTCACATGGGAGAAGAGCTCTGACACTCCTTGTTTGCCTGCCACAGAGTCCCAGACTGGCAGTCCCTGTCCTGGCCTGTCCAGGTGTTTACCCTCTCAGTGCTACAGACAACCGCTCAGCAGAGCAATACCCCACAAAAGCCACCTTGAATTTTTTGTCCTCAGGTAACACTCTGAAAAATGGTTAAATTATGACATAGGTTTGGGGTCTTACCAATTAACTTCAATGTCTATTGAAGAATGACGTGATCCTAAGCAAGGGTATTGGGATTTGGTCCTGCATTCCTGGGAACCTTGATGTGCCATGGGCGTGTATCTTGCAGAAATGAAGGCCAATGGGAGCAGAGAAGGAGGTGTGACCAGCCAGATATGTCCACAGGAATGGACAGAACTATGGTCAGAATGAGGTATGCACAATATGGAAAAGAAGATGCTCTTTTCCATCCTTTCAGTCCCTCACAATTCCAGATGCCCTGGGTAACAGTTCATGGAAGTTCTGGCTCTCTGCTGCTGCCACGTTCTGCCTCGCTCCTCACTTCTCTTTCCTTCCTCACTGCCTTACCCCTTCATCCTTTCTCCCAGTGACTCCTCAAGCATTTGTGCATTTCCTATCTGAGAACCCTAGCAGAAGGAAAAATACTTGAGGACCATGACAGGAAACAAAAGAATACTCAGAAGAGGAAAATGATGAATGATCATTTAGGACTGAGAGTGGAAAGTTCATCATATGAACTGCCAAGAGTGCTTTAAGTCAAACCCAAACATCTGCATTACAAACAACAATAGTATAATCACTGACTTCTTGCATTATCCCTTCCCAGGCAGAACTCTGTGGTTCATGGGCCAACAAACAATTATTCTGTAATATTCCTTCTCTGTGATATCATCTCCTTCCTTGAAGATTTCAGGAACATGAGAATTTGCTGGGAAGTTGAAATGTTTGGAGAAAAGTTGGCTGCAGCCCACAGAGTGTAAGTGAAGTCTCTCCATTCAATGACAGATGGATAATGCTTTGAGAGAGAGCATGGACAGGAGGGACAGGTCCTCAGGCAACCCTGCTATTGTCCAATTGCTTTCCTACCACACCTTGGTAAAGCATGTTCTTCATGTGCACTGACTCCAGAAAGGGCTTTCTCTGGACCCCAGTCCTACAAAGCAGAGAGCTACCGAAAAGTTCAGATTTTTGTTTGGGGCAGTGACTTAGAGCCATATTCTCCCTCACTCATCCTACAAGGTAGTGTTTCTCTGGTGTTGGGGCATTAGTGGCTGAGTGCTGGCAAGTTCTGTTGGAGCAGTTTAAAATGAAAACCTGAAGTGTGCTGAAATGGTCAGCATCCTTATACAAGTTTCTAAACTCATTGCTAAAACTTTTTGTCTATTCTCTCATGCTAGGCATTGGATTGTGGCATGTCTTGAAGAAACTCAAAATATGCCCCTCACAGTGTTGCATATTTTGTATGGTGCTGGTGCTCTTGATGCTCTCTTGACTTGGAAAGTAAACTTGCAAGTTTAACTTGCATCCTTTGGATGCCTTCTCACATGTACTGGCCATTTCACCTGAAATTGTTTGACTCTGTCCTTTCAGAGTTGCCTTTTAGCTTAAATGAATGTAATTTTATCACCCAAAAGAGAATCTAATTAATTATAAATAAATAAATAAATCTAGTGATTATTGTTTCCCAGCCTGGACTCTTTCTTACAGGTCTAGGGGTCACTATTTCTATCTTACTTTATATCACTATTTCTATCTTATTTTATATTTTAACTATTTCTATCTTACTTTAACCCTGCTCATGGCTGGAGTAGGACTGAAGAGATATTTCTGCTCTGGACTTACCCTCCCCCGTGGCTTACAGCACTTTTCCTTCCTCTCTGCTGCTGGACAGTACATCCATCCTAACCCAGAGGTGAGGTTAGGGCTAATTCACACCCCATGAATACTCACAAGAAGTTTAAATGATTTCTTATGGTGTTCATTATCTTGTACCTGTCTGCAGTGAGTTTCATCTGGTATCTTGTTAGTCAGTCAGGTTTTATTAGCTCCTCCTGAAATTCCTTACTTTGCTCCTTGGTTTATATTAACTTAAATAATTGTGTATTGTCAGCAAATTTCCGCACCTTGTTATTCATTCCATTTCCCATATCATTAAATATGAGTGGTGAGCAAATAGTGGAGGAAATTATTCATGAATATTCATTTAAAGTTAAAAGCAAATTCCATTTTCACAGCATTCGTGACCAGCCCTTGTTCACTTTCTGCAAACAACTGAGTGCTAAAGATTTACTCGTGTAAATGCATGCAGAAGATTCACATTTTATTCCCATATACAAATAATCCCTCCAAAAATTTCCATCTGCATGTTTCTAGACAAAATTCACATTTTGTGAGTAGAGGAGATATCTCTAGAAAGTGGACAGAATCCCAGAAGCTAAGAGTATATTTGAATAACCTACTCCTTTCTCATGCAGAGGCAATCTGACACAAGACAAGTGAGGAAGAGAACTGCATTTCTGACACATCCCATTCAACATCTGCACCTGCGTTCACCCAACGCCAAGCAGAGATCTGGGGCCTTCTGTTGCCATCTGCATGGCTCCTGACCATGCTTCCTTTTGGTTGGGCTTATGGATTGGCTATTCCATGCATCCTGGCACTCTGATCCAGGCCTGTCTGGTAGGGCATCATGGGCTCCCTGCCAGCCTTGAACAGCCTGGCTGTGGTCAGCTGAGCCATTCACAGGCTGCTGGCCCTGGCCCTGCTCTGCTCTGCAGCTGCCCACCCAGACCAAGCTTTGGGCAGGTCACTGCACCTTGTGGGTCCCTGGCCACCTCCACTGTACCACAAAATACTGCACCCCACCATTTCCAGAAGCCTCCCTTACCTGTACAGCAGAGGTTGCACTGTTTGGTTACACCAAGCACAGCTCCTTTTTAAACATTACCCTGTGCATTTCTGAAACAGCATAATTAGATGTGTCATAAATGAAGACCATAAAAGAATGAGCTGTTTTTATAATAGCAGTTAAGAACCCATCCAGTCTGTTAGCAATTGTGTTATGAGTTGCACAGCAGCACTAACCTAGATGAAGGTTATCTTTGGAATCCATGTAGATGCTGAAAAGAGAGAAAGAGAAGCAGGGCTTGTGAATGAGGCAGGCAATCTGCAATACTGTGACACTGTGCATGAGAAACATCATTTTAGCCAAGTGACTAAATTGATTTGTCTTCCAAATGGCAAAAAGAGGTTGAATGGAGGTGGCTGGTGAGCAGTTTAATTTGATTGCCCCCCTACTTTATTCCTTATTTTTTTAAAATGGTGTCAATACCCTGTTAAGTGTGCATATAAGGAAAAGTTGCTTCAGTAAATTCAAATCTATGCTCCACATTTAGCTCCATGTGAACACAATGTCACACACACATAGTGGACAATTTGGCCTTTTGGGTGATTAGCCAAAATTGTTTTAAGGTCTGCTCCATGCATTAGTATAATGACAAAAACAGGACAGAATGGTTCGCAGAACTTACAAAGCAACAAGAAATATGTTCTTGCCTCAGTCGTAGGTAGTTCTGTCTGTGAACACCCAGGTGTGGCAGGCATTTCCTGAATAAACTCCTGCCTGCAAACTAAATTTAGTGGAAATTGTGCTCATGCATAGCTATAGGACTTGCTCTTTAAAAAACTGGCATACAATAAGTCTGTTCATGAACTGCTTTCTCTAGTACACTGAAGTCTTCACTTACTAAATCAGATGTTTTCAGATTAAATATTTAAAACATTTTCAAAACACACTGCTGCTGTATTTATGTGGTCCAGTCAGTGCTGATTATACCATATGATAGAGCTTTTTTCATAAGATTGCAGGAAAGGAGACGTGCAGATAGTCATATGCAACTTCCTTCCCAGAAATGCCTGTATTTAAAGTGGAAAAAGAAAGGAAATTAAAATGAGATTCCATTGTTTAGATGAAAAAGTGCAAAGGTTCATGACTAAATTAATGTAATTCTGACTTTGACCTTTGGACAAAACATTTAAGAGCTTTCCAATAATGACATCATATTTACTTGGTGCTTATGCCTTAGTTTGCAGTTTAATTACTTAAAGAATAAACCAACTGCAGATTTATAGTATATGCATTATATAATAGATATGTTCTAACCCTTACACTCATCACAGTTGCTTTAATTAATTCAAGTGATATATGCTGGATTTCAGCTCACAAAGCCCTTCCCTATGGCCTCATGGCCATGATCCTGGAAACATTTGGGTGCACTAATGGATGCTTGTGAGAAATTCCAGAGTGTGTTCAGAGAACTATAGGGATGCAGAAGATGAATGTATACATTTGCTATTCTATATTTCACACTGTTTGTCAATCTTCATTTTTAAAAATTCTCCCCTAGGTATCTTGAATTATCTTTTATTTCAATATTTTTGAAGCCTCCCTATCAAGAAGAGGGTTTCCTTGGAGATTTTGAGATTCCAAGTTCACTGAAGTCAAGGGAACTTTATGCAAGCTGGGGATTCAGTTTGATAGTCTCATCTTAGTGAATACAGAGCAGATTGAATTTATCCAGACTCAAGAAAGCCACATGAATAAGTTTGTTTGAACAATTCTGTTGTATCCCCTCTGTATTTACAATGCAATTTAGCAGGCTGAAATTAATTTTTCCTCTCTGATTATGTTTTCTACAGACACTGGAAAGGTTGATGAGTACAATATAGTTTTAAATGATGTGCCTTATTCATGCTTTTTTCTTTATGTTCCATTACTGTAGGATTTGAGTGGAACCATATGATTATAGTCTTAGGCTGTCATGCAAATGGACTAATTTTGTTCCATTTCCCATTCCCCTCACTGTCCTTGTCAATGCAACGGATAAATCTTGCTCTGTGTTCTGTTCCTCACAGACTTGCAGGGCTGTCATCAGAGTGGATTAATCTACTGCCTGTGTTATCACAAAATTCTCTGTCCTAACAATGACTTATCACCGAATTTAAAGCTTGATATACTTTATATTCAATCTGTAGACTTAGTCTTGCAACAAAAATTGTAATGAGAGCTAAAAACGGTACAAAAATAATCCAGTCTTATCACAGTCTTTGAATTGTAATTTCATGGATTTCCTTGAATACAGTATTTTACTGAACAATAGCAAGAGAGAACACGACAGAATAACATACTTGAAATTTCAATTTTAAATGTCACCTAAATTAAGCTCCCAAATTGTTTAATTAAGTGACCATAGCTCTATTAGAGGTTATTGTCAGCACAATCTCTGTGCAAGCAGTTCCTTCGATAAAAGCCAGGGTGTGGACAAACTATTACTCAACAGCATATAAAAACACCACTAAAAACAATTATGATGGTGGGACTTAAACCTAAAATAATACAAATTTTTGAGTTACTTCTTCCACATATAATCCTTTAACTCCTCGCTTCATGCTTGGCTATTGCATGGTTTTTAAACTGACATGTGCTTGCTATACATGCTTGTAATTTATTCTTTTCTCAGGGTTCTCACACTCTACATTACAAGAAAAAATATTTTAAGCATTTCTTTAAAGTATATATTTCTCTGTGTGCTCAAGATACTAGATGAAATAATATTTTTATTATTTTTCCCTCTGATGTAAGGTATGAAAGCCAAAAGAAACTGACTTAAGCTATTCTACATAAAAATAATACCTTCTAAACGTTAAGCTATCTTGTTTTTTTTTAGCCTATTAGGTTTGTCTACATGGAAATCTTAGAATGAGGCAAAGAAGTTGGTCCTAGATTATGTTAAATGGAAGAAGAAGCTTCCACTTCACTATCTAGACCTGATTTACAGAAATTTCTGTTAACCATTTCATTTACAGATTCTGGTTTTTTTACTTCATAGCTGGCAATTTTGGCAGGGAACCCAGTGCAAACTTGTGCGTGTCAGCTTTGTGATTTTTCTCACCGTGCTTTATGAGATGCCTCCTACAGCTGGCAGTAGGCCTGAGACTGGCTGTGTTAAACTGCCATGATGCTTTTCCCATAACTCAGCTGTGTTTTGCCAGCTCCATTTCTAAACTGCCATGAGAGCAGCCTGGAAGACACACTGCTCACTTCCAGCAGCCTTTAAAATAAACAGGATAATGCCTTCCATTGGCACTCATGCAGTCAGATGGATTTGCCCATGTAGCTTTGGAGGAGCAAGATTATGATTTCAGAAACAAGAAATCTGGAGGATGAAGTAAAAAGCAGTGTGTTTTGTTGTGTTTTTGGTAGTTTTGGTTTTGTGTTTTTAAGATTTTTTTAAAATTTGTTTTGTTTTGTTTTTCTTTGAAGGCCTCTCTCTGAAGTGCATTCAGAAAGTGCAACAATTCTGCTTTCCTTGGCAAGCTGTCAATGTCTGGTAGGAGGAATTCCTGGGAGGAAAAGCACTGCTGAAGAATTTTATGCCAGAAAAGGTGATGATCCTAGTAAGCTTTCTGGTGCTCATTTGAAAGTACAGAATATCCACATTACAACTTTTTTCTCCCTATAATTTAATACCCTTCATGCCTAAAATACTGAAGAAGTAAAAGCTTGAAAGGCAGCAGCAACAAGTGGGGGGGAATGCACTGGGTTTTATGAATGTCCCCAACAGACATTAAGGACACTTGGCTGGGTCTGTAACATACTGTGCTGCCCCAGGGTGAGAAATGACTGCCTCAGAAATGGAAGAAGACCTGGACATTCACAAGATAAAGCCTGTCTTGAAATGAGCATGCTAAAACAGACTGTCTGTTCTGCCATGAGCCTTATCACACCCTTATCTGCCTGTCCTTTATCACACCCACTCCCACACATCTTGCTTTGTGCCCACAGTATAAAGAATGTTTTAAAATTACTAAAATTTCTTAAGAAGTGCCCCTACTTTGAACATTAGCCCATCAATGCAGCATTTCAGATCCATTGCTCTCTGTCTGCACTATGGCACAGATGCACAGTTCAGTCTTGGGAGTGAAATTCCAGCCCTGACTTTTAGAAATTCCAGAATGCATACACAGAAGTGATGTGCACAGAAATGATGTGCATGAAGAGCTCTCATTGTCTGCAAGGTCATATAGTTTATGAGCACTGTAAAAAGTCTCCTCCTGGTAAGATCTCAGCATTTATGTAGAAAGGATGTTTTTCTCTCATTATGGTATCATGGGAATTTTCCACCTTTTCTTGGGTTCCTGTTTGGCTTCAACAATTTTTGAGAAACTTTCCAGCATGTTGGTAAGCACACTGAAAGTGTGCAGTGATAGAACATCTTGCCAAAGTGCTCTCTGTTTTCCAAGAAAATAGGAAAGTATTGAGAGCACTGACTGAGGCTTGGTCCTCTCTTGTCTTCAGTCACTACCACAGAATATTTTTCTTTTGACTTGGCACAGGGAGTAGGAGCAGGAATTACCATCTCAGTTTTTTTTATTCCAGCAACACCTTGTAGACATTTGCTTTTGTGACACCCTTCCAGATGGGACTGAGCATGCAGCTATTTGAGTCCCAGAGCTCCACAGATGTCCAGATGGAAGACTAGAGTGCACAGCAATCAGTGAGTAATTGGGTAAGTGATAGACCTGCTGCAAAGCAGCATTACCTCACCCTTAAGGAGGATTAATTACAAAAGACCTATGATGCCAATTAATTCTCTTTAAAAAGTTGTGTGTGGGTTCAAGGCACTTAAAGTCAAAGAAGCTGTGCTTAATTCAATAGAATATTCCTACATAAATAAGCAAGTGTTGAAAGATATTAAGCACTTTATGTAGCACACTTGCAAAAGTATCTGAGTTTGGTTTTGTTTTTGTAAAGGTATTCTGGAAACAGTAATAAACTGATCCCCCTGTCACCAGAGGTGGTCTTCCTAAAGCATAGTGTAACCTCTAGTTTTGTCTCACACACAGCACCCAGTGCTGAATACTGAACATGAAGTTTGATCCCAAAGTGCTGATAAAATACAGCTGATTTCTCAGCTTAGGCTGACAAGATTTGTTCATGCTTAAAAAAATAATGCCTCAAGTGACAAGCCCTCAAGTTTTCAAAGGAACCCTAAGAGAGTTTTGTTCAATCAGAAGGTAACAGAGATGCTCTTCCTGACACATCGCTGCAGTCTCCATGGAATAAGATAGACACCAGGGAGGGGGAAATACTACTGATCAGGTTAACATGAAAACTTTTTTGCAAGCACTAATTGGAATGCAAATCTTTGTACCATAAAAAAGCTGAGCTATGAATAGAGCATTGGAGTTTAATTAATTAAATCTGTCAGTTTCTAAAAAAGCCAGAGATACACATTCTGATATACTTGACTCCCAACAGTTTTATTAATAGCTATATGGTGCTTCAGCTTCCATAGAGATGCAGGTATAAAACCCTGTATATTTTTACACTTAAGTAGATTTCCTATGAAAGGCCCAGAACAGAGTGTGACTCACAAGGTGAGCAGGAGTGTGCCTGTCAGAGGGGGCTGACTCTGCTGGCACAGCTGAACTGCCGAGGCTGCAGAGCTCTATGGCAGCAGGAGTGAGGCTGACAGTCACTGAAGACCAGGCACTTGTAGAGGTTTGCCATTGCTCCACGAAAGGAATTACGATAAATTGTAACAAACACAGGCTGTAAAATACCAGGGAATCAAAGAGAAAGAATCAGAGAGAAAAAATGAAGTCCGGCTAATTGCTGTTTAAATTTCATCGCCATTTTCCCAAATTTCTGCTCTAAGAAGCTAACAAATTTAAATATCCTGCAGTGAGAGATGTGCTCCCCTTTAGATAAGTATGACAGAGTGCATGGGTGTCTGTGTGTGAGGAGGGTATCAGCCCCTCTGCTTATCAGTATGCTCAAGCTTAATGCTTAACGTGACAAATTCCCCACAGCTGCTTTCTCATTATAACTCAAGTAGGTTAGTTTCAAAATTATATATCCAGTAAGTCACTCTACAGATGTTCACTGTCACCCTATGAATCCTCTGCTTTATTCCCTCAATGTGAATTATATTTTTCTCAAATCCTGGACCAACATTTATCAGAACATATCTTGGAACTTTTTAAAATTACTGTAATTAATTGAGAGTCTGTGAATTCCTTACCTATCCAAGGGCAAGGATGAAAACCTTAAATGAAATGCCACTAAAAATTATGGTATAAATTAAAGCCAAACTAGAATGCTTTTGTTAATCTTCCATCCTGCTCCCAAACTTAAAAAAAAATAAAAAAAGACTTCATGATCCTATGATCCAAAATAACAATACCCATGTATACAAGATGGCACATAGTATCATGCTGTTTCATTAGTAAGACTTCTTTATATGGCTCATGTTTTTTTACTGCAGTAGTATTTAATAGATCTTGCACTTTGCGTTGCATAGCTGGTCTCACGTTGTGGCTCAAATATTTAGTCTTTAAAGAAGAGAATATGAAAAGAGGAAATAAAAAAATTAATTCAATAGGCTTATATTTCTACTCTGTGTAGAACCACATGAACCTTCTCTGATTTTCCAGCAATTCCAAAAAGTCTGAAACAGTTCCAAACCACCTGAGTCAGAATGAGAAAGCATGAACTACCTGAAAACATAAGATAGCAGTTTAAAAATTAAAATGGTAAAGAAAAAAGTCCTTCAAGTAGAAAATCCTTTCAATTTGGAATACTGGAATATCAAGATATTGAATCAGAGCAAAGCACTTTGACTTCTATTTCAGTTTTTATTAAATTTCCATCAATCTCTTCTTGACCCAAATAATTCAGAAAAATTGAAATGGAGCCAAGGAAAAATTCATTGCCACCACCTAATCAGTGTTTTCCAACAAATTTGACCTACCCCTACTTTCTCCTGATACTTGGCAAGGAGATTATTTATGAATTTTTCAACTTTACTTTTTATGTTTTTCTATAGAAAAAAATAAACACAACTGGGGAAGAGGTTCCAGCATAAATATATTTGACAGCTCATGGAGAGATAACTTGCTGCTTTTAATCCTGCTGGCTAATAACAACATAAATTTACTCTGCACAGAGTCCTCCTCCTAAGGTATGAGCGCTCCACTTGGGAGATATTAAATGAGAAGTGAGGGACCTGCTACAGGGCAGGTGCATTGGGGCTGCCTGGGTGTGGCAGCAGCCCAGGAGCAAAGCCCAAAGCCCTGGTGGGGCTGTGGCACCTGGGGCTGGGTGATGTGGGAAGGCTCCAGCCGAGGTTTCATGGCCAGAGCAACAGCAGCAAGAGAAATTTGGAATGGCCACACCCCCAGGAGTCCATCATCGACATCACCCAAACAAACCCTGCGGGGTCAGGGAAGAGGAGTCCCGGGGGAGGTGCAGGGCAGCAAACAGGGCTGTCCCCTGTCCTTGCAGGGCAATGCCTGCTCGGTGCAGCAGAGCAGACACAAGATGTGCAAACCTCTCGTGCACAGGAGCTGGGCCTGAGACCTGCAGAGTGTGGCTTTGGTCAAGGTGTCCTAGCAGCCAGGTTCAGGGTTCAGGGCATTTCAGTGGAGGAACAGAGATCACAAATAGTGCCCTTTAATTAACACTGTACAATAGGTTTGCTATACAGGCTGACATACCCATCTATATTTCAAGTGGTAGGTTTATACAGCAATGGTTGGAAATGAGCAGATTCACTGCAAATACCACCATAAATAAACTTTCCTGAACCAACATCGGTAACACAAACAAATGATTATGTCTGTTGTCTGAAATGCAGCAAAAAGCAAAATTGTGGCAGGTGTGACACCTGATAGCTAAATTGAAATTTATAGAATGCATATGGCAGAACTTCATTTTTCTTTTTCATTTAGTGATCAAAAACTAGATGACAGACAGTGCAAAATGAAAACAGATGAAATGAATTTCCGAATGGATCCTGCCAAGTTTCATTTTCTCCACAAGTTCTTGGAAAGCCCAGAACCTATTCCCATGTGCACAGCCAGAATTTGCAGATTCTGCTCTTTACCTCTTCATCCTGCCATCTGACAGTTTGCCAAATCCTGTGTGCTGCAGAATGATTGTTAAGAGAGGTCTGTTTATTATGGTACCAAGATCATTCTGTCAGACTTGATAGCCTAATTTTTATATGGAGTATAAATAAAATATAATAATATATAAATATATGTGTACACATGCACACATTAATTATAAAAGTTTTCAAAGTCACAGTCATTATAATCCTTCCTCTGATGAAAGTAGAAAGACTGGATAATAAATGAAGTGTAATGGAAATTTGATATGAGTTTTTAAATGGGGGCTGAGGTAAAAGGTGAACATAAGCAACAGATCCTTTTACTCGTCTGATATGAAACAAGATTCTCTGTGGAATAAGTTTCAGACAGGCATGGAGAATTTATTTTTAATCAGCTTTAAAATACAGTCTATAATAAGCATGCCCTTAGGCAGTTATACTGTGCATGCCATCATAAAAAGAAGAAAAAAAAAAGAAAAAGTCTTACAATGAGGCTTAAGAAAAATGGTCAACTGGATGCTAGATTTTTTAATCTATGATTGTCTTTGCCCCTGCTGAGGATTCCTATATCATCTTTTCACCAGGAGAGTTTGGCAAAGCCCCTCAGCGGGTGCTGTATGTTGGGAGCCACAAAAATCAATATAGGGAATATGAAGGCAATTTTTAAAAGCTAATGTGTGAAACATTAAAAATCCATGCAGTATAAACCATGTATAATCTTAGCAACTCCCTGGATCAAACAGCAGAAATTGTGGTATATTGCACACTAAAGTGAAATAACCTTTAAGGCTGAAGATTGATTCTTTTGGGAAAGTACTTACAATATGGTATATTAAGCACTTTGGATAGAAATAACATGCCTTCTCATAACAGGGATATACACTTGTGAAAGAAAACAACTGGACAGTGATCTCATGAGCTAAAGGGAAGGATCCAAGCTTACAAGGGAAAAGCTCAAAATTTATGCCTTTTCATAAGAAAATTATTGGATAATTTTCTTTTCAGAGTGTAACATCATTCAATTACAGCTTTTAATTAGGACATATTAGTTGCAAATTTATGTAGTGTTTTCTTGGAGACAACATATGTCATATTGCACTGAAATTATTTTGGCTAAAGCTTTATAAACCTCTTAAGCATCTAATGAGGTCCAGTGCTAGAAAAAAAAATTGCCTTTGGCAGAGTTTCCATGTATCAAAGATACCCCACTAAAATTGAAGTGATTGTTCTGAGGAAAAAATTGTGCAAAACACCAAAGCAGGCTACAGTCTAGATGAGAGATGGGGAGTATTTCTGTCTTGGTTGGATAGCTGGAAACATGAAGAAGAGAGAGATGAGGGGACATGCCAAGGTTATGTACAAAGTCTTTGTCAAGGCAGGATCTAAATATACATCTTGAGAGTCCTAGAGGGCACAATATTGTCTCATTTTGAATCGAAGTACTCTTTCTAATTCAGTGCAATCTTCCAAAACAATTACAGCCTACAGCATATGCACAATATCATTGAAAAAAATTAGCATGTGTTTTGTATAAAATTCCCAGCACAATTATCATCCTAGCACACTCGTATGAAATCAAGAGTAAAGAGGTAGGTAAAAGAAAACAGCAATACACAGAAAACATTGGGAAATGGAAAAAATGGAAAATCTCTACCAAACCCCAAACAAAGAGCTGAAGCAGACATTTTCATCCTCAACCCTACTTGTTCCTGTACTGGCTGACCAGATTAAAAGGGCAAAGGAATCAAAACATGAGCCTAATTGGAACTTGTCTCAGTTTCTGTGCAAATACCTACAAAATGTCTCCAAAGAGATGTACTTTGCTACTTTGCCATGGGAATAATATATTCCATGGCTCCTTAATTATTGCATTGAGACCTCTGGAAGTCCCTTGTTAAAACTTTTGCTGTGATGCAAAGTCACACTTTTTATTATTTAACATTTTTGTCTTGTGAGTTTTGTATTTGAAGAATTTTAACTGGAACATTAAAAGCCTTTTTCAGAAGAGAAGCATATTAAGTACAGAACAGATTTGCATATGTCTTCTTAAGAGAGAGAGCGTGATTAAAAATGCCTCTACCACATCTAAAATACCTGCTAGCAGTTAAGAACTGAAGGAGGAAAATGAAATTCTTCAAAATATTATCAACTTCTGTGCTGTAATATTAAAGAAAAAAGAAAAGAATTTTCAAAAATGTCCAGGGGAAAGAAAAACAAAAGACTGAGTAAGATTTTTGAATAACAGAGAAGGAGAAACAATCACCAAGGACTTAGGCATGGCAAAACTACTGTGAAAGCACTTCTCTTCATACCTATAAGAGGAACTACTGAGAAGCAAAAATTTATTGGATACAAAATCCAAAAAAAACCCAAAGGGAAGATATTAAGCTGATCTTCAGTGAAGGAAATGTAAACATGTACTTAAGTTAAGCAAAGAATACTTCAGGATCTGAAGGGTTTTGCTACTGGGGGACAAGGAACTAGCAGAGATGATATCAGGGGGCATCTGACTGATTTTGCAGATCAGGCTCCACCACCCAAATATTAAACAAATTGTAGTGCTCAAGTTTAAACAGAGAGGAAAGAATGAGTGACCAGGATATGTAAACTTTTAACCTGGCTTTTGTTCCAGGTGAAGAACCTGAAAGGATCACAGAGGAATTAATTTATGAGAGCTGATGGAGTGGAAAGCATCTCAGCAGAGTCAGTTTGCGTTTGCTGAACTCAGGCTAACATCACCGATCGACTTTTTCCACATACTGAACTGGGAAAAAAAGGATGAGGTAAAATTAATCTGGACTGCAGCAAGATGTTTTGATCTAGTTGCAATCAGAAGAGCCACGGAGATAATGGAGATGAATTGCTGGCTCAAGATGATGATATGGTGGGTGGTGATTAGTTTTCAGATAGAGTATTATCAGGCTGAGTCATGGTTCAGCTCAGCCAGCACTGTACTACATAATCTCCAGTGATTGCAAGGCAGTGATTAATTTGGTCTTGGCCGAATCTATTGTTGGAATTGGGAGCAGCAATAAATATTTTCTTTGAGTTACTGTTATATACATTAAAAGCATCTGAGGGGGACTCTGGGTATTGATGGAGCAGCAGTTATGAGCTCTTATGTCAAGGAATGGAAGAGATAGTGAGTCACAATTTATAAAACAATTTTTAAGCGTTACTTAGAAAATGATTACAAATAGAGTGATAGGGGGAAAGTGGTGAGTAAAGAAGGAGAAGAATACACATAAAATGGCCATTGAAAAGGCAGTTTTCTCCTGGGATGAATACAGGGGGACATAAGCTATGCTTATTGTGTAGTAATGTGTATTCAGCTCGAGCCGAGTACAAAGGACCACCAAGCAGAAGCAGAAGCAGTTTCTCACTGATTCCAGGAGTGTGACAGGCTGTGTGTGGCACTGAGTGGAGAATTCAGGTCAGCAGCATGCCCAATTCAGAGAGAAGCTTCAAAGCAATTCTGAATGGCCTAAATTACATTTAGAATACCACAAAATATACATTTTATGTCCAGTGGATTTTTTGTAAATGACATCACAAAGGGAAAAGTGGTTCCTGAAATGGGAATTTAACATGAAATGCAGATTTCCCTAGTCAAGATGCCATTGAGTCTCCATCTCCACAACAGTCTTACAAAGGCTCTACTTTCCCTGCCAGCAGCACCATTCCACACAGCCCTATTCTTTGTCCTCCACTTCAATGCCCAGGCTGGGATTTAGAGAAGAGCAAAGTACATTACTTTGGAGATTGAAATAATTAATTTGCACTTGGGTAAGGGGAACATTCAACAGCCCTGACATTTTTACTTCTGCAATGAGCCTAAGCTGCTCCTCCCCAGGTAGGGAACAGCCTCTGGACTCTTTGTCTAACTACTTCCCATTCTGGTCACCATTCTGGTGTTCAGGATACTGGTAGAAGGACAGATAACAGGTCATAAGAGAATTGATCACCTTATGAATGCTCTGTACCAGCCCTACTTTCTTACAACTGGATTGGTTTGATGGGAGAAGAAAGATTTCAAACCCAGAAATGCTGGCAGTAGCAAAGCTATGCTGATTTGCCTAAGTATGTTCATTCAGAAATCAGTCATTCCAGTTCCAGTCCAGATCTGCTGGGATTGGAGTAACAGTCTTTGTTGTTCAATGTTTTCTTGATTTTTCCTTTCTACATAGAAAATTTTGTATTCCCATACCTCTAACAGGATGTGTTTTTACTTTTTCCTGGCTGCTCTTCCTGGCAGGAAACTGGATCAGCTTCTCTGTATTTAGTGTAAAAAGAGATAAGAGTTAAGACGGTGACTTTGGACAATATTTTGCCATTATTTATTTCATAGAATTTTCTTCTCAACAGTAGGTACTATTTCCAGAGTATTTCCCCTGCTTTTTTAGTGTCTTTTCTCTGGGAAAATGAAGGAAAATAATAACCTTTTTTTTGGGGGGTGTCAGCCATCCTGACAAAAAAAAGATAAAGAAACCAAGCTGGCTTTATTTTAGCAAATTAACCATATGCCTTATATCAGTGGGAGATGTGCCCCATTGAGAGGAAATAATCACCCCTGATTTTATGCAGATTTGTGCCAGGTTGTGGGCTTGGCTTCTGGTCTGTGCACACAACATTTATTGATGCTTACAGGTTTGTTGGAATTATTCCTTCATGCTTATGCTGACAGAGACCAAAGTAGATGGGAAAAAAGAAGAAATACTAGTTTAACCTTACTTCCACAGGAGGGACTTATAGCATACCATAATATGAATGCAATAATATAAACACAATATTACAAGATTGTGGTCAGAACACTGTGGTGTTCACATATCTTGATACAGTTTAAAGAGGAACTTCTCCTTTTCCTGCCCATTGGAATAGAGAGAACAAAGATTCTGACCCATAAAAATTTGTGCACAGGTTCAATTTTTACTACTAATAGTAATCAAACCTTCCCACTGGCCTCATCACATATATTAAAGTTGAGTATAAGACCTAAGAACTCACAGGGACAGAAATATGAGTCAGGGTTTACGTGGAGAGAATTGAGGT
The DNA here is from genome assembly GCF_027477595.1 of Haemorhous mexicanus. Taxonomy (NCBI): domain Eukaryota; kingdom Metazoa; phylum Chordata; class Aves; order Passeriformes; family Fringillidae; genus Haemorhous; species Haemorhous mexicanus. Next base: position 12,621,017 of record NC_082349.1, read on the forward strand.
CCAGAGGGATGAAGTTTCCAGGAAGTGACAATATATCAGAAGAAGAATTGAATTCAGACCTCTGAGATCCAACTAAATCACAAGAGCACATTTCCTCTATTTAATCATTAGATAAAAAGTGAGGTTGAAGAAAAACTTCAATTTGTTTGGAAACATTTTTGCCTCCATGTTGGGACCAGATTTCAAAAACAGTACCTTTATCAAATTCAGAAGAGTAAGTGCCCACAGAAAGTGCTAGTGGGAGACTGTGATTTCCCCTGTGCTTGTTGTTTTTTATTTCCTCCCCTTACAAGAATTCCTAAAATAATCTAAAATATCTGGTTTTTATATCTGAAGAAGACAGTAGTTTAAAATATGCATACCTGTTTCTAGTGAGTTGAAAGCACAATGCAACTACGATTTTATTGCCATATCTTTTGTTCTCTGGGTTTCTATTTCAAGGGTTTGATCAAAATTAATGTGGTCTCTCTACCCAATGGCATTTATTTTGGTTATAAGATTAGAAATGTAAATTTGCAATAAAAGAAGAAAATAGGAAGCTGTTTTTAATGAATATTTTACACATGACTAATTAACAGAATCCCCTACAGGAATTTGGAAGTAATAAGGAATTGACTGAAAATAAATTAAAAATTAATAAAGGGGTCTCCAAACAACTTTGTTTATGAGCTTTACCAGTTGCATTCTTAGTTATGAATATTTCAAGCTGCTTTACTATTCAGGATGTTTTATTCTTGGAGTGTTCATAATTTTAGAGGTGATTAGGCAAAAAAAAGAAGAACAACACAAAACAAAATGTCTGGAAATGATAAAGCCTACCTGGGGAAAACTTGCTAATGCACAAATAATGGCTTAATATCCATTGTTTTTGTCTAATAATACCTGTGGTATGATGTTCCCCTTAATCCTCATCTTCTAAATGGACGGAACAGAACTGCTCACTAATTCATTGAGAAAAATGAGAATCTTCTCCCAGATATTGTCTTAAGACAAGAGCTGCAGTGCTGCAGCTGTGCATGGTCCTTAATGACTGTGAGCTGGGCCTGAAGAGGGCTTTGCCCTGGGCTTGGGCTGCTGCAGCGCTGGGAGCTGTGGTGGGCATGGGGCTGCAGCCCCGAGCTGAGCTGGGTGTCAGGCAGTGTGTGACCTGCTCAGAAGGACTCTGCTCATGGCAGGAACACGAGCACCACCCAGCAATTCTGCTCCCATTTTCTCTGCTAAAGCCAGGCGTTCAAGCGCATTGCAAGATAATGGTGCAAAAAATGCACCTTTATATGTTTACAGTGTGTCTGCATTTATATCACTATAACAGAAATATTACCTGGGGAGGGTGGAGGGGAGGGGGAAACACACAAGTGCCACGTGTTCTCATATGCCTAATGTATTGTTGTAGCTAGGTTAAAAGTCTTTGAAATAAAAGTGATTTAAATTCTCTGGCATTGCCTTTTATACAGAAACTGATATAAAAAATTCCTCAGAGGACTTAAGCTAAACCATCCAACACCTTTAGCTGAGGAAGGTCAGAACATAAACCTGAAGAATAGAGAAGAAAAGTAAAGAAATGACCACTTCAAAATAAATAAATAGATCCCCTTCCCTGTTAGATGATCTGAGATGATCCGATCAATCTAGGTCTCCTAATAGCAAAGATAAATTACAGCAAACCTAGAATAAAACAGTAAACACTGACTGAGGGTTTCTGGATTTTTTAGTTGTTGTTGGCTGGTTGTTTTTTTTTTTTTTTTTTTTTTTTTTTTTTTTTTTTTTTTTAATTCAGAGCAAATGAAGCCATGGCAGGTTTTACTCAGATGATCATTTTCTTCCCTCTGAACTTTAAGGACTGAAGACTCTTCTTGGGTCATGTACACCAGGAACAGAATTCCAAAAATGTGATACAGTGCACTTTTTTTTTTTAAACAGTGCTGCTTCCTGCTGATACCAAATATTCACAGAGAATACACTTGGTATGTATGTTCAGAAGTAAAGAACCAATACATTAAATGCAATCAGTGAAGACTGTTTGATGGTTCCCTCAACAATAGCTGCCCAGAATGAAGTGAACAGCACAATATTTTTGTAAACTTGTCCTGCACAAATAAGAATATAATACTGTTGCTACTGCTAGTGATAAAAAATAATACATTTGGTCACACATGGAAAGAGCAGTCACACACATTAATATAGGAAATTCTAACTCTTCACTTCAGTGGCACAGTTTCTCTGTCCAACAGAACAAAAAGCTCTTTCCTAGCTAAGTGTTTGGGCAAGTATCATTCCCACTTTGCTTCAGTTTCAAGGAATACATGTCTCAGAGAGGGTGCATGTCACCAGTGTTTGATGGCTCTTTTCAAAGGCTGTATCAGACAAGATGTATGTGTCTTATTCTTCTCTCCTCTGCCCAGGGAGACAGAAGAATAACAAGAGAATTCTGCTGCCTCCCATGATAAAACTACCCATAGAAATATGAGATTAAAAAATATGAAAACCCAATTGCACCTTTTATTGCATTAATTGCTTTTACACTGTCACTTCCACCTGAGAAATTTAAAGCATCTTAAATAATGAACTAACATCTAGGGTGTGAGTCCTCCTTTGGAAAAAATCTACAAATCTCTTGGAAAAAAAGAGAATGATGACTCCATCATCATCAAATGCAAAATCCCTTAAAGAGGAAGTAAGAACCCATGACACTTCAGGCCTGGCAGTTCTCATCATAAAATTTCAAATTTGTGTTCCAATGCATGGAGAAACTAGAACTTCTCCATCACACAGAGGAAGACCGTGTATTTCTCTGATTAACAACGCAAACTAATTAATTTTGTTTAAGTTTTCTTAAACAGAAATACTCCCCTGTGTTTTGCAGGACCCTAAAAAAATTAATGGTCAGATTTGATTTTAGGCAGAGTCCAATGAAACCTAGAAAAGCACCTAAGTCTCTGAATTCCTATCTGAACATGACAGTCTTCAGATATCCTTTGCTAGTAATTTAAAACAACAATAGGTACTCTTGAAAAGTCAAGGAATTCTCTCCGAGTGTGAAGTCACTCCTGCATTTTCAACTCTGGTCTTTTTTCCCATTGCCCTTGCCTAATAATGAACCAGCTAAATAAAGCTTCAAACAGTTTTTACCAATCTGTAAATGTGATGTGTTTCTTAAAAATAAGTAACTGATTACTATGATTTAGTTATCAGTAAAAGCTTTTAAATAAAACCTAAAATATATCCACATTGTAAAAAGAAATTGTAACTTCTGAGTTTTATTGATAAGGCCATTTATTAAGGACTTTGGAGCTGATTTGCTCATTTGAAGATAAGCTTTGAACAACATTTGTTGGATATTCATTCAATTCTCCACAGCCTTTGTTAATTCCCCTCTTCCTAATGGAAACACTGTGGGATTTTTTTTCTTCTTTTTCTTTCAAGGTAGAAAATCACCTTGTGTGCTTCAGAGTGGCCTGCAAAGACTAGACTGAAACAATGGATGACACTGAGACATCAATAGCTGCCAGCAGACACTGGCAAGGAGCCAAACCATGGGCAGGGAGATTTTTCTGGGAGCAATGAGGGCGTCGTTCCCGTTGGGAAGGAGCGGAGCTGTGCGCGGAGCCGCGCGCGGGAGCGCTCCTGGAGCGCGGTGCCACCGCCAGCCTTGGCCGCGGCAGAGCCGGAGCGGCCGCGGGTGAGCGACCAACACCTGGGAACAGCTGGACTCACAGATGCTCCAGGGTTGCCAAAAAGGCTTGTGGTGAAATTCATGGACTTTTTACAAATAACAAACCTGCAGCTATTCCAGCTGTGAATAGTGCACGTTGTAAATAATAGTGTGAGGTTCAGGCCGATTCTCCCCAGAGCGACAAGGTGGTGTGGTGCATTGCTGTGTGACTGCAGTGCTTTTTGCCCACAGGAATGGTGGAAGGAAGGAGGTGCAGCCTCTCCTCTCCTCCTCTCCCTGTAGCACTACAGACCATGTGCAAAATTCAGCTGTGTCTTTACACCACCAGCTGCCAGACTGTAAACATTTTGAACATCAAACCACTCTACCAAAGAAGAAAACCGTGCCTTCAGAAAAATAGAAAGATCAAATACAGACCCTGATTGACACTTTGCAAGAGTTTTTCTTCAAAACAAGCCCCAGAAACCAAGAGAGCAATTTGTATATATTTTCTAAGGTTTTGTTCTAATTGTTTAGAAAACTCTGGCAAATCATCCTCACAAGACACACATAACAAGTCAACATAAACCAAACTTCTCAGGTCATACTGTTTAGTTCAAGAAAACTGGAAACAAATAGAACAAGAAGTGAAAAGTGAGTGAAAATTTTGAAGTCTCTTAAGTATAATTTCTTCAGGATCTCATCTTTCAATGAGTCTTCAGAGCAACTATTACGGGGTCTAACTCTATAATTCATATTTATAATACAGCAGAAAGCAGGTGAGCAGTAGAGGTAGAAATAATTTGCACAAGCCATCGTGGAAATACTTCCAAATGATGGCTCTAATGGACACATGATTAAAAAAAAAGAAATTATTCAATGCTGGGAAATGACATGCAAAAGAGTCTCATGAGGTCATACTAATTGTGTATGCACTGAGTCATGCTCCATGGGAGAAACAAAATTCCTTTACTTAAAAAATAAAAATGAAATAAAAAAGACTAGTAGTGATTCGAAAGCAGAAGTCTGTCCACGTGTAAAGAGCTAAAAACTATAAAAAACAGATTGAAAAATGTGTTTAACTGACATTTCTAGCATCTGTTTTATTTTCATCTTCAATTAGGACCCAAATCCAAAGAAAAGGAGAGTTTTGGCTCTGAGTCAAGTTACATTTTTCTGGATTTAGTTAATTTTTATCAAGTGCATTTTCAATGCCTTTTATTTATTTATTTATCTTTTTTAATGGCTCAGTCTTTTATAGCACATCTTGCCTACATGGATGAGTTTTAGATCAGGAATAAAGCAACATACATTGACATTTCCAGTAAAAGCTATAGAAATGTTATGAAACTGACATGCCTTCCTATCCTCCTCACTTCTCCCTTCCCCAAACAACAGCAATTTCTGGCCATTATTTGGACCCATTTTCTCTCCAATGCATGAAGAATTTTGAGTTCTGGCAAAAGCAATGATCAGATATAATTTAGTCTTTATTTCAGTCTCCCAGCAGAACTCTTTCTACAACAAATTGAACATAATTTCCTTTCCTATAATGAACCTAAACCATGGTAAGTTTATGTCTCTGCGGACACCACCCTAGCTTCTGTCCTTTCCCCAGATTTCCTACTAGCATGCTGTCAAGACCAACAACTCAGGCTATTTTTGACCTGTTGGATGCTTTACCTTCCCACCTCTTTTTCTGAAATCTGGTCACTCTTGTGGAAAAGTTTTAAAAACTTCTCGGAGTGCAGGTGGTGCACTATCTCTGACCATTGCTGTTGTGGATCATACATGCTATTGGAATCATTCCAAACTCTCATGGAGCCCTACATGTCAAAATTCACACCCAAAACAAATTGGGGGGCCCATAAGAAACCACTACCTGTGATCTACTTGCTACCTGAAAGCCTTGCTAATAAATCTATAAATAAGATTTTGCTAAGATGCAGCTTTGTAGGATCCTTACTTGAAAAGAAAATGTTGTAAGATGAGAGCAAATCCCAAGAAACTTTTGTCTTTAATGACAGTGCACTGACAGGGACAGAGCTTTTTAAAACAACCCCAACTATTTGCTGTATCTGTGAGCTCGAATAAGGTGTATTTTATTGCTTATTTTCCTCGTTGCATTACCCAGGGACTGTAATGTAATTTGCTGGTGCCACCTGCCCTATTCAAATACATTAAAATAAGGATTCTTTGCTGCATTCTGAAGAACATAGCCACTTTGTCCTTTGATCTCAAGCTTGTATTAAAAATCATGTTTGGATGCTTGATTTGTTTTTACAATGAGTAAGCAGGCAGTGTTTTGCAGTGGGTTTCCATAATCAGATATTCACTTCTATCAGGCACTTTTAAATAAAGTATAAAGTGTTGGCATGGAGGAAAACTACAAAGCTATTCTAAAAGGAAGCACACTGATTAAAAATGAATAAATAAGTTCAAATAATGAAAGACTATAAAAAAAGCCCAAATCCACATTCCAGTGCAGGCAATGCATGAGGATGACAACATGTGTATCTTAAGATCCTATTTAACTCTACTGACAGCTATTCCCAGTAACACTGGGTGACACACCTTTCATTCTCTTTCCCTTACATAAGTGCATATATAAATATATGTATGTGTGTGTTATGACACAGAGATAGTAGTACTAGCATTTCTTCTATAAACTTAACTTGGATTAAGGCCTCAGCCCTGCAGCCTGGGAGGTTGAATTAGATCATCCCAGAGTTTTCAATGAATGGTATTTCTGTGCTCACAAGAGCTGAATCCCAGGTATTAAACTGAGAGAGAGGTTAAGTGCTTACATCTGTCTTGCCTGGGACCCTCCTGCTTTGATACCCTTTTTATCTCCTTGTAAGAGATAATTAAGCCCCAAAAACACTTTCATGGAAGACCTTTGAGCATTCATGTACATCAGATCAGGGCTGGAATCTGTAGATTGCTGATCAAGACCCTTTCTCTCATAACATCAAAGTACTTCTTTTTTATTTCATGAACAGTCCTTGAAACTGCTCCTCTATCCACTAAAAATTATACTAGAGCCAATTAAGGTGTCATATGAAATTGATTGGGCATTAAACAGAAAAATCTATGTTTAAAGCCTTGCCTTCATGCAAGCTGGCTTTACAACTGGACTGACCTATAGCAAATAGTCAAGACCGTCAGAAATGGGATGAGGGAAGTTTCCATTGTATAAATGGAAACTTGTAGTAAGTCACTTCATTGATCAGCTAAGGTGAGAAAAAAGATCTGTAAGTGCAAGTCTGAAAGTAAGGGGAGTTCTAACACATCTCATTTACTTGGACCAGAAACTAAAATGCCTAGATTCCTCAGTACTGTGGAGCTGAATTTAAAGGTTCAGCAAACCAAAATACTACCCTAAACAATCTGAAGCCAAAACCACAGACAAATGAAAGGGCTCAGCATCTGTCATGAGCATTTCTGAATTAACATGTTGTAGCAAAACTGCTGTGTGTTTCTCAGACACACTCAAAAAAGTGAATTAGTTTTTGCATATCAGCCATTCCAAAGGTACACAGTTGGTATAAATGTAACACACTTTTGAACATAAATTATGTTATCAGTAATATATATAGCAGTTAAAAATATATCTGCAAGAAACAGGAGAATTGAATGTAAAACCTTTATGAACAGGAGGGCTGGATTTTGGCCAGTAGCATCTCTTATCCAATGCCTTATCAGGTAGAAAACTCCTTCCTGGTGAATGGTACCCTGAGGGAGGGAGGATGGCATGAAAACTGAACACTGTAAATACACGGAATGATTTCTTTCATAATGGTGTATTACTAATGACTCCCTAGTTAAGAGTGGGTTGAGATTTGCATTTAAATCAAGGCTGAAACAGCCTTATTTCACACTTTAATGGTTGAGTACTCTCTAAATTTGGCACAGTAAACTTTAGAGTAGAATTTTGCTAGTTACTTTCTTTAGTAAATATTTACCACACAGTTATTAAATATTTGCAAATGAAAGTTGCAAAGGAAACAAATTTCTTTTTGTGTCTCATTTTCTTGGATTTTACAGTCCTCAAGTCCAGCAAACTTCACAATATGTGTATGTGCACACCTTACTGTCCTTCAGATATTTTTTACCTGGTAACTGCCAACACAGACACTCTGGAAATTCTGAATGAAGCACAAACTGCTGTTTTGCCAAAGCAGCCAACCAGCCTCCTTGGAGCTGCATGTAGAGGAGACCCTTCATCCTTGGCTCTTGATTAGTTTAAAATAAGTCTTTTGTCTTTGAATAAGTCTTTGAATTCCTTGAATTCACTCATCCTTCTTTCCTGTGTGGAGCTTGGCAGCTCATCTCATATATAATGCCATCATTACTGCATTAATGCTTGTCACAATCATGGAATTTTTTGATTGTATGCTTTGATCCATAAAAAGGACACAATCATAACTGTAATAACACTTTTTTTTTAATAGAGATGGTGATAGAATTTACCCAAAGCTAATCATATGAACTCGAAAAGTGGGTGGTGAAACTGGATAGGATTTAGTGAACAATGTAGTTCTTCACTCCTGCTTTGAATCTTTTTGTTGCAAACCTCCTGTTAGACCCATAATTCTTCGCTTCCTCACCTTTTTATTCCAACAACCAAAATCCCCTCTGCAGGACAACCTCAATCCAAGGTGCTCCACCACTTGGATATGGGATGTTTCTTTTGTACTAAGCCAGAAGAAATTCACCAGCCTGAAGACAGGCAAGAGGTGAGGATTTGAATCAGACTAAGTTTAAGCTGGGTAGGGTTAAGGAAGAGGCCAAGGAGAGAAATAATAAATCAAATGCCAGCAGAATATCAGGTAACTTCAGAGCTTATTTGCCTTTCATAGTTGGTATTACTGGGATGTATAATCCAATAACCCCATCCATGGAAAAGAAAGCAAACAACAAACCTGTATGGACTTCATACAGTGTAGCAAATATCAGGTTTAATGTATAATATTACAATTGGGTTATGAATAATAGGTTGAATTTCTCTTTGATTAAGTAGTGCTGGATTAGGAAACGAGTAGCCCCTCAGATAAAAACAGCTTGTGGAAAGAATTAGCACAGCTCTTGAGAAGCCTAGCAACTAGCAAAAAAGGAAAAATGAGAGGGAGAAGAATGTTACAAGAGTGCAACAAAAAGTTCCCAGCTTCAGAAGGGCAGCGAGACTCTAAAGAGCAGTGAACCTTGGGTGCAAGTGAGAGGTTGCCACATCCTGCCCCATGAGAAGCACTGAAAAGCTGCCACAGGGATTTTCTCCTCTGTCCATCGTGTTTCCTCCAGTTCCTCTGCTGTTTGTCTGTGTGAAAGACCCCTTTTTTTTCAATTACATAAAAGGACAAGAAGAGATAAAAGATGGGTCCAGGAAGTTATGCTGCCCAGATAATGACCCTTTCTTTGTTAAAATTCCTAAATGTGAAATCCCAAAGAGAACAAATTCAGCCTCTCATCTTCTATTTCCCTTCCTCCTTTTGTCCATGCTGCTGTCAGTCTCTTTGACACATTATTCTTCAAACACTCCCTATCAACTCTAATATTTCCCAAGAAGGAGACTCTTTTATGTTCTTCATCATCATGAAGACACCATACATTTCTTTGGGTCAATGAACAACTTTCTCTCTGACCATTCAACCTGACAAGTAAATTACACTCAGACTTCAGAAGAAAATAATACATCTATGACCAAGATCAAACAAAACCCATGCTAACAGTGTGTGATTCACTATGGGTCCTTTACTCCTTTCAGTGTTACTGGAAATATAGATTATCAATGTTTACTAACAGAAATATTTTCGTGCTTTTAAAAGCAAATGGAAATGTTAAGATTTCAGTTATCCCTGATGTAGAAAGCCTTTGAATATTTCTTGCAGCTTCCACTGACGTAGCTGCATTTAAAGAGAAAAGCTGCCAGGCCAAGCAGAGACCAAAGGAACACGTAAATTATCTATTCAGAAACCCTAACTGGCTGCAAAAGAGACACCACTGGTGCACTTTAAGTGAGTGCAAATGACAATAAAGTGCTGCAGGTCATGGAATGGAAAGAAGTGATTGTCAGAAAGAAGCCTGGTGATGCAGTATAGGCAAAGTAGGAGACAACTGAAGTGATGAATATTTAGATACCGGGCTGAAAACTAAGATATATTTCCCTGGTAACTTAATCTAAATTATTTTTTTGGTGAAAACATTTGAAAATTATTATGGCTGCAACAGAAATTGAACTGTAGTTTTTTCTTGAAGCCTTTATTTAGGCTAGGGTTCACAATTTAACTCCTGTCCAGCATCATATACCAAAGAGACAAGTAAAATGAGTAAATATTGCATGGTTGTCTTAATACTTGAAGGATTAGGTGCATAAAGGGTGTGGCATACACAAGTAGGTAAGTAATACAAATCTAAGATATCAAAGTGTTTTCTGTGGGATTTTAAGTTTGAAGTACATTTCCCTGAGATGGGCATGGCTTACCCAGCTACTGCATAGTATATACAGCAAAAAAGCAGAAGGAGATAGAAAATTCCCTATGAAAAACAGGGTTGTCAATGCCTTTTTTAAACTACTTAAAAACTAAAACAAGTTTTAGACCTTGCTTATTGTAGTTTTATACAATATTACTGATAAAGAAATTTTTTATTTGTTTTATGAGAATGACTGTGCTGTGCTGTAAGCTGAAAAACTTAATATTAAACAACCTGTTACTATATTATACAATTCCTTAGTTGAATCAGAATAACAGCTTAATACAGGCATTTCACACAGCTAAAACCAGGTAATTGGAACACAAAAAATAACAGAAAGGTTTTATCATCAGACACTGTGTGTTCCTGCTTTAAGAACAATAACAACAGAGATTCATAGCTGTGCAGAGAGATGCTTAGCTGCTGAAATATCCCTTACTGGTAATTTTGGTTCCATAAAGACTTTGAAGATGTAAGTCTTCGTTAAACTTTTTAACTCCTGGAGATCTTTGACTACTTTGTACTTTAGAGAGATTTTTTTCATTTTTAAGGTTTTTCAGATTCTGTAATTTCTATTTTTTTTTCTGTACACAGAAATAATAGCATGCTTTACAGTCTGTGAACAGAAATAGTACACAGAATACCCCTTTTCTGGGCAAACTTTGAATTCTGAGATACAGAAATTCAAACTCTTCAGAGAGTTTGCTGCCAGAGCATGTAAGATGCTTTCTGCACATACTTTTATAATCAAATCATTCTGTTGGTCCATCTCACTCATTTTCTTTTTGACATCAAGCTTTATGCCTTAGTGTAGAGTGTGATAGTGTTCTTTTCCTTAAGTAACATAATATTTTCCATATAAAAAAACTATACACATGGAATCAAGGGTGGAGCTGAAAAGAAAAAAATGAATAACAAATTTGCTGAAAAACTCAGCAAAACAAACAATCCCACCTTCCTTTTTTAAATGGGAGGAGAAGACTTGGCAAAATCAGGCTGACTTATGAAATTTTTTTTACTCAAAAAATGAAACATTTTGTTTTGATATCTTTGAAATTGAAATATTCCTTTATAGAAATACCAAAATCTTTGACATTTTCTAAGAGAACATTTCTGAATTTTTATTTTGAAATTAATTTTTCATTTGAAAAGGCCTCAAAAAATTAAATATGCTTTAAATGAGGAAGAATACTCTGCTCAAGGTAAAAGAAAAAAAATTAAAAACAATTCCTTATCTTGAAGCAAACACATAAAAGGAAAATTTTCCAGTTTTCAGTATTTGTGGACCTATGCTTTTTCTCTAATTTTTGGTTTCTTTAAATCTGTTGCTTCTAATCAGAACCTATAACAAATAGTATGGTTCATCCACTTTCATTGCTCTCTAACACTTGACTTCAGCTGGACCACAGTGTTTATTGAATGAACAGAACTCTATATTCTCCTTTTAGGAAGGAAAAGACCACAGGAAGAGAAAGGGACTGCTGTCATCAGCAGCGTGCCCATGTGTGTCCCTGACTGTCCATTCCTCCCTCCCCCTCTCACAGCTGATTCCCCATTTTCCATCTGTTTAATTTGCTTAAGCAGTTAATTAATTTAAAGGCGACTTGTGTCAATATGTTCAGTTAGCAAGTAGCTGCCACAGGAGTATCCCATCTCACTAGTGGGAGAAGATTTTAGCTGTCAGATGAGAATTTAATGATGTAAATGTTGGCATTTTGTAAAAAATCCTGCTTTACATCATGGAAATAGACACGTGACATCTTATCTACCTTTTGTTTATAGTGGAAGGACACAGCCCTGTCCTCATGGGAGCTGTCCACCAGGGAGGGAAGGGCACTTTACCCCAGCATTTACAGGACCAGTTCAAAACAGGCATACCAGGGCAGGATTTTTGGTTGTTTATACTTTTTAGAGAAAAATTCTAGAAGCTGTCAGCAGTGCCCCTCTGAACTATGAGCTGTTTTCTTTATGTTTTTACAGCCAAAGAAGAAATTCCCTCATTGATTCTCTTAAGATCTCTTCTCCCCCTGAACTCTGGTCCCATTTCATATTCGGTCATTTCCTCTTTCACAGGTGCTCTGGGTTCTCTCACCAGAGTGGGCCATTCACGCATGGAGACATTTCTTGTCAAATCAGGCTTGAAATGCCACTGCACTTTTGCTTTTATTAACCACCTTCACATGATAATCACCACCTTGCTTGCTGTGACTCAGCACTGAGCATTAGTGATCTCTGTGCAGCAGATCACTGCAGTTGGTGAAAAAAGCGGGTTTCTCCTTCTCCTCCCTGATAATTGAGGCTTTGCTTAGATGGCAGGAGTGAAAATATTAACACCTGGAAATGAGGGAAAAACAAACAGCATTGTTGAGCTTCATTATAACTAAGAGCTTTACTAAAAGGAACATCAGTGCAATTAGAGTGTAATCCAAAGCCCATTAAAGTCATTGGGAATCAGTCCACTGAATTAAACAGGCTTTAGATCAAGCCCACACTGCATATCAGAAGGCAGTGCTCTCTGAAGGAGATTGCATTTCTAAGTGTGAATAACACTGCTGCACACACAGCTTTGCTAACAGAAATTCCAGCTCTGTCACATTTTCTGTTGCTGGCATCCTCTTTTCATCAACATTTGTCTTGTAGCAGATTGTGGTTATTATTCCAAATCCAAAGTGCTTTTTGAAAAAGCGTCATCATCATCTGGGCAGATCTGCTGAATAGCTCTATAACATAGTGGGCATGGCCACGGCCTGCACAGAGCAATAATAAAAAGACACCTTGGAAACATGTAATTTTAATGTCCTATCAATTTTATAGGCATTTAAAATGTTTTGTAGTTATGACCAAAACTGTCTCTGTAAGTGGAAAAAAAAAAAGCATGATTGAGGTCAGTTGCTCAGAGTGCTTGAATGTCTCACAGAAGCCCCCCTGTCAAAAGGCCTTGAAATAACCATACTTTTCTCCCTGTGATGCTGCTAGGAGAGGGGAGGTGGCAGAAAGTGTTCTAATCATTAGTTACAACTTTGTCCCTTAATTCATTGCTGGTATCCATTGCTGGCCCAGCTAATTATGGTGAGTCAGGACAGGACAGATTGTTGTATTTACTGAATTTAAAATGAATAAAAGGAGCGTGCTAAGGGAGCTGGCATTAAACAAAATTCCCTCACCAACACGAAGCACGCACCAGGGGGCTGGCTCTCCTCTTCCTCTTGCATGGGTGAACTTTTCTCTAGGGGTCATGCACCTCTGATCACCCATGGGCAGGGGATTTGTGCAGAACCATCATACCTGGGAGAAGCTCGAGGCACCCCTGCCCTGCTGTGCTCCAGAACTCTGCTTCCAACCTCTGTGGCTAATCCTGCTTTCAACATGGGAGTCATTGTGGGAAAGGAAAAACCAGTCTAGACAGGTTAGAAGGAAGGTATTTTCTGACTAGGCCCATTTTTGTCACGAGGCACATGCCCAGAACTTTTACAGAAACTGTGTTTGTAGAAGTGCCAGCAAGGTGAAACAGAGATGTTTACTATATGCCTTACCATGGGTGAGGGGATGAAGGGAAAAAGTTATGAAGGAGATGCAAAACACCCAAGTAAAACAGTTAATTAACTTGATGTTGGAAGGTGAGACCATATGTCTGCTCTGTATCACTCAGTCTGACAGGCAAGAGAGAAGGGGGTGGCTCTCTGGGGTTGAAGAAGGGGATGAATGGAAGAGCCCATCAGTCCCTAACCCAAAGGCAGCTGGTGCAGCTCGCAAGAAGACAATGTTCTTTCTTGGGACAGATTATAATAGCATGAACAAAATTATTTTCATATCTCAGGCCAAATAAGGCAATATTAATACTGTCAACTAATTTTCAGTGTTGCCTTTTTCCATTAGTAGCCTTCAAAGAGATTTACAAATTAATTCTCTGTCAATATCTGACATGCAGATATTGCAAAGAAACACTACCTGAACTACACTTGAAGAACCAGGCAGGGAGAACAGATAGAAATAATGGGGAACAGAAGACACATTTCTTTTTCACTTATCTATGAAAAAATTCAAGACAAAGATTAAATCAATTAATAAAAGCAGAAGAATATTCCTTTATCAAATTCTGGGATGGAACTATTAATTCTTAGATATGAGAGTTTACAAAACCCCCAAAGAAGCTACTAGAAATGCTGAGGGCATTGAAGTTTTGCTACCGTTGGCAAGTAATAAAATATGGAAAGCCAAGACGTAGCGTTTGCTATTCCTGTTATAAATATGCATCCTCCTTCACCCAGCAGAGAAATTTAAATTCTCAGTTCTACAATTCAGCTGCATCATTTGGAATTAATTTCCCTAAAGAAAAAGCAAGGGATCAAACAAGGTTGATATCTGTTACAATCACCAAATAAAATTGATCTTGACACCAAATATGAATAATCCTTGGGCATAACCGGTGGTAGAAACAGCAAATTTCTGACTGAAGGCAGAATAAGTTAGCTCTAATAAAAAAGGCTTGGATTAAATTCATGATTTGCAGATGAAGCATCCAACACAATTATATTCTGATAAACTCACATGTCAGAAACAGGCCAGAATATTTTGTCATGGTGCCAGTGTCTGGTTTGGATGAGGTAAGTAAGAGTTTGTACTTCCGTAGCTGCTTTTTGTGAAGAATCCAGAATGACTTACAGGCATCACTTCACTTATGCAAACAATGGAGAATGGATAATTACAAACTGCAATAAAACTGCCCTGATGTGAAACTCAAAAACAATCCACAAAAGTTTAATCAGGTGGGAAGACTATTCTCCAGTGGAAACAGCAATAGCATGTTGGAGATCCAGTATGGACATTTATGCAAAGTGGTCAAGACCTCAATTTCACATTTTGCATATTCACATTCAGTAGCTTATTACCCCATATACTTTTCTTCATCTTTAATTTAATTACAACTGGCTGCTGAAATGATGTGTATTGAATAACTGGTGTCCCTTCCTACAGTCTATTGTTCTGCCCATTTCAAAATTCTGATAGACTTACAGTAGAAAGTGGTGCAACAAAGTGTTACCATATTGTGAAGTGAAGGAAATAAAATCAAATTAACACTAATTTAATTTTGAATACAAGTGTCCCCAATAAGGTCTTAAAGTGATTTAGCTCCACTATTTAAGTGGCCAATTCAGAATAATTTTCTGGTAATGATGCAGATAAGGTTTTATTCAATGGTGACTGACTTCACTTCTGGGGAACTGTTTAATTGACAATGTAAAAACCAGGAAAGGTGCTCATTACAAAAGTGACACAGGAAGAAACCTATTAGCTATTGACTGGATAATTTAACCAGGAAGTGACAACAAGAGAATTACATCCAGGTTACATAAAACCAATACTAAGTTCAACAGTCATTGGCAATATAAGAGGAAGTGGATGATTTATCACAAAATTCTTGAACTTTGAATGAATATAAAGGCAGGGACTAACATGCAAACATGCAAAACTTTGAAACATGGTCAAGTCAGAGTGCAATCATTTTGTTATTTTAAGCAATTTTGATTTCCATTACGGGCAACTTTCATCTTCTATTTTATCCACTCTGAAATAAGGTGCTTGTACCATGGTGTCAGGCCTTGCCCTTTTAGAAATGAAATTTGCTCTGTCACATATTAGTGGAATATTAGTATGTGCCCACAATCTCACACACTGGCATCTTAAAATGATTTTGTGAAGAAGATATTTCAAGTCATGCTTAAACAGAACAAAATAAAATCAGCTCATATATATTCTCTGTATAACAGAAATTGATTTTAACATTACTTTGGAGCACATACATCATTTCTGCATACTGCTTCCTTTGTATTTTCTGCAAACTCCATCTCCCCTCTAGCAAAATCAACAAGTATAAAATATTACTGCTCAAAAGCATATCATAAAATGTGTCTGATGGACATAAGTATCACGGGCTGAATGTCTGAATTGCCATACTTCCAGATGCTGGTTTGGGTAGATCTTTTCATTCACTAGGCTTTGCTATTAGCATCTTTGAGTTTTGTGTTTTCCAAGCATTTTGCTTTTAATTTTAAGACATTGAACTCACACTTATCAGCACAAAGGTGTTGCAAAGGGACTGAGATGGGAGTAGAGAAAAAAACCAAAGCAGATACCTTTTATTTTCTGTTCACCAATATTTCTATGTGAGAGGTCTTTGCTGTATTTCCAAAAAAGCAGTACAATAGCAAAAGCATAGAGAGACAAGTTCATCTTTCTGCTTTCCTAAAATGTTTTCCTCAGGCAGCTCAAGGAAAGCAGTAAAGATACACATATAATTGTTTTGATTTCAATAAAAGTAACCAGTTTCACCTCTCAGGTCAGGTGTTGTGGTGTGATAATGCCATTTAGATGCAGAGTCATTTCTAGAGCAACAAGCATTTTCATAGCCCGAGGAGCAGTGGGCCCAGCTCTTCAGCTGGCATAAATCAGCACAGTTGCACTGAACTCAATGGAGAGACTGATTTACATAAACCAAAACCATGGTCCTCTGTTTCCAGAACCACATTTTGTAATATCCCGAGGATATGTTTTGAAATAAATAAATAATTCAGGGCTGTGTTCTTCACCTGGCAAGCTTGACTTGCTGTGCTGAGCCAAGAGTCGAGCACAGCCCTCACGGCTGTCAGGCGCTGTTAGCTCACAATTTCACAGCAATACCCACAAATGCCCAGCTTGACTCAAGAATATGATGGAAACCACTTTCCCATCCCAGATCTCTGTCATGAAGGAATATCAAATTGCTATTTAGCACAAGAGTTTCTTCTGAAGAAATTGGCCATAGATAGACATCTCATCCTTGCAGAGAGCATGAGATTCAAAATCCTACTTTAATTGGGGTTTGATGAAGATGGAACACCCAAAGCAGGGCACAAGGAAAACAGAAGAGCAGTGTTATAAATGAAACTGGTTTATGTTGGTTATCAAGTGATGTAATTTAACAATATGAGAATTTTCTACACTAAACATCAGGAAGTATATGGGAGCCCTTGGTAATTCCCCTCAGGCCCACCTGTATCCCATACTTTAAATTAAGGAGAGAGAAAAATACACAGGTTTAAATTTTACAACAATTTTGGCCTGAAGCAAACCTCACATTTTCCTCAACACAAATCAGCTGCATTTAATTCCCCAGACAGCTGGCATGAACACAGCCTCTCCACAGGACACCTGAATTACAAAATTAGCACATTCAGAACTCTAAATCACATTCCATTACATTAAGCCCTAAGGTCCAACGTTATGGAGAAGGAGAATAAGATGCAGAACTTCTCCTGAATTAACCCTCTTAGCACACTCTCAAAGTTAATTTGCCCTTTCCTCCCCTTTATGGAGTCATGGAAACTTAAACACTCCCTCCTGCCCTTTCTCATCTCTTTCTCTTCTTGCTAATGGCACAGCTTATGGGACAGATGTTGAATACCTTGTCAAAAACTCACATTTGTAAATCAGCACATCACAAGCTATTTTTTCTCAATTAGGAAATGTGTGGGTTAATTTCTATGCCTGGTCCTTCAAGAGAGTACTGACCCATCCAATTCTCCTCAGCAGCACACTGTTGAAGCACGATGGCACACCTGCCTAAAACAAGCACACCTTCAGGTTTTCTTGTATGCAAGTTGCTGCAAACAAAGTAGTGATTCCTGGGAGAAGAGATGCAAGTTTGTGAGACAGTGATGTGTGCAGCTATGCAGAACTGACCTGATTTAATTGTTGTAAATTTGCTTGTTCTTGCTATGATATGATTATATTATTTTTCTGTTGCAGTTGCTGTGAATTTTTATGTTAGGTATTGTACACTTAGAGACCCTTGTTCTACAGGCTCAGCTTTTGACTCAATAGATGAAGACAATTAAAAAGGTAATGAAAAAGTAACAGCAGACCTTCAAGGAGAAAGAACAGGAACTGAGAAAAAGACAGCCTTGTGCTTAAGAAAAAGAAGTATTATGTTTGAAAAAGCACCCTGTTCCCAAAGTTTAGATTCTTCTTAATATTAAGTACTGAACATCAATGTAATGTTAAGATATCTCAAACAAGTATAAAATTTTTTACATTTGCTCTACGTGTGCATTAACAGAATGCCAAGATGTGTGGAATTTAGTCCTTCCCCCCATCCACCTCTCAGAAGCTCCAGGGCAGTCAGTTCTGCATGTGTCTGCTACAAGGACTTGCTCCATTCACAGGTTCAGCTGTGCTGTGGGATGAAAGTGCAATCAAGATTAACTGGTGTTTGCAGGGAAGTTCTGTCATTTGCTCATTCCTTGTCACATTTTTTTCAGTGTGATAGGAAGAGGACTGGGTTGAATCATTACAAGTGAATCCAGGACCTGTTGCTTGAAATTACCTCACATCAAAACATTAGTAATTTCTGCCTCAAAGTGCCTCTCTGCTGTTGAATCTGCTCTCTTCTCTCTTTTCTTTCATACTTTGTTGACTGTCACAGAGAAGAATTTTTTACCAGTGACATTCATTATTTATATACTTGAGATGACTTGTGCTGGGCTAAGCCCAGCCAGTCAATATTGCCTCTGCTCTAAAGCCAGGAAAAGCTATGCACTTCTATTGTACACTTTTGACTTCTTTAATCACTTAAATCAATTATTTCTGAGGTGTTTTTGACTACATGTTCATTCAGTGCATCTTTGCCTCTTATTTCTTGTTACAGATATTAATTACTATTGTATGGGATACCAGAAATCCATGACAACTGTGGCAATGAGTTTTGTACTTTACAGAAAATTTCAGTGCTTGGAGAATGAGAATGAGCAACGATTCAGTATTTATCTTCAAAAACCTTACTGGATCCGTATTTGCAAAATGTATTTTATAAGCAAATAACCTCTGTAGTTTAAATTCTCTTGTAAATAGTAGATGTAAAACTTGTGATAAAACAGACTGAAAAAAATTGATTGTGTTAAAGAAAAACCCTGCCAGCCTAAGCTAGGAATCTTGATCTTTTATAAGATGTGCAAAGGAGTTGCAATAGTTAGCAGAGTGATTTGTGCACAGATGTTTGATTTCAGGAACTGATTCTCATGTGAATGCAGCCTGGTCTGGACAGACTCCTCCTTGGGCTCTGAGTTACAGCTGCACCCCACAATGCAGGGGATTCAGCAACCTTGTCCTGGAATAGTTCAACAAGTTGGGTCATCAAACTCTGGAAATCCAAGTTTGCTTGAACAGAGACCTTTGCAGAGGCCCCCTGTACTGCAGGAGCAGCTGGAGGCTGCAGAGACAGAGCCACTCAGCTGCCAGAGCTCAGAGGGCAGTCACCTACAGGAGGACAGTCCCAACAGCCATGGAGGTTTGTGTGTCTCACACCTGGGAAAAGGTGGAATATACATGGCTGTTTTACATTTTGTGTTGGACATGCCATGTGGTGTGCTCAGAAGGGGAATTACTTTGGTGGAGGGTCCTCTGTTGCCTTTGGCTGAGCCTCACAGGTACTGTTCCCTGCTGAGAAAACCAAATAAATATCTTGAGGGTCACTCCACATCCCAAGAAGGAGATAGGTAATACATACATAAACTTTGCAACAGGAGGCTGAAAGGGAAGACATCTACTCCAATACTGAGAAATCAGGTTGTGGGAGAGGAGAAAAAAAAAATAATTATGATGGAACAGTTCTATGAGGAAGGAAAGGGACTCTCTGCCCCCAGGGATACTGGGTGTTAGATTTTAGAATAGAGGAATTAGACCATGCTGCCATTTGGTTTCTGGATTTTTTGCAGTGAAAACTAAAAGCATAAAATAACTTTTGAAAACAGATTTAGTTAAAATATGTGCGTTGCTGGGTGTTTCAAGAAAGGATTTGAAGAATTCAAAGAACTTAATGAAAAATAATAACAGCCAAAGAGAACAATTTGCAGTAAGTGGAACAAATAGAAAATAATGAAAGCAAACTGATTTAGTCTAATCTACTGAAACTAAACTCTTAGCTGAGTACATGATAATGGAAATAATTAAAATTACTGATTGGATGGGGGACAAGAAAATAGCAATAAAGAATATTGAGCTAAAGTATGGGAGAAACAGATGTTTTTGCAAATATTGTGCATGGTAGGCTTAGTGAGAGTACAAAAGTGGCTGCATATTTGAATATAAATAAAATATTTCTCATAAACAATGTTTCTAGCTTCTTTTTCCCATGGCTTTTGCTGTCCTTTAGTCAATTTAGTGAGAAATTTATCCTTGGGCATACTTTTTGCCTTCTCTGTCACAATGCATCAATTATACTTCACACCATGCAGTGACATTGCCTTGCAACATTGTTTTATGCTCTATTCTGTTATTATTTATGAAAAAAAAATCCTATAAAAGCTATTTTAGAGAAAAAAGCTTTAACACATTCACCCATGCATTCTCATCCATGGTGAATTTTAATGTCCTAAATTAGTCCCTGCTAAAGAGAATGTTGGGTTATGGAATTCAAATGCCTTTTCCCTCCACTCTGCACAGATTCAATCATTGTATCTTCAAAGTCCATGGTGTGTGTCAGCTCATGCTCAAGAAGCCAGGAGTGACAGAGAATTGAGATGTGCTGCCTTTTTGCATTCTTTATCTTCCTTGCCTGGGAGAAAGAATATTCTTTACTGCAGTCCAGTAACTGTGAAAACACACTTGAGTATTCAGTAAGCATCTACCTAACATTATGTATGAAAAAATAACTCAAAGAATGTTTACAAGAGGACAGTGTCCATCTGGAAGACTAAGGGTCAGAAAACTTGGGCTGTGTAAGTGATTCTGTCACCTCCTGTTCTAGTCATACCTTCTCTTTCTGAATTAGCTTCCTGACATCTGAGTGAGTGGGGGGAAAATGACTGTGAAGATATATGTTTTGACAGATCGTTATTGCCATCAGTATATGATTTAGATAGGAACACTGCAAACCAACTCTTTTGTCAGCTGAATCATATTTTTACCCAGCAAGCTGACTTTACCATCCATCTCTTATTCTTACAGTGTTTGGAGGAAAAAGTATTTATGCTCCTCTAAATAAGGTATTCATAAAAATACTACCTAAAGAGGCCCAGGCTTACTCTGAGGAAAAGACAGGTTATAGATCATAGTTTTGTAAGAACAGTATTTACATGGAAGTTGTAAGGAGAAAAAACTCACCTATTCCAATTTAGAGATTCCATCCTCTGCAATCTAAAAAGCTCCAGGGATGCCCCTTTCTCTCCAGAGAAGACATGGGCTTGTCTGGGATGTGATCTTAACCGGTAGCTAATTTGGTGACACATAGATCCCTAACATTAATAAATATCAGCAAGGAGCCATGAAGATGACAGATGAAATGGAGCATCCACTATGTAAAGAGACACTTGAAATCTTCAGCCTGGAGAACAAATGGCTCAAGGGGATCCCACCAATGTGTAAAAATACCTTATGGGAGAGAGTAAAGGAGGTGTAGTCAGTCTTCTTCACTGTCCCCACAGGAAAAATGAACTAAAATACTGGAAATTCCTTTCAAATATAAGAAAAAATATTATTTTTTGCTGTGCAGATGATCAAAAGTAGGAGCAGGTCAAACAGAGAAGGTTGAGTCTCTATCTGTGCAGATATTTAAAATCCACCTGGCCGTGCCCAGAGCAACATGCTCTCACTGACCCTGCTTTGGGCAGGTATTTGCAGTAGATGATCTCCAGAGGGGCATCTCTGCTCACCTCAGCTATTCTGTGATCAAGGGGCCAGAGCTCACCATGCATTTTTAAAAACCTCACAGAAATTTCTTAGGTGATAAAAAAAAAAAAAAAAGATTTATTGCAGCTCTGATGTTTGATGATCTTTACCCTTATCATGTTCTCAATTTCATAATGAGTGACAAAGACAGCACATTAATATCCTTTTCTAAGAGATAATACCATCTACTAAAAGAACAGACTTATCAAATACTATTTGGAGATAGCAGCTGTGTTCAGTGAAAAGACACACAAAGTCTGGATGAAATCAATGAATTTTGCTGATGATACATAAATAGATGTATTTTTTTCCTTTTAATATTAGGCCAGAAAAAAAAAATCCGCATTAATTCATTCTTTCTTTGTCAGAGAACTCATGAGCTGTCTTGAGGGAATCACTCAGAGATCTGCTCTGATCTGCAAAGAGAAACAGGATGGAAAGTTTCTTCTTCATTCCCAAAAGGCAAGAGAGGATGAGTGAGAGAAAGACTGAAAGACAGGGTGTCAAAATCCTGCAAAATTTGCTATGTCAAGAAGAGGAGATAACTGAGCAGTCTGAAACCTGACACCCTAATGTGTCAGCTTGGATGGGATGTGTTACAGACTCAGCTTGCAGAAAGCCCTGCGTTCTGTTAAATTAAAACATTGCAACTGTAGCAGCAAAGCTAATTTGTTACATTTCCATAAGGCATCCAGAGAGAAAAGGTGTTGGAGAAATGATTATATTAGTCCAGGGTATTGGCAGAACAACGGCTGCTTTGAGCAGTCACAGTGCAGGAACACACAGGTTGCCTGGTGAAGGCAGACATAAGATCCCTTTGGGAGCTTGACCTTGAGCAGAACCTATCTGCATCAGATGGAGTCAAGATCTGCAAACAGAACAGTTTGTTTTGCTCTAGATTTGCAAAATAATCTAAGGTGCCCAGGTGAATCCGCTGTACCTGCATAAACTGAGCATCACTGTGAGAATATTCTGCAATGAAGTGTTGAAGTTTGACCCTGACTGTCTCCTTTGTACTCTGCCGTGAGTGCCAAGAGAATGAAGAGCTATTTTAACAGGACAGCTGGAGATTTCTTTGATGTAGGCAGTGCTGTGCCTCCCACAGTCATTGGGAGCATTGCAGGGTGGGCCCAAAAGAAAGGTTCTGGCCAGGTGCAGAGTGAGCTGTGGTGGTAGAGCACAGCAGACTCAGAAGGATCTCTCCCATTCAGCAGACTTTAAAAGAGCTCTTAACTTCCCGATGTATTTTAGGGATCACCTTCATTCGAAGCAAAGTTCTCAGGGAAAGTCAGCATGAAGCCCACCTTTTATCTTTTTTGACCATGTTCTTAATACATTGAGATGAGATCTTTGTCATCCATTCACATGAGCTTCCTGTGCAGGTATTGTGCAAGATAAATGATGACAACACTATTTTTTTTGTTAGAAAGCCTAGAGTACCCTAGAGTACTACAGTGTACCTAGAGTACTAGAGGTGTTTGAAGAGATCATTTACATCATTTGATGACGTGTTCAGATGAAGTAATATTTTTGTCTTGTTTTATAAAGGTAAAACAGAACAAATGATTGTTTTGTAACGCAATGTGCTTGCCACCTTAGCCACAAAAAATGCCGAAAACAGCTAGTGGTACAACTCTCCTCCTCCAGACTCTTTTGTCTCTGCTAAACTTTAAGACAGGAGCCCAGCTCTTTCTTTTTCAGCAAATGAATTCCATAAGTCTATTGGGCAAAGCAGCTCAGCCAGAGTGATGCAATATGCAGGATGTTTGCAGGCATAGGTTTAATACAACGACATTGTTCCATATTTATAAATGTGTCACTTTTTACTGGCACAGCTTCACACATTTTTTTATGAGAGCTGCTCTTTTCTTGGCAAAGAAACACATTCATTACACCAACATCAAGACTTCAATGAATAGAGCCATCTTTGCATGACTCAGAGGTCTTGCTCAGAGGCAGGGCAGATCGAAGAGATAAAGCAAGGAAAAACATTCCTGTAATACAGGAAACCAGCTGGGAATGACATGGATTTAGGAGGGAATGGGGAATGTATATATTCTGTGGTGTATTGTCTTATTTTGGAAAGAGTCACAATTCTCTTGTGGGTTTGTCTCTGATCCCTTCAAACTATTTTGATGTATACTTGTATGCTTAAAATTATTTCTCCTCCCTTTTATTGTGCTGTCATGTTAATGGATTCATGTGTCATTTTTTATTTTCATTACAATTTCTGTAAGGAACATGAAAAACTCAAATGCCTTAGCAACTTGTAAACTACCACAATGTACTTTGCCCTGACCTTGTCATTATTGTATAACTTAATTGGCTAACTATTCCACTTCTTTTCTTTTTCATAGTCTTATTATAGTAGAAAATGAAAAGAGACTTGTCATTGACCAGTCAATCAAAAATACACACCATTCATAGATGAAAATAACAACCTCTCAATTAATTTAATAGAATTAACACTAATTATGATAAAAGTCTCCTGAGATAAAGATTGAGATCAGGACTAATGAGCAGACATTTAGCCATTCCTCTGACAAAGCCTGTAATAAAATTAGGAATGGGAACAGTTTAATTCAATCACAAAATTGCAGTTCCAAAATTTCTACCTCAGACTAGCAGATATTTAAGAGACCTCAATTTTTCTCTGTATAAAGAGTCAGAGTACATCTCATTTTGCCTGTTCTGTTGGCTGAAGTGTAGATCTGGCTGTAATTTCAAAAAATGTCTTTCCCAAGATACTTGATGACATTTTCACATTTTGGACCACCTCTCTGATGGGAAGCATAATCATTTCACTATTATGCTGTTATTTTTTACAATAGCTTTAGTTTTTCTCACCCAGTTTCTATCTTCAGATGGAGTAATTTTAAACTTGGTAAGGAAAGGGAACACTTCTATTTTTTCAACCAGTGCCCATAGGGTTTGCAACAAGATACTCTGTGCTCTATCACAACAGGAACAGTAATTTAAAAGAAATAAAATAAGCAATAGACATGACAGAAACTTGTGCTCCAGAACTGGCCATAAATCAGTGAGGGCTGGGGAGAAGAAAGCCACTGGGAGAGCTGCTTTATTATTACTATGGGAAAATCAGACACTAGTCATTTAGTACCTGATTTAAGGTAACACAGGCTTCAAAATGAAAAATGTTCAAGACAGAAGCTTTTCATTTCAATGAAAACAAGCATTGTTATCACAGAATCAGTGGTTATCACAAAAAGTATAGCCAGCTATAGTTATGAATATTTGTTGGTCCAGTTTCTTGGGCAAATACTTAGGATGATATATCCTGGTTCTCTGTATAAAGATTACATCTCTAATTCAACACTAATTAAAAATGATTAAGCATTTAAATTTTTTCCTCTTTCTCCCCTGCCTTGTAATAACTCCATCCAGAGATCCTTCCCAAGATATTCACCTGCACTTCACCTTTTCCTCTCTGCTCTTCAGAGGCTACCTCTGGTAGCTTGTGGCAAAAACCCACAAGCAAAAAAGAGAAAATGGATGAAGTTTTGAAAGAAGTCATCTGATCAGGCTGATTACCTGATAGACACCAGATTAGAGGGCCCAGGATAGGGAAACACTGATCAAATAGAAATTACCTTTCTTTCTCCTTCTTTTTAATTTCAGGTCAAAAAGCACTGATTTAAAATGAGAGCATGGCCTTTGGAAAATAAGCACCTAAACCTTTCTGTCCTATCCTACAGTGGTTCAGGATTATTAGTTTGCACATTATTCTCTCTCTTGAACAAATGAATTTACTGCTTGAGAAATAAACACGTAATGCAAAATGCCAAATTACAGATTAGTATCAGTCAAGAGAGAGCATTGTTTAATGGCAGAGGACCATATTTTGCCTGTGTTGCAGATCTCTGGGCAGAAAGCTTTGTTTATAGGGGATATGTGACCTGTTACATCTGTACACTGTAAAGAAAACATAGAAATGGTCAAATAGGACTAAAAGTGCAAGTATTTGGATTGCCATGCCCCTACCACAAACAAAACTTTCTGATTCTTCACAGACCTGTCAGAATTGGGAATTAATTTGTTATAATTTATGAAAAAAAAGTTTTAAAAAACTACATAAAAAGGGTTTAATACCTTGGAATGCAAAATTCTCCAGTGGTCTTTATCTAGAAGTTTAAATAATTATCAAATTTTCATAATATTGCTGAGGTCACATACTAAAGTTAAAATCTCATTGATTAAAATTATTAAGGTTGCATTCCAAGAATCTAACAATAATTTAATAGGAAGATAGGGGGAAATCTGCCTTTAATATAGAGGTTCTGTAGCAGTTTTGAAGATTGCAATCAAAGTCTGGGAGGAAGAGGATTAAGTTAAGCTGTCTCAAGTGTTGTCTCTTCTGTTGTATTGGTATAGTATGGTTCTAATATAGAAAATGAGGTCTCCATTTAAATTATTCATGCTCTTTTTTCATTAGACAATTTAAAAACTTGGTAAAATTTTTATGAAAGCCATAGCCCCACAATAACTTTGACTCTGTGTTGTTCCAAGGTAACAAACTTTTCCCCATAATTTCTTTTCTCAATAAGAGCAAATTTTAAAATTTACATCTTTTAGGAGTGATAAGGCCCTGTAAACAAATATAAATATGCATAGCTCTGTTCTAGGTTGGAGGTCTGTCACTCAAATCACTAGATATAGTAAGAATATAATAATCACTAGATTCACTAGAATCTAGATATAGTTAGATGGGTTTACAGGAGGATGTCTGCAGAAGCGACAGATGCTTGTGTTCTAGCAACATTATTGCTTCTAATAGCTTTCACTTTTATGTTCAATGTGTTGCAGAGAAAGAAAAAGAAAAAGAAAAAGAAAAAGAAAAAGAAAAAGAAAAAGAAAAAGAAAAAGAAAAAGAAAAAGAAAAAGAAAAAGAAAGGAATATTACAAATTCATTCCCCCCCCCACCTCAAATAAAAGCTTTTTTTTCAATAGAAAGTAATTTGGGCAGCTGGTGAACTGTGGAGCTCACCAATCTATGAGATCTCAAACACACACAAGCTGTGTCTTCATGGTTCAAGGAAGAACTGACATTATGCCTGGAAGGATTATCAATCACCAGCTGCACAATATCATCTGTTGTAAATTGGGAGCCTGATTAATAACAGGGATTCGAGCATGGTCCTTGAAAATTGTGATTTTTATTGACTAACTGGACTGGTGACTTTCTTTTTTCATGTTGTTTGCACTCAATTTGTGCTGCTTTCTGTTACTGCTAGTGTATATTACTATTTCTGTTATGATTGTTTTCCATATTATGTAAAGTCAACAGTGAAGTGTTGGGTGAAGCAGGTACATTTTTTATCAATTCTGTATGAGACTTCTTGCCCTACTTTTGATTTTCTTTCTCATTCATCAATGATGGCAGTGCACCTCCGTTTTCTACTCTTTTCATTGTGGGAATACCTAGAAAATAAGGGGAATAACTAACCCCTTTGGTTAAAACAGCCTGTGAACACGTTCAGTTTTTCAGAATTCCATATTTTCCCTTAAGCATTGAATCAATATTTTGGAGGCAGTTTGCTTCTGAAAAAGAACAATTTCAGAACGTTTGGTTTTCTATTAGCACACCCACATTGTGTTAAACCTGACTCTGATTACACTGAACTTTATGTATTTTTCAATGATAAAGTCAACCTATGGTTGAAGAAAGGGAGTGATTTTCTGTCCTTCTGTCACTCATTACACTTTAGGAGCTTTATGAAACTGAATAGGTTAAACAAACTGTTTGGGGGTTTTGGTTTTTTCAACTCAGTAAGTTCTGTTTTTAATTTCTTCACCCTATTTCCTTAGTCTAGTCTGAGGAGTGTACCACCACATTTTTCTCGTGACTGGCATGGATGGACTAGAGCTTGTGTCCACAGGATTCCCAGCCAATGTCTCTCACAGAACTGGCAGAGCTGACCCTTTTCTCCTGAGGTAGCACATTCAAACTGTGTAACTGCCAAAGAAGTCACACGCTCTGCAGAACCTCCATAATTATTGACATCTGTGGGTCAATTCCATGGGTAACTACTCTCCAGATCAGCTTCAGAACAGACCCATTGTAGAAGCTTAATTTCTTAATGTGCTTCCTATCTTAAAAAATGAATGTGAGTTGGGACTTTAATCTGACACCATAGTCACCACCACACTTTTTTAAAAATTAGTAAATGTGTCAGCAAAACCTTGCAGTGCAAAAAAACTGCAACCCCAACTCTCAAGCAAAAAAAAGCCCCAAACTAAACCTTAGCATGATAGGAAAGAAACTAATATTGACACAGTCAGTACATTTTGGCAACCAGACCTCATGAAGGACAATCAGCACAAACCCCTTAAAAGCTTTTAAAACTCATGACCTTGAGACACGGTGTGTACCCCAAGAAATAAAGCAGATCACAGAGCAGAAGCCAAAAGCCCATGCCATTTTTTGCTGGAACTTTAACAATGAGCATCCATTGATGGCTTTTATGAACATAAAATTGATTTAGCATAGATCACCTTTGTTATGTTCAATTGCTATATACTTCTTTTACTTGATACAACTGAAATTCTCAAACCTCATTAAAATTATTTGCAAAGGAGATCTTCCTTTTTCTTCCCTTTTTAAAGATCCAAGGTTAGCATTATGAATTAACTGTGATAGTAAGTTCTATTCTTTATCAAAATAGAAAAAATCCCCACCTAAATATGTTTGATTTCGCTATCACCATCCTCCTCTAACCTAATCACAACAAACTCATCACACCAAAGTTTTAAAAACATGTTTCTTCACTAAAATACTTGTCAGTTTTCAGATGATGATTTATGAGTGTTAAACCTCTACTAAATCCATGTTAGAAGACAAATATTGGTGTTCCTCTAATTAGACTGGAAAGAATTTCCCAAGAAGGTCCTTGCAAATGTGCCCATGGTACAACACTGCATAACCAAATCCCAGAACTATGAAATACTGTTTAGGGACCTCAGCTTGCTGGGGACTCAGCTGTGGGCAGACTCTCCCAGTATCTCAAGCTTCTCTGTGAAGTAGTGAAACAAAGAGGATGGAGTTACAAATGCTGAGTGTCTCACTAATAGGGGTAATCTATGGGGAGGACCGAGAGGAACCCCAGGGAAACTCCAGGGACTCTCAAAAGGCGCAGCAGAGAAATTTCCTCGTTCAAAAATGCAGCTCCATTCTCAGGATACTAAAGGGAGGATGTCTGCCTTGAAAGAACAATTTCTTCAGCAAGGAGAAACCTTTTTCACTGGTTAAATGGAATGAAATGCAGACCAGGACACTTTAGGAGGGGGAATTTTCTTCAGACTGAAATTACTAAAGATACATTCTCAAGAGTGGCTCTTAAGAAGAGGCGAGGCCTAGAAGCACAAATGCTAAGAAGCCTCAATAAGGGAGCAGGGACATTTCCAAAAGAATATAATTTGCTGGAAACTATTCTCAGATGTGCAGTATTTTGAGCAAAGAGCTAAACTTCATGATGAACCCTGTAGCATCAGTGATTTGGAATATGATTAGTGTCCCATTGAAGTCAGCAGGAGATTTCTTCTGCATTCAACTGGCTTTCCATTGCACCCTTGTGGGATGGAAAATTCAGAGTATAATTTGTAGCCTAAGGTATGCAGTCAGGGGAGAAAAAACACTGCATGCAACAAATCAACCCACAACCAGGCCAGCTGCCACAGACAAAAAAATAAAAGCTCCAGCCAGAGTGACAGCAGGTGGAATATCAGCCATCTCCGGACAGACGAGCAGGTGGCACCATCCAGGCACAGCCACTGCCAGCAGCTGTCCAAGGAGCACCAGCCAACAGCCCAGACCTCCAGAAGCAGAGCAGCAGAGGTGTGGATACATGAACAAACTGATGCACTTCAGTGCAGGCAGCCACACATTAGCTGGCGTGACAAGCCAAGGGAGTCGGGGGCTCTTCTGGACAGACGCAGGCTGAGGACCAGTGGATCATCCTGCTTCAAGCAGCATCCCAGGCAGTCCACTCAAGGCCTGTTTGAAGTCCATTAGCAGAGTGTCTGAACAAAACCACCCCTTGCACCCCTTTCTGAAGTGTTAGTGGTTAGGCTGGCACTGCACAGAAGTCTCCACCCCCATACTGGCACTTGGGGCTCACTTTTAACTCAAGGCAGCTGTTTATATCGGCTGCTCAAAGGAAAACGGAGTCCCTGTTGTGACCTGCAAAAGGATGTCTGGAGGCTGCAGGGTGCCTCGACTGGACAGGCTGCAGCAGGAGCTTAGCACAGCTTTCTCACTCTCTAGGATATTCAGGGATGTCTCTGCCTTCCTGTCATTCCTTCAGGAAGCTGTGACCTCCCAGCTGAGCTCTCATCTCCTACCAGTCCCATACCACCACTGCCTGATGGCATCAGCACTGGATTTAGAGGGGAACATAAGGCAGAAGAAGCTGTATTTGCACTGAAAGAAATTCACTGCTATGTAGAAAATACCAGCAGCATTAAGAACTACCTGTGGGCCCATTTACATCTGGCTACAGGCTTCACTTACAGTGACAAGCTGAAATAGGACTGAAGCAACACCTCACCTGAGCATTCAGAGCTTTACTGGAGCACACACGGACAGCTTTCATTTCCATTGTTATTTGTGCCATGTGGGGAGATATCATTGCCCACACTTCTGTGCAGGTCTAATTTATTTAAGACCTGCAGTAGGAAATAGTCAGTTTGGCAATTCTAATATGCAGCTCCCCACAGTCCATAGGATTCACTTTTTTCTAACTGGCTGCTGTTGCCCTCCTGCTGCTCTGTCCACCTGCTTAGAATTTATTTCCAAAATGCATTGCTACTGTAGGATCTTCTCCCTGAAGGTGAACAAGTTAATAAATTTGCTCTACTTGATGCACTCACAGATTCCTTCTGCACTGGGATTTGACTACTGATTATGCATTTTTTCATCCTCTATTTCTAAGCTGAAGATAAAAATCCCCTAGGCAAAGGAAGACACCTAAATGCAAGTTACTATAATCCAAACCCTGAAATGGGCACATATGAACATCAGTCATGTGCTATTACCAGTTACATGTGGTTGTTTCTTTTCAAAACAAGAAGAAATGGAAAAATATACAAAGTAATGCTTTGAAGTAGATCCAAAAGTAGACTAACATTTAGAAGTCATGAAGTTATTTCCCCTGCTCCCCTTCTGGAGAAGACCTGTAAATGTAACATAATGATAACCTCCCTACGAAATATTTAAACCATGAAAGAGGATAATAATGCCACTGTAGAATTTCACTCAATGGTTTAAGTAATTTGTACACAGAATTACATTTTTATTAAACCTTACACATAAATTTCTATACAATCTTATTGGTTTCAGCCTTGTTAAATTGTATGCCACTCTTCAATATGAGACTGTAAGAGCTCCAACTGTGCAAATATTCTTTCACATATTACAGAAGCAAATTTGTTGCTACCTTCTCTTTTTTCCTTCTCACCTAAATTATTATATAGCATTTTGCAAATGCTTATGGATTTGCTGAGAAAACAATTCCTTACTGCGTCAAAATGACCATCTTTCCTTGTAACACATCTGTTTGTACACAGATGATGGAGGAAAAGTTTCTTATTTTCAAATGTAGTTGAATGAGCTCTTACTGGAAAATTAAGAATTTCTGGAGAGAATTTGGCAGAACAGATGTATGCTTTCCCCAAATGAGAAACATGCATCTGTTTCCTAGAAATCTAAACAACAACAGCAAAGAACTCAAACAAACAAGTTGTGTGGGTTTTTATTTTTTCTTCCTACAGATGGTTCTTATTTTTATACAAAGAAATAAGGGGGGAAAAGCCACAGTGGAAGATTCTAAATGAAGCAATGAAATGCATTCTTATCAATGAAATTTAAATGGTCTGCAGGATGAAATTTTGTTTCATACAAATCTGCCCAATTGTACCTGAAAACCATACAAAAGCCTTCCTTATTAAAATGCTGCCTTTCAGCCTCCCTGCTTCCATTTAGTCACAGTCTGATCTCCCTATCAATTCATTTTTTCCATTTCTGTTACCTGTAGATCATTTTGTCTTGCTCCTACAATATGGATTTAGAGTTTGCAGTCAGGAACTGATATGATCCAGTGCAAACCCTTTTGATTAGATATTCCTGTTCCATGCTCAGAGCTGACAGGAAGGATATGCTTTTTAATGTCATGAACACCATTTCCCCCCATCCCCATAATCATGTTTTACTGCCACTAAAGAATGAATTGATAGAAGAGCTACACAGACTATCAAAAATCCCCCATCCAGAATGGCAAAATAGCTTATTGTAATTTAGCATTAGGAATAATGTCCTAATCTTTAAATTTTTCAATTGTCCATTTAAGAGATGGGTCTCTAATTAAATTTTGCTTTGGTCACTGTTATGAAAACAGTATCATCTAGAACTCCAGCCTCAGTCAGCCTGTGTGGATAACAGTGATAAGGCTGGATAATTGCAGGGTTAATAAATGGCCTTTTATTGTGTCTGAAAGCAATGTAACAATATATAGACTTACTGAGTAACTTTAAAACGTAGCCACATTGTACAATATTGCTAGCCTGATTTTTCCTTTTCCTTGCACTTTTTTTTTTTTTTTTTAAAGCATGGGAACAATTGGACTACAAAGGTGTGATTGTTCCTAGGTCATATTCTCCTCTGGGATTTCCCAAAAGCAAGCAGTGCTTCTCAGGCAGCTCCAGTAGTTCTGTGAAAGTAGAACAATTTTCAATAACCTCTGTTATTCCTCTTCATTTACAGTGCAGGCCACAGGGTAACTATTTACTGTGGTAGCCAGTTCCCTGAACCTCTTGTACATTTGCTGAAACATGAAGCAAGTTCCTAACACTTTGAATTTCTTGAATGAGTGCGGGATTTCAAAGTTTAAGAAAAAATAACAATCCAGGGACTAATGCTCTACTGAATAATCTGGCTCTGGAGGCACAGTAGCATCCTTCCTTTGTGGCCAGGACACTTTGCCCTCAGTTAGAAAAAGGTACCTTTTACAAACTCATTCCCCTTTATGGCGACAAGGTGATCTGAGAAAGTGGTGGGCAGTAGGAGCCAGGCAGCCAGCATGCTCTGTTAGGCTGCTATGGATCTTAATTAACGTGCAGAACAGCATGTAGGCCTGGACAGTTTATCCATGCTGTCTGGATACAGCATGAATGCAAGTGAAACTTGAACCTAATCTAATATATAAATTGCATGAAAAGAGCTGGTAAAAATCCCTATGTAAAACAATCCTTTGTTAAACGGGCAGCTTGTGGAAGAAAATTGCCCAGGCTGTTCTGGAATCCCCTTGCAGTGCCATAGGACCTTTGGGAAGTTAGGCACTGACTGCAGAACATCCTGCCCCTTCCTGCTACCCTGCTCCCTACCTCACCTTCTCCTGGGCACCGTTCCCACATAAGATTCGTTTCCATAACTTCTGCAGAAAACATTACTTTCATCCCACCCTCCTCAGGAAATCATATCTGTTTTCTCTCTCCTGCATGAGCTTTTCAGTGGCTAGGCCACATAGGTTGTCCAACACAAAAAATGTCATCATAATATATACTCCAATGCGTTTTTCTACCAATCCACCCAGAACTCCTCTAAATGAGTCAGTCTTAGGATGTGGCTTAACCACCCTGAATAAAAAAAACCTAGACAAGAAAAAGCCCAAGAGAAACTACGTCAGTAATATTATTTTGGTCGAACGGACTCAGTTTGCATCAATGTTGCAAATTCATTAATCCTCAGGAATTCTAAAAAGAATGTTCTGTAGAATTATAAATACGCTTCAAAATCACTGTTTGGCATTTGTTGAACTCATTCACCCTTCCACATCATCATTAACCTCCTTCTCATCTCCCTGTCCAACCACTTCCTGCATTAGGAGACTCTGTATATCCTTCTCACAGAATTTTAAGGTCAGTCAGAGAAGTTAACACCATTGCTTTTCATTTAACCTTTGAGCTATATTTTTACTCTTATTTTTCTATATGAGCACTTTAGTGTTCATATTCCCGACATGAATATACACCTAACTCTGACCAGATCTAGAAATTCTGCCTCCCACTCAGAATCTAGAGTTTAACTGAATACAAATATTTACATCTCTTTAGCACAGGATTTCTTTGACATTTTTGATTGGCAATTGAATATTTCAGAAATATTGGCCAACATAAAAGCTTCTGGGCCTTTACATATGATAAAATTTCAGATGTGGAGAAGCATAGCCTTTTCTTCCATATGCATTAGACTTGTGCATTTACTGTAGTCTAAATTGAGTTCAAACAGACTGATTTCTTTGAAGGTGGATATTTGCTAAATCCTGAACAGAATTAATTACAACATTCAGAGACACAAGCTGAGTACTACTATTATGACTCTTCAATGGGACTTTTTGCACTTTTTTAATAAAAGCAAAGCTATTAGATACAAAACTCTGAACCGTGTCATGAGGAATGGTTTAAGACAATGTTTAAAACAATTTTTCCACTTTAGAAGTTTTGTATTTCCATGGGGGAAAAAAAAGCACATCTGAATTTTAGTGAAACAGTCTCTTCTTCATACAAAAAAATCAAAACCACCAACATTTTTCTTTATTTCTTTGCACATTCTAAGACATCACTGATCTTCTGAATGAAAGTAGACAGATATTGGAAGACTGTGAAAGTACCATCTAGTAATTTGAGAGTGAAACATTTTAATTGTCGAGTATATTACTGGCTGGCAAGTGCAAGAGAGAGAAGCATGTTTGTGTGCAAGCCCATACATACAAGTCATAAAGGGAAAGATGAGGCTTTTCTGTTCTCAAGTAACACAAAATCCAAAGGCTTTAGTGAGACATATTACTTGGAAAACACTGCTTAGTCTGAAATCTCCTGAAAATATATAGTGATATATCTCTTCTAGAGTTTGTATATCTTTGTCACTTAGAACTGTGCAGCTGCTAATGCTCATTATCCTGCCTTGGGAAACAGAGCAATGGAGTCTTCTGTTGGACAATAGAAAGGGTTGCTCTGTGAGAACACTGAAAGCTTAACTAATTTCTGCTGATTATTTCTGTCCTGACATCACACACTGTTGTTCCACCCCACAACCATCTGAAGTGAAAAAGGATAAGAAAAAAGAATTGGAAAAAACACGAGAGAACCAAGACCTGAAACTGTTGCCTGGTCATGGAAAGTTTTGCCATGCTTATTAATCTTTAAACCCTTAAGCAGATTTTTTTTTTTATTTTCCCCCTTTAAATACTCCCAAGTCAGTCTAGCTGCACAGCAGCAAGGTTGTGTGCTAGCAGAAAAAAACTCATCCAAAATTGTTTTGTAATCCAAACACAAACTCACACATGCAGCAGTACACTGCCTTTTTGTGGTTTCATTTTTAAAAGCTGAAGCTCAGAAATACTGTGTATGACCTGCATTGATTAGAAAAGTACTGCAGCATCTCAGCTTCTCTAGGCAGTGAGAGGAACATCTTTTCTCCACTCCTGCAAGAGTGGC
This sequence comes from Haemorhous mexicanus, assembly GCF_027477595.1. Taxonomy (NCBI): domain Eukaryota; kingdom Metazoa; phylum Chordata; class Aves; order Passeriformes; family Fringillidae; genus Haemorhous; species Haemorhous mexicanus. Next base: position 12,656,346 of record NC_082349.1, read on the forward strand.
ATGATAGCTTGCTTGTTTCCTACCTTAGTGATCCAGCTGTGAGATTCATAAAGCAACTATTGAACCTCGGGCCTCTTTCTTCAGGAGTGTCACAATGTGCAGCTTCCTTTGTGTTGCCCATATGCCAGCAGTCTTTTTAAAAGCCACTCTTGCTCTTCTGCTGATCATTGCAACAGACAGGAAGGTGATTTCAGGAGAGCTGCTCTGACTCCCACTGCTTTCAGTGAGAGACGAAACATCTTCTCTCTCTCCTCTCTGAAAGAAGTACTTGGCAGAAGCAGCAGACAAGTTCTTAATCTGTGTTTCTTGGAACTGATACTAGTACAGATCACATTCTCCCAATTAAAAACTGACAGAGTGAAAAAGTCTAACATTTTGCTGTGAAGGTATTTGGTAAAAAAAGAATACTAGATGGGGAAATATTAAACAGTGAGTACAGTATCTCCAGCAAGTCTATCACAATTGCATCATTTGCCTTTAGCTGGTGCAGGATTTTTACTTTGCTCTGTGCTCAGCATCATACACAATAAAGGACATGAGTGCTCTAGATCCTTATTTTTTTCCATGACCACAATTCAGAGTGTGAGCTGTGCACATGTCCTTGACAAGACTTGAAATTTAGAATAGTTTCACTTGTTGCCATTATTTTCCCAAGTTATTTCATGGACGCTAATTAATATTCCAGTTACTTAAGCAATCCTGGTCCGTCCCACTGCAAGGAAGTTTGTCTCCAAAGTACCAGATGAACTGAACACCCTCGTTCTTCCCGTTGAGCATCATTACAAAGTGGGACTGAGCACTGTTCCTAAGTGTTCTTGTATCATTGTGTCTCTTGGCCATCATGCACAGAAGATTTTGCGTCCAAGTCCTTTTGTGTCCAAAGGGGAAGGAGTAGGATTTCAGGATACATTAATACCTCCACAAGGGAAATGTTACATACTTAGACTCAGCCTCATCCCAAATGAGGAGCCCTTAACAAGCATCACTCAGGGGTGCTAAGTAGGCAAACAAAGTAAAAGGGACGATGACTGCAGCACTTGAGTCAGATGGATCTGTGTACATCTGTCACAGGTGCCTCTGTGACAATGACTGCAGCGAAAGTTCACTCCAGACAAGGGCTACGTGCTCATATCTGCACGGCCCTTTTGACTGCAATAGCATGGACCTGGCAGGAAGCATCTTAAGCAAAAGAAATAAACACCAGAGGGAAGAAGAAAAGCACAGTCACAAGCATCCCAGCTATTCTGAGGTTAGTATGAATTTACAGGGGAGGACAGCAAGTGAGAAGAGAGACTGTGACCACCCTGTGTGACAAAGGCATCTGTGAGAAGGGGCGGGGCAAGGGGCAGTGGTGCCTCACTAAGTTGTATCACCACTTTAAGGGAAGTACATAGGAAGGGGAAAACCAGTCCCAAAAGCACAAGTAGCACTGTCTCTCCTGTGACTGGATCAATTAGGAGCTCAGAAGCCAAAGCTCCTCATGCTGTACCCCCTTCTTGAAGGTGCGTGAGGCTACAGCCCAGATCAAAGAAGTAAGTGCATTGCAGAAGTGAGTTTTGAAATGTGGAGGACCCAGACAGAATTAATAATAAATAAAGTACACCTCAGAGGAAAAACTTTGAGTTTCTCCTCCAAGTTACATGCAGCTGTCTGAAGTCAGAAGTAGTCTGTTTATGGCTGTGAGCAGAAAGCAGCCCTGTGTGCCCAGGCATTATCAGTCTTTTATTCAAGAACACAATATCTGCTTGATAATGCATACACTGTTTTGTTGTTCATTGTCAGTGCACCTCCCAAAACAAGTTGTCCCCCTGTGGTTTTATAATCATGGGAATATTCTCCATGGCCCTGTTAGACGGGTTTTATTCTGGCTCCAGACATCTTTGGAAAATAACCTATTGAATCGCATCGGAAACCAGGGCAGAGTTGACTTCCTGGTGGACTCCAAACAATCCAAAGGCTCTCCTTGGAAAGCACAGCCTGTGCTCTGCTGTTTGTGCAATGCCACACTGCCCTGCAGCTGGGGTAATCAACTCGATCTCAGCAGCTCCACCCCCACTGAAATGGGAGAGAAAATAATGCTCTATTGTTCTAGGGGTTTATGGAAGAACTTTTTTTTTAAATTTATTTTAGCCACTTTTAAGAGATAGCAGTGAGCTGCTTGCTGAAATGCTTCCTTATTTCTTGTTTACCTCTTGTTAGCCAGAATGCCAAATCACTGCTGTGATTACCTGGCAAGTAAATGGAGAAAAAATATATCCGTTGGGGACAGTTTTTTACTACTCTGAGGTATGTCCTTGATGTTACATATAAAACAAATAAGAGCAAACACAAAACAAAAACAAAGAAACCCAATAAAATCTCTCCTTTTCCTACTATCAGAAGAAGAAAAAAACATTTTCAACTATGAGCCAGTGCCAAATGGTTCAGCAGATTTCAGAGTCTTCGAGACACTGACAGACTGCATCTCCTGCTGTTTACCAGAGGGATTTAAGAGTTTCTGTCTCTTAAAATAGCCATATTTTTCTCTTCCTGAGGGTCAAAACTTGCCACTTCTACATCGTTTTCAGTAGGTTTTTTCACTGTGCCGTGCTCTGCCATGTCAAGAGACTGAAAAGGCTCTTGAGATTCCTCTGTCTTGGGGTAAAGGGGAAGGATTGGTTGGATTCCTGCAAACATTGCCACCTGAAACAGTAAAATACAGGGGGAAAACTCTTTGTGTGGATTATTTCACTGCATAAAAGCCCTTCAGCATATTCTAATGGCAATGTATCAAACTGGATTACATGAGTCATATTTACATTATATGATGTGACATTGTGACATATGACAGAGTACCTAGAAGTCATTATGCCTCAAGAGCTTATAACCCAAAAGAAATTTTAAGGCATATTATTCAGCTGTGCCCACCCACACCCTTCTATTATCTGCAACAGAAGGGGACTCACTAGATGAATCAGATCTTAGAGATTCTTTCCATGTGCACAGGAAACTCTGATTAATTGGAATGGTGACAAAAAAGTCTCTTTACCAGGTAAACAGAATTCAGCAGTGGGATTTTACTTAATGAATAGCATACAGTTAAGTACTTTGATCCGTGGAGGTGAGAGGTGGAGAAAGCAGCTCATATCCAATTGATTTTTCATCTGCTGGAAGCTTGATATTATTAGCAGATTCCTCCTTCAGTAGTGACCACAAATGCCAGATTTCATGTCATGTGGTATTGCAGCAAGAGACCTCCCCAAATTAAGAGAGAAGCAAGATAGGAATAGAGAGCCTTACTCCATCTGGTTTCTCCATAAATATTCCATTTCCTCACTCTGGATGCCTCCCTCATCCCAGCCCCTCACTGGTTCCCACTGTCCCACCCCTGTAAGCTCCTCTCTTGCCCCACTCCCTGCATTTGGAGATCCTCATGGGGCTGGCACCTCTGGCATTCACCCAGCAAAGGCCCCTGGGTCTTTGGGGCATAGCTGCACCACAAAGCATACTGGATTTAAATTATTTATCCATCTAAGCCTCAATTTGTGATCTCTACAAATGCCTTTAAAATGACAGAACCTTTTATTTGTACCATCTTTGTCTGAGAAACAGGGAAAGATTGTCAAGGGCACAAAATGCTTCTGGCACCAGCTAGTCCTGCTGAAAGCCAAAGGGGCTTGGGCACAGAAGTCTTGTTTATGCCTTTGAAAATTCTCTTCCATAAGCTCATCAACACAAAAAAACTACAAAATAAACTCTGAATTCAAACACTGGCATCAAAGAAAAAAGAATTTATGGAATATGTGATGGCAGAAGACTTGATTTGACTGCAGGGGCAGCCAGCAGCTGCAGTGGACTGGCCTGTTTGACCTCATAATAATGTTTAAAACTCAAAAAAACACCTAAAAACACCCTAAAAATAAAATAAAAAAATCTGACTATAGACTTGAAAAAGAGAAAAAAAAAAAGGGATGAAATAGACCTGAGGGAAGAAGGCAGACTCAGAAGACACTGGTGGGATTCAGAGAGAAAAATCCATCATTGGTATTTATTCCATGCTTTAAGGAAACAAGGCCACTTCGTGTTGTCCCAGGTGGTGATGCAGGAAGATGATAAAGGTGTCAGAGGCAGACCATTGCCTGAGGGCAGGAAAACAAGCAAGAGGCTCCTTGGCAAACTCACTCTAACCTTGAAGGGTTAAGGGAATATCAAAATATAGAACTTATTCAAAAAACATCTAAAGGCAGCTGAGGAGAGCAGACATATGACCATTTATGAGGAAGGGGACTGGTCCTCTACGGAATAAATCTAGAGCAGCTTCCCTGATATTTCATTCAAATTAGAGAAAGATAACACTTTCATCAAGGAATTGATGAAATTTCATTTTAAAAACACACCAATAAAAGACTTGATCACAAAACAACCTTATTTTTTCAGAACATAAATTTTCATTCTACAAGAGAACAGTGTGTGTGAGTGACTAATAACAATCCAGCCATCTGGACTTCTCTCAGACAAACTCATGTTAATTCAAACTACACAGGCAAAAAAAAAAAAAAAACAATATATATTGCCTGCCTCAGAGCATTTGGGAAAGTGTTATGGTCTGCAGAACTGTCATGCACTGTCAGCAAGCAGCAAACTTTAGAGCACCTTTAATGTTACACCACAGTGCTGTTGTAGTTGACAATTAAAATAGTTAATGTGCAAGCTGGCCTTTAAGTGCTACACTAATCAAAATAATGGATTGCTTTTGTATGATGACCCCACAGCTGGATCAGTCAGTGATCACTGGACAAAAAGGAATTTTTTAATAGTGCCCAGTTGTGGCACTTGTAATTGTGGTTTCTGTGGTGGTAATGAGGAAGGATGAGACTTTTACCAGGTTCACTGAGGGATTGAGCATATTGGGATCTAGGCAGATATTTTCTGGGTATTGTGACTCCCACAGTATCACATCCAACCTCATGGCCTTCCAAACCCAGAGGCAGCAAGAGGGATTTGGTCCTTTAGCACTTCCTCATTGCACCCACAGGCAGACAGTGTTTCCAAACCCTCTTGCTAGAGATATTTCTTGGCTATTTAGAGAAAGAGCTTTCCCCTGTGTCTATGTTTGTGTGGATTTATGGGGCATAAGGAATGATAGGGCTGAATTTCATGGCCAGTTGTTCAAGGGCAAGTGGGAATTTGTGTTTTTCTCTCTCTTACCTGTGGTCTCTCTCACTTACATTCAGCAGCTAAAATAAATTCAGTGCATTCTCCTTGCCAAGAACCTAAGAGTTGAAACCAGGGCAGATTGCATTTCAAGTAATTTCCCCTGCCCCCATTCTCGCCCTGACTCTAGCTTTTTTTTTTTTTTTAATTATTCAGATTAAAAATGAAATGCAGTTGTTACATTATGATAATATCAAACTCATTAACATTAGTCAGAAAAAATACAGGAGGTAGCCTGCCAAAACTAAGCCTTCACTTTTGCATTCATTCAAGTAAAGTTCATTGAAATGGGAATTCATCCCTTTATTCTGGATTAGAATTGAACTCCTGGTGTATTCAAAGAGCTGTACAAGCCATACTGGCACAGAAGATGCTTGTAGAAAAGTAGTATTTAACATAACTGCTTTATTACAATTTTACTTCTGTGACATTATACAGAAAACTCCTTGTTCAATCTCAAGGACACCTAAGCAGGAACTTTGTCATGTTTATCAATGGTTGGGCAGGTATGCTCCAGCTGCCAGTGTCTAGCACTACAGACCATAAACTTGTTAAGAAATATGTTGAAATATCTTATTATCATTTAGTACAGCTGAACTGCATGTACCAAATCATAGATTGGTTGCTCATTTCCAATTCCCTTTCCAAGACAAATCCCATGGTTCCCCTTGCCTGCATTCTGCATTTTGTCTGAAAATAAGGCTCATCCCATTATAAATCAGAGCAAAGGAGCCTTTTTAGAAAAAAATACAATGGAGTTTTTTTTTCATACCAGTTTCTATTTCTAGAGTTTAGGATTAATTTTTGCAGAACTTAAAACAACCAGGCAGGATGTGGCTCCCAATCCCAGCATTTAATTACAGGGATAAACACTTCCATAAATTATTAATTCTTTCCTAAGAACAATTTTTGACCCCATGGACGACAATACCATAATTCTAGTTATTTCATTATATCTGTCTATATCATTGCCACATATTATTTCCCTTCCAAAATGTTTATATAAAATTTATAATGTGATGAAAAGATCTTCCCCTTAATTTTTGTATGTAAATGTAAAATCTTGTCCATTTCCTCAGTATTTGCTCTGTTTAATTGCATTTTAAATGAACATAAAGTAACTACCCCAAAGACATCAGCATGCTTCTGCCAGGACTCTGCAGATTCTGCTGGCACGTGTTGAGAAGCTGCTGCATCTCAGATGTGAGCTGATCTTCACAGATAGCCTGTCCTGAGGCTGGGAGCAGAGCAGTCTTACAGGAAAGCTTTGGGGAGCTTGCCTCCCCTCCTCTTTTCAGATCTGTTTCCAGCACCAGAAAATGTAAAGCCCAGCAATGGCTCGGAGAAAAAGGGGCTTTTTCTGCCATCACTGGTTCCTCCTTCAGCCAAGACAACTTCAAACCGCACTGAAGGCAGAGTCAGACAGAGCTGGTTTGCTAAAGCTGCAGGAGGCTCCAAGGGCCAGTAATACTGAGAGCCCTGGCAGCCATTCAGCTGAAATAAATCTCAGAAAGAGAGAGAATAGAAGACAAGACAAGTCTGAATTGATGTTCAGAGGTGTCCTGTTTGCAGCAGTGCTACAAGACCTCACTCATGTTTGTACCCCCAGGATTTGTCCAGGCTGTCTGTGGTGAGCTGTGGGGGCCAGCAGTTCTTGGAGTCTGGCTGCAATGAGGGCACCAAATCCTTCCTCCTTTGCCCTCTAATCATCATTAGGAAAATCCTTACATTTTCCATTTGTAAGAGCTTTATGTCATGACATAATTTCAGGAAAATTATGGACCTCATTTAGATATTTACATAACTTCAAAAGATTCCTAATTTATACACAAATATATAGGGATTATAAACCTGTGGGAAGGAGGACAGATAAACCAAGAATCAGATAGGTGTTTTGAGGTTGAAGGTGAATTTATTGTTTAAATAAGACCCCTGAATTGGTCAAAAATCTAAGTAGTTCTCTGTAATTCTATAAAAGACTAAACATTTGGAGCACTTTAATAAATGCTGGCAAGAAGAAAGCTCCACACTTTTGAAGTTGGTTTTCTATATGAAATGTATCTAGTGCTATTTAAATAAGAGATAAATCTTTTAGTAAAAGAGATGAATAAGAAAAGTACTGAGGAGAATAGAAAAGTATCAAGGAGATTTTACAGTGACTTCTTATCCTGAAAGGGACGTTTCTAGCTCTAGTCAAGAAATTAATTTCATCTATAGAACCTTTAAAACTAATTTTAATTCTTCAGAACTTGAAATATATTAGATTATGTAAAGTGTTAATATATGTTCACTTTTAGCAACATTTGAGATGGTTATCAGCTCCTCTTCTTCAAACCTTCTGGTGTTTTTTTGAGCAGTATAAAAGGTTTCAGGCTGGATGCAGCAGTCAGCTTAGAGGCAGAGGGATAAGAAATATATTCTATAATGCACATCCTACAGGACAGAGTCTGGGGGGGCCCAAAAAAAGAGCATACTAAATATTATCTCCTCCAGAGTAACAACCCTTTAGACTTTAATTCAATCCCTCACAGTTAAAAGGGTTAGAAATGTCAAATATCCTTATTTTGTGCCAGAGTACCTTCCCCAATGCACAATACTGAGAAAAACCAAAACTCCAATCACTTAACACTGACTCCACTAAGTAAAAGCAATGCCAGTATTTATCCACTGTGTTATCTGGCAAGAAGGGGATCTTGACTCAGGCTGCTCAAAGACAAATATTAAAAAGGTCTGAATTTCAGACTCAGGGGAAATTTCTGACTTTTCTCTCTGAATAATAATGAAAAGTTGTTTCCCTTCTTAAAGCATATTTATACTTAAAATGGAAACCAGAAATTCAGAAATAATGTTTTTGGATTTTTTTTTTTAAAAAAACAAAACCCAAATATCACATTCCAGCATCAAAATATTAGGAATCAATTAAGCTAAGCAAATTGGGGTTGTTTCTGTATAAATCTGTGTCACCGAAGTGCTATGCACATCATTACCACAAAAATGGTTTATTATTCCACTTTCCTTTTTCAGTATGAAACACCAAAAACCAATACACAAAAAATGGCAGCATTAAAATATTGCAATTTAGCTTATGTAAGATATTGTGGTAGCTCAAACTGAAAGCTGTGTCAGCTTGATGAAAACCAAATGTTACTGGGTTTTGGTTCCTTTTTTATCCCTCAGTTTTGATCTATTGGACTAATCAGCTTGAAACAATGTATCAATTTTACAACTAATAAACTAAAAATTCTGTAGAATCCAATTTTACTCAGAGAAATGCAGTTCCCCTGAATTACAGAGGAAAATAATTTCAATTAAAAAAATCCTCAGTGACTTCTTTGCATTCACTGTACTTCAGTCCCAATTCTCCTTTCTGCCTCTGTATTTGCCTTAGCATGCTAGCACAAAAATTGTGGTGTTCAGCCCAAATTCTGAATGATATGGAGGCAAAGCTGTTAGGTGATACTGGATTAGCTTCACTTCTACATACTGGATTTACATTTGAGATGCTGCTTCTCCTGGGATCACTCTATATTTCTTTGAACATTTGCTGACATTTTGCATCTCTTTCCTATGGAAGGTTTCTCACTTGGCTCCCTGTACAGAGGATGGGCCAGTTCCTGCAGGTGTGGGCTGACCATGAAGAGTGATCTTGGGTGTGTGACACTCAGGTTGCTTAGAATAAACCAACTTTCATGGCAGAGGAGTTTCCAAGAGGGATTTGCACTTGGCAGCAGCATCACATGAGGTTTAGACAACCATAAGATAAATCAAGTGTACCTACTTCAACAACCAAATCCAGCACATCACTCTGATGATATTTTTTCTTGCTGTGTTGCTACAGACACCAATATCACACCCTCAACAGAGCCCAGCTGACATGCAAAGGTAAGTGTCAGATTGCTCAGGTTAAATGGACACATTTCCATCAGTTTGTTTTCATAATGACAGTCCCTCTCTCTGCACAAAGGGAAATGATAAATGACTACCTACAAAGGTAGTGGTGAAGTCAGAGTGGACTGAAAGTTAATCACCCCCTGAGTCTAAGAACCTCAAAATTAGTGACCTAAATCTCAGCTGATGGGTTAGGAAAGTGTCTGATGCTGTTTCCAGAGCTGATGGCAGAGTTTCTGATTGCTCAAGAGAGAAGCAAACAAAAGTCAGCCAGGAATATATTTGCTGAATGAAGAACAGAAATGCTAAGAAAGAAATTGCATTTCCTAGCTCAAGACAAGCTTGGGAAATGTATAAGGGAAAAATAAAAACTAAAGTAGCTCTATCACTTGGTTCTTTTATTTGCTGTCATGACAGCACCCCTCTTTTCTCTTTCAGATCTCTACTTTCTATACTCATGGACATGACCCTTCTTGTCCTTCAGACTGAAGTTCTTGACTCCAGAGCTGCCAGGTCACAGTTTATCTACAAATATTTCCTTCTTGACTTTCCTCTAGACTCTTTTATTTCACATACACACTTTTTCAAGTATTTTTTTTCCCTTGCTGACACTTATAAAGCATGAATATTTTCAAAAGAATAAGAAAGGTGAAAAAGAAGTGGCTAAGAGAAAAACCACTGGAGATAAGCTGGATGGGAACAGGCTGAGCTTTTTGCAGGGATTGTAAGAATGTAAACTTTGTCCATACAAAGGATCTGAAATAAGGCTTACAAGCATCTTGAAAGTGCAGAAATAAGAGAGTCCTTCTCTGACAAATAAAAATTAGTCCAGTGGTTAAATGGTATCCAGTTGTATAATGGTTCTTGTAAAACACAGCCTTCCATGTCTGAAATATTTACCTAGAGCTCATTGTAGCCAAAGCACAGAAATTAGAAGTTCAACAACTGTCTTAAATTTGACCTAACTTACCCTCAAAATCAGCTAATTTTAATCTTAGAAATATTTATTCATTTCTAGTTTTGAGTGGAGTCTGGTTAGCTGGCTCAGAGATATCATTCCAGAACTGAAAATGAGACAACATGATATCTTCTGGAGAGGATTTCTCCAGCCACAAATGTAGCAAAAACAAGGTAGCTTGACAAGGTGTTTTGAAAAGGAGAGGAGAGACAACCAGGACCTTCCAGAGAGCACTCAAAATACCTGCAATGCAATAAACCCAGGGGAGAGATATGCAGTGGGAGTGAAAACATAAAGGTGTTGGAATGGCAGATTCATACTGACTTCTGCTTAATATTCCATTAAGTGTATGGTTTTTAACTATCTGATTTTAAAATAGAATTTGGCTTCCTCTGTCCACAGGTCAGCACATGGGGAGGAATAGCACACCCTAAGAAATTTGGAGGTGAAGATAAGTGGTCAGAGACTGGTGTGAAAATGAAAAGGTCTGAAATTATTTCTCTCTTCTCATGATCTTTTCACTGGATGTAAGGTAAGCTGATGGAGCTCTTTTCACTAGATGAGGTAAGCTGACAGAAATTTCTGCCCCACAGATCATTTGGAGAACCTATCCAAGCACACAGGCACCAAGACAGGAGACACAGCAGGAGCCTTCCTGGGGTTTCAAACACAGATTTCTGTTGCAAGATATTATTGCAAGAGTACATCCAAAAGAATCCGAACTAAAACCTACAGGATAACCCAGCTAAAATGATTGGAAATATCAATAAATTCCTAGTAGCATATTACAAATATACTGGCTATTAATATCAATTCAGAGTAGTTTCTCTCCTCGGGAAGATTTATTTCTCCCAGAGTTTATTTTAACTATTGTCAAAGAACACTTTACAAGAAACGCAAATCCTCCCTTTATATGGCAAAGGCCTTCTAATATGGGTTTCTCATTGGTTTTTCTTTATTTTTTTCTTTGCCCCCCCTCCAACCCTCTCTGCAACCTCCTGAACTGACCAGCACTGAGCAGTGCAGTGAACCTGAACAATCAACATTGGAATCTTGTTCAGGTTAAATATGAAAATTCAAAACCAATTAGGTGGCATCTGGGAAAGACAGAGGGATGGGAAGTGAGTATGTGGAATCAACTGTGATAGTCAAGTGCCCTTTAGCTCTTTCTACAGTGTGTCTTGCACGACTGTCAATGAAACTGTAGTTTATTTTTACAGTCCATATTGAAGCACAAGCTAGGTTAGTATTTGTGGAGCCAGCAGTGCATATATGTATACATGCTATGAATCCAAGCATAAAAATTAGTTTTTTGTTATAATTCTCCACTGAAAACATAAGATACCACATATTGTATTATTTACCACATTTTTCACTTCAAGTGTACTGAGTGGATATGGTCCTTGTAATTTTATGATGTCTAGAAGCACATCAAGATTGGCACAAAAGTGTTCAGTGAAGGTTATGAGACCAAATAGCAAATCATAATATGTGTACATAGCAAGTACTTTATTCATCTGCGTGTTGGGGAACCAAATGTACATGCTTTTGTGGAGAATGAAGACAACATTTTAAATTTCTCATGCCTATTGAAACCTTTTCATGCCTTCTAAGCAGAAAATTAGGAGCTCACATATCTTTAAAAAGGTAATTAATTTGAGAAAATATAGTTCCCTCTTCAACCACATTGAGACTTCTTACTCCTGGGGACATCAGAGAGTTCTCACATACAGTGCCTGACCTTCAGGAGGTATTCCTCTGCAGTTGCTGCCATTTGAAAGACTTTGTCCTGGAGCTTGATTTGGGACTGGTGCTTATCCTTCAGGCCAATTTTTTTATGCTTTTCACTACTTGCAGTAACAGCCTTGAGGTTTTTGGTCCTGGTCTAACTGCTGATCCATAGCTTCACAGGACTTGGCATCTTAGACACATCACCCCCCTGAATTCATCTCCAGTCTCAGACTACTTGCCATCTTTCCTCTTGATAAATAGCACTATTACATGAAAAATTATCCTGACAAACTGTCAAGTGATATACACTGAAGAGCTTCTTCCATCCTACATTACAGCTAGGAGGAAGCCCCTGAGAAATCCGTGTTGTCTCTACTTCCCTGCAGTACACCCCATGACCCAAAGCCAGACTGATCTTCTCTTCAGCAGGTCTGTATTTACTGGTAGGGATTTTTTTCTTTTCAGCCTCCCCAGAGGTTGGTGAGACTTATATGGCACCCTGCCCCCTGGTCTCAGTGCTTTCCAGTTGCTCCCAGTTCTTTGAGACCATGAAATTGTGCCAGGTCTGAATAAGAGTCCTGAGGCACCCTTGCTTTCCAGATCAGATATTTTGAGCCTGACCCTTGACCTCTCCTAAAGCAGCTGGACCTTGCAAGTGAGCCTCCTTCCTTGCTGGGAGGAAGCTCTGCTCTGTATGAATCTCTCCTGCACATAATTGCTTTGGGCAAGGTCTTCCACATCACAGAGGGGCTGCAGAGCCCTTGCTTTCTCCCTGAATTTCAGCTACTTATCTACAGAAACTGACGTGTAACAAAGAAAAAAAATCAGAGGTAAAGAATGAAATTAAAGCCCCTCTCCAGAATTATGCAGACCTAAACCTAGAGCTTATGACATTCACAGGATAAATGTACCCTCTTTCATGGTGTTTTTTTCCATCAGCCCATGGAAGGAGCTTCTGATATTTGAACTTTTCTCAACTTCTGTCAGTTTTGGTTTGGGTTTTTGTTTTTTTTTTTTTTCCAGAAGGAAAGAGCTATTTCTAAAATAACTTTTCATGTTCAGTGGAATAGCCACTTTTTCTGAAAAAACGTAATATAAATTAATGCATACTTAAAGAGTATTTGGAGGAGAAAATTCAACAAAACTGTTGCATTTAAAAACCTACCATTCCTCTACAGACATATAGAAAAATCACCGGAACAATTAACCACTAAGACTGTTAACTACTTTTGTTCCTTACTAAAAGTCAAAAAGAAAGGTAGCAAGCAGGCCCTTGGCAAACCAATAGACAAACATCTACATGTAACATTGTGATTAAGCTATTAATTCACCATAAAGTCTGAACATCAATAAACACTTCACATGTATAAAACCTCCAAATGTTAGGTAGTATTTCATAACGATCTAGTTACCCATTCCATTTAGTGGGTTTTTCTTCCCTCCTACATTCTAAGACAGTCTGTTTCCCTCAATTTATTCAAGTTCTTTTCCCCTTTTTACAGTCTAATGGCAAACGACTCAAAAATATGATAATATATATTGCATCTCAATGGCACTGGTTATTTGTGGTCACTCAGCTGTGTGAGGGGAGCCTGTCTGTGCAGTGAGGCAGGGAATGAATCTGCACTCTCCCTGCCAGCACCTTCCCATGCCATACATAAAACATTTGGCCTAAAAACTTGCCTTCCCATGGGATAAAGCAAAGAAAGGCATTAGCCCAGAGCGACTTCATGCACAGCTGAAACAGATACCCATCGCTTTCTTATTTTGGAGTATTCTCTTCTGCTTGCAAAGAACACTTCTATTGACTAGATACACTGAAAAAGTAGAAGAGTGCATTGCAAAAACCATAGGAGGTAGAAGCATTCATCAAAAGAATATAAAATGGCAGGAGAGATACTCTTGCTGAGCTATTGGACTGTATAATTGTCCAGGGATTTCTGTACTGAAGCTTGCTGAAGTTTTTCCAGTGAAACAGTTTTTCCACCAGAAAATGATAATTTGATACATTTGAAACTATTCACAGCTGTACATCGATTTCTTGTAAATTCCAGATGGATCATGATTGAGACAACTTGCTGAGCTAGTGTTTCCACTTGTTTCAATGTAACAAGAGTTGATACCAAGTGTTTCAAATTTTTATTTCTTGAAGTTTTGTAAGGAACCTAAACATTAAAATTTCAACATTCCTTCTTTCTGAGAGTGAAAGAAAACTTTCTATTGTATCAGCAGCTCGTGTGAAATGACCATTTCCCCCTGCCTTGAGGCCTCCTGGCGCCCTTGCAATCTGCTGAGGCCAAGCAAGAGTTTCCTCAGCAGCTCTCAGCCCTTCTCCAGTGCTCCCAGCTATTCCCTTTATCCCAAATCAGGGGGCACGGTGTATGTGTGTGTGTGTGTGTGTGTGTGCACTGTGAAACACGCTGAAGAAGGGGTATTTTTTTTGATCCTGCCTAAGCCAGAAAAACCTACTTGAGCTGTTCTGTTGCTCCACATACCTCCAAGTTTGGGAAAAATTTAAAACTTTGAGACTTCAGGATGTTGCAAATAGGTAGCTACCTTTTAATTCCTTCTCACACACTTATCCACAAGCACTGACAGTGCCTGCGTCCTACAGTCTCTTAAAGAAAAAAGTGTTATTGACCTTTCTGTAGGACAAGTTCTCTAGATTCTTTGTTCCTCTCTTTTCTCTCACAGGTTTTCTGGCCTTCAGATTTGGCAAGTAGCTTACCAAAACAAACGCAGCGTGAATGCTGAGGGAACTGCATCTGATCAAATGCTGGATGTTAATTGTAATCCTATTTCATTTCTATTTTTAAACAGCAGAACAGAATAATCTCCATTAAAAGACTGACCTTTGAAAGCCACAATGCTTGACTTATCTTGAGCTAAAACTTTCTCTGCAGCTAGGCCTCTTTGCTGGTACATGACGCAGCTGGCTCCAAGTGACAAGAGTGATTTAAGTTCAAGTAAGGTATGCTAAGAACCACAGGTTAAATAAACTCAGGGTTTGTTAAACTTCATTGCTTGGCTTCATAGTATCTGCTTTTTTCCAAAACTGAAATACTGAGCAACTGTCTGGAGGCAGAACACCTCCACAGCCTGCTCCAAAACCACAGGCATTCTCTCATGAAATTCCAGGCTTGCTCCACATACTTCTGCAGGTTTTGATACCTATATGGTCTATAACTAATTTATACTTATTATACTTCCACTGTCAGCTTACCTGAGCAGTGTTAAGGAATACAACACGCTGTATCACTGCACAGGTCTTGTCAATTAAATGCAGAGAGCACTTCAGTATCTGTATTCACAACCATATGGCTGAATTGAAAGTACACAGAAACTCTTAGGAAGATGCCATGCTGCCTGTATGTGCCTTTACTCTGTGAAATACTTCAATATTGCAATAACATCTGCCAGCTGCAACTCACTGCGCTTCACATCCTTCACATCAAATCAAATGGCATAAATGTGTGGAGCCAGGACCAGTGTCAGCTATTAAGTGTCAATTTTTCCTAAGGGGACATACTGACAGACAACCAAAACTTTTCTTTAATATTTCTTATTGTGTTTCTGCTGTTGAGAATACCTGTCATGTAGCAATCATTCTTTGTTTGTGAGGAAAAATAAAAATAAAAACGAAAGAACTTGGATGCTCATCTCAAACAGTTGGACTGAATTAAGTTTTCTTGTGTTTGGGTCAGGCTTTGAGCAGTGGGTTGCTGTGAGTGTGGACTTAGGTCAGTCATCTGGGGAATGACAAGCACCCTTAACTGAAAATGTAAGACTCCCTTGCAAAAGTCTAACTCTTCATATGGACACAAACTCTCCTAATGCACCACACTGACTGTGGTGGAAAGATGTCACAGATGGAAATGTTCAGCCTGGATGGGCTGAGCATGCAAAATCTGGGTTTTATTTGAAATATCATTGCAGGGCAATGAAATGTGATAACAAATACTTGTCATACCACATTGGTCAAACTCTCAGCTTCTCTGGTACAACAGAAAAGAAAAGGCAAACAAGCAAATAAAACTCCCAAGCTCAAGTGAACCCTTCCCAAAATCGAAGTGTGGTTGTACCACATTGTGGTACATAGGAAGTGCAGTTGTGCCAGCATTACAGACAGACTGCCTTTGCCCTGGGCAGTGGCTGAGGTAAACTTTATACTATTAAGCTAATAATATACCATCCTCACTTTGTGCCCAGAATTGTGGTCACAGTGTAAATTAGGAATCTTGTTGCTTAAAAACCTCAGATCTATCCTCTATCCTCTGACAAAATCTTTCCTGCAGGGTCTGCTATGCAGATTGCTGGTTTTTTACCAGAGCTGCTAATATTTACATCACTTTAAACAGAAGTATTTTTGAATCAAACTCACAAAGGTGTTTGTTCAACATGACCTGCGTGATACACAGGATAATTAATCACTTTCTAGTTCATATAATAAAATCCTCTTTTCTTGGCTGCCATTTCATCGTCTGTACCTCAGACATTTTCCCTTCTCATTCCCCTACATATCCATTACTTTCTGCCTCTGCTCTGAGTTTCCTCTTCAGTTTTCCAACTTTATCCACTTGGCCAATGTTTTCCTTCCAAAAGAATGGGTTCTAGAGGTAGTTGCCTTCCATGCACTATACTCTTGATCAACTGTAGCCCTTTCTTTGCTCAGGAATTGCCAGGGAGACAGCTGGGAAGTCCAGACCAGAGGGTTTGAAACCACTGTACAACAAACAAAAAGAAAGAAAGAAAAGCAATACAGGTGGGAGAAGCAAATAGGACTCACACCCCAATTTTGGAATGTAGGTGGGCATATCAGACTTTCTGTAAGAACCTGGAAACAATAAAACTGGTGGATGGGAGGATTAGGCTGGATGAGTAGAAAGGAAGGACAAAGCCTCAGCTTTGTGGAGGCACTGCTCAGAAATGGAGAGAAGGAAAAATACATCAAAGGGCTCAAGTAAGCAGTATGAAACTTTAGGATTAAGCTTTGCTGATCCAAACTTCTAAACTATTGGAGGTTCAACCATCACTAATCTTGACCCCCTCCATTTATGAGAAAACAGGACCAAATAAAATCAGTTACAGGACTCTGGGCTATGGATATATCAAGTTATATCTCCTGTAACAAGATGTGGTGCAATGGCACGGCCTGCATTTCAGCTGTAGTAGCAGTCAGATTTTTTCCCTGAATGTCACATCTTACTATAATTTACTATCTGGAAGACTTGTAATTAAAACCATATGCTTCACTTTTTTTTTTTTTTTTTTCCTTTCTTGTGCACATGAGGGATTCCACATTTCTATAAACTTTGCCAATTGTAAACTCATCTCTCTCTCTCCACTAACCTGTGGTCCAACTGCATGTAATAAGAGTAATTTGGAGAATTACATTTGGTTACACTCTATTGCTCTAATTTGCTTCTTTCCTCTAATGGTCTGAAGAGTACTGAGCTAAACCAGTTAATCTAAAATAAGCTAAAACTGAAAGATACATTTTAGGAACAGGCAATTATATTCTTTTAATTAATGCAACATCACTTTGCAGTAACTTATTTGGCTTTTCTAACAGCAATGTGCATTTTAAGACAGATACTGATCTCTTTGGTGATGCAGAGTACATGTAAACCTGTCACACCTGAGGAGCTTTGATACAGAGAAATCCCTAATGGGATTAATGCTGACATACCTGGCTGCATGCCACCCTTCTGCCCGCAGGTACATCTTACACAGAGTCACTACAGGAGTAAAATGTGTCTGAAACATTCCTGCGTTTTGGCTCTTGTCAGCTACCCTCCCAAGCACCCAGCCCTGAGCAGCCTCAGGGACAGGCAGTGCAGCAGTGGTGGGCACAGCAGGAATGGGTACAGCCCTGCTTCCCCAGGCACTTTTCCTAGCCTGTGTGTTAAAAAGATGTGGAACACCCCAGAAGGAGTCATAGTTTATCTGTGATTCATTTGACTGTACAAATAATTTGGGCATTTTTCCCACACTGAATGTCAGCGCCACTGGCTGAATTTTTCTCTGGATTATAGTCACTTACAGAGGTTTTTTTGGTTGTTTTTATTTTTATGGCATTTGGCTTTACACCCTATCCCTGTAACAGGAGCAGAGAGCTGTCAGGTAGGGCAATGCAGGATACAGACATTGAAGAAATGAGGGCTAGACACCATGATTTAACACATTTTGATTCATTGCTGCAGCTAAATCCATCTCTCATCCCTGGACAACTTTCTCCCAGATGTCTCAATAAAGACACAGCCACATAACACAGGCTTTTCCCACACTGTCTGTCTCAGTCTCTCTCACCAAAAGCTATGTGAGATGAGAGCCCTACAAAGGTCACAGCTAAACCTTATGGGTACAGGACAAGGACTGATGGCTCAGTCAGTGTAACCAAACCCCACTCCCTCTGCTCCCCTCTCGTGGAATCACACCAGGAGTGCTACATCCCACTCTGGGCTCCACAGAGCAGGAAGGACATGGACCTGTTGGAGCAAGTCCAGAGGAGACCATGAAGATGATTAGAGGGATTCTTCCAAGGAAAGGCTGAGATAATTAGGATTGTACAGTTTTTAGAAGGCTTTGAAGAGACCTTATAGCAACCTTTCAGTACCTAAACTGGGTCCATATGAAAGCTGGAGAGGGACTTTTCACAAGGGCCTGTAGTGACAGGACAAGTGAGAATGGCTTCAAACTGAGAGTTGGTTTAGATTAGATCTTAGGAGGCAATTCTTTGCTAGGAGGGTAGTGAGGCACTGGAACAGGTTGCTCAGAGAAGCTGTGGATGCTCCATTCTTGGAAGGCTAGGTTTGCAGGAACCCAGTCTAGTGAAAGGTATCCCTACCTATGTTAGAGGGTTGGAACTGTCCCTGCCTATGGCAGAGGGTTGGAACTAGGTGATATTTAGTGTCTTTTCCAGCTCTTTCTATGATTCTATTACTTTAGTTGAAAGACACTCATATTTCAGAGAAGAATCTGTTCCTTTCTAGTTTTTTTCCCTCGTCCCCATCCAAAAACCCTAAATCCACACACTGGACAATATTTCAAGAGGACACTGTTTACAAGTATGTTTACTGGAAATATTCCTTTCAAAATCTTATTTTTATTGCTTAAAATAGTTTCTAAATTAAAACTTGAAGGGTAAGCCCCAAGAGCATATAACAAAATGTTCAATAAACTAAAACATTTTTGAGGTGGGAAAATAAAGATTTTTCTTTCCTGTCCTAAAACCTTTAAAAAAGGAAATCTAGTTTTGTTTTAATTAAAACATTCTTTCCTCCCAAACATTCTCCAATATTGCAGTATTTACTTACCACTACTTTCCAAATACCAGTCATGGGCAATGCTGACATGAGGCATGAAGTAACCTGTGATGGCATTTGTATGACAGCTGAATTTGCATGAATTGCAAAAATGGAAAGAGACTGGTGGAAAAATTAAAATTACCATTACAGAGAAAAATCATAAGAGGCACATAAAACTATAAAATAAAAAGTGGGTTTACATCCACTTTTTCAGTAAGAAAAAAGAGCAAGGAGAGTGTTACAGAATTATATCTTTCATGTTGAGAAGTGCTTACTAGCACTATCCATAATTCCAAAAGAACCTGCTCCTGTCTGTCATTCCTCATCCCACTTTGATTCTGCCTGACTGTGAAGGAGTTGATTGCTAAGGGTCAACAACCAGTGAGTAGGGTTCTTCTGCAGACAGCAGAAAACAGAGCATATGTATATATTTATATATATATAGTGTATACACACATTACAAACACAAGTGGTGCTTTATCATAGGTAAGTGCATTTGACCCACATTAAGTCTATTGCTCTCCAGATTGCACTAGTTCATGATAAAAATTTAGGTACTGAAGTTATAACTCACTGCAATAACATGTTTTGTCTTGAACAGAGCAAGAAATCAAACAAATTGTGAAATATGGTGCTCTTTTGGGGAATATTCCCTAGGGAATACTTTCTGCTGTGGAGGGCAAATGTTTATGCACAGCATCACTGCTGATGGACACTGACTCTCATCGGCCGTGCCAGAACATGGAAACCTGTTATCCTTCTTGCTTGACTGAAAAGTTAATATTCCTTGATGTGTTTTAGAGGGCTTTGCTGATGTGCTCTGTTTTATAATCTCACAAAAAATTCCCAGTGTACTAAACTGTTTTGCAAAAGAGCAGATGACCTTAGCCATGAGACTGTTACCTCTGAAACTGCTTCTAAATGTGAGGACATCAGTTTGCCATTTTAAAGTGCACAGCATCTTGTGTGCATGGTGGTAAAAACTGGCTAGGAGGTGAGACAATCTTTCTGGATTGTTTTTTAAATAACATTTTTAAGTGAATGTCTGTAAAATGTCCCAGAATGAAGAAATTCCACAAAAAGAGAAGGCTGAAAAGGAGATCAAGAAATAGGCTCCTATAAATCTTCAAAGAAAATGTTTTCCTTCTTTACCTTTTTTAATATCTCTTGTACAGTAAAGGTCACACCATACATTTGTCAGCATTTTTAAACTATAGCATAAGAAGTCCAGGTTACAATTTCAGTGAATTAATGTAATGAAAATTAGACCTCTCTTTACTCCTTTTTTGTCCTCAATATTCATCTTGCATTGGATCACAGTTCCAGACCTGTGCTCAGACAGGAACAGCAATATTATTTTAAAGTTATTGATTCAGAAGATGGCAAGGAAGAAACTCTGGGTTTTTTATGCTGAAAGCAACTGAAATGAGAAACCTGTCACAAGGAAAAAGATTATCTTGTGCTTAAGAGGGATTGGAGCCTGAGAGGGTCACACACCTAATGCACAAGAGCTGTAGTCAGAGGCATCGCCTATAACCGTGCCATTAAAGGTGTCATTGCAGATCTGTCTTAATCCTGGAAGTTTTAGAGAAGTGGAAATGCACAGACCCAGGTGTACAATCAAGACTCCTTAGAGCAGCTGTTGACTAATTTGTGCAATTTAAGTTGTCTTACATGTCACAATTTGTACTCAGCCTCACACTTAGACTGTGGCACTGTGTGAGCGAATCACATGCTTGGTGTTGCATAGTGGGTCTTAAATTTGCTTGGATAATACTGAAGCAGAACAGTCAAATTGGTTAAGTAGCCTCAAGGAAGTTACCCTCACAGGTACTGGCAGTTAATTACTTTCTCTTGTAATGTAGCAGAGGTATAATGTAATCCTTCAGGGGAGAGAACTTGGTGGCTTCCTTTCTATTTTTGGAGAGGACACCTGGGATCACCTCAACATGTGTGGCTGCCACCCACACCTTCTTCTGGGCAACCTTACATCTGCTCTTGGCACATATATTGCATTTTACATTCCCCTGTGTTAATATTTTTCTTGTGTTAGGTGCTATCCATCTATGCAGAGAAAGGATGAGGAGAACACAGAACCTACGCCCCTGAGAAGGGCTATGGCCCAAATATTGCACTGCCATAGTTCAGTGCACTGAGCTCTTAAAAATGATGGCAAAGAGCTCATCACAGAGCAGGACACAACTCTGTAAAGTACATCAAAAATCTATTTGTTTATTAGTTTAGAATAAAAGTTCCTTTAAAACAGATCAACTATCAGCATCAGAAGGTTGTGTGTTCTATTTGAGCAGTGAATATTTCAGAGAAAATAAACCTTGTTAAAAATTTTAATCAGTGACTATGTGACAAGACTTGTCATTTTGCATTAAATGCTACAAATTTTCACTCTCTATCAATAAACTGTTATGAAACTGCATTATCTTACTGTGCTTAAATTAATTATATTAAAATATTTAGAGCACGTATTTGTCATATTTGTCACTGTATGAGAAACTGACAGACCAGACGTCATATTACATAAAGACACTCATTATGATGGTGGTGAACAAGATATTTTCCGACTTTGTAAAACCCCAAAGCATCAAGAGGGCCAGAAAAGTGAAACCAAATCCACCTCCATGACTTTCCCTAGATAATTTGACAAATAATGGGAGATGACCTTAAAGGGGTTTAAAGTGCCTGGAAATACAATTTATGAGGAAAATAAGAGGTTTGAAGCTGTTTGGCCAACTGGTAAATAACTGCTCAAAAGCCAGCCAAGCACAACCTCAATGCACAAGACCCAATAGGACTGCTTGCTGCCTGAGAGCCATTCACACCCCAAACTTGGTGCAAGAGGTTCTTTGGGTAGGATGATCACCATCACCTTTCCGTGGTGGAAATATACTAACTGCCTCCTTTGGCACAGCAACTGGTCTGGGTTCAGAAGAGATCAGGGTACACAGAAATCGCATGTGGGGTACAGTCTCTAGGGAAAAATCCCCCCAAATTTGTTCATGCTAACACCATCTTATATCCAGTGTTAGGAACTCCTGCACTCCTGAGCAGCAACTTTCATTCACACACTTCAGAACAAATCAGTGGCAAGTGCAGGAGATGGCACAAACATGTCCTTTGGTGTAGTTATGCAATAGAAACATTTCACAATTAATTATTCTAAAGAGATAAACTTCCAAAAACTGCCTAGGGAAATCCAGCATACAAACCAACATTTAACTACTGAATATGAGGAAACATGCAGAAAATTGAGAGCAGATCTTTGGTCTATGCAGCATTCATTAAACTCTGAGCAGCTTAGGCTTCCAAAAGAGAAGTTTCAAGAGGCTGTATTGGTATCCAAGATAAACCATTTACAGGGGCTGTAGGTTTCTGGATATGTTCTGTATTTTCCTTCAATCAGCTCCATTTGATAGGTCTCAAGTAAATATTGCAAAACCAAGTCACTTTTATATATGGGTATTGTAAATGGAAGAGGGTATACCAAATATCTATTTCCAAGAACATATTTACTGTGAATTTGTCCATTTTTAGTAGATATAGAGGGATTTAGGCCACTGTAAGAGAATGAACAACACTTTCCAGATATCTTATCAGGGGTAAGATCCCTTTCCATCAGAGTCATAATTGCATGCTAGTAGATATACTAAATATATGCTCCCAGGAAGGATTACTGAGTAAGCATTAACTATTAATGTTGCTGATAAAACATGGCTAAATTATTTTATAGCAGAAGAAACACCTGGGGGCAAGGGGAGAAAACTGCTTTTTAAGTCTCCCATGGCACATTAATGTGGCTTATTTAAGTGAAGTGCTGAGTGGTGATAGAAAGGGAATTTTGATGAAGTGCTCAAACTCTGTTTACTGTCCTCTCTTGCACTGGGGATAACAGAATTACTTAGAGAAAAGGAACTGCTAAGAGCATGAGTAGTAGCAGCATAAAATCTGCAATACTTTGTAAATAAATAAAATAAATGCATCATCCAGCTTGCCAAGAATTAACTACCTCTTTCTACACTTCCCATCTGTATCATCTCATTCTGAACAGAGATGACCATTGTACTTTGGTTCCTAGATATTGAATCCTTTGGTGGATGCAAATATCTCAATTCTTAATTATTGCAGCAAGATTTTGTTCACATTTAAGCCATTAACTTTCCTTTTTACAGCCCTTTGGGAAGCTCAGCATGGACATCAGTTTCCTTGATGATAATCTGCACTGAGTGCCATGTGTACCTACATCATACATGAGTGTACAGCACCCTATCAGCAGTTCTGAACAGATTAGCTCAACCTGAATATGTGCAATTTTCATTGCTACTGTCCACCAAGGAAACCTGCATGAACAGCATGTACCACCCTTGTGCTGGCTGCTGCCAACAGAGAAGGGATCTGACAGCCAGTGACAAGTATTCAAAACTCAGTAAGGCTTCCTCAGGAAGATGGTCTTAATATTAGCAAGACCCTCAAAACAAGCAAAAACCCCAGTGCATCCTATCTACCTTTCACATATTGTTGGAACCCTTAAATACCATTTGTCTGGTAAGTGTCACTTCAAGAAACAAGAACACTGACACTTGGGGGATTATTTAGGAAGTATATGAACTGATTTAATAGCATTCCAGGAAAAGAGCAGCAGACAATTAACATCAGCCCAAACCTCTGCTTACTAAAACCTTAAGACCTGTATGATTTCTAGCTGATAAAATCTGAAAAATCTTCAGAATTGATTGTCCAAAACTAAAAGCTATAATTCTCTAGTGTACAGAGAAGGACAATTTAGAAATTTTACAGACAACTTCATATAAGTCTATTCAATTATAGAAAGCTATTTTTCAAAAAGAAAAAAACCCTGCCGTGTGGACTGTTATCTACTGTACTTATCACTCTGAGATTGTAGTTTATCTTTTTGTTACATACCTTACAGATACAGAGAGATAGCAAGACCTTCATGGACAAAAAAATCAAATTCTCATCTATTTGAGAACCTAATTCCTGCAGTTTATATCCTGAAAAATGCTATAAACATACACTGAAATTAAGTATTTTCTATGTGAGAGAGCTGTTATAGAGCTGTGAGATTAGGGCCTGATGTAATTTATCATTCCATTACAAAATCTCTGCTCTATATTCAGAGTCCTACAGGAACTTGTTTAGCTACAAGTTATTATACAATAATAATGACCTTAGGAAGAGATGAGGAAGCAGTTCCTCTGTGACTTAGGTCCCTTCTCTTTGCTCTTAAAGCCTCAAAGAACTCAAGCTGGATCACACTCCATGCTTTCACTAAAAAAAACCAGTATTTGTAGCATGGTGGAGAGACTACATCAAAGAAATTCTGCTATGGTGAAGTTTTAGTAGAAGCTACTCAACTTCCTATTGAACAGAACAGCTTTGACCCTCCCAAGATTGTTCAACATCCCTCCTTCAGACTGCCAGAGGAGCACTTCACTGCCTTCCTGCAGCCAAAGGGAGCACAGAGCACAGGGCTGCTGGGGCCACTGAGGTACCCAGGGAGCTCCATGCTGAAATGGTGGTGGGGAGGGACACTTTGGCACCCTGTAAACAGCTACAACAAAGAGCAGCAAGGAGAAATGTTGAGCTAATAGTTCAGAGAGCAGAGTGTCTGAGCTCTGCCTCAAAGCTTCCCATGCCCTGGGAGGGCTAGTGGTGTCTTTGTTTCTGTCACATTTGAGGAAGCAGATGTTGTGGAAATTCCTTCCAGCTAGAGACAGCACATGTACATGTGACTGAGATATTCCCTGTTCCCTTCCAAATGCAGGCAAACCTACGTGGCCACAAACAGTGACTAATTGTTTGGGCCAAAGGGGCAAGGATATAAATGAGCTATTTCTCATTACAGTATAAGAAAATATTGATTACACATACACAGATGGCAAATACTAGTCACGCTGGTATTCTCAAGTCTCCACACTGAGCGTGTCTGGTATAACATTCATTATTTTTACAAGTTCATACTATGACTGTCTTCCCTATTGACAAATACGGGTAAAAAACATAATAAACAGAGTGGATTTGTGTTGGTATTATTAATGAATCGGCAACAACTGTCTCTGTGCCATTCATCTCTCAACATCTGTTTATATTTTATTTTAAATCTGTAAAAACATTGCTCGGTAATCCCTTGATCCGTACAGTAATTTCCTTTTGTTCCAAGCCGTTAGAGGTATCTTCGAAATACTCAGGGGAAAGACAGACAAAAAGCAACCAAAAAACAAAGACTACTCATCTATTCCTTCAAGACAAGACCACTTTCATCATAAAAAATGAACATCATAAAAAATGAACACCGAAATGAAAGCAAAAAACAAAGGTGGATGAACTCTGTATTGCAATAGGATAAAAGTCAGGATGTTTGTGGAAAAGCATCAGTCATTATTGCTTTAAATTGCTCTTGATTTGTGCAAAGGAACAGACCAAGTCAGCTGCGCCTAATCTTTCTTGGGAGTTATCTTGTGCATTTATTTGCTTCTCTCTGGCTCACTAGGAATTCTGCTCACTGTTTGTCACAGCCAGGAACAAGTCTGTTAAGCTCACCCCTGGCTGATAAGGAGGCGTTGTTGCTTATGGATATCCTGTTGCGTTGGCCTCCTGGAGTCCTGGATTTTCTTATTGTTCAAGCCACAGTGATTTCAGGGCAGTGCTCTTTATGAAATACAATGCTGCTTGAAAATTTGTCAATATGGGTTCTAAAAATAACTGAGGTATGAGCAAGTACAAATAACCTGCTCTCGATTTACTTCTCTATAACAACTGTGCAACCGGAAAAAAGAAAAAAAGAAATCTTTAAAAACTGGAGTGAGAAGGCAGTGCCTCAGCTTGTGATTTACTGTATCACTGAAGAGATTAGAGACAATGCCCACTTTTGAAACAATGCACATAGGCAAATGATGTATTTATTACACCACTGCAAGAGCCAAATAAACCATGCCCAACGAGGAAAGTATTGTCAGGAAAGAGAATAACGTCAAAAGATCTCTGGGTCGGCAAGTCTAAGTCAGAATAGTTTAAACAATACAAAAGAAACAAACAAGAGTTATGGTTTTCTAAAGTTAGAAAATGTCCAAAACTTGTGTTCTGAGGAGAGCATGCATGTGCCTTTAGAAAATCTGCATAAAGAAGATTATTAAAACACCTACTTAGAAAGCACTCTGAGAATTCCACAAACATGCAATATACCAAATTATGCTTTTAAAAATTAGAATAATTTAGAAACCCCAACCAACCAGCCCACTTTTATAGCTAGATACCCTCTTCATTTCCCTGCTCCATGAAGCATATGACATTCAAGAGAAGGCTGGAGAGAGACAGATAGAGTAATCTAAAAGGGACAAAAGAAAAACAAGAAACATTGTTGAGGGAAACAGGGAAAGAAATAAGAGGCTTCAATCTAAACAAAAACAGAGAAAAAGACTTGGAAAGAATTTCAGCAAAGAGGTATGTTTAATTGCCTACAGCCCCAGGAGAGGTAATTTATGTGCCAAGAAGTTATGGAGGTTTTATGTGCCTATTAGTCTGCTATTCAATTAAAAAATGTGTACTTACCATGGCAACCTCTATGTCTCACAATACACGTGCTAATTCTAAGATATCTCTATAGAGCACCTCCTTAAAGAAACACATACCACAGCACCAGCCATAGCATAGATTTCCACACTCACTAAGAGGCAGTAAAAACACCAGCCCATACAAAATTTTGGAATTATAGGCTCGAGAGAAAGATGGGTAATCTTACTGTACTGTTACCAACTCCACGTGGGAGCCCAGGAGTGTAATGTATGTGTGCAGTGCATCGCTGCAGCTCAGTGCAGCTCACCGCACAATCTTGCCAGCATTTCCCTTCTTGCCCACTGAGATAATGCTCTTATGCTTTGAAACAGTGCTGCTTTTCCTCTGGGATCTACTTTGGACTGGCTGACTCATTCCTTAGGCCCTGCTTCCACTGAAGCTAGGTAAGCTTTCAATTGTACTCTCCTGGATTAAAGCCTGCCAAGACATGTACCTTCCCTTTGTTTCAGGGTTTGCTGTCTGGGAATTCCCTTTCTCACCAGCCCACGCCAGATCTTGCTGTTCTCAACAGGCGTTGTCCTTCTCCCTCTTCCTTATTTGAGCTTCCCATGACAACAGCTATTGGCAAGCTGATTTTCCACTCAACAGCTTACTCCTTTTCAGAGGAGCAGTATCTGTTGCCAAAATTCTTGGTCAGACATGTAATTTATGGATCAAAGCATTTGTCACAGGACCTGAGGAATGAACCACCTTCAAAAAAAAATGTCAGTACTGCATCCATAACTTTTAAATATTAAGGAGAATTTCAATGCAACCCTTCTGAAAGTAAAGAAAGCATTGAGGTGATAACCTACATTTCCAATAGCTTTTATGTAACTAGTTGCTTCTCATAATCATCTTCCCCCCTTTCACTGACTAGTGAATGCATATCAGATCACTCTTCTCAGGGCTGTGGAACACCGTAGTCCCCTTTGCTTGTCTGCAGCTCATTTAGGGCTAGTGCTAAAGCACACAGAATACAAAAAAGGAATGCATCACCTTGTGTAAAGTTCTGGATTTGTTGAGGATTAAGCCTCAATCACATTTCAAAGACGTTTTGCTGCTTTCCTTGTGTCATGGTTTAACCTCAGCTGGTGACTAAGCACCATGGAGCACCTTGCTCATCACCCCCTGCCCCTCGCTGAGGGGGGCAGCTGAGGTGGGAGGAGAACCAGAAGTGTAAAAGAGAAAATTCATGGGATGATATGAAAACAATTTAATAAAGAAAACAAAAGTCACACCAGCAAAACAAAACAAATCAAGGGCATTAATTCAGCACTTCCCATGGAGGCAGGGGTTCAGCCATACCCAAGAAAGCAGGGTCTCATCACGCAAGGTTACTTGAAAACAAAGAAAAGGCCACCAGTCTGAATGTGCCATCCGCTTCCTATTTCACCCATCTTTATAAGCTGAATATATTGGAATAATTATGGAGTATCCTCACTGTCTCTTGGGGACCTGGCTATATCTCCAATTCCTTGTGCACCCCCAGCCCCTTTGCTGGTGGGGTGGGGTGAGGAGCACAAAAGGCCTTGACACTGCGTAAGCCCTGCTCAGCTATTGCTGAAACATCCCTGTGTTATCAGCACTGTTTCCAAAACAAATCCCAAACAGAGCCCCACACTAGATACTCTGGAGAAGGTTTACTCTGTCCCATTCCAAACCAGCCCACTTGGCTTTCCCTAGTAACAAGCAAACAAGTCATTTATCAGTCACTGCCGTTAAACACAGAACATATACACCAAAGTTTTGGAGGTCCCAGCCTGCTTTCTGCTTGTAAGCTCTTCAGAGTCATGTACTATGAGAAAATGCAAGCAAGGTCACCAGTTGAAATAATTGATAATGATAAACAACACCTCAGAAGACTTTTTCTTTTGCAACACTTGCAACAGGCCCAGCCCCATTCTTTTGGGTAGGAAAATACCTGTTTGGTTTAAAGAAGCACAAGCCAGCACTGCCCTGGGAGGAGCAGCTGCTTTAAACACTATAACTGATGAATGCATGGCTGCATTTGATACATTCACCTGACATCAACAGAGCACAATGAAACAGCAGCAAACTAAAATTTCAAATTTATACAGCTTTTTTTTTTAATCTGTGAGGAAATGTAAAGTGTAACTCAATTTTCTGAGGTAGCGTCAGGCTCACAACAGTAGCAGCAGAAGCACACCCAATTTCACACTGCTCATCTAATCCTCATGAGAAGGGCAATCCCACTTAAATCTTCTCTGTCCTGAAAGTTTCCCAAAATGTGGAAAAAAAGCAAGTTATCTGGCTTCTCTGGTAGGTAATGAGCCTTGCTGGCCACCTGGAAGCTTATTACCAGATTACTCTTGTCAGCTGTGAGGGACCAGCACCCACACTTGGGGTGAAGATAGGCTCAGCCAGTAATAAAAAGTTTTCTTTCCTCTCCCTGTCCCCTCGCTGTTTCCCCCCACATTGGATTAAACTGCCTAAAATACAGAGTAAAATTATGAAGGGTGGGTTGAATTCCAGATAAATGCTGTTGATCGCTTCCTACAAGGTTGACCTCCCCTCAGGGTTTGTCTTGATGCTAAGAACATCTTCAGGGGAAAGGAAAACATTTTCCTGACAGATAAGAAATGCACAATTAACTACATAATGCAAACTGTACATTCAGAACTCTAACTAATGAAAAGTTTTGAAGACGTTTGGTATGAGTGTGCTGTACTAAAAGTATAGTGCAACTCTTCCCACTCAAGGGAGGAACAGATCTGAGCTGCCTTTTCACATGATGGATGTGAGTGATTTTCATGAGCAAGCTACAGTGTCCTTTTTGTATTACAACTCTAGGATCCTGAGAGGGGAATGTAGCTAAAAGCATCAATTTTGATACAAATCCTTTATGGTCTTTAAATTGGGCGCTGCCACTTTAATAAGCCACACCTGGTTAAGATTCTTGTTCTGCTGAATTCCTCCCACTGTAATGAGCCCTGAACATCAGGCTGAGGCTGTGATCAAGACAATACAATTAATCACCAGACCGTGCACAATTTCAGTAACATGAAAATTGCACGCAGTTAGATTTTCTAAGTAAAACTAATATTTCATGCAGGGGAAAGGGTGAAGTTTCAGTGCATAACAAAAAAGAATTTTGGAGGTTTAAAAAAAACCTGGCAGTCAGCAGGGCCACGTGAAGGTGAATGCATAAATCAAATAACTATACCATCTGTTACAGAAAACTTAACGGGAATTAAGTGGCCCATATTTTCTAAAAATATCTTTCTTCACAGTATGCAGAAGCACTGAATATCTAAGGAGGAACACTGGAATTGGACTTTAATTAGGAAACTTTGAGTTTTGAATACAACATGAGCTTAGTCAAACTATCAGGAAGATAAGCTTATTAGGAGAGAAATAGGAATGAGTATTTGCCTGGCAAAAAAATAGATCTTTCCAGTGGGAGGAAGAAGGGGGGATTAAAAACATGTAGAGGCCCCATTTTCAGTATTTTTTCAGCTGCAGCTTAAGGTGTCACAGAGAGACACAAACAGTGACAGACAGGCCAGGGCCAACTTCTGGGAGAGTTTTTATTCTGATGTTATCTAAAATAGACTGGTCATTTCAACATCTTTAAGATTCACAACCAGAAAGTTTCCCATGTATTTGAAGGTATATTTCCATGCAGCAGCTGTTTCTGTGTAATTGCAGTATTCACCAGAAATCCATTCAAAGTGCAGAGACAAAATGCAATTTTCATCTCTTTCCAGGCTCATCTCCAATGACAGCTAGTGGGAAGGCACAACTCTGGGAGAGCACTGCTAGCTCCTTCCATTCTTTTCCCCATGTGATGGGGAAAACCAGCATATCCCATTAAAAGACAAGTGTACTAATTTGTTTTCTGTACCATTAGGTTATAAAATCTTGAGGGGCCTTTTTTTTTTCTTTTTCCCAAACAGTTTGCACATCTCTAATCAAGGAATCTTAATGTCTCATCAGCACAAAAATAATAAAGATTGAAAACAGCAGGCAAAACTAAAAACTTTATATAGGAGAGGAGCAACAAAGACAGACTTCCTTTAGAGAGGAGGTATATATACTGCTCCAAGAGTTGGTATAAAAATCTAAGGAGAATAGGTTAAATGGGATGATACAACTAAATGTTTTAGGAAAATCATTTTCAAATGATGCAATTGAGAAGGGAGAGAGAAAGTAAAAGAATAAAAGGAGTGACACAGAAAAGGCAAAGTGGCATACAGACAGCAATAAACAAAATGCATTTTTAAAAGTAGCAAAAAGGCTGATTTCGAGGAAATAACAAATTGAGGTTTAAAAATAAAGCAAAATAAAATCAAGGTTTCCATTTTTTGCACTGCTACTTGTCTGCTTCACCTTCCAGTTTCTTCTGCTCCCCCTCTTCAATCTTACCTTCTCTACAGATACTCTCAACTCTCTTGGGAAAGATCTCCTATTATATATTTTTGCAATGTCAGACAAAATAGAGCCTTTCTCTCAGCTTGTGCCTCTTTATATTACTGTGGCACAAACAGTGAAGAGCAGTAATGGTAATAGCTGGGAAAGCCGCTCAATAATTTTTCACCTTAACAATTTTAACAGCAAATGGCAGTTCTGTGACACTGACACAGTTCAACTGGGCCAATGATATTCAATTTTGCTGTCAGAAAGACTGGAAGAGAATACCATGTTAAATCCCAATTCATCCAAAATAAAAATCCTTGCTACCTGAACTGATCCAAAAGACTTCAGAAACTGCATTTCATAGCTTGCACATGGATTCACAGGAATTCATCTTTTAAATAGCATAATCCATTTGCCACTCAGCAGCTCTGGCTTATTTGAAGTCCAGCTAGACTGTAAGACACCAAACCAGCAACTATTATAGGACCACACAGTTTAGGATTGAGCTGACTTTATACTCAATCTTTTCCAATGAAGAAAAATTCCCTACCTTTCAAAATCTATGAAAAAAAAAATTGAACATTTCACTTTGCTTCTAGATAGCAACCCAAAATGCAAGTATTAGGAATTTTTCACAGAGTAATTAGTTTTTGCTAATTGCCATTACTGAGGAACCATTATTACATAGTAGCAATAACCTCATTTTGTGGTTCCCACACTAAAAAGGACAAGGAGTGACCATCTACCACGGTAGGGAAGAAATGAAAGAAGTCATTCTTCACAAGTTAGAATTGAAAGCACTGCAAAACAGGCTGCCAATGAAAGGAATAGGTGAAGCATATTTTGGTGCAGTTGAATGGTGTAAAGAGTAAGCAAAGGATATTTTGAATATGCACAGTTCTAGAAATGACTAAAAAATGTTTCTTTGTGTGTGTGTTTCTGGAAATGGTAAGTAGCAGGAATAGAACTGTGCTGTAATTAAAACGGCTGAATAAATGGCTCCTTAAAGCATATGTGGGCAGGGAAAAAAAAAATTTCATTTTTCTTTAGTGTGCCTGTATTCTCTTTTAAAATCTAATACCATTCATAGAAATTTATACTTAAAATATATATTAAAAAATTAACATATATATGAGAGAAATCACAACAATACACATGTTATTTGTGGGATTTTTTGGAAGTCCTTATAGCAACTCTTTGCCATCTAATGCCTCACTTTGTGTTTGATAATGCACATTAAATACTCTAAAAATCTTAATTAATAATAAGAAATTAACTGATTTTGATTGATCTGGTTGAGGTGATGCATTTTTTGTGTTGTCCGTGGCTGGAAGTTCAAGAGAGGTAATCCAGGCAGTTAGCAGTGGTGTGCAGACAAGTGCATGCTAGTCCTGAAGGAGACAGCTCATGTTCAGGAGTGGCTTGCAGAGGAATGTCACTGTAGGGCTCAGGAGCTTGGTGACCCATGAGGAGAAAGCAAGGAGCTGCTCCCCTCGCTCCAGCTGCTCAGGCAGGGTGAAACTGAGCCTCCCTCAGCCCAGATCAGCAGCATTTTGACTTTCCCTCACTGTGCAGGATTGAGAAAGAGGGGCTGGAGCCCTGGGGGATTGGTGTCCTGGGCTGAGGGAGGTGTGGAGGTGGGGTGCTGCAGTTCAGCCAGGGCACAGGCTGCACTCCAGGGCTCCTTGCACATACTCGCTGGGTGCTTCCAACATCCCCAGTGCAGGCACACCATCTGGCTCCTTGCAAGGGGATGTTGCCAAGGGCTACACTCAGGGAGTAAAACTAAACACATTTCCAAGGCTAAATCAAGGGTGGGTTATAGCAATGCCCCTGGCTCTGAGGCGTGTGCACTCACACACTCAGGTTTGTACGTGCACGCAGAGTTTATTTAAAAGTTTTATTGTTAGCTTTGTAATTAGGCCCCCGAACATCCCCTGTGTATGTATCAAATTAAGCTCCAGTAACCAGGGATTTTCCTAGCAATATACACTACAGCTGAATTCCTGTAATTCTCGTATTAAAATCTTTTACCATAACAATCTGTATTTAAATAAATAGCCTGTTCCATTGCTCCTGCTCACTGAGTGCTGTTGCTACCTCTTTCCAAGAGAGAGCAGTAGTGAATTGTACTATCATTACACTGGATAGCTTTACTCAAACACACTCAATTTACATTTTCGACTCTGTAACCTTTCAACCTATTGACCATGAAAAATGCTCCAACATAACGTGACACATATAAATGTTTAAAGTCCAAAGGGTAATTATCTATATTCATAGCTAAAACTGTGCCTTGATTTCACAATAGAAACCATATGTTCACTCAAAACACTTTCAATAGGCTAAATAGCACCCAGATTAACCCTGAGTTAGTTTACTGGTTAAAATAATAGCAGCATCTTCTTCTAATTCAGTAGTTCATTTATCGTTTTTGATCAAGGCACTGAATGTGAACTTTCAACATTTGAAAGCTTAACTTGAAAAGTAAACTGTGTGGTAAAAACTCACTAATTCTTAAATTTTATCTTTAACACCATTTTATGTGCCTGATAACAGTTCAAAATATGTTATTTAGCTGCAAGTAGAATTCTCTGTTGCCTCACATTTAATAGACTAATTTTCCCTCCCAGAAGAAAAGGGCAATGACTTTCTGACTTTTATTTTTTTATTGTCCACAGAACAGTGCTTAACAGAATGCCATTTAGAACAAATCTAGACTATTTTCTTTTATGAAAATCACCTTTTGCCCAAATAACTTCCAGGAGGAATGAAAAGCCTAGAGCAGAAGCACTGTAACACACTTGCAAGGCCTCTGCAGTAACAGTAAGGAAAGCCTAGCAATGAAAGGTATACTAAATGGAACCTCATCCAGGTTTTGAAATAAGCAAACTATTAAGATACAAATTTCCCTATCTTTTTTCTCATAAGATAGAAAAAGATTATTTTGAGCCTTTGAAATCACTGCAGCAGAAAATTACAAACAGAAAACAAAATTGTATATTACAGGAGTAATGACAAGTCAAAGGAAAGAGACATACTTAAAAAAAGTGGCAAACAGGCAAATGACTTTTCAGTGAGTGCTGACTCTCTGCACATTAAACTGGTTAAAAGCTCCTTCTCTCCCTGCTTGTCATGTCATTGTCCCTGTCAGGCAGCAGAGAACACCTCCAGCTAGTACATGATATACAGGATGCTTCATCAAAAAAGGTATTCTCTGTCTTTGAATTTGAACTGACACTTTCCTTATGTATATTACAAATGCCCTGTGGAAGTGACAATGGACTATGGTGCAAAAAAACCTCTATGAGTTTGCAGAAAGCTTACTGGAATGCTGGCCTCCTTATTAAAGGGACATTGTTACATGTGGACATGATTCCTAAAATGTGCACAGGTATAGCTATGAAAAAAAACCCAGAAAATAAGTCTGTCTGGTCTTCAGCTGAGCTTCAGCTTTATGCAGTAAAATCGAGTTCTTGTGCCTACAAGGTGCTTTGTTCCTCCTCTCCTGCCTTGGAACAGAAAATTATTCTCTTTCAGGGAGAGGCTGAGGCCAGCATGTGGTTTATTAGAGTAAGAGCGTTGTCCCTCATAAGTTTGGAATCTTCCCTTGAACTGTTGCCATCCTAAAATGTTGTAATTTTACATCCATCATTGCATGATATGGCCTAAACAAGTCAGTGGAACCATTCACCCTTAGAAAAGCTGGCACTCAACCAATTTACTCACTCTGCAATAGCCTTTATACAGTTCTCTTGTACACCTTTGCCATCATTTATGCATCATTTACCATAAAGTTAGGAACTGTTAATAAATCCCTTATACTGGATGCTGTAAGTAAATCAGAAAGGTCTTTCATATTTAATATCACAACCACTCTGTAGCCTTCATTTTGTCATGTTGTACATTATTTCTGGAAGAGTCCCACTTGTGTCCCAGTGCTATTTATCAGAATTCTTTCTGTGCATCATCATATCAGCATACATGCTGAGCATTTCTGTTTCTATGACACCTATTTTGCAAGATCAGTCCAAGTTAATACAGGTACAGGCTACATGTAATTACAATTTGTATTGTATGGACTTTGAAGAGGACTGTGAATTTCTCAGAATTGCTTACTGTGTTTGCAGACCTCAGGATTTCAAAAGTTCAAGTTGAAAGGGTGTTTCTTTTTGCTCAGTCTGCAGTGAAATTACAGGAGGTGCTCCCAAATGTGAGATTAGTGGTGCCACTGGAAGAGACTGGGCTGGAGGAATGCAAGGGCAAGAGAGTAGGTGTCCATAATACATAATAATAAATACATGGATACCTGTCTCTTCCCAGGTCACACACTCATATTCCTGGTATGGCCTCAGGGAGCAGGTTCAGCAGGGTGCAGAAAGCACAGAGCTTCCCTTTGGAGCCTGTGGTGGCTTTCCTAAAGGCTGGGAGCTGCTGCCATTCCAGTTCAACTTCATTCTTGTGACAGGGACATCTGATCCTGCTGAGCTGCAGAACCTCCTCATTTGTAAAAGCGAAAGAACATTTTGTGCACTTTTCATTACATTTTAAACTGAGACAAAAGGTGGATAACAAAGCCAGGTGAGGAGTCCCTTGTCAGAAGCTCAGCCAGTAAAGAAGTGACATTGTTAATGTTGATCAAGTGAAATCACTGCTCTGTAGATTAATAGATTCCTGGCTGGTAATGCCTAAAGTAATAAGAAAAGAGAGGCTGTTAGAAAACAAAGGAGAGCAGTAGTTCCTGGGACTAAAAGGCTGAGACTAAATTTTTTTACAGACATAAAGATAGCAGACAGATTTCAGCATCATTGTTGTGTAAATGGTGAAATGACAATTTTTTTATTGAACTCTATTTAACTGGCTACTTTTCTTCCTGATTTTGCTCTCTTTTAAAACAGAATCCTTCTGATCATCTATTTGACCCCAAATTTAACACACTGAGATATCTAGCAATTCTAACATACATCAAATACTCTGACAAGTTTCATTCTTTCCAGTTGAACTCTTAAATGTTTGTGCCTGGATAAGAGGTTTATTTATTTATTTACTGTTTAATTTTGTTGCCTTTATTGGTTTGGTTTGGTTTGGTTTGGTTTGGTTTGGTTTGGTTTGGTTTTTCTGGTAGGCTTGGTCCTCAGAAGGACATATACCCGCCTTTGAATAACAAAATTGAGCCATGACTTCCAGGACAAAAACTTCAGTGATTAATCTAAGTAGAAGGTAATTGCTCGGCTTCCTGCAATTTTCTTGTAGACAAACTTCCTCCTTTCTTCCAGTAGCTTTTCAGCAAATATTTGTCAATGATACAAAACATGTTTGCATAATCTCCTAATATCAGCGGACAATAAGATTAAGGAGGGCTGACTCAGCTGTGCTCATATCTGTGAAACCTGCTCTTATCTTCTCTTTTGTAAAAGTCAATTAATTCGAAGACCTTTTTTGTTAATTGTTCACATTTATCTTTACTGCCTTCCATTCTTTTTCATTTTTATTATTGTTAAGGGTAAATTTTTAAATAATAGTTCATCATTGTTATAATTCTGAATTGTTATTAACATAATCTTCCTTTTCTATTGAAAGGGCTCTTTCTCATCAGAATTTTTAGGAACGCTTTAAATCTTTTTTGTTCTCACAGCCCCTAAACATTTCTTTTTTATTCTTTCACAAGGTTTGCTCTCTTGTTACAGAGTAATCTAATCTAGTTAACTTTTAATTTCAGTAGAATTTTTATGTTGCACCAAACTTCAGGTTCTTTCTTGTGAAGACACGTTGGGTGATTCTATGATTAAGAGCGGCAGAAAAGGGGGAGATTTTATTATTCCTCATCTGCATCTTCAATACATTTTCTTAATCAGAAATCAAATTCTGGATCCCCCAGAGTCAATGACAACATTGATATGAATTTTGAAATGACCAGGAACATAGGTTAGATGTCTGAATATAAATTTTCCCATTTGTCTTTGTATTCTGCAATGGATCCATCATTTGCCATACTTAATTTAAAAAGCTTATGGAATTTGGCTCCAGCTCATTCCTTTATTTTCATATCCTCAGGCAAATCCATCCTCACAGTAAGAATTAGATCTAGGGCAGTTTTGTCTTTTTTTGCAAATGATGAAATTGTCTCTTTGACACAGCATGCTTGGATGTATCTGTTTCCCAACAGATTTATGAGCAGCTAAAATCCCCCATGAAGATAGCATCTTTTAGCCAAGAATTTTCTGTACCCTGCTGTCCTTCTGTTTGACTGGTTAGTTGCTGATACCCACCATTTTTCAGTTTGGCTTTCTAGTTCCCTGTCTCACTGCTGTTAATTACTCTGAGCAACGTTGCAAGAAAAGATGTGTGTGCATTGATTAGCCACGTTGCTGCAAGTAGCACCACCTTACTGGCTTTGCCAGCATAACATACTCTCAGGCTTTCTAATGAATGTGCTGGAATTTGAAGGCTTGTTCTGTGCTACATTGCTGTGATTTACCATGCTGCCTTTGTGATTGATACGCATTATTGGCAATTTGGAGAATGAAACGGTGCACAGAAATGATGAAAATAGCTGAACAAAATGAATAGCTAGAGTGGATTTCCTGAGCTGCCCTTCTACAGATGTTGTAATGATGAAACTTTGGTTTGGATTTGGATGGCTTCAATTCCACATAAACTCCTTAATCTGATATTTCCCACTGGCTAGGTGCCCCTGAAGGCCCTGAAGCAGCTAGTAGGGAGCACAGGCAGAGGAATCCAGGCTGGCTAAATTTGGGTTGCTGTGCACATCCATGTGCACAAGTAGAACAGCCAAGACCTGTACCCATAGATTCATCCCACTGATGGACAGGAGGACAGTCCCCTAAACAAAATGTTAAATACCTGTGCATGTGGAGTCACTCAAATCCCCTTTCTGCTAATGGAAAACAGTGCTTGACATTTTTTATTGCTAAAAAATTCAGTGGGACTGGGAAAAGACTAAAGGTCTGACAGGATTGATGTGAATCCTTTTACACCTCACATGCATCCAAGTTTCAATTTGTGACTCTTCAGAAAGTATCACTATGATTATTGTAGATAATTTCTTGAATAGGGTTTTAAATTTTTTGCCAGTGTCCACAAATGGACTTGAAAACAGTGTTTCTCAATCACTTCTGCCTAAAGCACGAGTAAAATCTTAGGTTTTTGTGCATTTCTTCCAGGTTCTTCTTGAATGCTTTTCCATGCATGTTGTTTCTCAGGCAACAGTCCGTGAGACATTTAGGACAAATAATTAAATGGAAACTTCTGTTAAATTTCTAGTTACCATTTGTTAATAATAAACTGACATCAATTAAACAGTTGGAAAAGCATTTCCTTTCTATAAAGTTTTGAAGAAGAAACAACTGTCTGATCTCTTCTTCAAATAAGTTTATTATTTCAATGGAGCCTCATCTTCATAAACAGTAGCGGATGGATGATGTTACAAAGGATTTACAATCTTTAAAGTTTGGTCTTCTTTTTCTTTCCTTTCTGGTAATGACTGTGATTCTTAGAAATTACATTAATAGACATAAATACTTGAAAATGAGATATTTATTTTCTATTAATGTTTCTTTATACAGTGTAAGCAGGAAAAAGGTTAAACTCTGCAGCAATGGCTGTGCATCTTCACTACAATGCTGGCTGTAGGCTGGGTGAAAGTCTGTGGCTGTAGTGCCTGTGGTCTTGGTGCTGATGTTATCAAATGCTCTGTGCTGAGCCCAGCTCACTGCCTGGGACTGGCTTTAGGATTTACAGGGCAATTCATGAGCAGGTATCACCTGGGTGCACATTTCAACGGCAGGATGCACCAGGAATGGCAGAAAAGGCTGAAAAGCTGCAGCTCCCTTCATCAACACTGCAAAGCCTTGCTCAGCCCCTGCTGCAGGCAAGGTCCCTGTGCAAGGGACAAGCACGTTTAGACTCAAGGGGCTTAGACTCAAACCCTGCCCATGCACAGAGCAGCCGTGGGGACTGGGGTCACAGGGGTCTGTGGGTCAGTCCCGTGGCCCAGCCAGGCAGCAGGCAGGATGGGGCAGCTGCAGCCCTGGGCAGCAGGCATCTCCCTGGGATGTGGGCCCACGGCTGGCGAGCACTGCTGTGGCACAGCTGGGGCAGAGACAGATGATCCTGGGGGTATCAGGTGGGTCCTGGGCCATGGGAGTTCCCGGGAGGCAGGCAGGTGCTGTGATCCCCTGCAGTGGTGCCTGTTCCTAAGCAAGGAGAGCAGCTTTGAGTAGGACAATGCCACCACCTGCCTGGCATGGGGGCAAGGGGCAGAAAGCCTGCAGGGCTGGGGAAGTTTCAGAGCCTACTACTGGTGGCAGAGAAATTCTCAAGAGTCTGGACTGAGCTCCCCAGGGCCCATGGATCTGGGCAGCCTGGCCAAGTGTCCTGCCCTGTCCCTGCTTGGGTATCCAGGGGTGGCCTTTCCACCCTACACACCGAGTGCATTCAGCACAGTGCTGGGCTCTGTGTGCCCCACAGGGCTGGGTTTGGCTCCCTCTTACCTGTCCTCTCACCAGCATAGGCAGCAGACCACAGGCTCCCCAAAGGTGTATTTTATTGCTATGGGTGCAGAGAAAATTGTAGTGAATCCTGCTCAGCCCAAGAATAGCACTGGTTTGGTGCTGAAGAATCCTTGGAGAGTTTAGCTGCCAAGCTCTAGGAATTTTTCAGAGTATATGCAAACTGTTTTTTTTTTTTTTTATTATTTTTTCACCTAGGACATATCTTCAAAAATGGATGCAGACAGTTTTTGCAGCAGAGCTTATTACCTCA
This sequence comes from Haemorhous mexicanus, assembly GCF_027477595.1. Classification (NCBI taxonomy): domain Eukaryota; kingdom Metazoa; phylum Chordata; class Aves; order Passeriformes; family Fringillidae; genus Haemorhous; species Haemorhous mexicanus. The sequence continues at coordinate 12,696,171 of NC_082349.1, forward strand.
GGCACACTGGATGGTTATACAGTGCTGGGCCATATCTGGCACATTCCCAGCTAGCTTAGAGAACAGGCTGAACGAGGTTGTGGCTGTCTGCACATTTGCATGTAACCATATTCTTGGGTTCCTCAAATAAATTTTATTGCAGAAAATAAATAAATATTATCTCGCTCACACAACCTTTTCTATTTTTCCTTTTTTATTGCAATTCTTTATAGAATCTTCAAACTGTCACACAATTGAACTTCCCTGTTTACGTGTGTGCACAGTATGAAAAAATATAATGGCTTAAAATCTTGGATTTAATGCAAAACAGCTGACAAATTTAGGCATACTTTTCTAACCCAGCTTTCCCGTACAATAACATTTGATTATTTCTAGAAGTCTGCAGTTGAGTTTTTTTGTGTATTTGTCTTGCAGAATATTTTTTAGTTAAGGAAAAATTGCTTCCCTGTGTCTTAGAGTTCTTCTGCAATTTCAATTTACAGTATGTCCTCTTACTGCAATATTTGTTTTAGGGGAAAAACAGTAACCTGGATTGACTGTGTCTGCAGCGTATTAGATTTTATATATTACAATTAAATCCCTCTCTGAGCCATCTGGTTTACAGATTGTATAGATTTTTAAATTTTAGTTTGTCTTCCCAATTGACTGAGATTAGGACCACTTTTTCTAGTTTTACTCTTCAAACATTCCCTACATTTTAACTTTCCAGTAAAAGTAACAGTTACTGGCACATGAGGTTAATAATCCTGAAATCATGGTTTCAAATATTATCACATGAAGGATATTTGCCAGGCAAAGGAGCCCAGAAGTGACCTTTCTGATCTTGCTAATTTTCCACCAGATAGAGGATAACTCACCTACATCTGCAATATTTCCTTGCTCTTGGCCCTGCTTAATACAGGCAACACTAAAAACCCTGCTGTTCTGTATTTAAGTCATTTTTGGGGTCATACTTGTGCACACTTGATACTGAGTTTTGCAGGATTTCAGTGAGCAGAGACAGGCTTTAGATCAGATTGATAGAAAGGGTACTCTCAGCAAAACCAAGATGCTGGGTGCAAAATAGCAAAATTGCAAAATGCAAAAACCTCAGGAAAATGTCAAGCAGCACTTGAACTCGCTCACACGATGGCTTTGCCCTGCAGGTTGCTGTGCTGTCTGCAGCTCTGCTTCTGCACAGGTGCTGCCTCCCCTGCTTCACCCCAGTGACTGGCACTCCTGATGCACAGCAGCTACATCTGGAAGGCAGGCTTTGAAGCAATGCCCTAAGCAAGCACAGAGCACATTTAAGGTATTTCTTAGATAAGGTGAGCTGGAGTACAGGCCTTGGGGGCTGTAATTTTAGATGAACCTAAATCCTGTTTAGTTCCTGGGTCAATTGCTTGATCCTGCCACAATCTATTTCTTTTGAGAAATCTGAGACTAAACCAAGGATGTCAAGGATGTCTTTGGACTGGGAACTGTGTAGATAGTTATTCCTTATGCTAGAAGAAGGTCTTGGAAATTATGGCTCCTCTGAATCCTGTGTGACACGCTGTATTTTAGGAAAGCAGCCTAAGCAAAGAGTAATGTACATTTGGAAATGTGTTCCTTAACTCTCCAGGCAGCTATTAAGGTTTTCTTGTTGCTATGCACATTTTTTATTAACATTCTCTTGTTCAAGTGTAGAAATACATGATTAGAGCACGTACACAAATATTTTGAAATCATAATAGATGGACAGCAGACCAGCAATGCAGAATGACCATACTGTAGGAATACCCTGCAGTGATAGCTGGAATTAGTGTAGAAGTTTTGGAAATTGCGTTCTAAATATGACGTCAGTCTTGTAATGACAAAGTACAGTTTTGTGTGTTAAACTTATTTGTGCACATAACTTTACAGGGTTTCACCTTCTAAATTTCTTCAGAGTTACGTATACTAGGATACCACATTGACTGTTGAAAAAATTGGTCTTGTCAGATCACAATGTTGAGGTTTCCTATGTTTCCTATTCATAGGGCCATTGTAGTCTTTCTTCACAGCTCTTCCCTTGAAGGAAAGGTAATCTTGTATTTGCCCCCTTATATTCTGTCTTAACTCATGGACTTGGGCAGAAAAGTAGATTTCAATTAGAATTTTTATTTCATCTTTAAGCTTTTGTCCAAAATTTCTTTGAATTGAAACAAAGCTCTTCTTTGCCAACCAGTTACTCTTGTTACCATGGTCAGAATTTAACATTGCATTGTTTATCTTTTTTGTATTTACCATTTCCTATGGCCAGGCCAAATTGTCATATTAGATTTTTATTTCCAAAAGAGATATTTTCTAATAAGTTTATTTTAAGGGAAGACATATACTATACAGTACTACACTAATTTCCTTATTATCTAATATTTTTTTATTATTATAACTAGTATATGTGATCTTTATGAACTGTCATTTCTTTGCTTAGACCCAGTCTGTTTCTAAAGTAGCACCATATTTAACATGCAGAGTCATCACCTCATCCAACAAAAGAGTAAGGTGGCCAAATGCCTTGGAATAAATTGAATACTGAAAAAAGTTTTATGTGATCCTAGCACACCCACTGTAAGCCTTGACATCAGCCTTGATGAGAAGAAAATTCCACAAACATCCTGTTCCATCTAATAGGGAGATTTTTCTCAAAGATCCTGCTGAAATTTGTGAGTGGGATTAGTCCAAGCAAAAAAAAAAAAACAAAACAACAACAAAAACAACAACAAAAAACCAAACAAAAACAAAAAACCAAACAAAACCACCAAACAAAAAAACCCCCAACCAACCAACCCAACCAACCCAAAAAATAATCCAACAAAATTGTTTGACCACAGGCAGAATGCTAAGGCATGGAGGGAGCTGTAGGGGAGGCAGAGAGTCTGCAATGGCCAGAATATACAAAACACAGATGAGAGTGCATTAACCATCACAGTGCTCCCTGGTAAAGTGCTTCTGTGGTATCCATTTATAATTATCAAGCAGAGTTCTGAAGGTTTCTTGACATTAACAGGCCATAATTACCAACATAAGTTGCATTGCAAGATGCCTCTTTTGTTCACCAACTTTATTTCATAGTTTTCAGCATGAAAGGGCTGACAATAAAGTACACATCACTAAAAAGAAAAAAAAAAAACCTTGAAAAAACTTTTGGTAAAATTAACCTGCTAAAACTAGAGTAAAGGAATTTCTTCATAGTAGAAATTCTTAGAAATCAAAAGTGATAGCAATTACCAGATGAAGAAGGCAAAAAGTAACAAAAGCTAAACATTGTCATGATTAATATTAATACAAATAACATTTTATGTAATGTCTATCCGATTTTTTTAAATTTGGAAATAAAAATGGAACCCAAGGAAATGGGGCACTAAAGAGCAGCAAGGAGAGGTCGAGCCTCAGAGGGAAGCATGAGAAGAAGAATTTTAAGAACCAGCCGTTTAAGCAAATGATAGCACATTTCCAGATCTTCTTTCTGACTTTTAAAGGGCTACAAATATGAAATAGCTGCTCAGTAAACTGTGGTGCCTAACCTGCTGCTTAAATCAGTGCTCTTGTCAGTATCCAGGTTCCAGGTGTGACTTGTACAACTACAGATTTGTTAGCTATATCTGATTTTTTTGTGCCAAAGCAAATAACACAGAGTTAGTAAATCTAGGAAGACCAACAGAAAAAGTCCTGCTTTATGTAACCAGGCAGAATTAATTGAGAATCAGTAAGAAAAGGAATGGCCTGCTTATTCTCTTCACAACAGTTTTCTCACAAGAGCTTCCCAAAGAAAATAAGGTGCTATGGAATAGAAAGGAATGTTTTCATATACTGGTTCAAAGGGGAGAAGTGAGGTACAGGAGTGTTTTTATAAGAGAAAGACTTTTCTAAGTGGATCCCCTAGGGACTGATACTGGAACATGAGTTATTCAACAAATTTTTACAAGATCTGGAAAGGTGCATGAATAGTGATGCAAAAAATGTTTTCCTGATAATACAATTCAGAAAATGTACTGAAAACTGACTACTAGGAAAACATTGAATTCGTGTAGGAATAAAAGCCCTGAAGTGGGCAAGACTGTGGATGGTCCTTCAAAAATTTCAAAAGCTGTATTAATGAGCGCTCTGAAAGAAAAACATTATGTTAAGAATTATTGGAAGGTTAGGAATAGGAAGGCTACAAACCAGAAGAGATGATCATGGCATTTTTCAGGTCTTATTCCTCTCAAATACTGTGTCCCATTTTGGCAATGCTGTCAACATAAAGAATGTGTGTGGAATGGAAGATTGCTTGGTTAAAGAAAACTATTGTTGAAGAACTGGGTTGGTCTCAATATGAGGAGAAAATTAGAAAAAATAGTTTTAGAATTTTCTCTGCAAAATATGAATGAGATGTCCTACAACCATAGATGGTGAGAATATGAGTAGGAAATAGTATTACTAAAAATTTCTAATGAAATACAAATTCAAGTATTTTAATTAAATCTTCAGATGATAGATTTTAAACAAACAAAATAAATCAACAAAGAGAGTACTTTTTCACATGGCTTGCAGCTGTGGATTCCACTAAGATGGGCTGCTGGAGACAGCAAGATTAAAATTAATTCAAAAAGGGATGTAAATTATTTTAAAGGCAATCCCTGCTGGTTTCCTTAAGCATGTTAGATGGGAGACTCAGAAAGACCCAAACCCTTGAATCACAACACAGAAAGCCTTAGTGGAGGGGTAGTCCATTTGCCCTGCTCTTTTTCATAAAAATCTGCATCTGACCATCAGGGGCTGGGAAAAAGGCTCTGGCTGATTTGGTTGGATCCACCTACTCAGTGTTGCAACTGGGACCTCTGTTCCTATCCTTGTGCCTGTGATTAGCTGATTTTTTTGGAAATACTGACAAGAGCTAGACAATTATTCACCAGTATTAAACTGTTCTGTGTGGGCATGTGCATACACATTGCCTTGATTTCTTCCAGTTTATTTGTAAATCAGATTTAATTAGCTTGGATGGACTCCTGCTACCATTTTTCATATACTGCTGAGTCAGAAACTGGGCATAGTGGATTCTGTCTGGCCATGAGTAGAACCTCTTAAATATTATAGGTTTACCCTAAATCATTCTACTTCTATTTAAAAGCTGTATTCTAAGTCATGGAAAATGACTTAATCTATTATTGTTGGATCTGTTCCATGAATATCCACGACTTTCTTGGTCTCAGTATCATGAATATTTTATTGCATAGCAGAACACTCTCTGCATATTAGGGTGCCCATTTTTGTGACTGAATTTGGCAGAAGATGATTGTGTTTTTGCTGTTTCCTTACAGTTATTTTTACTAGTGTTACAATAATGCTCAGAGTCCCCCTGTGGGTTGAACCCCCTCGGTGGTAGATGCTTTAGCAGAACTGGAAGACTCTTTGCTGCATGAAAACACTGGTGGCTCAAACAGCTAAAACAGACTAAAGTGAGAAAGGAAAAACACAGCAGAGCAATGAATTGACTTGCTCACCATTACAGGGCATGCTGATGATAGAAATTACAGTAGTTGTAATCATTTTGGAATTCAGAAAAGCCTTGGATACCATCTCTCACAGTATCTTTCTGGACAACACTCCTAGCACACAGCTGAATAACCATGGCAGCATCTTCATTAATGATTTGGATGCAGGACTCAAAGGAATAATAAGTAAGTTTGCCTAAATTGGGAAGAGCTGTTGACTCTCCCAAAGGAAGGGAGGCTCTGCAGAGGAACCTCAACAAATTGGAGGTGGGAAATCACCGACTGTATGAATTTTAACAAGGGCAAGTACCAGATTCAGCACCTGAGCAACCGTGTATACACACAGGAATGAGAGGCTGGGGAGCAGCTGTGGAAAGGAACCTGGGGGTCCTGGTTGATGGCAGCTTGAGCCAGCAGTGCCCTGGCAGCCAGCAGGGGTAACCACGTCCTGGGGACATCACGCACAGCATCACCAGCTGGGCAAGGGAGGGGATTGTCCCGCTCTGCTCTGGGCTGGGGCAGCCTCACCTGCAGGGCTGGGGGCAGCTCTGGGTGCCACGATGTAAGAAGGACATTAAACTACCAGAGAGTGTCTAGAGGAGGGCAACAAAGATGGTGAAGGGCCTCGAGGGGAAGCTGTATGAGGAGCAGCTGAGGGCACCGGGTCTGTTCAGCCTGCAGGAGACTGTGGGCAGACCTCACTGCAGCCACACCTTCCTCGGGAGGGGAGGAGGAGCAGCAGGCACTGATCTCTGCTCAGGGACCAGTGACAGGACCCGAGGGAATGGCCTGAAGGTCAGGGCAGGTTTAGGGTGAATATTAGAAGAAAGTTCTTCACCCAGAGGGTGATTTGGGCACTGAGCAGCTCCCCAGGGCAGCAGTCACAGCCCCAGCCTGGCTCAAGCAGCATTTGGACAATGCTCTGAGGCACAGGCTGTGACCCCTGGGGCTGTCCTGTGCAAGGCTGGGAGCTGGGCTCAATGGCCCAGATGAATCCCTTCCAACTCAGCATATCCTATGTTTCTATGCTTTTCTAACTCCAGCAGTCTTTTTTCATTCACCCATTTGATTGAATATAATTGAAGAATGCAGTGTTCATCTTTGCAAACTGGGTGTACAAACTCTATTTATACTTCTTGCAATTTATTTTTGTAACAGGTAAAATAAGTTTTTCTATAGCCCATTATAGCACACAAGTTGTGCTTACTTACAAAACACCCATGCATAAGAAGACTTTTACACAGTACATTGCAGTTATTATCCCTTTTTTAGAGGATTACCATCAACATGCTTGCAATATGTTTTTTACTGTAGCCAAAATATGTTGTGTTTTTATCTTTTATGACTACAGATGATGGCAAATCTGTTCTGGTTCAGAAGTATTGCAAAGATTTTTAACACAGAGTCAAGGATTTAAAAAAATATAAATATACATATATGTATATATAAAATACTGTTCTTAGATTACCAAATTTCTATGTTATTATGTATGCAAAATATTAAAAAGGCTCTGCTGATATAAAACAGTGACAAAGGGTACAGGGTGTCAGTGCCTAGAAAAATGTGTTCGCAGCAAATGTGTCCAATGGCAGTGCTAAAAAATCCCTAGAGGCCAAGTTAGCTTTAAAATCCCCATGTGAGCCCTGGCATTGCAAGCAGGGTACTATGAAAATTTCTACAGATGGCTGCTTAATGTGTAAATTAATCTGACTCGGTAAGGATCATGCTAGTCAGTGGCACTTATAATTATAGATCAGGATAAGATCTTGCTCTACAAATTTGTACAACCACAAAACTACCACACAAACACACGTTTATTTAAATACTTTAATTATTTACTGTCAGGATTTGTGATACATGTATGCTTCAGCTTGCAAACATTAACTAGGAATGATACGCTACAGGGTAGCTAGCATAAAAATAAACAAGGTAGCTTGTTTATTTTTAAAACAAAAGACAGCCAAATAACCAAACCCCAAGCTGAAGAAATAAGGAATACCAGAACATGTAAAGTAGTGCAATCAGACATAAAATGTCTCATTTTGTGCTGCTGTTCACTTGTCAGGAAGTCAAGAGAGCAGTTAAAGTGCAACATTCTAGAGAGAAAGAAAAAAAAAAAAAGTAGGTATCCTCAATTTGGTTGTACATTTACAACTTGAATAGAAAGGTATGAAAAAACTTCAAAGCAACTGATGGAAGTTTATGTAAAACAAAGTTATTCACAGTTAATGAGATTTGTATGAATTTTCAACCATTTTTTTTTTTTCTTGAAGAGTTAAGGGAAGCAGCAACCTTGAAAAGCTCATCTGCTCTGATTACTCATGGCAGAAAACAATCCCTTGCTCTCTCTAAATCAACATGCACCAAACAGCTCACCACAGCAATCAACAAATCAACATTCTTCTTTTTTTTTTTTTATCACTAGGTAAAAAAACCAACCCTACTTTAATCCTGTCTGTAGTCAATTTAATGGAAACTTAATTTAAATGAGTTAATTTGGAAATGCTCTTCCCTTTACAAAAGAAATAAAATAAATAAGAGAAAGGGAGATAAAGGAAAGGAAAAGTTGATGACAAAGAGAATTTAAAAATAAAAAGAACATTTAGGGAGAGAGAGAAAGAAAGAAAAAATACAAAGTGAATGGAAGGAAGGAGACAGGTGAGGTCTATTGGTGTTATACTTCAAAGTGATCATCATTTCCTCACTAGTGTATATTTTCAGATAGCACTGCAGCAGCATTTCTGCAAGTTTAGGAAGTGAAGGGTGATGTTTAAAGTGGACTCTGACATTTGAGAAATGCTCAAACTGTACACCTGGTTTATAATATATATAATGTGAAAATGGAACCTCAGCTTCATTGCTTTTGTCTGAAATGTTAGACAAACTGTAAAAAAGAAGAATTGTTTCAGTGATACACTTAAACTTCCAGTACAAGCATTTGGACATTTTTTCTGAAGGGTTCATGCTGTGTCTTGTCTAAGCTCCCCACAACCACTGAATTCTTAAATATGTTTACTTGAAAAGGTCAATAGCTGGTTATCCTGTAAACTTTCCTCTAGGCTAGATAATAACAAAGTATTAGTTTTTGCTCATCTTTAGTTGTCAGCCACTCACTAGGAGGTATCCAGTGTGCTCATTTTTCCTCAGATTGTAAATGAGAGGGATAAAAGTGAATCAGAGGCAAGCAGTTGACTGCCGCCTTTATTTATTTTATTTTTTTCTTTTAAAAATCCTGAAATAAAACCTTAACAAAAAAAGAAGAGACGTTTAATTAAGTCATAACCCTCTCGAGCAGCAGCATAAAGTACATGAAGAAGCAAGCACATTCAGCACACAGACAACAAAGAGAAGAAAAGCTGTTTGTTAAATCAAACAATGCTGTGTCTTGGTAGTGTGAGGTTTCCACCAGGCTGTTGCTGTTCTGCAGCAGCACACACACCCTGTGTTATTCCAAGGGTTTCTGTAGCCAATCATACTGTTGGGAAGGCTGCTTGGAACTCCATGGCGGAAATCTGAATTGTAAGCACTACCAAGAGAAAAACCAAACCCAAACCCAAACAAAAAACCTGAACAAGAAAAGAAAAAAAGGTTTTTCTTGCTAGTTTTGTTGGTTTCCACCCCCCTCCCCCCCAGAATGTTTTGCCAGTCTGGTTTCTATAATGCTTGGTATTTTATCTAAGGTTTCTCAAAGAAATTGTGTTAGTCAATCAGCCAAAGGGTCCAGCACTGGTGTGTGTTTTAGTACGAGATGGAAAGTCATCCCCTGGACAAGACTGAGGCAATGGAGGTTGGCTGGAGGAAATGGTAAAAGCAATACTTCCTCCTTTAATTGCATGGGTATATTGATCATTGGCAGGGCAAGAGTGCCCTAAGAGGTGTGAGTGCTACAGTGGAAGGGCAGACAGCAGCAACAAGCAACTCCACAGATATATTTTGTCAAGAGATGGAGGTCTGTGATTCCTCTCTCTGGCTAAGAACATCCTTGCTAATTCTAAAATAGTGTTTCTGCAACAATCTCTAGATAAAGGTTGAGCTTGGAGACTTGAGAAAATAAAATTAATGTGAAAAGTAACATATACTTGATGAGACCACAAGGTGGTCTCTGAGTTTGCTGTCAATAATTTAAACCACCATCATGTGAAGTAGGCTACCAAAAAGAGGGCTTTTTCCCCTAACCACACTACAGAACAAGACTCAGGGGGGCAGCTCAAGCTAAGAGGACTTGTGTACATGGGAATAGGCCACACTTTCTTAGCTCCCCCTAGCTCTGAAGCTACTTTTCTACCTCTGTTAGCCAGGACATCTCTTCCTCAGCTTGGTTCATCATTTCTAAAAAGCTTTATCTGCAACACTTTTGAAATTAGTCAGTAGTTATATAGTTACCCATGGAGTCTACTATGTTCCTTGCAACAGATTTTACCCTGCATTTTAAGCACAGTTGGGTACTACTTGCTATTTGTATGTTGATAACAATACAAAGAATTTTTAGACTATGAATATTTTTTTTTAATTTGACCTTTATCTGTATTAAAATGAATGAAGTATATTCTTTCACCAAATTTTTGCTTCTTAATAATCTCTGACAGCTAAGCAAGCAGAAATTTTCAATGACCATATATTTTGAATTTGATGATTTCCTATAATAAATTTACAAATTAGGATTTGAATCTAGTTCAAACCCAGACTTGCCATTAGAAAAATTCAGTTATTTGGTCTGATTGCATGTATAAGTCAATTGGAATTGATTGTGGTTCCCTTACTAGAAGTGAACATTCTGCTAAGAATGTTTAAGTACTTAAACATTTTTTTTCTGAGCATACTCCAATGATATATTTATTAGAGCAGTTGACAGTATTCTACTGATAAAAAAGGCCAGGTCTAGTTACAATTTTCTTGGTCTCAGCCACTGAAGAAAGAATAGGTGTTTAGAAAAAAGGAAACAAACAATTAGGTGGAAGGAAAGGAAGTCATAATAGAATATAATATTGATTTTCCTCTTCTCTTAGGCATCTAGCATTTCATTCAGAGGATTTCTTCCTGATTTTCTGCTGCAAGGCAGTGTGTAGTATACCAGGTATAGTTAATTAGGTGAGCTAAATGGTATGCAGAGATTAGCATAAAGTACAGCTAACCATGTCTGCCTTATGTTCAAATGTGCTTTATTGTGAATGTGGAGAAATAATCACATAGTTTCTGGCATGTTACACTTTTTCTGTAATTTACATAGCAGTAAAATTATGTTAATAACCTCAGACAAACCCTTAAAAGTAATGAAAGTCACAGGTCAACCCAAAATTTTAATCCCACTTGCAATGGGGATCAAGCCAATGTTATGAAAGCAGCATTTTCTCTTGAGTATTTAAACACCACGTTCAACCCTTACCTGGGTCTACTCACACAGCTTTGTTGATAAGGCTCCAAAAATGTTTCCCTGGGGTTCTTTTGGCTGGAGTGGCAACAGGCACCACTGTAATGTGGCTTGGCAGGTGAGAGCAGAAGGCACAATCTGTGAGTTACAGCTGCAGTGTTTTCTGCAATAATTACAGAGAATTGATTTTGTCAGATGAAATTTTACACATTGGGTATATGGAATATTATTTCCAAGAGAGACCTAGGAATGTGTTGCAAAGGAGACAAACCCCACCATTACCCAAAACCTGGAAAAGCTACAGAAAAAGGGAAAGTGAGGTTAAAACTCTAAAAGCCATGGCAAATGTGGTTGCCACAGTAGATAAAGTTAAAAGCTTTGAAATCTTCAGGGTAAAAGTTTGATTAACTTTATGATGCTCCAGACATCCTCTTTGCATTTATTTCCCTCTGGCTAAATTCTTCTCTTGCATCTCAGCTAATATTTTCAGGTATTTCTTAATATGACTTTTCCTTGAAAGGCTGGGAAAAATTAGAATATTCATGTATAAAAGATTTTTCAAAGGCCCAGTCCATCTGGTCAAAACAGAAACAACCATATGAAATTCAGGAAACTGGTTGATCTGTGTGCAAATTCATTTTTTTATTTATGGAAAAACTTATTAAAATGGTACCAACTCCTTCCCTTCACTTCAATCATTGTATTTGTAGTACTTTATACTTTGTAGAAGGGCATTATAAGCACTTGACATCCTACAGCTTCTGGGTCATTGTGCTGCTACTTACAGAATTATGTTCTTAGTATTGTGTTCTTACTTCTCAAGCAAAAGGAGTTATTGTCATCAATTTAGCTAAAACCTGAGTGCTGCTAGAAAACTCCAATGTCTCTAATTTTGTGTATTTTTCTGGATGGATGTGAAGTTTCTTTTTTTTTTTTTTTAATATGCATGGAGAAAATAATGGAAAAAAAAAGAGAAACCAAAGTTGATTAGATTTGAGATACTTTTGTTTGCTCTTCTGCTGGCTCCTAAACAGGAAAAAATAAATGTTATGCAAGCTTTTCCCATTTTGTTTCTGAACTGTACTTTGTTTTCAACATATTTGAATTTTCAGTCCTTAGCAGGCCACCCCGCATAAGTAAAAACCAAAGAACCCACTTTTAAAGTCACCAGAGTAAGTTCACATTGCTTGGTTTTATTTTTTCACTTGACAGTTCTGATGAAAGTGTTCAGTGGAATGACTGTTGACATACTTTTCAAATAATTGCAACACAACTCTGGATAATTTTAGTTGATCCTCTCTGTCTGTCCTACACTGCTTTACAACAACCGTCCTCAAAATTCCTACAGAAAACTCTAAGGAGAGGAAGTGGGAGGAAAGACCTTTTGTGGAACAGTGAGCATTAAAATCCTGATTCCTCCTTTCCTGCACCTCTCAAACAGGTAAGCACAGAGCCAGGTGCAAAGCAGGCTCAAAGCAGAGAGGAGTTGAAGGAAAGCTGCAAAATCAAGTTGCTCTGTCCTGCTCTGCTGCTTGCATTGACCAAGTGCAAAGTACAAAATAGGATTCTGAGCAAAACCCACCAAATTAATAGAAATCACTGCTGCTACATTGTCATGGAGAGATACAGACCCTTAGGTGGGACTGTGGCATGGCATTAGGTAGGTGACATTGCTTTTATATGTCTTGGAGTGGCCTTTGCTTTATTAGCAAATATATGTGTAATTCTTTTCACTGGGGCAATTATGCACAATACAGAGCATAAAAAAGTACTAAAATATTTTTAGAAGTGACTGCATGTGCTCTGCTAGGACTGCAGAATTGTAATTTACTGCATACAAAAAAGAACATAGTAAATGTTACCTCACATTCTCAGCTTCTCAAGTTTATATACTGCATTTAAACACTCTGCATTTTATTGTAACTATTTGGCACCAAATCTTACATGCAATAAGCCAAATATGAATTTATACTGTTTCCTGATTTCTGCTGTTATATCTGTGCTAATCTCTAGCCTGTGCATGGCTCCTCCTTTCAGCTATTTGTGGTTTTAGAGACTTTTCTAAGTTTCCAGTAATGCTGAATAGCTGTTTATAAAATTTCAAATTCTCCATGGCCTTTTTTGAATTAGTATTTCAAGATACTATGCTTTGATGGTTCCATCCACTTTCATGTATATCATGTAGTAAAATAAACCACGGAATTTTTCTAATCTTTCATTTTTCTTATTAAAAATATATTATTTTCTTTTTGTTTTCTTCCCCCCACAAGCCATTTTTCTCATTACACCCGAATTCTACTTCAAGTCCTTAAACCCACTGGTAATTTCTTTTTTTTTCTTTTGATAAGATGGAACATATTTGCCTGAGTTTCATCTGGGGTTTTCAGAGAGAGGGGAACTATGTACAAGAATTTTCCAATAAGTGGAAAATTCTTTAAACCTTTTACTTGTTCCTCCCAGAATGTTGATTGACCAAAACCAGTTCAGAATGGTCATAATGCCTTCTCTTATTTATTTCCTTGTTGCATGTCCAAACCCTTGCAGCCACTTGGATACCTGATATTTCGTTGGGGCTCAGACCTGTGCAGCATTATGAAACAAATGCTGTATTCTTCTGCAGTTCCAAGAATGTTTGGAATGATTGTTTGATTAAGTAACATGGTCCATTAAACCTCTTTGCCTCTCCCTCCAGATCTTGCCTTTTCTTCCTATTCCTTTCTTCTCTTGCATTTAAATTCTGTTTCATGTCTTTTTGTGTCTTCAACCTTTCATTTTCTATTTTCAGTTCTAATACTTCACTGCCATATTTCCCATTTCACACTCCTTTTCTGTTTACCTTAAAATATCTGCTAAGAATTTTTTAACCTCTAATTTTAGTTTTCTTCACTGTCCCAGATCAACTAAAATTCTGGGTGCCAGGCATTCTGTATATGAAAAAAGAAAATATATTTTCCTTCATTTCATAAGCATCTCCCCCATGAGAGAGAAGAGTGAAGGCTGAAATAAGGAAAAGGGAAAGGAAAAAGAAGTAATCTTTGCTTCATTTAAATTTAGTAGTCAGAGGAAAACTCTGAAAGGAAAGTGGCACCAGGCTGATACAAATTCTCATGAAATTAGCCTGTGGAATCTTGTACCTTTCACAGACTAACCACGAACCACTTCTTTTCCCCCATTAATGCAAGGAGAAGTGCAATAGATTCAGTCCTTGACATGGTTCTGATTAGAATTTACTGCAAAACTGACTCCAGAGCTCTCAGCAGCTTGGCAGATGACTCAAGGAAAACTGTATGTGAAACCAGTGAGAAATGGCTACAGGAAATCTATATTAAGCCAGATAACATGACTGGGCTTTTAATGAAAACAGCAACTGGCTTCTGGTTGGTTTTTTTGTCACTATATGTATGATTCTTGTAGTTTGAATTAGGATGAAAATGTAAATATATAGTGAATTACTTGCCTGGTTCCTGGCCTTAATTTTTGACAGCATCAATACACTTCAGAACTGTTTTCCCTCTGACATTTAAATGAAATAAAATCTTGTCCTATACTTAACCAAATTCTGCTCAGTTTAGGCCCATCTGCTATTAGAACTCAAACAGTTTTACTTTGTAGATATCATTGTACATATTTTTATAAATAGGAATGGCTTTGATGTTTTCAAAAATTGCTCAGGGAATTTGGATGGTCAATTAACATTTGCTTTCATGGGAGCTAGACAACTGTTTAATTTATTTTTACATAATGCTTTAAAAAGCTTCAGTGCATAAATTTAGCTATAATCTGTAAGAACTGTCATCTAACACAGTTCTAAACCCCACACATAATATTTAAGTCCCTTTTGCACTTTGTGTACCCTCCTAGACACACATGGCTCACCACAGACCCTGTTTTTGGAAACCTTTCCATGGGTCACTAAAGTAACTTTTACTTGCTCATGGTGTCTATCACTATTAATTGATCAGTTTTTCTACTTAGTAGATGGATTTGAAAAAACATCTAGAGGGAGGGGTCACAAATTGTTTTCATCTAGAATGATTGAATTATACTTGCTGAGTCCAATTAGTAGTTAGCCAAAGCCAAATCAAATAAGTGGGCTTATGCAAACATGGTTTTCACTAATGGAAAAAAAAAAAGAAAGAAAAGGAAGAGATAGAGTTATTCAATAAGCAGTATGATCCATGATGTCCCTTTCCTTACAGACATCTTACATTTTCCAGTGATTTTGTATTTTCCATATTCAGAGCCTCTCTTAAAACAAAATCCCTCCTTGGGAAGTTAAATTCAAAGTGTTTTCCAGAAATGGCCATCAGCCAGTTTCAAGTCTGTAGGAAAAGATGCTGAAAGAACTCACAATTCACTACCCAAGAATTAACAGCAATGCTGATTTGGACTTTCTTTCCTTCTACATTACAGTAAGCTGTGATGATCCACAGTCATTTTAGGACTAAGAATTCCCAAATGGTCTCAGTTTAAATCATCTGTCTATACTGAGCAAAATGCTACTGCCTTTATTAAAACAGATCAGTCATGCTTGCCACAAGTAGAGATAGACCAAAAGGAAAAAAGGGGAAAAATAAAGGAAGAAAATCTTGCTAAATCTTAAATATTCTGACTATTTTTTTTTCTTTAAAGTCTTTCCTCAGAGACAAGGCAAATATTGGTTTATAATATAGGAGAAATTGTGAGCATCTATAAATGTGGTCATACACTAAGCATGATGGAATTTACTGCTGCTGCACTGCCTGTCTCAGACACACAGTAGGTTGCCCACTTTTCAGCACAGAGCAGTTACATTTTCTCAGCTGGGAGCACAACATTATGTGCAAGACTACATTTCTCAGAAGTCCATTTCCTAGGTTTAGGTAGTGTGGACCTCATCACTTCTGTATTAAGAACACATGATAAGGTCTAACATAGCCATGACCATCCAAACCCCTTTTTATCAGTAATGTTACCTATCTCACTGCCAAAAATGTCAAATAGAGCAGCAACAACAGGAACAGTCATTTACTTTTGGAGGAAGGTGACATTTCTACTCTTTTGGTACATTAGCTCCTTTTGAAATGTCACAGAACATGCACAGAACTGGTGAAATTTAATAAAAAATATTACTTATGCAAAGTAAAACATAAAAAAAGACAGAAGGTTACAGCTGAAAGTTAAGAGAAGTTAAAATATATATATCAGGTTTGGAAAGCATCTAATGAAGAAAAAAAACCCAAAACAAAAATAGGTTTCCTCTGCAAGAAATAGAATCCAATGGCAATATTTTAGTCTGACCAATTCTATTCACGTGAATAAAACAGAAAACAGCTCCGTGGGTGGCCAAGATATAGAGACCTGTCCTTCAGTCCAACAAATGGCCAAGAATCCTAAACAGGAACACACAGTAGAAAATAAACAGCCTGTGAAAGTGAGCAGTAGCAGCTGGAATCAGGCTGTTCCCAACCCTTTGAAAAGTCCAAGATGTAAATAGCTCAGAGGAATAAATCTCCAAAGCAGAAGTGACCAGGACATGGTTAATACTTGAAGTACCAAGGTGCCACGTAACAATTTAAGGCACAGCAAGCAAGCATGGGCAGTTTGGGACCCTGAGAACAGGGGCAAGTTGAGGAACATGTGGTAAAAAGGTGATCCCAATACTGTTAGATTTTCTGCAATGACTGAGAGGTTCAGAGGAAGCTAAAACCACCAGGACTGCTCACACTGCTAGGAAAACACCAGGCAATTGATGAGTAATACTCTTTTGCTTAGTGGAAATCATGGAGACTTACTGGGATTGAGAGTCTCTTGATATTCATGGAATATTTTTTCTTTTCTTTTTTTTAATTTGTCTCAAATAAATTGGAAAAAAACGCAGTGTATTTTATTTTTTAAAGAAATGTCTGTGCTTTCCAAAGCTGTTGGAGTTTAAGAATTTTGCATGAAGTAAATATTTGCTACAGGATAATATAATGGGTTTATGTCTACCATAAATGACTCATGATTTAAGCTCTGTCTCATGAAGGTGTGAAGTGCTGCCTTCAGAGGTGCCACAACACATTTCCACTAACTTTCCTCATCATAAATTAGGAGGTTCCACTCCTGTAGAGCTTGGGAAGAAGCAGCAATTATGAAGATCTGACTCCTCCCACTGCCAGTCCCAAACCAGCCTGAGATTCAGAAAACCCTCTTTGGCACCTGTTCTACAAACCACTGATCTTGTGACTAAAATTAGGGTCACCTGCATCAACTGAAGCAAAAGTAAGCTCTTGGTAGATGTTTGATTTCTTGGCAAATGACATTAAAACTCTGCAAATACTTAACAAGGGGCTTGTAAACTTTATTTTAGCATTAGAAAGAAATTACCTCACATGGAAAATTTATTCATGTAACTATATGTTAAAAGGAAAAAGGCCACAAATGGACCTGGAAATATATGGGTCCAATGTGAAATGGAGTCTATGTGTCCATAGACACTACTTCATAAACTAGCAACTCTAAGATATAACACTTTTGGGAACTTGCCCAGTCTCAAATGGATTTTTCCAGATGCCTGTAATGATATTTAGAAAAAGAGAAATGGAGAAGCATCAGATAACTTTGTGTAGATTGTCAGGTGCAATATTCATCCAGTCCATCTATAGTAATTTTCATTTACTGTAATCAGTCTGTCAATCCCACTGAAATTAAAACACCCTTTTTATTGGAAGAGGAGAGAATATTAAGCTTAACTTTACATAAACCATTATTAGCACTTTTAAAGGATGAAATAACTTTAAATTATTTAAAATATTAATAACAATTAAGTAAGTTTTATTTAATTGTGCTAAAATAGAGAAAGATGAACTGCAAATATAATAGAATCATAGAATATGTTGAGTTGGAAGGGACCCATCAGGATCACTGAGCCCAATTCCCATTCACAGGACACTCCAAGAGTCACACCATGTGCCTAAGAGTATTGTCCAAATGGTTCCTGAGCTCTGTCAGCTTGGTGCTGTGACCACTGCCCTGGGGAGCCCATTCCAGTGCCCAACCACCCTCTGGGTGAGGAATCTTCTTCTAGCATCTAAACTAAACCTCCCCTGACACAACCTCAGCCATTCCCTCAGGTCCTGTCAGTGGTCACAGGAGGAAAGAGGTCGATGCTTGTGCCTCCTCTTCACCTCAGGAGGAAGTTGTGACTGCTGTGAGGTCTCTCCTCAGTCTCCTCTTCTCCAGGCTGACCTCAGCTGCTCCTCATATGGCTTCTCTTTCCAGATCCTTCACCATCCTTGTGTCCTTCCTTTGGATGCCTCTAAGAGCTTAATATTTTCAGTAATTCTCTTTTCTAGTGAGGTTAGAAAGCCATACTCGAGAGAGGCTGTGGGCTTCATTTATG
Source organism: Haemorhous mexicanus (assembly GCF_027477595.1). NCBI lineage: Eukaryota > Metazoa > Chordata > Aves > Passeriformes > Fringillidae > Haemorhous > Haemorhous mexicanus. The sequence goes on from NC_082349.1 coordinate 12,714,379, forward strand.
TGAATGATTATATTCTAAAAAGCAACCTTTGATGTCAAGATGTTCATATTTGTACTGTGGCCCTGACTGGAAATAGGAAGCAAAGTGGGAAAATGAAAAACGAGTCAGTGAGGTACAAAGCTCTTTTGAAATTTGTGAGGAAATTAGGGGGAAAAAAAAGATTTGCTGTAAGCTTTTAGTGGCAATTTAGATTCTGCCCTTATTTTAGCTAAAGCCATTCAGCCATCTGATATTAGCAAGTCATGTTTTCAGGATGAATGGCAGAACACACCTGCAAGGAACAATTCTGACTTTTTGTAATGCTAAGAAACATTTTATGAGTGATTAGGGTTCAGTTAGTAACTATTCAGCCTAGGCTTTTTGGTTAACTGAAGCAGATTGACAATTTGAGTTTCTCAGAAATACAGATGGACAAGGTCAGTACATCTCTGTTTTTCATCCAGGCAGTCAGGTAGAAAATTAGCCAACTGAACTTCTTAACTCCATCTGTCTTTTAAAAAATTTTTTTACTTCCTTTTTCAAATTTTTCCCCTTTCATAATTTGGCTTGTGGATAAGCTTTAAGCTTACTTTTACTGTTTCACTTTTAGCCTTTCTCTTCAGGCTGATATTGTCCAATCATAGCATTCCACAATCTCTTTGCTTCTGTGCTTTTTGCACCACTGGCTACAGATTTTAAATCAAAGTTGTTAAGTTGTTGTGCAATTTTTAGACATATGACCACCAATGTAAAGGTCAGGTCACCCATTTCTAAGATAAACTGCTGAGTTATATTTTTATTGAGTATAAGCCTGCATAGACCTTGCTGGAAATTCTTCAGTGGGAAACATCCCTACATTGACACAAAGTGTGAAGTTAGATGAATTTAAATGTATATCAGCCATAAATAGAAAAAAGACTTGCTTTTTCTGGCCCTATACTGGGACCAGAATATATGATATACAGCAGTGACATGACTCATGTGAAACTGAGAAATCGAAGTATAGTTCCTGATTTAAACAGATAAAGACATTGAACCATTATGTCCCACGGGAATTTTCTAACTATTTTGAGTAACTGCCATTTTGTGGTTCTTAATAATTTTCTCTCTCCTACTTCTCTGTTTCTACTGCCTTGTCTTGATTTCATTGTAAAACAGAATTGAATTTTTTCTTAAATGTCATATTTAATATGGAAACCTTGATACTAAGAATGTGAATATCTCCACCTGCAGCTATTCTATCAGACATCATGTTTTAAGCAATTCTTATATTAAGTACCAACTCCACTGCAAAGGGACAGATATTTCCCAACAGGAGTGATTGTACTTGGCACTGGTGAGGCCATACCTTGAGTCCTGTCATCAGTTCTGAGCCTTCACTGCAAGACAGACTTTGAGGAGCTGGAGAAAGTCCAGAGAAAGGCAACAGAGCTGGTGAAGGTTCTGGGGCACAGGTCCCACGAGGAACAGCTTGGGGAGAAAAGGAGGCTCAGGAGGGACCTTATGTCTCTCTGAAGCAGCCTGAAAGGAGGCTGCAGCCGGGTGGGTGTTGGCCTCTTCCAGGTCACCAGTGATAGGAAAGAGGAAATGGTCTCAAGCTGCACCACAGAGGGTTTAGATAGGGTATTAGGTAGAATTTCTTCACCAAAAGTTTGGCAAGCACTTTTTTCACCAAAAGGTTGGAACAGGCTGCCTGGGGAAGTGGCTGAGCCACCATCCCTGGAGGTGTTTGAAGGGTAGCAGCTGTCCTGGATTAAGGATTAGACTTCGTTATCATAGGGAACTTTTCCAACTGAAATGATTCTGTTATTTTGAAGCTAATGTAGGGATAATATTTTTGTTTTCAGGGTGTGCTGCCATAGAATCCTTCCATAATAAACTTTCTGTTAGCTATCAGCAGCTCCTTAAGAATCTGCCTGTAGGAAGCCTCATCTATTTCTCTAGCAACACTCTCCATTTGGACTACTTCTTTTTAATGGACCATGTGATTCTTTCTCATCAGAATCGTCAAATATCCAAAATGAGTGATGGAAAGTCATGGAACACCACTAAATCACCACCCATTTCAAAGTTCTAGTTCAGAAAATAACATTGAACAGAGTAGAAGTATGAAACATATAGAATGGGACAGTAGTAATCAAATGAATCACTTCACAATTTATCATAAGGATATCAATAGTAAAAAAGCTATAATTTTTCTGGTAACATGGAGTCTTTAAGTGACACAATTTTTTTTTTTGGTGTGTACCTCTTCTGAATGAGAAAAATGAACATTGTACTTAATAAATGCAATAAAACCCAATAAAACACAATGATAACAGTTTCTCTCTCCTGTTTTAGGGAGAAGGAACTTGCTATTTTAGTTTAAATTGAAACACAATTTTAAAGTTCCTGACCCCTCATATCAAAGTTTTAATTGTTCTACTTTTATGCAGGGTAAGAAAGTAGTCACAAAAAAAGACACTAAATGAGATCTAAAATAACTTCTGTGCATCAAAAATGCATTTTCAGAGTGCAATATACCCAGAGAAATCCCGGTAATGATCCCTTTCAGAGGTGGAAAAGTGCCATTTTAAACCCGCAGGGTTTTAAGATAAAGAGACTTTATATCAAAATTCAGTGAGGTAAGAGGAATTCAGGCACAACAGGTACCTTGATTCACAGGAGGAAGTGCTGTACAGCGAGAGGGAATTGCGTTCTCTGCAGGATGTTTCAGCTGGTCTTGATCTGTACATTGCACAAAAAACCTTGTCAATGCTCTGGTGAAAGGACCAAGGCAAAGGTTTCTGCTTGTCTCTGCAATGCATGGAGGCCACCCCAATGCATTTGTTCATCACAAAACACAAAATCATGTCAAGGACAGTGTTCCATACTGGCTGATGAACAGGTGTGTAGGTTAGAGTTGCTATAAAAAATCTGGTTTTGAAAATGTGATTGGGACAGCAGGTATAGATCACAATGTCTTGGGATGAATCCAGATGGAGATGGAATAGAAACTGGGAAGTACTGTCTCTCTTTTTTCTGAATTTAATTAAAGCAGAATTTTGGATGTGTATGAGTTTAGATTATTTTTAAGGAAATAATTTAAAGACAGTATTTTAAATTTACCAAATGCACAAAATGTGAATTTTTTCATTACTATAGAAGGAGAACCAGCACTGTTTTTCTTTCCATTTTGGTTATTAATGCAACTCTGGGATTCTGATATCAGAAACTGTGTTTTCAGAAAGTGAGTAGAATGGCCTTGCTGAAGATTGCCATTTAAAAAAATCAGGTTGCTCTCCAAACAACATGGGGAAAGCAGAGATAATGTAATATTATTTTTACAAATGCATTCATCACAAAGTATATATCTTACTCTACTGAGTGTTCTTCAGACTGAATGTTTAGCACCATCTTCCTCCTTCTGATGAAATGTAGTCATCGTTTATATAACCATTTCTACAGCAGTGAAAAAAAAAAAGACAAATTATTATAGGATTAGAAAAAAATTACTCAAGTCTATCAGTAGAGCTCTAGGATGATTTTGTCTGCATTTTTGAGAAATCAAACTTTTTGCTGTCCTTACACAAATGTGCATTTACTCAGGGGAAAACTAAAACAAGATAATTATTTGAAATATTTATTTATATTAGAAGTTTAAGCAATAGCTCAGTTTTTTCTTTTTTTTAATGTCAATATATTACATAAAAACAAAAATGGGAAATCAGAAATGTTGAAGGTGAAATGCACTTATCAAGCTATCCAAAGTATTTTGACTGAGGTGATGTCAATTTCTATCATATTATAAGTTCTGCTTTCAAACCCTGTTATTTTCACCTGGAATTCCAAAATTTAGGGGGACAACTTCCCAGTGAATTAGCAGTTCAAATTGTCAGTCTCCTAAGCAAGCTCTCACAGTTCAGCAAACTCACATTCTGCTTCAATCTGCAAAAGCAACACTAAAACGGGCTGCTGATTTTAACTCTGCTTTAGCATGGAATCTTCTGGATCAGGAGACAGAAATTAGCTCAACTCTTGAGTTTACATCTAATCAGAGTATTTTAAGACACATACTTTATTCCATCTCAATCCAGAAAAAAAAGTATCACTTACAGAAAAGGAATGTAAATTATTTTTCTAATTAATATGAATTTCAAATTGACTCTGAAGCTACTGAAATGCATGTTGCTGTCTGTGTTTTCTGAATTGTGTATCAATAAAAAACTGTGAAATTGAAGGGTTTGTTGTATGTAGGACACAGGGTGTTATGATTTGTGTTTTGACAGTGAAATGCTCTTTGGGTACCTTTGTTTTGAGAACTCAAGAAATCTTTGATTACAACACAGATGAAAAATCACATTTAAAATATCCCATTTTAAAAATCTGAATGTATTTATAAAGAAACATCAGCTATTATCAGAATCCTCTGAAGCTCTACAAAACAGTCTAATACATGAAAGTCAACATTTAATATGCTATAGTCTCATGTTTCTGTGCAGTAGCTCCAAGGAAATCAATTTTTCAGCTCGAGGGTGCTTTGATTTGGTGCAATTCTGTTACATTCGTAAATGTTATCCAGAATGCCTTCAAAAATAACACAATTTAATAATCACAAATGTTCCTACTCTGTCTTCATAGCACTATTAAAATATCATGACAATAAGATTTATCAGATTTCATGGTACTACAATGTGCACTGAGCTATTTTTGGCAAGGTTTTAATATGACGAAAACTGAATTAACTCAATTGGAAACTTTAACAAAACTTTGCATGAAAGTTTTGTGATATTTTCAAAAGAAATGCTACATTCTTCACAGCTGAGATAGGATCAAATTACAATCATGATAAATTCTGCATTTGTGCTCCAGGATATTGAAATTTTAAAATGTTCTCCTGAATCTGGCTGAGGGATGAAATGCTTTAGTGTAGGAAGCATCCTGGGCTGTTTCAAATGGTAGTGATGACAATTGCTCTGAAAAGACTTTGGCAGTTAATGTATTATGATGTTTTCTCCCTCATGTCTCCTCATACTAAGCATAGGTAGGTATAGCTTAAACTTCAGGCTGCTAAATTAGCCATTTGCCACAGTGGGCCACTAAAATCACAGTGAGTAGATGGAAATGTTATCAAGGGCTTCAGATTGCATTCTCTGGGTCTGTGGAGGCATCCATATCTCCTCACTGGCTGCAAGGATGGTAATGACACTGAAAACAGGCTAAGTTCAGAGGCTAAACACAGCTCTGATGGGTCTTTGCCCTACAGTTTATTAGGGAGAGATTTCCTCGTCCTTTATTCTGCTAAAGCAGTGCTGCAGGCGGGCAAAAGGTTGATAATCTGTCCCCAAAAGTCCTAACAATCAATAAATAAGAGGGAGTTTTGTTTCAAAGTATGAATCAAAAGCTGTACGAGAAAGTATCAATGTTATGTTTTAAGCTTTGCTTTGTGGGATAGTCAAGTCAATGATGGCCACAGATTCTGGGACATCAAGATTCTCCCTTAAGTGCCTGGAGGCAGAAGGTGCCTTGAAGCTAAAAATAGAAAAGTAATGACTGACAGTTAAAAACAATCCCAGAACAGAGGCATTTACCATAAGACGCTCTAGTTCTTTGTCTACAGGTCTATGCTTTAACTACATATTGAATAGGCAAGGTCAGTCTACATTGTCTGCTTCCTCCACTCATTCTTGTCACAGAAACAGATCCCTCTAACCTTCTTTCTACTTAAATGAATGCCTTTTACTTCCTTTTTTTTTGTTATTTTGTAATTTTTAAGGAGCTGCAGTTCTGTGCTTGTAGAAATTGCAGTTAGAAAACAGGAAAGCAGATGATAAAAGGAAAAAAGCCATGCATAATACAGCATTAATTTCCATTAAAACAGTACCTCCATAAGCCTTTAGAATGAATTCCATGGAAAACCTCTCAGTGAATTTACTATGATGTTTTGAACTGGCTGAAAACATTGCATTGCTAAGAGAATGAAGTAACTGGTACATTATTTTTTGTTAACTTGTCTTTTTTATTCATCGTTTTGAAAATGTAAGTAATATAAAATTAACGTTGTTCCAAAGATCACAGGTTTTAACCAGCCTATTGCATATCTTGCCTTTGACAAAGAGCTGAGCATTTTCCATGCTGTGTATTTGCCATACACTTATGGTTCAATTATGTGTAGAGAATTCTGATTTTTGAGTAGCATGAGAAAACAAAAACATATTGTGCAACTTTAAGTGTAGTATTCTGTGGCTTCTGTCACTCATGGATTATATAAAAGCTGTGAATATACAAAAAATAATTTTAAGTGGTGCTGTTTGACTCACTCAGCCTAAACTGAGGTGCGGAAAGAGCTCATAAATTTCTTGGTCCAGATATCCCATTCCAGTGTTTTAACTGCAGAAGGGGCAGAGACATAGACACAGACCATTGTCTATCTATCACACCATGGTTTTCCTTCAACAGGGAATGCAGAAATACAAACCTTCAAGTAATCATGGATCTCTTCAGTAGGTTTACTTGTCTAGGCTGCTGGGACACTGGGATAGGGAATTACTAGAAAGCACCTGACTTGCAATATAGTGTCACAGTGAAATAATCTAGGATTTTTAAAAGAAAGTGTAGGACACTTGCCCCTAAAGTAATTTTTAAGGCAGTACTAACAATATTTTTACAATATTTTAAAAATTAAACTCCTTTTCTTTGTCTTCCATTAGCACTTTTGTCTTATCGTCAAATACTGTGGGGCTGTTAGGGGATTTTTTTCACAATGATAAAACATGGAATTTAGAACTTTTCTATCAAATCCACTGACTGCTTTGTCTGACTAACCTGACCCAAAAGCCTTTCTATGGAGAGCATTTTCAAAAGCCTTAAATTGACAAACACTTTTGTGCTTGTACTGTTTCTGCCTGTGAAATTTAGCAAACCTATCATTTGGACACGGGCTCTTGTAAGTAACAGCTTCACCTTTGAAATTATATCACCTGTCCAAAGCATAACTGAAGATAAAATGCTTTGGGTGCTTTTGTTTCTTTGAAGCTGTAATTTTGATCTTATTCTAGAAGCAGATAAGTATCCTGTGTATCCCTGTGTATATCTCAGTGTGTCTCTCTTAAACACCTACAGCACAATTCCTAATTTAGGGACATTTATTTGAGCATTTAGATTGGAACTGGGCTTTTGTGGTTGTTAATGTCTCAATAACAATTGCTCTTGTGTTGTGTGTGTAGCTTGGTTACTTCTGGCATTTCTGTGATGGAGCCTTGGAGTAAGATGGTTGAGTCTGAAAACACTGTCCCAACAGTCTGAGGACTCTATTATATCATATATGCCATTAGTATAGACTCCTTTTTGGGTTTTTTTCAAGTGATCCTGCAAGCTGGTGAAACCATTGATGTAAGAAGGTGGGTAGATAGCACAGTGTTTGAAAAGAGGGCTTATGGTGAGTCTGATTCCCAACAGGCAGCACCTATTTGACACCAGGTAAGTGATTTTTTTTTTTTGGCACAGTGAGATTTCAGTTGCATAAGAATGACTGACACTGGCCATGGGCTTACTCTGACAATATGCTCTGGATCAAAACTCTCTTCCCCAGCACATATAAAAGGCTGACTAAATGTCATATTAGTTAGAGCAGAATATTGTGGTAAAGAGAGGACAGTAAACTTGTCTCTCTGTAGGAACTGGTGATCAGGAGAAATGACTTATTGTGTCAGCCATTAAAGGGAATTTTCCCTCAGTGCAGCTGCTGGAGGATTTTCTAGTGAGGTAAATGCAATCAGTACTGCTAACGTAGCCACCACTGAGACACCTCAGCTGCCTCTGCTTGTAAGGTTGGATTCAAAGAATGCTGAATAAATGGAAAAACCTTGCTCAGAAGTCTCAGGCAAGTGGTTATAAAATATCAAAATCCACAGCTCAGATTCTAGTTTTTTGTTAGCACTGGAGGAGCACTCAGCAGATAAGTGGGGTCTCCACAACTTTTATACAAGTGCCAGGTCCTTGAGGGCAGCAGAGAAAAAAATTGCTGCTGCACTCTGTATACAGACTTCATTTAGACCTTCCTTAGAAATGGTATTTGACCTTCTAAAAGCAGAAAAAAAATCTATGTCTAGGGTGCAGAGTTCACAGTAAATTCTAGCACAAACTGCCTGGCAGAGTTCAAGAAGCATTTGGACAATATTTTCAGGTAGATGTTGTAGCTCTTGGGAATGATCCTGTGCAGGGCCAGAGGTGGGCTCTGTGATCCTTGTGGATCCCTTCCAACTCAGCTTGTTCTGTGGTTCTGTGTAGTTCAGTGATGATCAACATCCATGCTATTGATCATTGCACCTCCCTGCAGTGCCTTTTGATCAGCCTAATTGTATACAAACTGCTGACCACACATTGCCCACACTGCACCTCACTTACTGAAACAGCAAAACAAAGCAGCTGTCATAAGCAGCGCAACAGTTTTCAGAAAGAAAATTAAAAGAAGGAAAAGTAACAAGATACAAATTGTCACTGTTGCAATTTTATCATGAGAAAGAGGCCTCTCTATTTTCTAGATAGATGGCAGAGGTTTAATGAACAAACACCTGAATATATTTTTTTAATCATTGAAAAAAAAAATCCAACCAATATGAACTTTCTTTTTTATGTTGGAGCACAAGTTAGGTTTTGTTAGAGTGAAACATCTCACTATCACATGATATTTTCTTAAATGTGTAGTGTCTTACTAACAGTGTCTGCTCTGTATATTTTGTTTTGTAACTTCTGGCTGTCATTTACCCACACTGTGCCTGCTCAGCCCTCCGATCCTGCTCATACCAGCCTGCTGAAACACCACTAGTTTGCTTTGCCCTTGCTCTCTCAGTGATATTCTTTTACTCTGTCTGTGTCAATTCCTTCCTCATTCCCACTGCTTCAGTGTGATGAGTTCACAGTGCTGGGGTGATCAGGAGAGGAATGGAACCTGTGAGCTCGTTCCGATTTAAACCATGAACTCTTCCAAATGGTTCTTCCACAAAGAGACTTCACTGATATTGTTCAGCTTAGAGATAGAGTAGCACTGGTAATACAGAGTACTAATAATTTGACAAAAGGAAGTTTGCTTCATCTAGATCCAATTTAATTTATAGATATTGGCCGTTCTTCTATATGGGATGAACACTTTATGTAAATTCGATGGCTGTGACTTGTGAGTGAGCACAGAAAAATGATCAATCTAGTGTAGAAAGCATCCTTTTTTTGGAGAGGATCCAGAGTGACAAGAATCATTCTATAGAACATTATATTAAAAAATGGGGGACCAGTCCTATTCACAAATGCTAGCATGGCCTCAATACTGGTACAAAAAAAGAGCAGCAATTTTCTTTTTGCTTATCTCTACTTTAAATACAACATATTGCATGGGACCCATTATTTCCAGTCATTTTCAAGTTTTCTTTCAGGCTTCTGTGTTTCTAATTCTACACCAGACATCCACTTGAACGATATAAGCCATCTGTAGTTTATAAAACACCTTTAAGCTATTGTTTTAAAGTTTTATACCTTTTAATGTTTTCCTATTTATTTCCTGCTGATATCAACACATATGCTGCCAAAAGCAATCTTTAGTGGATACTAACATATTCATATTAAACACTTGATCCAGAAATTTTGCAGATAATAGGCAGAAGGAACATCTGTGAGAAGCAGATAATTTTTAATATTTATGGATAGCTCATTTCCATGTTGTAATCCTTAAGATGGGAGCGGGTTTGTAAAGCTCTGTGCAATGCAAGACATTTTTCTATATTCCCATCATGGTTAGGTAATGAAGGGAGAAGTGGCTCTGAAGAGGGAGCTCCAACAAGTTTATTAATTAATGATGGAGAAAAGATTTCTACCATTACTTGAAAGAAATAGGAAATAATTGTGCAAAAAGGAAGATATTCAACACCTTAAAACTCAAGATAATTTTTCAAACTGGACAGTGTAATCTGGAAGCCTGCTCAACAAGTAAATAAGTAAGAATAATTAACTGTTTTCTGAACTTCTAAATAGACAGTTTTTATTTTATAAACGCTAAGGACCAGCAATATACTCAAAGAATTACCTCAGCATTAATAATGATTTACAAATTTTTCTTCATAAACAATTAAGTCAGTAGGTTAAGCTCTTGCCTTGTCAATGACTTGAAATTCTATACAAATGTTTCAAATGGTATAGAAAAATCACCCACCTGAGACAAAAAACTTTCATGGCTGTAGGAATAAAATTCAGTGTGAATGTGAAACTGGAGATTCAGAAACCTGGCTTAAGGAGATAGTGAAGATGTGTAAAATTGGAACTAGATTTCTAGTCCTTTATTGTCACATTAGGTTTGCGTGGGTTTGCAAACACTGTAAATCAGGTGTCTCACCTACTATTTTTTCACTCCTGCTTTCAACAATGAAAAGTACACCTGATGGAAACCTCTTCCTTTTCAGTTATAGGCTTAAAAATTGTTTTAACTTTGATACCTAAATGATGTTTCACTAATGGGAGTAGCACCTTGTCTAGCACATTATCTCTTAACAAAAGTGAAGAATGAACGAAAAACCAAGATGTAAATCCTATTTTGGGGCAGCTCCCTGTAGGTCCCCATGTTAATCAAACATGTTTAATTTAAAATTTAATTTTATTTAAAATTGGAAAACTTTACATTTTTCTGATAAAATGAATATATTAGAATATAGTAGAATATATAGAATATAATATAGAATATATGGAATATAATAGACAGAATCAGACTGTCTAGTTTGTCTGTTTACCTCGGCAATTCAGCATGGATTTTGGACTTAGGGCATGTCTGTGACCTTTTGCAAGCCACCTTGACAGAACATGCCTTGTATCCAAAGATCAAATGGGTCAGTTTTAGCATGAATGAAAAAAATCACATACCTACCACATGCCTCAATTGTTTTTTCTAAGCAGTTTTATAACAGATTTTTCAGTGCCATCAACATATCCATGTCTGAAATTGCATCCAGGTGAAATTCTTGTAGATGAAAATGCTATTAGTTGTCTTGTACTCCAGTGTATTCTCTATTTAACAACAGTGAAAAATATTTCACTAACTCAAGGCTTCTCATTTCCCTTTGCTGTGCCCAAGTCTTTTATCTTTTTTGAAACAATGTTCTTTACAATAATTTTAGCCTGAAAGATTTAATAAAATAAATAGATATTAACAAAGCATAAAAAGCAAAAAACCATAACCAGTAAGTCATTCTGACTGACTGAAACAACCACACTATGTGGTACAAAATTTACAGACCCTTATGAAAACTTGTATGAAGAGTGTGAAATCTGATCCTCACTGAACCATCCTATGGCCAAATATATGCATTGCTTTATAGAGAGATACTGTTTCTGAAGATCAAGTGGATGGAGTTGAATCTTTTTAAGAAATATTTCATTTCTTCTGGAAATGAATAGGCTGAAGTACACATAGGAAAGAATTCCCGTTTGTAAAACCAGACTCATTGACTGAATATCTCCTTCAAGTGGCATTTGCAAAGGGCTGCAACTGAGAAACACTAAGAATGCAATTAGAACGCAGTGGTGAGGATCCAAACTGGAATGAACAAAGGCTGAGATGCAGGAGAAAGTTTCTATCACCATTTAAGGTTTGCTTCTCACAGTCTTAGCAGCTGCCTTGTCACTCACATGAAGTCTGAGTGGATTAGAAAGATTATCAAATGCAGTATGCCGTCTAATTCTGCTTCAAAGCTAATCAAAATTGGGTACACATGCAGTTATCCAATGCCAGCATCAATCAGAGTGTGACTGATACTGACACTCCCTGAACTAACTCTAGGATGTTGCCCTACTGAGCTCAGAACTAAGCATCTCAAAATTCCCATTCCCATGAGACTCACCTGGACAAAAAAAAAACCCTCTAGCAATTCAAATTCAGATCAGTTTTTTAAAATATATGACCAAAGCCAAGTTCAATTTTCAGCAAGAATGGCACATACTGAAATATGCCACTTTCAACAAACAGTTGAGATTTCCCAGGGACACCGTCTTTTCACACACCGACCTAACTGGATGCTGCTTATCTTAGGGGATCAAATGAGATTCTGCTCCTGGTGTTATATCTCCAAGTAAACATATGGTAAACAAAGGAAAAAAAAAACAAAGGCACCAGACCTTAGACTGAGACTGCTGCAGAATACTTGGAGCCTGGTACATACATATGAATGTGTTTAGAATGTGTTTCAGCCTTGGCTTCACTTCAGGTTTATTCAGAATTTCTTCTGAACTTTTAATTCAGTAGCAGTAACAGCAACTCCTCTCTACTTTTTCCTTTCACAAAGATCTCAAAAGACAGACTGAATCTTTAGAAATATATTCTGACCCCAGCCTTTAGTGGGAAACAGAAAGGAGTGCATCCATTTAAACAGCGACAATGAACCACGCAATTAACATTAAAAGAAAGGGGCAACAAAACACTTTACATTAAAGGACAAAATTCGTATGACATTGAGAGAAACCCCACAGTAAAACTTAAATTCACAAAAATACCAAAGCCTATGAAACGTTGTTTATAGTTGTGAATAATATGAGGAAAATCAAGTAAATAAGAAACACTTTTAACAAATATTGAAGGCAATCAATGTGTGGCTGGCATCAAAGATTCAGGCACCAGTAAAAGCTACCTGAACTAAAAACTGTAATGCAAACCCAAAAAAACATTAACAATCACCAGAATATATCAAATGAGAAATCCACTGACAAATGTGGAGTGAAAATGTATTAAACTAAGCAGATTTCTGAAGTGTCTACAAATGTCAGCTGCTTAGTGCTGTTGCCTTTTTCACTAGTACAGTTCTTGGCAATGAAGATTATATTTTTTTCCTTCATTATAGAATTTAAAGGCATTACTGGGAAGTTTCCCTAGATAAATCCTTTCCCTGTTTGTGCCTTCAATGTGACTTTAGGAATCATCCAAGATAATGATACCATTGGTGCAGTGTTGTCATATAACAAATGTGAACCAAAAGTCATACATAAGGTAAAAGCAGCAAAGATTTGTTTCCTTTGTAGGTTAGGTACTGGAACTGGCTCTTTTAAGATCTCAACAAAAATCTAGTTCACAATGCAGGTAGAAATCCTAGAAAGAACTTAAAAAGGACTTACCAAAATGATCCTGACACTAGAAAATAAATTTTGCTATGCAAGACGAATTTTGATGTATTCAGATGATTAAAAAAAAAAAAAGGCAATTGAAATACTTTTAATATGTAGCAACAGAAGGAGATTTCCAGTAATTGAGACCTATCTACCTTTAATGATCAAGATGTAACAAAATCCAAGGATTAGAGGTGGAAACTGGACCTTTATTTTTTGTTTTGCCTTCCTTAACACCTATTATCAAGACTAAGTGAAATATGCCTGGATGAGCCCAGAAAATAATTAATTTCTTACCATTGCAAGGGCATTGGGGATTAGTTCCAGTCTTTGCCTATAGCATAGTTAAATCTCATGAGGTCTAAAATTCTTTGTTCTAATGAACACCTTTATGTCTAGAATAAAGCCTTGGTAAACCTTAATGACCTGGTACAGATGATCTGAGGATCCCTTCTGGCTTCAAACACCAGGAAACTTTGCAATCATTTCAGAAATCATATTTATTAACCTATGCTGTACTTGATACATAAGCCACCTAGCACAGGTGATCAAAGAGTGCTGTCCCCCTTGAGCCTGGAGAATATTTTAGAGATGAGAATAAGAAATAAGTGCTAGTTAACTGAAAGCACTCCCTAAATCCCTGTGTCATGAAGCACTCCATTAAAATGTTACTTTGAATCCCTAACAAGCCTCAGTCAAGGCAGGCTGTATTCTTAGCCCCCAGCCCTGTAAGCACCTAATCCTGCAGGAGTTCCACACAGGTGCTCCTCTGGCCTGAGGTGTGAGACCTCATTGCTGGTGCTGGGGCTGCCCCCAGAGAGGCCAAGCCTGCTCTCACTCCTGAAGCTCAGCTCCTGGAGAGCTGAGGGGCTGCACTCTGGCACACACAGGTCAGTGCTCCTCTCCAGCTAGGAAGTACCGAGCTTTGCTTTCAGTACTGGTAAATGAAAACTAAGCCTTCCAAAGAAATGGACTTTGTGTTCCAGAAAAAAAGAATGGATACCTGGGTTATAGGGAAGAGATGGCATGACAAAGAATAGGGTCTCAGAGAATGGACTTGGAAAATTCTGGGGCCAATCTGCTATGTTTACTCTCCACATTTGCAAGGAGTACCAGAGTTTTATGCAGTAAATTGCATTTAGCATTTATGATTGACTGAGGTTTATGCAAACTTAGATTTATAGAACTTTTATTTTTATGGATAATAATCTAAAATCACCAGTATTTTCCTGGTGTGAATTTAAGAAGGCTCGAGATGAAGATTGCATGTTATTTGCAATACTGGTTTCTGTTCTATATTAACACAGATGTTTATAAACTTATAAGAAAGTTGTTGTAATTCTTTGTGCAGAATACAGTCTCTCAAAGAATTTAATTTTTCATTGAGACAGCACCCTTATATTGAATACTAAGTGATTAGCAATATTTAAATAAACTACTTACTGATGATAAGTGGCTATATAACAGACACATATCAATGTGATGGGTTCAAAATCTCAGTTAATATATTTTGGGTATTCACTTGGTTGTTAACCAATACTGTACTGTGTGGCTGTTTGAAATATCTGTTCTAAGGTTTTTGAGCTGGTGAAAAGCATAAAAAATGCAACAACTGTGTTTTAAATACACAACCCCCAAGGTGTTACTGCATGTACTTATTTAATGTTAAAAATCTATGTGATAAATTACCTACTTTGACTTTCACAGGTGTTAAATAGACACAGTTTTATTATTTGCCATGCAATCAGGAGAGATTAAATACCTTAATAAGATTCAATTAAAATCATCAGATATTTATGATACTCATTGTAAAGGTTCATAAAAAATAACCTGCCACTATTTATAGCTCTTCTCAGAGGACAATGTTTCTGAAACAGACTGAACCATCACTGCCACTAGGAACAATTTACGAACAGGATTATTTAATTTGCTAGAAAGTAAAGTACAAAAGTAAAGCCTAATAGATGGCCAATGAATCAATTATTAGTTGGGTAACCAAGTGAAATTCTGTGGAAAGCAAAATGCTGTTACCTTCCCCCAGCAGCAAGAAACTCCCCCTTAATGCATACTAACCCATCTTACTATCAGTTACCCAAACAAACGTGTGTGTAATTACCTCCACTGATGAAAATTATTACAGCACTATACAGGGGCATTTGCAGAATACAGTTTTTGTCATCTTTTGTCTTTGTAGTATTGATTAAATGAAGATGATAGCCTCTTAGTATGAAGCATACCTGTGCTATTCAGTCCTGGTTTCAAAGACTTGTATTGTATAAATTATAATTGGGAGGTAACTGAGAACCACGGTTTCTTATGAATCTGTCAGTTCCGAGAGAAATTTGAACTTCAAAAATTCCTTTCTTCTGTGTTTATTGTGTATGTGGATCAAAAAAAGAACTGGCTGGGAACAAGCAGTCTTTGAGTAAGTCAGCATGAATTCTCTCTTACACACAAGCCACCCACCCAACATTAGACAACTATGAAAAGATTAATAGAAGGATATTCGACCTTTATATCCAGCAGTTTTTCTGTGGAGAATCTAAGTTTTAAAAATAGATACTGAGATAAATATGTTAAGAGGAGAAAAATAGCACGTGTGAGAAATGTTTGTGCAATTCAGAAAAGTACCTGTTTTCTGCTTTGTTGTTCCATGAAGTTATTGTTTCACAACATCCACAGCAACAATAACTGATTGAAGAGGATTTACATTATTATAGAATATCACAGAATGGAAGGGACCAACAAGAATCCCTGAGTCCGACTCCCAGCCCTGCACAGGCCATCCCCATGTGCCTCAGAGCGTTGCCCAAATGCTCTTGAATTCTGACAAGCTTGGTACCCGGCTGATAAATGCCTGAGCATTACCAAATGAATAATTAGCATAAAAAAACCCCTCACTATCAAGAAAATATTATAACAGTGTTGCTATAGGACCCGAAACAAGAAAAGCACACACGCCGCTGCTCTCGAGATGAAGAAAAGGGAAGTTTATTTTCTGACTCCAACATTTATAGCTTTCCAGGAGTGACACTGGATTGGAGGGTGAAAGTGCCACCTCTCCAATGACACTGGACAAGCTAACAATGTATCAAATTTCTCCTCCTCCATAAAAGAATGCAAACAATAAGTTATTTACAGAAAGTGTGTGAGAAAGTTTGCTATAAGAATGTAAACATCAGAAGGCTTAGAAAAATCTTAAAAAATCAGGGTGATATAACAGTTGCACAGAAAATTGATATTCTGGTTATTTGTCACCAACAGAAAGACTTTTTATTTATTTATTTATTTATCCTCTTCAGAGTGAGGAGCAGCTGTGCTGAGAGTTGTGAGTGCTGGAGTGAAAGCAATGCGTGGCTATCTGCCACTAGTGAGACCTCTGCTTGCTGTTACTGTGACTTGATGCCAGGGGAGAGATAATGTGAGTTAGCAGTGGCACGAATGGGTGTCTCAGGGTTGGTACTTCAAAACCTTCATTACTCAATTGCTATTTTGAGGGCTCAGAAAAGGAGAAAGTATCTGTTTAGCAAAGGTATGGCACTGCTTTAGAGGAACCCATACCTTTGCTAAACCTTCCCTTTCAGTGATATTTCTCAGATCCTTGGTGGATTTGTGCACATACAGTTACTTAAGAAAGGACAGAGACAAGGAATCAAGGTCATTATGAGACTTAATGTGGTCAAAAGTAATCTGTAATTCTCTTCTTGTCTGCTCTGCTGCAGAGTGGCAGAGAATAGCTGCAGGCATACTTATTTAGATTTTGTTTTCACAGAAAGAGGGAGTGGCAGACTGCTGAGATCACAAGAGGGATTTTTTTTTTTTTTTAAACACAGCATCTACTGAATAGCTTCTCAGATACAGTCCCCTCACCTTTTTAGATTTTTCCACTCACCTTTGCATGTTTTCTGCAAATGACCTGTTTCCCAGCTGATCTTGGAGGGACACAGAGAACAGTGTGACCTTTATTTTATGACATGTAACCAATGAACTTGCAGCATTTCTTTCAGAGATTAATTCTGTTTTCACAACTTCCTCCTCAGTAGTGAAATTGCAAAGTGATAAAGGGAAGTCTCCGCATAGATATATCTAACCTGAGGTGGAAAATGAAATTCATGCAGAACACACCACCTGTTAACTGAGGTCAGCAGCTGCCTGTGAATGATCCTGGGCACACTGCACAGCTATCTTGGAGCTGCATGATCATACAGGGCCTGGAACACCATGGCATTCCTCTTCCTGCTTGAAATCCCAATGCAAAATGAAAACTGCTTGAATCAATGGATTACAAAATATGCAGCTTGCTCATTCTTCTCCCAAATGATGCCCAGAAACTGGGAGTTTCTTCTATCCAGCTTGAATTACAATCAGAAGTAAAATAGCCAAAAGGTTTAACCTCACAACAGAATATTAGGGCTTGGTTTTAGGAATCTCTTTGAAAGGAAAGCATCTGTGATGAGCACTGTTGATAATACATCCCTACTTGGGTACTGTCACACCTATAACTCATGGTTAGCAAAGGCTTCTGGATTTTTCTTAACAAGAGTATAAACATCCTTAACATGTAATTTTTCCTTAAGTTGAGAGAGTGCAAATAATCCACACATGGTAGGAATAAACATTTTTCTTTGAAATTTTAGGATATGGATACTCCTTTTTTGGAATTCAATGAAACAAACTAATGATTTTAGGTTTTGATGCAGATATTTCATAAAGGTCCTCTCTTCCAGAACCTAAATAGCATTTCACATGTATGACAATAAGGTATGCCAGTAATGACAAACCTAGTCAAATATGTACATCAGACCTAAAGGGTGGCCATACTTCCAATCTTTAATTTTGTTTTGATGTCCTCTTCTCCCATCTCATTTCTCATTTGCAGTTCATGAGAATTTTCTTTGCTATTGCAGTTTTTTAATGACTTAGTGTTCCGTTGCTCTTTCCTTGAAAGCCTAAAATGCAAAAGATTTATAGACCAGGATTTTTTTAATTGGTTCTACTATTTTCCCCAAGAAAGGAGGGATGATGTCTGGCATTTTTCATTTGGACACAGTGCACTTTTATTGAAAGTTAAAGATAATGGCTTTGGCAGTTCCTTTTTAATTTAATCTACTGCTTCGTGTCCTCCAAAAGAAAATTGGAGAACATGGCCACAGTTGGCATTTTGTGATAGAGTCCATTTTTCTTCTATTGAGGATGCAAACAGGGGCTGACATTTCTCAATTAGGTCTCCTTTTTTCCTATTGATAATGAATTCTTTTATATGGCTTTCACTTTAAGCTCCTCTATACCATGGACTGCTCAATACAGTGAGTTTGACAAGTAACTAAGCTGATAATGTGAATAGCTGTTTGTTATAATTTCATAGTATTTCCTGTAATTGCAAATGACACCATCCTTTGTTCTAATACATATAGTTGGGAAATTTGGATTTATTTGTGTAACACTCAATAAAATCATTCCTTTACTGTAACACAGACAATTATAATAATAGACTTTTCCCCTACTGTTTAGCAATTAATTTTACAGACAATTAAATTACACTAATGAATAGATGAATCAACTTTATTGTGAATCAATATACTTGTTTTCACTATATTTTATTTAACAGCAAAATATGTCAACTTCACACATAGATGTAGAAAAATATCCACTAGCCATTTATATCAATGTCTATTATTCAATTAACCCACTTTTTATGGATAATCAATCTGCATTAATTTGGCTAGGGTGTTCACTAATCAGATTAGGGATGTGCACATGCACAAATCAATTGTCTTTTAAAAAGCCATGCTAGAGGAATCACACAGAACTGGCTATGGTGATTGTGCCTGCCTTTACAGCAGAAATAAGAAGAATAAAAAAGTTACTTCTGTGCTGAAATTTGAAAATTCTGACAATTTTCTTATGTTTTCTGCAGTGCCTGTTAGATATATTCATGCAACTGTCCTAATATATGTGTTACAAAAAAACTTGTAAGGAATTTTGCTCTGAGGTCTATTTTGATAAAACCTAAAAACACAATCTTCCTTTCTGAATTCACATTAAAACCTAGAAGTTCTTATTTTACCTGGCAGCAACATCAAGGATTTTTTTATTGGCATGTTCATTGATTCAAAAACTTTTCAAAGAACTAAAATCATCTTTTTGTGGCTACACAACAAAATGACCTGCCTTATAAACCAGTTTATGTTTTTTAGCCTAAAGACCTATTGTGCTAATAAATGAGGTCAAGGCTTAGGATTCTTTAGACCTAATGGCTGTGCTATGGATTCAGAGAAATTTGACTGTCAGCCCCCAGTACAGCTGGGGACCCCTCCCATCTTTGTTTTAATGGAACTCCCCTCCTCACTGCTGCCTCCACCAAAAGATGAGGTTGCCTGAAGCTCTTGTGCTGTCCCTGCACGTTCATCCTCATGACAAAGCAACTGAGCTGCTCCCAGAGCCACGCAGCTGAGGAGAACTCAGATGGCTTTAACAATCTCACACCTCTCAGGATCAGACTTCAACATAATCTGTGAAAATCTTCTGGGTTTAATTGGTCAGTAGCCAGCATCACCTCATATTTAGACTATAATGGGAAGTTGCTAGGAATAGTTCACTTGGAACAAACAATAACCAAACAGCCCTTGTGAGTTCTCTGACCATTATGAGATTTGTCTAAGCGAGGACTAATCAAACTGAAATAACGTCCGGGCTAATGCAAATAATTTTCTGATTAAGAGACAGATTCTTCAGCAGATGACTAGAAAAAAGAAAAGGAAAATAAGAAAGAAATTAAGTTCATTAAAAAAAAAAAAATCAGTTACAAGCTAGTTGACTTTGGGTACATGTAAGCAGAAAGAATTTTGAAGTTTGCGTGCACTCTCTGCAGTATGAACACATTTTGGAGTAGCATCTTTTTCAGAAGACAAGGTGAAGGATAACCCTCAAGGGCAGAGTTGCAAGCTCTTTTAAGACAAAATAGAAATGCCAATCAAAGTGCAGATGGTTTTTCTCCTGAGAGCTGATTATTTTTCCATAGATCCTTTCCTAGAAGGATGGCTTAAATACATCAACTGAACTTCATAGTAGCATTGTAATAGTGGAAACCAAAAGGAAATATACCTCAAGCATAGCTCTTCTCAAGCACGTTAAAAATACATTTTCACTTCTGAATAAAAAAACCTCACAAACCTAAAAAAACCCACAAACAAAAAACAAACCAAACACTGCCCCTTTTTTCTTTCTGTGTGCACTAGCAAAAACTTTGCATACCCGATGAACCTTAACTTTTGGTTGTATCTCCACTCTAACATATATTTTCTGAGGCAGGTCTTCTTTTTAATTCATGTAAAAGTGTTTAACTACTTAATAATTACTTGAAGAAATGATAGTCTGAAAAAAAAAAAGGACTTGTGCAGAAGCACAGATCTCATATATATATATTTCAGTTACAGACTAGTGTCATTTAATAAACTGCCAGAAAGAAATTATATCCCATTTTTATTTATTTAATTTTTATTATTTTATTATTTGCCTATTAGATTTGAAATTTCTGCTGCTTAAAGTATGATTTTTAAGAAAAAAATTGGTAAAAATAACTTGGAAAAGGTTTAGATACATCAGTTTACATTGATATCAAAATCCACAGATTATCACAGTGGACTTCAGCAAATGACTTTGTTTACAATAAAGAAAAGAATAAACTCCACTTATTAGGGATTAGTTGAGCCAGAGAAGTTAAAAAGAGTGGGGTTGATTTTTTTCACTATGACAAAATTTTGCATAAAAATAAATATTTATTTAAAAAACCACTCCTAATTCTTACAGAATAGGAAAAAAAAATATACATCAAGAAAACTACAAGTCTGTGTTATGTGTCTGACAAACTAGGAATGTTTAAGTTCTCCTTAGGTTTAAAAGTTATTGCTAAACTATGCATGTCTAAAACTCTAGATGGTATTGATAAAAAGTCACTCTGGTGAACAGCAATTTTTCTGTGGTAAGAATTATCTATAATTTCTTACTTTTCATGGTCATAGGGTTAATTGCAATGTGTGTAGATTTATAAAGCCTCTGAAGATCATCTCCATAGATTGAATCTACACAATACACACTATAATAAAAACCAAAATGTTTACCCCACGTTGAAGCAATATGCCTCAAGAAAAACTCTTTACAAAATTGTTCCTAGCAGCAACCTCTCTAAAATAAAACTTCAGCTACCTGCCTCTGCAGGTGAGGGAAGATTTTTTAATCACAGGAAGAAAACAAGATAGGCCAACAGCTTGTCTAACCTGTTATATTAATTCCAAAGGAGCCCTGCACATCTTGCAGACAATACTTGGGCCAGAGTTTTAAAGATATACAGGTTCTGTATACCCTGAGGAATTTGTCACAGGAATACTTAGGCTTTACGTCACTTTCCTGATACCCAGACCCACAGGAAGGCTCAAAAATTATGTGAAGAGAGAAAATAACTCTAAACTGATTTAGAAGCTAAATCTATTTAGAAGATAAAAAGAAGCTAAAAAGCCAAACTAACCTCAAACCCTATAAGACATCTGATTCTGCTCATTGAGATCATTTAGCTCTTCTGAAGCTAAATATCGAAATCACTCCCCTCCTCATTTCCAGGGGAAAAGTCCCTTTGATAGTTCAGACCTTGAAAATCTGACTTGAAATATTGACAGATGCCTTTCAATTCTCAGTCTCCATGACCTGGAAATATCCAGGCCCCTCACCTCCTGAGAAATTACTGCATTTTTTATTCTACCACTAAAACTATTCCAGGTAGTGTAAATGCATACCAGTTGAAATGGGGTCTCTCATCTCAGGTGGCTGTTTGGCTGCTTGACTTTATGGAAGAGATGAGAGCTGGCTCCTATTATCTGTCTTGTTGGGATTTCATATTAAATATCCATCAAATGGAAGATGAATAAGTAGTCCACTAAACCAGAAATAAAGCTTTTCTGGATGAATAATTTACCATTTAGGTTAGATAATTTGACTTGCTACCCTGGGTGGTGCAACATTTCATGCTCAGTTATAGAGTTCCTTAATTTTATAAAGGAGCCTTGAAAGGTATCTTCGCTTATAATTCTTTTATTGTTGGCTAATAGTTATGCTTCTATTCCAAAAATGAGAGACGTGTTTGAATTGCTGAGACTTTGCAGAATCTAGAATCTAGGTTTCATAAAACCTATAACAACTCATAAGAAAGTGACCCCAAAAGTCGTTATCATTGTAGTGAATATCAACAGAATGTGATTTCTGTTGATATTCACCACACCTACTGTTGGGTTTGTTATGGTTGCTAGCTGTTTGTGAGAATGTTATCAAAATTCTTTAAAGTATGAAACCTGGAAGTTTCTCCTGTTTTGACATTGGTAACTGATTATTTTGTTGGAGTATTTCAAATGAAGGCAAGAGGCATGACTAAACCAGCAAATAAAATGTGGTAGCAAGTCTATACCTAGGCTGAATGCTTGTTTTATGCAAGAGACTCAGCCTTACACTGCAAAGGTAAGACTTAGAAACGGAATGGAAATGATGCTTTAAGAGGATTCTATGACATGGAGGGATGAAGAAGTAGCTTAAGAATCTCACAACTGTGTTAGTTTTCTCCATGAACGAATCATAAAAGCTAAAATTACCAAAACTTTAAAAAAGGTGTTCTAATGAGGCAGAGTAATGAATGGCCAGTGAAACGAGGAAGCAGTGATTTTACAAGAGCAGTGGCAGCTGGAATTGTGCCTTGCCACCCAGCAGGAGAAAGTGACAGGACCTTCAGACTTGACAATCACATGCTGTGAGTAAGGTGTTGCTGCAGAAGGGGAAAAAGCGACCAGGTGGCCCAGTAGCTGCTCAGCTAAATTCACCAAAGCAGACTTAAAAATGCAGAATTCAGCTGTATTTTAAAGCTATTCCTATTGATTCAGCTTTTTTTTTTTTTTTTTTAAAGTTCATTTTAGTTTTGAGTTGTGGTCTGCTGAGCATCAGAAAGGCTCAGATTTTGAGGTCAGGGCTTACAACTGGGGTTTAGATGAAGTTTCTTTAAATTTGAGCCAGCTCCTTTTTCTTGCTAATTACTTGGGGCAGTTAAAAGGTGTCAGGAACATTCAGGACCAGAGCAAAAATGCTAAATGGATGCAGATAACTAGAAATGAGCAATCTGAAGTTACCAGAAATAATCTGGATAACATTTTTGGACTCAGCACATAGAGACAGTTGCAACTTTCTTTCCCACTCCAAGACATCTTTTAAGCCCCACCCTATTCATCTTCAGTTTCCTTTACAGCTTCTGCCCTCATTCTAATTTATCCTTCTGTTCAAGATGATAACACTCCCATTGCTCCTTACTCATTAAAATCACAGAAGTATTACAGTGAGCTGAGAGAATTTCAAGGGAAGTAAGGGCAACTGAGTACCCAGTTACTATTCAAAGTCCATAGAAGTTGGGTCCTTGACCTTTTCTATGTCATTTCATTCCCTCTTCCCCTAACTCTAGGCTTCATTTCCTTTGGACATTTTTTTTTCCTTGAAATAGAAAAAAAAAAGAAACAGAAATAGAAAAAAAAAAAACATTTGAAGAAATGGGAATAAAAAAGGAGACTTCTTCTAGTTTTCTGAAACAAAAAAAAATAGTCAACATCTTCTGCAGCTTACTTTATATGACCTTTTCACTCTGCTTTTACTCATGTGAGAGGAAATAGTATGGCAAGTAAATATACTGCTGTTGATCTGGAATACCAGTGATGTCAATGTTTGTGGTTATCAAGAGCACAATGAATGCCCTTGACACTTAGGGCTATAAGAAATGAGGTTTTTGGAGTTTAGTTTCTTGCTTCATTCCTTACTAGGGCATTATTAAAACTGAAAGCTCCACAATTTTCTCATTCAAAGACCTTTTCAATAGTTAAGAATATGCTTTCAAGCCATAACTGTATCAGGATGTGTGGTTCTGCCTTTGTCAAGAAAATATATACACATTTTGTTTGTGATGCTGTCTAAAATCTTGACAGCTAAAGAATTCATCTTTGGAAGTGTAGATTCATTTCTGCTGTTAGTTGCAAGTGAGTAAAAGCTTCCCTTTTATAGGTTGGATCCAGTGCCACATCGATTATGCAAATAGCCTTTGTGAATGCCTCAGGCATACATTGCTGGAATTGCAAGGCAAGTATCTCAGAAGGCAGGCCTGAATTTTGAAACCAATGAGTTGTTCTTATATTCTGGCATTAGTAAATGATAATCTACTGGGAAATAAGCTACTGACAAAGGTCTCTGAGGAGACCTCGTAACAGCGTTCCTGCACCTAAAAGGGGCTACAAGAAAACTGAAGAGGGACTTTTACAAGGTCATGCAGTGATAGAACAAGGAGTAATGTCCTTAAACTGAAAGAGGGTAGGTTTAGACTAGATATCAGGGAGGAATTCTTTACTGTGAGGATGGTGAGAAAATGGATCAGGTTGCCCAGAGCTGTGCGTGCCCTGTCCCTGATGGGTTCAAGGCCAGGTTAGGGAGCTCTGAGCATCCTGTTCTGCTGAAGGTGTCCCTGCCCAGGGCAGGGGAGTTGGAACTAGATGATATTTAAGGTCCCTTCTAACCAAAATCATACTATAACACTCTGATTCTGTGAAATCTATTCCCTTTCTCCTTCTACAAGGCACAACACTCTCAAGATGTCTTAAATACAGATTTTCTTCACAGGAGAAGCATGTTAGCAGTGTTCATACTGTGAGATGGCATTTTTTAATTTAAAATCTGTTCTTCCCTATGGGAGAAAATACTTGGTTTAATTAAAAACAAACAAGCAAAAACATAACAAAACTGACTGTTGAAAAAGATTGAATTAAAAATAAAATTGTACTTGTCCTGAAGACCTCTCTTTCTTCTCCTTTCTACCCCAACACTACCTCAGTTTTCTGTTTTGATGAAGAAAGAAAGGGGAGAGTATTTGGCGATGAATGTGGGGAAAATAAATAAATAAAAAGACATGAAAAAAAAGCCACTTCTGCTCAACTCTCATGATGTTGTTATGTAAGCTATTGCTTCTGCCATGGAACTTTTACTGCTTTATTACTGGTCTTCCAGAAATGTTAGGGTCTAAAGATGTTTTCTTTAGGAGAACAAACGAAAGCTTTGCCGAAAGTGAGATACACCTTATAGAAAAACCATCAATGAAATATAAATTTCCCTGTAAGAAAAGCAATCTGTATCTTAACAAGCTTGAAGGCAGGGAGCTACTGAGTGGAATTCAGAAACTACACTGTGAGAGACTGAAAGGTTAAATGTTCAGGACTCAATATTGGTCATTTGCAAAAGCAGCCGTGGCTTTGCTGAGGCCAGGTTTTCACCTCAAAGTCAAACAAGAGGAGCATAAACTGGAAAGGAATGGGGATGAAAATAGTTTTGCTCAGCAACCACAGCTTAAAATTGAGCTGATGTAAGGTATTGCACAGAAAGCAAGCAGGAGGTACTCCATTTCACTCAGTTCAGTGTGTTCCACCTATGGTCACAGTAAACATTCCTGGAATGACCTAAAAGGTCTGTATGAATGAATATGATAAGTGTGTAAGCATCCAAAACAATTGAAATTAATGATTTTGGTGAAGTTCTAGTGATGATAAATGATTTTAGGGCTGCAGAGAGAATATTTTAATAATGAAATGTGTATATAAGGAGAAGTATTTAGCAACTTCTGCAGCTATTTTTTAGTGTCTGTGACTGTAATCCAAATTAGCTTTGAAATCTTTCTTAAAGACTTTATAATGTCTTAGGCAAGAGATTTTCATTCATACTAGAAAGATGCAAGAAATAAATACTATTTGTGACATAAAGCACTTCTTTTTATTAAAAATCCATAAAGATACTTGGAATATAAGACATTTCAAATGGTCCTTAATTTAGTAGAGTGTCAAGCTAGTCAACTACTCATTGAGAAATTAGCTTTTTACAGGCCATATAACAAACTAACTGTAAGCCAGCTAGGTGAAGAAGAGAGAAGAATCTGTAATAAAGCCAACAGGAATGAATATGAAATATTCTATGAAAGTCTGGATATTTTTCATGTCTCATTACCCAGTGAGATTTAATCAGGACTTTTTCAAATACTTTGCAAAATAAATGACAACAAAAAAGCCCAGTTCAGAATAAGTAAGTTGTTAATAGCTTCAAATATGGAAACTCCATGAGAATTTACAGCTGCACTTCATAAGGCAGTAGGTCACAAGGTATTCTGAGATGGATATTTCTCAGGGATTCCATCTGGAACTGTTCCACTTCATATCAATGATTAAAAGTTTATTGGAGCAAAGACCTGCACTACTGAGTTCCTCTTTCCAAGTGAGTGCCTTGAATATTGTCTGTTGAATATTGCTGCTGTCTTTGGCCAAGTGAGTAAGGTACTAAAGATGGAAGAGCACCAGGAAGTGTTGTTAATAAAGTCTCACCCTCACATCCTTTCTCCAGTGCTCTGTTAAAATGGTGAGGGCACTTTTGGCCCCGGATTAGTGTTCTTCTGTTAGGTGTAAGTGAAAGTTCAGAATCATTTTAAATCTCAGAAACAAAACATCAGTTGTGATTTGAAATTTGGAAGGCTTGTGATTCCTATCTTGAAAAATCATACCTAAGATATTTTAGAAAGAGTAAGCATGCTAGTTCATTAGGGATGAAAAGCCTATCAATGGAAAATCATTCTGTAGACTTAACCTTGAAGCTAAAAACAGGCTGCTTTCTATTGCAGGGAGCTAACTTGAAGTTATTTGTATTGCATTTAAAAACATACTTGCAAGAAAACACATAAGGACTATACATGATTGCTCTCTTCTTCATGCTCAGATCAACATGGCTATATAGACTCCTACTGAATTTACACCTGAATTTGTTGTGGAAATAGAATGTACTGAACATTTTGGAGAAGTGAATGCTCTACAGAACCAACATTTAGAAGATGACAAATAGCAGGTGGCTTTTAAAGCAAATTCAAGAAGTGGAAAAACAAACCTAGAAAAAGCTGCTGGGAAAAGTTAAACAGTAGGAGACTTTTAAAAAAATTCACCAATAGCAGTGAGACAAGAATAAGCTAGAAAAGCAACTGCTAGGAAAGCTAAGCAGCAGGAAACATAACAGCAAAACAGTAATAAAACAAGAATACAACAGGGAAATGGGAACTGAGGGAAGTTAACCAGTCAAAGATTTTAGACAATGAAAAGTAGCGTTTATACTAAAGTAAGCCAGGAAAAACAACAGCTATAAGAAGATAAGGAAGATCATGGTGAAATCAAAGAAAAATTCATTTTCTGTGAGGAAAAAACTTCAGTTCCTTGGCATGGACCAAATGTATGTATTCTGCCAGCCTCAGATAGTGACAGAGGAGAAACTACTGTACAGAACTGCTTGTGTAGAAATGTCACTTTCAAAAGATAATGCTGTATTAACAGTTTCCAAGGTTACGAGTAGAAAAAGGAAGACATATGCATAATGTTTGTTTTATGTCTTCAGAAGAGTCTCACTCTACATGTGGCTGGACTTTTAAGTAAAATCAGCCTCCTCATACTCCACGAAGATTTCACAGAAGACCAGCATGTATTGGGAGAGCTCATTAACTTCCACTGCACACATCAAAGGAGCACTGCCATGAGAAAAGCCAGCATGGTTCCAAACAAGGAGATAGCAGGCTTGAAGAGCAAGCAGTGAAAATCAAGACAAAGAACCAAACCAGGGAAACAAAGGAAATGGAATAGTAGATTAGGAGTAAAAATTGGTTTCCTAACTTATTAAAAAAAAAATCATTATACCAGAACTTCAATTTAGGAAGGTAGAGCTGGGGTCTAGCAGGATAATCAAAATAGATTTAAATGCAGATGATCTTTGTCATGATTCATCCAAGTTTTGAACAAGTTGCTTAAAATGTTTTTGCATGCTAGGGAAAAGTTCAGAAATGTACTTTCAAGTTTCCCTTCCTGGAAATGGGGGTTCATGAGCCACATGTTTAACAGGTATTGAGGCTGTCATGCAGACCTCTTGTCACCAGGGTGGCAAACTGAAAGGATTTGCATGGGAAGTATCTTGTACAGCTCTTCTGCTGCACCTTGCTGTGCAGACAGAACACTTCCAGCTCTGGATTCATGGGGAATGGGAAGATGCTACCTTGAACAGAAGAAAACTTCCATGCATAATTTTGTGGGATGCATCTTATCATTGTTGTGAATATGATTCTTCCTTTCCAACAGATTAATAATTTTGACATTATGTTAATGACAGACATATGGAGAAGTCTGGAGAAATGAAAGCACACAAAACAAGAGAAGTCAAGAATACTTTTACTTCAGAAAAGTAACAGACTGACTCCTCATAAATGACTGAATTGCTAGTTTAGAAGCATCATTTAATTGGGATGAGTTCTGTGAAACACTAGATGAGAACTAAAAATGAAAATTTATTAAGGCAGCCCATCCTAACTTCCATAACGAAGAGGTTTCATAGCTGCATTCTGAAACCCTCCTTTAAAAAAAGAAGAAACTCTGTTATATGATATACATAAATATAAGACATAAACCACTGTTCAACTCCAAATGATATTTCCTATCTGACACAGAGTTGTGCTCAGCAGAACCACAATAACAAGCTGGCATATTTAGAATTCATTCTGGTTGAGTACAGACAGAATTCATCAAAAGTACTTCAGGCCAAAGTAATCCACAGCCACTAAGAGTCTTCTTTTTTTCCTGCCTCTGCAACATGGATGAATTGCACAGAGTCTCCCCTGGGAGAGGAGGAATGCAAAAGGGAGAAGGGTGTCCTGCAAACTCCTGTTTCTGCACTCCTTTGCAGATAGATAAAGACTAAGCCCTAGATTTTATCTTTTTTTCTTTTAGAGCTGTAGGAAATACTAAGCTTCTGCCTTAGAGCTCTTCAAAGATGTAGTTTTCCCAACTTTTCATTAATGGGTGAGAATATGAAGATCAGTCTAGGAAAACTATTCAAAGTGAAAGATGGTAAGAATTTGAGTAAAAGTATAGTAAGAGTAAGGGAATATGGGAAAATTATTTGTGGAGGTGATATCAGAATACAGCAGTGCAAAGTTTTCAACACACGGCTCAAGACTAGGCAGCACTGAAATGATTCCCATGTGTGTTGTGTTACCATTTGTGCCTTTTTTGATTGGAATATTAATTCTAACCTTCTAAATAATGGATTTGAGTGTTATTATTGCTATTTTTTAATTTGAAATATTTGAATCTTTTTCCTACATCTTGTTTGAATTTAAAGAGTTACAAAAGCACTCCTGATGAAAACACTTTTCCAGCTTCCACTGGTTTGAATTTCTAAGGGCTTTTTAGCTTAATTTTTAACTAACAATAGTATTGCTTCATTTCTCACTATCATGCAGAGTCACTTGTCATTTGGTGTGAAGGGCTCAGGAGGCCAGAATAGGTGGTTGTGCTCAGATATATGAATACACAAGTGCACAGGATAGAGAGCAAAGACTGATGCAATGTAACTTTTCTATGGTTTGCTAACAGAAGAAGGTTTGCTCTCCATCTGACCTATCTTCTCTGTGGGTGCTGGTAGGTTTTTTGGCAGATCAGCTGGATAAACATGGTTCTACCTGTGTATTAATGGAACCAATTACAATCTTATTGCTAATTTGGTGAGAAAAACAGTATCTCTTCTTGTCTGAAATTGTTTCTTTTCTTGGCTAAATGACTTTTTTAAAGCTTGAAGATGCAAACATAACTAATGAAAAGTAAAAAGCATATGTATTTGGTGGATCATTATTTTTCATCACCTGAATAGGACTTCAAAGAAAAACAAAAAACTATACACATATACACACAACCACCACAAAACCACAACACAATGACAAGAGAAACAACAAAAGAATTCTCAGCCTCTCATTTACAGCTGTAGTTTCTAAGTCCTTGAGAAAAGACATGCAAATCCATGGGTGGACAGACTTTACTGATGAATTCTAAAGCCTCAGGCAAAATTGACAGCCTCAGGAATAGAAGAAACAGAACAATTTACTTTTTCCTTTATGAAGAGTAATCACTAAATATTTATTAATTTTATTAAAGAGTTTTCCAATTTGGGGTTGTTTTTTAGAGAAAAGTGTTGCAGGAGAATATCTTCTGTACATTCTGGAGGACATCTCTGCTAATTGATTTCACTGGTCTCTATCATTGGGGTACTAATTATATCAAGCTTTAGAGAGAAGAGCTATTTCTCTGGTACCTAGTCAAAACAGACCATGCCTCTGGCTGCTCCTACTTCTGACTCAGTCATCAAAGGAGACCTGTGGTCATATCATTTGTAGCAACCAGGATAGAAATGATTTGGCAGAAGTGATGGAATGGATTTGTGTCACATTATAATTTTATCCTCAAGTTACTAATTGGTCAGTGCTGTGTTCATTTCAATTACTGTGTTTTCTTTCTGCCTAATTAACATATACTGACAGGAGAGAAGACTGACTTCCCTGAAGGGTGGAAATGCCAGCTCAGAGTCTGGAGTGTGGCTGCTGGATGACATTCACAGGATCCCTCCACAGAAATACTGTGGGGCTGGCTCTGCCTGCCTGGTCTCTCTCCCAAGAAGGACTGAATTCAGGTATGAACCTGCATCTTGGTGTTGGCTCCCTAAAGCCTGCCATTCTTTTCACTGCAATTTACTCAAGGCAAAATTGTCACAGAGATTCATTTGGATCAGTTTTGGAAATGCTTAAGAACCTTCAAATCTATGCAACTGGAATGAGTAACTGGCTATAAGTGAAATTGCCGCTGTATCTAACATTACTAAATTGTGTTCAAATGAAACTCCACAACAAAATGAGTGCATTTTCTGATATATTCCTTCCAAATAGGACTCCAAATAATGATAATGTTGACACATTGATTTCAGACACTTACCAAATATAATATTTAATTTTTAATTTTAAATTTTAAAATTACCTTTAAATTTCATTTTTTAAAATTTTCATATTTTTATATATGTAATTCAAACCCTCAAATGTACAGATCTCATCTGTACTTTTAAAAAATCTTTTCTTTCAATTTGGATGCTGATCTATTATAAAATTATTTCCAAACAGAACTCCATTTTAAGCATAGGTGTGTTACTCTACACAGTTTAGTTTGCATCTTATTGTGCTATTTCAAAAAGATATTTAAAAAACACCTTAACCAAAGAATATTAGCTACCTAAACAGAATTTTAGTTCAATAGGCTTTTAATTTCTTCTCTTCACCTACAAATATTTAAGGAAAATAGGCCCTAATATTCCTCAGATTGGACATCATCCTTTACTCTCCTATTTTTAAATGTCCTCTCTGATTCCCTTCAACTTTGTAAGTTGAGATTTTTTTTGTTTTTTGGATTAAAACATAACATTTTTTCATGTGTTCTCAGGACATGGAAGTGTCTCTCTTTCTTTTAGTATACACTCTTCAAAAATGCACAATTCAAAGTCTTTAAAACCACTTGGGTAAAAATCATCAATTCAAACAATATAATCAATAGCAGATAGTATTTTATTACATTAAAATGTAATGGAAAACATCTGTCTTCTGAAATCAATCCATTTTTGACCCTCCTTTGTCAGCACATCCAGAGATGGCTTCTCCCTTCTGACTCTTTTCTGTCTTTTTCTCCTTCCCCTAGGCCCTGTCTTTCAAGCCCAAACCAGAAATCAGCTCTTTTGATATGCCTGTCATATCACACTTCCCCACCAAGGTGTCTTTCCAGTTGTTCTGGCTTATAATATCAAACACTCCCTTCAATCCATAACTCTTGGTGGGGAGACCCATAACTACTTTCAGTGACATTTTTTTCCTTCTCAGTCTCAAGACAACTGTGTAATGTGAAGAAAAACTTTGTCAGTAACTCTTAGAAAACAATCAGTATTTCAGTCAAGGAAGTAGCTCCAGTCCTATAGAGCTAGGAAAATAACTTACAGTCTTTCATAAAACATTGAAAAAATATCATTATTACACAGTTCAGTATGACTAGTGACCTGTATTAGATGATCAAATTCCAAAGATTTGCTCATATTTTTCCACTTTCCAAAGATTGTTATTTGAAAGGTGGTAGACACGAGGTGGTAATCATTTTAAGACAAAGCATGGTGACATTTTGAGGATCCCTGTGGGTCTCTTCCGACTCAGGATATTCCAGGATTCTATGACACTTGGTGCTACTGACCAAGAGTTACAAATGTGAACAAACCACTTCCTGGGGTCACAGTTCCTCTCCTGTGGGTTGGACACAAATTTCCTTCACTACCTTAAGTTACAAGACTAAGCAATTATTCTATTCACAACAGATATATTTCAAGACAAAATATTGAATAAAGTGAAGTCAGGGAGGCAGTATTTGGAAATTCAAGATGCTAAACACTGATTTACAAAGAATACCTACTTTTCATATAAATTATTGTAACTCATGAATGGCAACATTTTATATAGGAACAATTATTTTCTAATTCAATGACAGACAAAACTGTGATGTAGCCCAAGGAAGCCCTTTTGTTCAAAATCATCTGTGATGAGCAATACTTTATATAATAATATTTTTTCAAACAATATTCAGTCTCATCATAGTGCAAGAATCACCTTTCTTTTTTCTCTATTAACTGTATCTGTGCAACTCAAGAACATATTTCTTTAACAGATTTTTGAAGAGACTGGTAACTTTGGGCACTTCATCTTGTTTTGCTGGCCTTGTATCCTGGGCACTTACCACATACACACCTTAGCAAATTGTGCATGATCTTAAAAACCATAGTTTATTTGACTATCTAGGAGCAAATCAAAATAATTTGGCCCAATAAGGCACAACCTAAAGTTTCTCCTACACAGATATTCCCTGTTCATTGTGTTGGATAGATGCAGTTTTAGAGTGGATATCAAGAGCAGTGACACATTACACATTCAACCCTTTTACTCCTGTAAGGACAGGCTGCTGGCTGATTCAGATGCCACAATACAGTTGAATTCCTTCACTGAAGGATACAGATAAATTGAACATTGACAGACTAAATATCTGTCTCAATATATCTGTCTCAATAATTTATCAAAATGAAAAATTATGAGAAATTAAGATGAAAGGCATTGCTGTTATTTAAGACCAAATTTTTATCTTAGATATTTACAGTAATATTATTTTTTTCTCTATGGTTAGAGACATCTCTTGTCATTTCTAAATTAAAAAGTGAATATGTTACATAAACTGAGCAGTAACACATAGCTACAAGGAGTATTTTTTCCTTTTGCTGTATTTGTCCTAATGTTCAACATATAACCTGCTAAGGACTCCAAATTCATTCTTTTTTTGCACCTATAGGACAGGAACATCCATAAAGTTGAGACCTGAAATCTCAATGCTGTGCTTCACCAGCTTGTTAGTGTGTAATCTTTGCACCCAAAAGACAGATTTTTCAGTGAAAGACATAGTTGTACATGGGATGGAAAAATCAAGTGAGGGTGTTTCAAATCCCCAGTGCTTTGCTAGTGAAGGATAATTTATGTAGTCAGTAATTATATAAGAGAATCTGATGAAATGTAACTTCATTTCAACTCACTCTTGAAAATCAAGATCCTAAATATAGTTCTCTTATTTCCTGATTTTTAGATTTTATTCTGAGGCTGCAAACAAAACTAAAAAACAAAAAACAAAAAAGAAAAACCAAAACCAAACCTAGCAGTTAATCAAATATTCTGTACAAATTATGTGAATTTTTCATTCATTTACTCTGAATGAAGGATGGAGGGCACTGGTTTTGAATAAAACATATGATCTGGTGATTAATCAAATCCCTTTTCTGATGGAAGCAATAATCTGTCTGGAACCTGAAGGGTATACAAGGACAAAAATGAATGCAGTGAAGAAAGTAGTATTCCCAGTCTGAAAGCATCTAACACTCACTTATTCAGAGAGAAAAAAGAATATATTTTTGTCTTTGAAAAGGATTCATAACTTAAATCATGGAGTAGATAACATTAGATGTATGTGACCACTGTAGTAATTTAGAGAATTTAACTCTGCATCATTCAATTGATTATTTGAGTAAAACTCATTCTACTAAACAGAATATACCTTTCTTAATTTTACTAATGCAATTTTTTGTATGTCACTGTTAATCAGTTATAAGCATTTTTGAATCAGTTATTCCCTATAATTTCCCTGCATTTTGTATGACATACTATTTCTTTGTCTACTGCCCAAACTTCTATGTATAGAAGATGAAACCTTTATGAACCATAGATAAATGAAATCTTTGGTATTGCAGTATAAGCCAATGAACACCTTCATTTTAACATTTGTCTTATTGTTTTCCTCTAATCTCTAAACTGCTAAGAAAATTAGCTGTTTGGAAATTAACACCAACAGGAAACCAGATTTTTCCAATAGACAAAATCAGAATTACTGCATTAAATCTATCATTTACAGAAAATAAGAAATAAATCCCAATGAATTATATGTACCAGTGTCACATTAATAATAAATCAATGTGAACTTTCATAAGTATAAGAGAAGGTTGCGCATTTCCAGACATTTCAACTTCCTTTAAAACTTTTATTTCATAGGAGATGGTCATCTAAATAAACCAGTTGAAGGAAGCATATTAATTTGTTAAATCAATATGACTGTAGCTGAAGTAATTCATGGGCTTAAGCAACTTGCTGGATTCAAAATATTGAACCATATGCATTTCATATAGAGCTTGTACAAAAAGAAATTCCTTACTGTATCCCCCCATTACCCAGATCAGTCCTCTCAAATGATTTTAGAAATGCTCTGATCATGTATTATATTTCTGGCCTAACAGATTTTGATTTGTGCTGCTGGAATTCTTACAGCAAATGGGCAAGAAGCAATTCAATTGCTGTTTGCTTAATACCTTTTGAAGCTGCAGTGAAAATACTGATTTCTGGTAAAAAATATCCAGTGCAAAACTAAAGCAGTGATGTAATAATTCCTTTGTCTAAGCATCCTTGAGGTGCCCTTTTTTTTTTCAGCACAGGGTAAATTAAATTCTTTTTGACAATTTTATCTTTTTAATTGTATTTTAATTATGCTTGCCCTTCTTTAAGAAGAAGGAAGTTTAGTACTGGACATTTTTTGGATAATGATTATCCTTTAACTGACCTGCAGATTATTAATAATTTCTTAGTTTTTTACCATTGGTGCAATGACTGGCAGATCTACAACATATTTGCTATGCCAGTGCAGTGAGTAATGGCCAGAAAGACAACTAGAAACATTAGTTCAGCCTGAACTTTATATAGATCTGCCTCAGAAAGGGCAACTGAGTTTCCATTATAGTATATCATAATGTTGTCAGCTAATTACCTTCAATACCTTAAAATCTTTAACAGAAAAACGTCTCTCCATCTTTTTTTCAGTAAACACTTCATATAGCTTTAGTGACATAATGATACTGTGTCAAACCCTAAATGAACTATTCAAAACAGATTTATTAAAACAATTGCCAACATTTCAAAAGAAAGAGTTTTCTTTCATTTGAAAGAAAACTGTTCAATGAAAAAATGCCTAGCAATATAAAATAAAACCAAAATCCTGTGGCAGTTTTCAATTTTTTAATGATTAAAAGGTTATTTCAAGTTATTTTAGGCTAAAGGACAATAGTAAGCAATACATGACTCATACACACTAAAGAATATTGTAAGAGCTCTTATTTTTCCTTAGGGTTTTTATCAACTAACCTTCTCAAGTTTACTTTTACAATTATGACATTACAGAAGCTCTGGGAAAAAAATAAATAGCAGTTTTACAGTATCCCCTGACATTTACTTTTATTCTCTGTTATTCAGTTGCATTAACTTGTTTAGCTACTGTGACATTTAATACAAGAAATATATCTTATGCATCTTGTTAGAAAGGTCTACCACATACTTAAGGGGATGATGACTAGGTTCCACTAATCTATATTTTAGAAGCTTTTTATTCACTCTTCCAAAAAGCTATCTCATGATTCAGATTATGAAAACATTTGCTTAAAATCCAGACTTGATCAAAAGTACCTTGCCTAGTTGATGCTATAATAACTTTGGTATAATATAATATTTTTTCCTCCTTCCCTACTTCTCATCTATTTTCCAAAAACCTGCATAATGTTTTTCAGTTTTCCAATAGCACTGAGATTTTCTGATTTGGGATGAAAGGAAAGAAATGGGTAAAATGTTATATCCCTACAATACAAAAAGAAAATCCTTTCAGATTATAAGGCCTGTCATTTTGTCATTTCAAGTCTGAATTCTTGTGACCAAACTTAAGCTGTCTCTTATAACATAGGACTTTACATGTGTCTTGCAATTATCAAGGTTAGTTCAACCTCTGCTTTGATCTGATATTTGTTACCATATGGTACCAATCAGATATGACTAAATGCTGAAAAATAGAGCATCTTTGCTTAGCACTGAGTTGTATAGCAGAAACACTACCATCAGAAATGCAGCTATTGTCTATCAGAACTTACAGAGATTTTTGAAAACTACAGCTGTGTTTCGTTTTGACCCAAGTGTATTCACACTCATTCACTATTATAGACTTGCTAACTGTTAGAGCATCCTTTATGCTTGGTCCCATTTGTCACAATCTCTTTTGAATAGTAGTTGTATAAGTGGAAAAATGACTTTTAAATAAGTAAAGGCATACTTAAACCATCAGCAGTATTCTATATGAAATGGAGAAACTTCCTCAATTGTTTTCATACTAGAAATACAAGCAAGTTCACTTAAAAGTATTTTGTAGTTGGATAGAAGTTAAGTTTTATAATTGCCATGTATTATTTAGCAATGAGAGCGCTATCAAGATCTGGATAACACCTTGACATGATTGGTTCTAATGTCATTACCCAAAGTAGTGAATGGGATAATGTTTGTTGTGCATTCTTACAGAGAATTAAGTTTTTAAGAGCAAGCAGATCTTCTTAGTTTCAGAAGAATGTGTTGTTGCCCTTCTGAAAGGAATCTTCACTTCCTTTGGGTAATGGAAACGAAATCTTACGGAACAGCAAAAAAAGAAATACCAACACACTGGAAAAGAGATATCATCAAATGAAATGCAATTGAAAAAAAAAAACAAAAAAATCCCAAATCAGGCAAAACTAACCACACAGCTATTGCAAAAGACCGGGAAAAATCAAAGAGGGAGACGCAACTTGGAAGGGAAGATATGAGAGACATGGCAAGGATATCTAAAATATAAAAAAATTAAAAAAAAAAAAAAAATCTTCGGTAGAGTGAAATCCATCAAAAGGCATGGCATGCCATCCAGTGCAGGGACTTGCACCAAAGCTTGCCCAATTTGTCCCCATTGAAATCGCAAGATTCCGTTTCCCTTCCCGAAAGGAAATAAAAACGGAATCTTGCGACCCAAAAAATGGAAAATCAGGAAAATTAGCAACTACAAGAAAGTGGTCTGGGCGGAAACGAGGTGCAGTACAAAGGACCAAATGAGGCCAAAACTAACCTCACAGCTGTTGCAAAAGTAGGGGAAAAATCAAGGAGGCAGACTCAACTTGGAGGGGAAGAAATGAGGGACATGGCATGGAAAATTAAAAAAAAAAAAAAAAAAAAAATTTGCCAGATTCAAAGCAATCAAATAGCATGGCAAGCCATCCAGTGCAGGCACACACACCACATACACCAAGGCTTGGCAAAATTGATCCCCACTGAAGGTCAAAACACAAAAGAAGGATTTATGAACACTCTGAAATGGAGGTACCTTCAAGGAAAATGAAATTGTAGGGAAAAAAAAAAAATTTGCCAAAGCAAAATCCATCAAAGGGCATGGCATGCCATCCAGTGCGGGGACACGCACCACATACACAAATCGTTGTCAGAATTGATCCCCACTGAATGCCAAAACAGTAAAGAATGTCTTACGAACACTCTGCAATGAAGATAACTTCAAAGGATATGAAATCACAGGAAAAAAAAAAAGATTGCAAAATCTAGTGACTACAAAAAAGTGGCATGGGTGGAAATGAGGTGCAGTGGAAAGGACCAAAAGAGGGCAAAAGTAACCTCACAGCTGTTGGAAAAGCAGAGGAAAAATCAAGGAGGCAGACTCGACTTAGATGTGAAGAAATGAAGGACATGGCAAGGATACTTAAAAAAATGAAAAGAAAAAAATATAAAAAGAAAAATCATTGCCAAAGTCAAAGCCATAAAAATGCATTGCATTCCATCAAATGCAGGTGCATTTACCAAAGCTTGTCAGAATTGATCCCCACTGAAGGCCAAAACAGTAAAGAAGGACTTACGAACACTTTGGAATGGAGACAGCATCAAAGGAAATGGGCTTGGAGGTAAAAATAAAATAATTTGGAAATATAGTGACAACAAGGAAATGGACCGGGATTACATCAGGTGTAGTGCAAAAGCATCAAGTCAGGCCAAAACTAACCTCAGAGATTTTGCAATAGCTGCGGAAAAATCAAGGAGGAAGACACAACTTGGAGGGGAAGATATGAGGGACGTGGCATGTATATCTAAAATCAAAAAATAAAAATAAATAAAGTTATTCTCCAAATTGAAAGCCATCAAAAGGCATGGCATGCCATCAGCTGCAGGGACTTGCACCAAAGCTTGTCCATTTTATCCCCATTGAAATTGCAAGATTCCGTTTCCCTTCCCGAAAGGAAATGAATTTTCCTTTCGGGAAGGGAAACGGAATCTTGCGGAACATTAAAAAAACGCTTACAATCACTCTGGAAAGGAGATATTATTAAATGAACAAATACCAAGAACTTTTAAATGTGGTTTGTTGTGGAGGGAAAAATGGTAATTTCCATGTAATTGGCCTTGATAAACACTCATCTTTTTTCCAAAATTAATTTTTTAAATAGAACTATGAAAAATATTTAACTTAAAATGAAATATATATCAGAAGAGTATAGGGTCAAATCTGATCTGCATTTAAAGGAAAAGAGAACAAAACTTTTAGTTAGGAGACGTTTCTTTCTCTCTTTTCTTACCAGTATATACAATATGCCAACCTTCTTGCTTTTTATATTCAAAGCAATTGAATGCCTCTATTGTGAAGAATAAATCCAGTGACTTGCAGGTCCCACTTTCAGTTTTTGCAAACCAATAGACTGCAGAAATGAGCTTTGCACCTTGAGCTTTGCATATTTTTATTTTATGAATCATGGTAATTTAAAATAGCAGTTTTAAAGCTCCAACACTTGAATAACACATAAAAATTCCACTAATGGTCACTGTAAAGATGGAATTAGAAGGGTTCAAACTAATGTAGGTTGTCCTAAATATTTAAGGTATACTAGTAAACCGGAGCTGATCAAGAAACTTTAAATCCAAGTTTAAATCTCAAAGGTAGATTTTATTCTAATATTATTATTTTAAGTTAGACTGAAGTACCATTATGAGAAACATTCTTACAGTTTTCATGAAAAACTGCTGTCAGTTTTCTCAGGCTTAATTTTTACTGGACATTTTAGTAATGAAACAACTCCTTCAAAACCTGACCTTACAGGAAGTTTATAGTGGAGAGAGTTTAGTAGTGAAAAGTTTAACATGGTTTTTAGAGAAAGTTGCAGACTGTTCAGGCTGGTCTCTTTCTTTATAACTGTTATTAAGTAATTTGCTTCATTTGGTATCCATACAGCATTAATTGGACCATATATTGGTTCTACTATTTACAAGCTGATGAGATGCTAGGTAGGCACCAGGACAAGAATAAGAATTCTCCACGTCAGTAAGATTTCAAAAGATTAAGAAATATGACGTAGTAATAATCCAAGAAGACATTCTCCAGCCTGGTATGCTCTACTAACTTAAAAGGCCCTTGAGAACAAGAATTTACAGACATGGATGACCATAAAAACATTGTACTGATGAAGAACTAGTTATAGATATTCTGGTCGAGGTTTTATGCCAGATGATGATTATCTGGGACATTTTTTAGATATATTATCTGTGCCAAGAATTGAACTATCAAATTACCATTTCAGTTCTAATTCACACAGTTTAGGGGTGACTCTGAGGCGATATGTTATTGTACAGTCTTTTCTTCCACACTAGTTTTATACTTGCAAACATGCTACAAAACCTTGTTTTCTACATAGTTTTCCGAGAATGATCTACATTCCTTGGAATAGCCAGCTACAGGTAGAGGCTTTTGTGTTTTTAGCTTTCATTTATGTATTAAAAAGTTGTATGTATAATGTCTGGGTAATCAGAAATAAGGAACAGTGGGATTTCTGCTACCTGATATATATCTCTTCCAGACTTGAATATCCAGGTTTTGTCCAAAATCATGGTACTCTTAAAACAGTCAGGGACAACTTCATACACAGACATTAATCAAAGCTTCACAGTCACGATGCATGGCTTCTAGAAATTAAACTGAGGAGCTCATAGTGTTTATAATCAGCATATGTTGCTTTGAGAGTAACTTTATGTTTCTTCATTTAGACACAAAGCATCTCAGATGTATGACTTCGAAAGGATAAGTCAGGGCAAAGTCAGGACAATGACAATTTCAATGTTCTCCCACCTTTCCCTAAAACAGACACAAAGTACACTACACAAAGGAACATTGGTTCTTTGTCTCAAGTTTGCTGAGTGATAGAGATGTAGTCTCTGCACTATTTTAGCTGTACTGTCCAACTACTGCAACTTTCTGAAAACTGACAGAATTCTCTGGCTTCAACCAGTTTACCAGTTGGCCTATTACATTTAAAATTTCAGCCATTCATGGAGGAAAAAAATGAGTCCTTCTCAGGATGAATTAAAGATGTTTATACTCAATAAAAAAATTCTAAATTGCTTTACTGTAAAAGTTGCCTCAGTGCTGTGCGTGTTTTGCACCTTAAGAAACCATTCATAAGAAACAGCATTTTTTGGAATCCTACTTGGTTTACCATATTAGGGTATAAGCAGTCCCTCCTCCCTTTCTGCAGTATTATCTTTATTTCATCAGCCTACAGGACATGGTTTCCCCTTTAATGTCACCTTCTCTCTGCTTCATTATTTTTAGACATCACTTATGTAATACACTGGCAGAGAAAAGATGCTTTGCTGTGGTACCATGTAAATGCCAGCTGTGTTTTATCCCCCCATATGTCCCTTGAGACTGTCTCAATTTGCAAAGAATTTTCCCCTTGACTCAAAATTATGAAAGAAAAGAAAGAAGGTTTGAAATAACATCAGCAATCTGACAGTTTTAGATTTGCATTCTGAGAATTAGCATATATCCTATTAAAGCTTACTTGACACAGGTTTAGAATGTATACATTGACAGTTAATTTAGGGGGTTAACACTAAATGCAAGATTTCTTATAATTAATCGTCATAAACTGACATCTGATATTCTTGATAGACAAAGACAAGCAGTTGCTTCAAGAAAATTTCAATAGATAGCATTTTGTAGGCAAATATCCTCCAGATATATCCTCCAGGTCTATTTTGGGACCATTAAGAGCCAGTCCAGGCTTCAAATGCTAAATTTCATTAGAGAAAACTTTCCTAAATGTTCTAAATGAGATGTCTTGCATCTGTAGTGAGCTCATAAAATGCCAAACTTTTCTCAGTTTGTTTTACAGGAGGCACAGTTGATAAATTTGTGATTTAGGAGCCACAGTGGTCAAGACTGAATTAAATCATAGTTGTACTGATAAAAGGAAAAGAAACTTGAATTGTACAGATATTTAGCACTAGAACGAATGATAAAAATCAAGACCATTTCGTGAATAAGGGCCTAAAGTATTTTATTATGGGGGGGCTTCACTGCAGAGAAATATTTCAATTTCAACCGTCTACTGATTTTTTTTCCCAGAAAGTTTCTTCTCTGTTAAAAGGCTGAAAGGCATTTTGGTAACATTGAAAAGCTACAAAAGCTACAAATTATTAAAGATGCCTGATGCATTGGCAAATTTTTATTCTCTTTAGTTTTTATCAGAAT
Organism: Haemorhous mexicanus; assembly: GCF_027477595.1. NCBI lineage: Eukaryota > Metazoa > Chordata > Aves > Passeriformes > Fringillidae > Haemorhous > Haemorhous mexicanus. The sequence goes on from NC_082349.1 coordinate 12,756,402, forward strand.
CTGTGGAATTTATTTTATAGTCCAAGTGACAGGTGCTATGGAACAGACATACTATTATTTTTTTGTAAAATTTCACTGCAGCATATTAATAATGAAGATATACCAGGAATGAAAGGCAGAATACTGTGGCAAACCAGATTGTCATGATAAATTACCTAGAAGCAAAAATCATTGAACAGACTTTCCTATTTGATAAGAATGGAAGAGAAAGAAAACAGCACCAAATGACCACAAATTCTGTCTGCAATTATTTTAATGAGATGAAACATGTTTAAAGTGAATGGTTTACCTAATTTATTTGTATTCAACATCAAAATTTTTCCTGCTAAAATTACAGGTTTGTTATGTATTTCATACTTGCAACATGATTGTCACTTCTCAGGACTTACTGATAAGAGGGGCAGTAAAAAAAGCAAACTGTTGAACAGAAACCCCTTTGATGATATTTGCAGAAACAGTTATTTTTGATGGCTCAGATAATAGGGCTTTATCAGTGTTTACTTCTTTCTAGATCTGCTGGTGAGGTATTTGTATCCCTAGCAGAAAAATAAAATCCTTTCTGTTGGGAGTGACAGAGCTCACCTATAACTTTTAGCAACAGTTGAGGTAAAGCTCTCAAAGCTTGGTCCTACACAAACCTCTCAATACTACTTTGAACAGAAGATTTTTCTTGAATTTTTAAAAAAAGTAGCCTTTGGCAGTGATTGAAGATCTCCTAGGTTTCTGAAACCAATGTTATTCAACTACTGAAACCAAAATGTGTTCTTCTGGTTTATACCATAGTTTTGAAAAAGCAAACTCCAAATATATTTCTTGCATTGTAATGTATTTTATCAAAAGCCTTTCAGAAGAGAATACTGCTGGTCCTGAATGATTAGTTTTTTGTTGCCTATGTTCACTGCTCTCCTAGTCTGGGACTCATTCATCAGATGTCAAATGTTTCTAAGCTTCCCTTGCCTGGCCACTTTGTGAAGCCAAGCTACATTTCCCTTATAGAAAGGATTTTGGCCTTTCTAGCAGTAACTACTAACCCAAATAGTTTTGGTCTCTATCTCATGAGACACTGCCTTTACTTAAGGATCTTCTCCTAAGAGTTTCTCATCAGGAATTTTAATTTCATTTAAATTTCACGGCAATCAGGTACATACAGCACAAGACCTTGCTAGAGGACTCCTTTATCAATTCAGTTTTCAGTCGGGAAATCACGTCTTGCTATTACAATTCCCTTCTCTGCTTCTAGGAGAAACTCCCTGAAAAGACAGAAAAATCCTCTTGTTGTGGTGTCCATATCTCCAAGTTCAGATGATGCATTCAATAATGACATCTATACTATTTCTCATAGAGCTGAGGGTGACAGTGGAACTTGAGAGGGTTATTTAATAGACAGAGAGAAATAATTTCTCAAATAGTCCAATGCTTGACAGAACTTTGGTGATCAGAAGATCTGTGGGCTTCAGAATTTTTCATTTAGGAAAGAAATGCAGCCTATCAGCAAAAAATGCTTCTTGGAATGTATCCAACTCACTTTCATTTAGATGGACAACACACCCATCAGTCTTTCATGGCTATAAATCCTTCCATGGTTCTCTAGTATATCTCACATGCACATCCTTCCTCATGGATATATTTATTCTAATAACGGAGCACGGCTTACATAAATGGCAATAGTTGTTGCCAGTAAGTCATAATAAAGCAGGTGCTTCAGGAAGCATTAAGCATTTGCTGAAAAACAGCCATTACAGCAGTGGGTTCAGTCCTAAGTTATATTATCAGCTTTTCCCCAAAAACGGATGCTAAACCCAGCACAAACATCATGGAATCTGATGGCTTTAAATTTGACTACTGATTGGAATAAGGAAACTGCTAGGAGACTGTAATGAGAAAAGCAAGCTTAAAAAAATTGAGAACATGAATATAAGCAATCATCTTCATCCTGGATTTGCCTCAGGGGACTGAGCTCTGTCTTTTCTAGATATACAGACAAAGAAAGTGTCAGTTTTATTCATGTGCAAGCCGAGAAAAATTAAAAAGTACTGTTTGAGATCTGATATAAACCAAGGGAAAACAACTTGATACAGATTTTTTTATTAAAGTTTTACTTGTTTGCATCTTCTTCACATTCTTTTTTTATATAATTGAAGATGTGTAAAATGTAATCCTTATACCAGATAAAAGTAATAAAAAGAAGGAAATAAAAAAAGTAAATTTTGTCATCATGTGAAGTTCAAAGTAGATCCAGGCATTCTGAAAGTGTATAGAATATCTAAAGTTTTTATAATCTCATTAAAAATCCTTTCATATCTCTGTATCTGGCCCATGGAAAAACAACTCAGAATGAAATGAGTTTCACAGAAAACATTTTGATGTACCCTTTTAATAACTCAACAGCTATCTGAAGGAAAGACAAAAGATGGAAGAACAATTAAAATTCAAAAAGCTTGAGCTGTAAAATGCCAGGATGGAGTTGAAAAATCAGGAAAGCTTACAAAATTAGGGAAGCTTACAAAAATTTCCTGATTCCAATTAATCTCCAGTTTGCACTCAAAACACTAAATAAAGCAGGTTCTCAAATTTCAAAGAAAAAAATTAACCAGAGGTTTTCAAGCTAAGTACTCTTGATGAATAATGCACTGGTACAAGGTGTTCTATTCCAGGGTTTATTTCTCTAAACCTACTTAAAGTGCAGTTCAGGACCAAGACTGGAACAGAGGTCCCAGTTGCACAGTTATCCCCATCCTGCTGCTTAGAGGGTGGCACACGAGGCAGGGATGCTCAGTTAGGCAAACCAAGACTTTAAGCTAAGTGGGCTTGTCCACTCTGTTGGGAGGCAAACTTTAGGAAACTCATTTGATGCTAGCAAAACATGACATCAAATGTCACTGAATGAACATGCAAATAATTCTTTACTCATAAAGCCTCCAGTGAATTTAAAGCAGCATTGGATGGCTGGTAGTCATCTAACATAATATAACAAGATTTAAAAAAAAACAATAAAGAAAAAGATCTTACTGTTAGTATAGCTAGGGAAGAAAGAAGGAAAAAAAAAATAGAACAGTAATTTCTGGGGGAGCACAAATGAAAAAGGTCACCTTAGCCTAAACTGCTATCTGAGCATCCTCAAGAAACCAAAGATCTAACAAAATTCCTGTAAGCTTGTTTTGAACAGAGAAACAGAAACACTGCTGAAAGTGACCTTTAAGAAAAGATATGGCCAAAGGGTGCCATAACCAGAAAGCTGAACCCATTATCTAATTTTGAGTACAAGGTAATTTCAGACCTGTCTATCCAAAAAGAATTTTTCTGATCTTTGTCTCTTTTCCCCCACTTTCTCCTTCTTAAATTAAACAGGTCATAAAATAACTAAATTGCTGGGCAGCATATTAAACCAATTAATTGATTAAAATCAAGGCAAAGAAGGCGTAACACTTTGGTGTCTCTATCTGAAACATGTATCTTCTTTTAATCATTCTGTCATTGAAATTTTAAATTACAGCAGCACAATACAGGTAACATTGTGAAAAATTATTTTATGTTTGTAGTGTAGAATGCAGCCTTTGAAACTGTAAAGCAATTTTGTCTTTCTTCTATGTGCCTGTTACAGAATTCTGACTTTCTCTCTGGTAGTTACTACTATGAGCAGCAGCATTTGGGCCTGCCAATCTTCAAAATCTGTAAGTGGGCTACTGCCTGGAGGTATATTAACTACACATTTTTTGAACTTTACATTACTGCCGGCCTGCACTGGGTATTTAGTTGATTTCTCTCTGTTCATCTTTGAGCAAAAAATGGATTTCCATCTCAATGTTGTTGTCATTAAGTTTTTCCCCTTTTATACTATAAATCTACTTTGTTTGTGACATTTTAAACTAACAAAAAACAACATTGGGAAAATAGACTGCATTGGAAGCAACCACTCAGAGAAGAAAGCACACATTGCTTGGCCTTCATACACCTCTTACTGCAGATATATTGAATTTATAACAGTTCCCCTTCTTCACACCCCAGCCCAGCCAGGTAACAAGTTACAATCAGTGGATTGATTCTAGCAAGCAAGTCTAAATTGATAGGAGAAACCTTCACTACTGTGTCTGCAAAGTCACTGAAGATTTGGGGTATAAACTCAGTAAGACTTCATGCAAATATCCAGCTGGGAATTTAGCAGACACACTGTGTCAAAGAAACACACCTAAACAGTTCCATAATGTTGCATTTACCTAATACTAAGCATATGAAATATTTACTCCCTTGCTTAAGAGTTTTAACCCAAAATAATGAAAAGCTCCAGGAATTCCATATCTGTTTTCAAGTTTGTGCCAAAATGTTTAGTCAAGAATTATGTTCCTGGTATGTGTACTTAAAACAATTTTATGGCAACAGTGACCTTTCTTGCAAACCCTGAAGGAGGTATTGAATATTTCTAGAAAATTATCAGTTCTGTTAAACTGGATGGCTCTGTTCCTCAAGGAATGTCCTGACAGCACACACCTTCCATATGCTTGAATAGTATTTTATTGTGAGATTTTAAGACTGTAATCTAAATTGAGGCAGGTGTGTTTTCCTGGCAAGGCAAGAAAGTGAAGAAAAGAAGTGAACATGGGAAAACATCATCCAGACTTCCTTTATGACCACTATAACAGCAGAGTGCTGTACACAGACATGCATGTGAATTTGAATTAACAAAAAACTCCCTTTACTCCCTCTGTCAGAGTATTAGAATTCACTGGCAAGCTTATTTATTGTCAGACCAAACAGTCTCAGAATAGAGTGATGTCTCAGCTCACATTTCATTTTGGGCATCTAAATGTCCAGCAAAGACAAAAAGGCAAAATCACACATACTGTTTTTAAAAGTGACTACATAAACTTCCCTGTCATCAAAGCAATCTTGTTTTCTAGGAATAAACACTTGGCAAGTAGGACACTTTCCATTGATTCTCTTCTCAGGATTGTCCTTTGATAGTTCATTCATAGCTTCCTTAAGGTACTGGCACAGCTATTGAGCTCTGTGTAGTTAACAAAGCTTTCAATGTTTGGTATCCAGTTCATCCCAGGTGGGTTCACTGACAGATCTGGAGGCTAGAGATGCAACTTCTGAACACACCACTCTGTTCTTTTTTAGTTTCAAAGCCCTTTCAGTCTGCATGACTGTTCTGATCATTATGCTATGGGGAGAGAAAACCAGACCACGGAGACTCTGACATGATAGAAGAATCTATACCTAGAAAACAGTAGGATATTACTCTAAACACTTGTTTGCTAATTCCCATCTGTGCTGCTCCTAAAATACATTCAAACTCTGTCTCTTGATGTATTTAGACTGATAAAAATGATACATCAGTCTGGCATACATACACTATGTCAGCATCAGCTGCACTATTGGTGATAAGAACCAAAAAGACTCTGTTTATCATAAAACATATTCTCCCAAGCTTCACTGCTCTGATAATTATAAAAATTGCATGACACTCCTACAAACTTAACTTTTTAAGGTCAGATGAAGTCATCCAGGGTGTATAAACACAAATGCATATAACATACATTCACATGCAAGGGCATGAAACTGAAACAAGACACAGTTTCTTTAAATTTGAAGATATAAAACAAACGGAATGTTTAAATGAAATGCAAATTGCCATAATTTTGGGGTTGTAAAATTTACAAAGCATCCGGAAATAGATACTGGACAACATTCTGAAAAACTTTCAATTAAAATATCTGGTCAATATCAAGGAGAACTTATATCACCCAACTCTGCAACAAATAGTAAGGAAAAATCAGATGAGTACTACTCCCTGAACTGGTGAGAGTCATGACCTGGGGCCCAGTGAGGATGAAGGACTGAAATATTCCATAAGCCCATTTTCAATGAAGCAATGGACGATGCTCCAGTGGAAACTTTAGAAAACTACTGAAGTGACTGAACTTTAAAAAACTACTGAAGTTTACTAAAGTAAACTTCTCTGCTCCTGGATACAGCCAAGAATATAACATAACTTCTCCCCCCAGTCTTTTCCTTATAAACATTGCTTCTGATATGCAACAAACACTGGCATTCAGAAATCCTATACATTTTAAAGTAGAATGTACTATTTGTTAGGAGAGGGTAAAGCCATGCTCTTAAGCTGTGGACACAAAGTAATCAATAATCCACTTTGTGAAAAGTAAAATCTGTAATATTTCACAAGTGTTTGTAATTATATACAAAAGAGAAAGAAAAGGAAGAGAACTCATGAACACAGGCAAGGTAGGAAACAGAAGGAATATGAGGAACACTGTGAAATCAAAAATGAGGCATAAAAGCAGAAAAACTTAGGTAAAATCCTTTCATGTAGCAGGAAAAGAAATACAGGAAAAAACCCTCAGATCATCAGCAGAAATAGAGTTGTGGCTTTTGTTTTAAAACCATAGATTCTAAATAGGTAAAGTCATCATCAGGTGAATTAATGAACTCTAGAAGAAGCAATATGTTATCTCAGAATACCAAGTCTCTAAAAATCATCAGTCCATCTTTTTATGGAAAGACAAAAACATAGAATAGAATAATATTATACTTCTTAATTCTTCAAAAAGCCTTTGTGGGTATTTTATATAAATATTGAGCAATGAAATCCTGAACAGGTATATGCAGATGTCCATGTAATTGTTTCTGCATTCACTGCCAAAGCAGTATAATCAATCTGATCTGTAATTCAGTTAAAGAAGCAAGCAACATGTGTAGATAAGACACAATTGTTATTCCCTCGTGTTTTTCACCTGCCAACAAGTGCTGGTTGGTCAGGGATTTTTTTTTTTTTACTATGATTAAGTTTAATTTCTCCTTCAAGCATATAATGTAAGCATTTTCAGTGGATTTTGTTTTATGAAATGAAATGGAATGCATTCTGCTATTCTGTCTCCTCGACCATATTTGTGTAAGTACAGGGGAAAAAAACCCCAAAACATCACATAATAACCCCCCAAAGAAACCTTCCATTTGGATATGCTAGCACAAATTCAAAAAAATGGTTTAACATACCAAAAAAACAATTGCACTGTAACTAAAAGCATGTCAGATAGAAGATTGCTCCATTATCACTAACAGTTTAGCACTCTACATTTCACATACATTATCTGTAACAGCACACAATGGTGTTCACAGTTTAGAATTTATATCTTCCTATAATATCCACAAAGTACTTTAGAAATCTAAGGGCTCAGATTTTCTGGGTAGTAACTATTTCAAATTAGGTGCTGAAAACATTTAACTTTTTATGCTTCAAGGGATGTGCCTTAGATGTGTCAGTGCTAGGTCCCATCATGAGTAGCATCCCCTCCTCAAGCAGAAAGTCAGCACTGAAGCCATGGGATTTGGGAGCCTAATCTTTAGTGCTTTTCCAGTGAAGTGTTGCACAACAGCATAGAGCAAGTGAACACCTTTTTGTTTCTCACTTTCTTTCTATACTTTGCCACTTGTTATAGGACCTACTGATATGATCTCAAAAAAGAAGGTAGTGAGGGTTAGACCTATCCTTACCAATTGTGTAATTTCCCATTCTATGTACATTTTAAGTCCTAAATGCTGTCATCAACTGAAAGACAGAAATATTCATGAGAATATAGTCAGAGGAGTAAAATGTCATTTTTAGAAAATGAATCAATACTAAAACACAAACTGCTTTTCCACTTAGTTTCCTTTGGTGTCCAGACACTCCAGTGCAACAGAGGTAAATACACTACTCTGGAGTCAGAATGAATTCTGTTCATCTAGTCCTGCATAAGAGCACCTTGGCACTGGCACTCCTATAGGACAAATTCTTCAGATTAACAAGCTAGATGTAAATAATCAAACTTTTTCTTCTTGTAACAGCTTTGTATTCATAGCTCAAGTTCTGAAACACTATTGACACATTAGTATTTTGAAATATTGTTTCATATTTAAATTGAATTAATTAATTTTAATTAGTTAAGACAATTTTCTGGCAATTCATTATTGTGGGCTGTGCTGTGTAATCTTGATAATATTTGTAGTAAACAAATGCCAATAAGAATGAGACGACCCAAATGAGATCATAGCAAATCACTTTGTCATGTACTTGTAAAAATTAAAGACTTTGAAATTGATAAGAATAACTCAAGATGCAAAATAAGAAGCTGATCAGCTGTCTCCACATCTATTCTAGAATTTTGTACCATGAACCCACTGTATAAAGCAAGAGTTGTGGATATCTGAGTACAACAGATGAAATACATTACTTCATGCTTTTCATGATACAACATGCACTGTTTTATTTTAAGTACACTATCTCCCTTGGGAGCAACACTAATTACATGCTAATTCATTTTAATGCTAGCACATTATCATCTGATCATCTTGCAATTAACTGAAGTCACCACGAAGGAGTCTGAAGAGGTCAGAGAATCAGAACATACTTTGGTAGGTAACGAGATCTTTAAATCAATGGGATGTTTTAAGAAGAACCAATTGAAAGATTTATGGGGTGGTGTAATAATAATATAGATTGACATAAAAATTAGACAATAAATGGATAAAAAGCACTGTAGAAATAACGCAGGCAAACTAAGTTAGCTAAAATTTAATGAGGTGGGAAAAACCCCTAAAACTATTAAAAATATACCAGTTTTAATTTATCTGATGAAAACCAAAATATGTTTGAAAATGTGGCTGGAAAATGTGATTATATAAACCATGGAGAATTGGCAAAAGTTTTTAAAGAGAAAGATGTCTCTTTTCATATACTTGGGTCAATGAGATCAGTATTCTTCATGAGAAAACAATAAAAATACTAAGAAAAAATGTTAATATATGATCAACTGCAAAAACCCCACAGAAAACCTAATATTACAGCTGTCTGTGTTGCTCAGAAGAGCTGAGTAAATACTTTGATAAATACAACTTCTTTTTGTAACTTCTGTTTGATTCACACAGAGATTCTTTGAATATGCACAGATGAAGAAATATGTGTGTTGTTTGCCTACTGCAAACATTTGACATTTGAAATTCAGGCTGTGTTGTTTAGCTTTGATTAGATACATGAATTACACAGGATGTTTGTTCACTGATTGGAGCCCTTAAAAATCAGGTTTTCAGGATGAATGTTTACATTTACAAGCTCAGAATTTGATCACCTTGAAGATATTCTACAAGTCCATGAAAATTGCTAATTTTCTAAAACTTTTTTACCAAAAATTATTGTGCTCAATATGTATTGGTAGTGAACACACAAAAAAGAAAAAAAAGTATGAATGTTGACAAACTAAATTAGTGAAGGTACTACTTTACTTTAAAGTGTTTGTGATGGCCTAACAATATTCTAATATCAAAAGGAAAGTGGCTTTTCCAAAGTAAGGAATCAATTCAAGCAGCAAAAGCACTTAGGAGAAGGCAATTACTACATATGAGCCAAATTCAATAAAGCTTTCAAAGTGACTTAATTGTAAGTTCTGGATTTTTGTCTGTCATCTCATTTGCTATTTCTCATAAAACCTCTTCCCCCCCCCCCCCCACATATCCAATTATCCACATTTCAAAAGCTTAAATAATTGAACTTCTGGAAGTTAAGATTAGTTTGAGCTAATGAATTTTTATGCCCATGAAAAAAATTTTTGAAATTACTAATATGTAAGAAATACCCAAACCCCAAAATTTTTAGAATTTGAGTTTAGGAAGTCTCATGCAAAGAAGGAAGATGATATATTCAGAAAAATGAAAGTAAATTGAATAACATAATGGAAGAAAAAGACCTGAACAGACAGAAGCATGAACAGAAACATGAATGGGAAAAATGGTAGCAAAGGATTAAATCAATTTTAAAGTTGAATGATGAAGTGTGGGAAAAACTGATCAAGAATGGCCACTTAATTGATCGCTCCAAATGACACAGTGCAATTATAACAAGGACTAGTCTGCTTACAAAGTAAGTTCTTTGAAGATATTTTGAAGCTATTCAAATATAGTTCCCAGCATTCTGGAATTTTAACTACAGTTTTTATCATTAAGGTACCCCTCTACGGCACATGATAGGTAAAATATTCAGCAATAGTAATATAATCAAAAATATTTGTAGTTCTTTAGTCAGTGTGTTATCTAAATGTAAGGAATTAATAACTTGACAGTGGTACCAGCATACTGACACGAGACAGGGTTATATATTTGCCATATATAAGTACATGAGAGTAAATTTTCTGGGTTCATTTCTAGAGTTCTTACATCTTTATTAATAAAGCCTAACTCTTAAAGGAAAAACTGTTTTACTTTTACATGACACTATTCTATTCCTCATTATTTGTGTTGCTCCTATATTTATCCATACTGGGCACAACTTAAGCACAAATGTCTCGCTAAAGTAATTAATCTTCAGTTACAACAGAAATCCAAAAGAAGAACTTGGGACACCTGCATTGATTCCAAGTGCTGATTAATGCTGCTTAAAAGATATCAAAGCATCAAAACAAATTAAAATTATCACTGTCACTACTGGCAAAGTGTTGGGTGTATAGCAGGTACCTGTGGCATCATAGCTACAATGAAAGTATCAGTCCTGTACAACCCAGAAAAATAACTCCCTCTCTCCTCCTGCCCCCCCCAACAATCTGATCAAGAGTAAACAAGTTGACCAGTATGTAAATAATATATTGATAAAATGTTTAGCAATTAACCAAGAGAAACTGATCTCATTGCTCAGATAGTGATTTCAGGAACATGCAGCTTTAATTTACAACTTGAAGATAAACCAGAAACTTGAAGAAATGAATCTACCATTTCTGTATTCATAAATAATATTCACTACAGTGATAGTCCCAGAAAATTATCTTCCAAAAAATTATCAAGCATTAAAAAGCATACAAAGAACACAATCCTATGACTCTGTTGGATTTTAACTAAGCTCCTGGAGTGATGAGAGATGTCTGGAGAAACATTGACCTAATCCTCTGACTACACAGCAGGGCACATCATAAGAACACGCAGTCTGGTATCCATAAAAACATAATTTTATAGCAATAAACTCTACTGCCTTAATAAATGAAATAAAGCATTTGTAAAGACTTTGATCTAGTTAATAGATACAAACGATGCTTTCATGCAAGGATACAAAATTTAGTCTCCATAAGAACAGTGCAGGCAGAAAAAGGATTTATTAAAGTAATGCTGCTTAAAGTATTGCTTCATGATAGTCCAAGCCCACGTTCAGACAGAGCCCCACTGCTCACTTTTCATAACTAGAGTCACTGAAGTCACTCAAGGGAAGTTACTCTGTGCAAATCCCTGAGCTCAGAGAAGAGTGACTCAAAGGGAGCTCTCAAAGCATTGTCACAGCCATGGAAAAGCCTGCCTTGGATTGTTGGGCTAGAGCCACTGAACACAGCAGGGGCTCCCCACTGCCACGGGCATGCTGATGAGAGGAGGGGGTGGGTAGGGGAACTGGGAGACCCCAACCCAGCAGTTATCCCGGGCAGCTCTGCCTGGATACACCGGGCAAAACACGATCTCATTTCTGGGTGAAAACTAGAGAGGAGGAACCCAAACCAGGGTTTCAAACTTCACCAGCACTCAAATCTCCACCATGAGATTTGAGGATGGTGGTAACTTTCTGGCACTCTGCTTTCAAGCACTGATGTTGGAATTATTCATAGGTGAAGGAAACCTTTACCAAAAAACCTCTCTCCTTCACAGCACAGGGAAAGAACTGGATACCTCAAGGAGCTGACATCCCAAGGATGGTGCTGCACAGAGAGGCCTCTGTATGACCAAGACTATATTCTGGGGAGAAGAAAAACAACAAAAATCCTCTGTCCTGGAAGAGAACCCTGCTGTGCCCTGGGCACAGTGCTGGACGGGTCCCAGGGCTCCCCTGGCACTCTCTGGCTGGGCCCAGAGCCCTCAGCCCCGGACAGCCCAGCCCAGGCTGCAGCCTCTAACTCTGAGAAATAGAAAGTAACAAAAATAACAATAAAAAATTGTCAAAGCAAACAGAGGTTCAAAAAACAAAAAGTAGAGTTACCTGATTTTGAAAGTTGGTAGTGACTGAGAAGCGAATTTGTTATCCAAATAATACACTAATGTTTGTCTGTTAGATTGAAGATTTATTGCTAGTGCTAGGTTTGGATATATTTTCCAAAATACTTTGGAGATTTTGTTTTCCAAAGCAGTCTAAGTTGGATGTTTTAAGTTGGTTTCATGTAATAGTAGATGGAAAATAGGTGTAACTGAAGAGCTTATATTAAAAAAAAGACAAAATTCAGGCTTCCTCTGGCTCCAGTAACATTTTTTGAAAACTGGATGAGGTTACACTTGGCTTTTAACTATCTGATGTATCTTGTAATTCTCCAGGGCTTGGCTTAGATTTTCTACTCTGTATATCTGGATGAACACCACAAACCCCCTCCCCTTCCCCCCCCCAGTATTTTGGAGGGATACACAGAAGAAAATTTTCATAAATGAGTACATTCAAGTGGGGAAAACCTATAGTCCTGACTATGCTGCATCTAGATACTCACATTTGCTAGTCCAGAGGTCTTTTTGTTTCAAATAGTTACACAGTTCACTATCAATTTGAAGTATCTTTAGCAGCAGTAAAGAACAACTGAAAATGCTGATAACATTTGGTTTAGGGCACAGAGGTAAGTTTTGTAGCAGCAATTCATGGGCTATTAATTTATAAATTGTATAAATTTAGTAAATATTAGGAGTTCTTAAATTCTTTAGTGAATGGAATTTCCAAGGATAAGCAAAAATTATCTTATACAAAATCTAGATTTTTTTTTTTCTTTTAAAATTTACACATTTGCCCAAATATGATGAAATTTATGTAAAATACTACTTTTGTTACTGGCTTCTCTTGGTTAGCATCAAGGGAAGCTTATAATTGTTGTGATTATGACCACATTAAAATGAACTTTTATTTAAAAAAATAAGACTCTTTTCTTTTTCATTCATCACATCCAGCAAACATTATCCACACTTGTGGATTATCAGACTTTGTAACACTGAACCTTCTCATTCCACCTGGACATGGTTGCATTAAAATTCAGAGAGTGGGAAATAATACCCAGTGCTGCCAGTCAAGTAGGAATCCTTTCCTCTGTTCAGCAGGAGCTTCCAGGTCTTAAAGTGTAAGATGTCTGGGGATACTTTGGGGTCTTTTTATGTATGAAGGAGCATAAAGGCCAGATAGAGATATTGCTGGAAGACAATGAGGAGAAAATACAAGTCTTAGCTCAAAACCAAGCAAGCAGACTTTGTCTGGAAAGCACATTTGGATATATACCATATAAGCTTATGATAAGGAAAAATTAGTATTCTAATATTTTAATCTGAATATAGCATGAAAATATTTTCAGTGATTTACCCAGTCACGGAAATCATCAAGGCTATGCTTAACTATGAGTAAATTAAAGATATTTTTCCTTCATTTAATTTGCAATTGATACAAAGCTGTCATACTGAGTACAGGATTTACAAACTTTTTCAAAGCTTTACTGGGCCCAGCAGTTGAAGACAGCTGCCAAACCACAGTGATACCGTGAGTGGTGACCTCTATATTGTACTGTCAATTTCTGTTTCTTGCTACCATCTCTAGTAAGGATTCGTTTTGGAACAAGTGACTATTTCTGGAAATTCTGTCAGGGAACAGGTATTGAGAACTGGAACTTGAAAACCTGTTACTTTGTTCTTCTCTCATTGGGTGTTTTTCAGCAATGGTATGAAGCTTTCATGCTCGTCTAGACATGCCTGAAATGAATAATATATTACTACATTATCAACCTAAATTTCAAAGAAGGCAATAGTCAAAGTCATAGATGATAAACTGGGCCATAAAACATATTGAGTCTTCTGCTGTCTTCATAAAATGTGATCTTGAATTGATATAACTCTTTCTCCCTTTTTTTCTGTAGAATATAGATTAATTAAAATTAATGAGAGACTTTTGTTCTCCATATGGAGGACACGAAAAGCATCTTATGAACTTTATGTGGATCATTAGGAAATAAATTCTCTTAGATGTGTTAACAAAACATACCGAGTCATGAAGCATCTCTGCTAACTTCCAGCCTCTGACCTGGACAGTCAATTGAATCTTCTCAAATGGGACAGTGTAATATGATTTATCCATGACCAAGAGCAAAAAAAGAGATCTCTTATTGTAACATGAGACTCACTTTGTCTCTAGAGAGGAATCTTCAACTTTTTGCAAAGAACAATCTATACTCTAAGTTATTACTCCTGATTTCCTGGTCAGAAAATTAAGGCTTTCTATAGGAGGCCATTTGCCTCTGGAATTATCTGGGTTTTTCATTTGTAATCCCCAGTATTTTTAGTGGTTTGCTGCCTTTGTCCAGCATTAGCCTGTTAGGTGACTGTACCTTTGGAAACTGCCAACAAGATCCTCATTCCTCACAGCTGGGAAATCACTGGGTTATTTAACAACGCCATCCCAGTTGACCAGAAATGCAAAGACCTGTTTAAATTACTGTCATGGAGAGGCAAGAACAAGATGTTAGACAGACTGGAAGATGTCAGAGCCTGGCAGTTTTTCAAATACCCACAAATAATTGCACATAAGAAGAGGATGCCTAGGACTTTGGAAGCAGAATCAGAATACAAAGTGTGATTATTTAAATTATGTATTTACCTTTAAAATAAAAATGGATTGGATAAGTTGTCTGTCAGAATTATTCCCTAAAATAAAGGAGGAAAAGTCAAAAGTGCCAAAATTTCCCTGCTAATACCCATGACAACAAATCATGATAACAATGCAAGAATCCTAGCCTAATGCCTTACTGTATTGATTATTCTCCCTAGAAAGAGTGATGATCAATCTGGTTTGTGCAAGAAGTCAGAGAGACATTTGGGAGCAGAAATCCAGTAGTCCACTCCATACTAAAAGGATGTTTTTCTGTCTTCAAACTGTAGCATTTTAAACATTCTTTCTCTGATTCTTGATATAGGTCAAAGTCTTAACTTCAGCTTAGATCTTTGTGTCTGGAAATTCTATAGCATCCAGTAAAACATACCATATAAAATGTACCATGAGCTCATAAGCCTGCCATTCACTGAGATCTGAATTTTTTAAATTTCAAGAGTATTGATAATTTTATTGTAAATAACCTCTCCTAGTTCAGGTCACTAGTGTAGACACAAAGTTTGGGGAAATTGAATAAAAAAAGCTAATAGAAGAAGAACACAGCTTTATCCTTTGTAGCTATGAAACCATTAACAATGAAATGTCATGCCTTATAAAATCTCTCATTTCTATCATAAGAAAAACATTGGTACAATTTTTAGGTAAAAAATTCATTATCCTATTTTATTAAGATAACTGTAAGTAGCAGGATAATAAACATTAGAATTTTAAATAATATTACTAAAGAATTTATAATTGAATAACTTCTTGTGAGATTAAATTTGTTAATATTGAGCACATGCTAAAATCTGGAAGCCTGAAGCATCTTTGGCCTACTTTAGCATAATTAAACAGTGATAAAACCTAACTTATTGTACCACTTCTCACACCATAAACTGTAAACCTAATGAAATATTGCAATTGTGTGTGGAGAGGGGAAAAGATCACTTGCAATGTCAAAAGAGAAAAGTTTTGTCTTTCACTCAAGATTGAAATGCAATACTTAAATTGCCCCTAATAACATTTAGAATTGAGTATTTCATACCATGCAGTAATCTAGTATCAATGAATTAAAGAAAATTAAAATATTTACAATAGACTGGACTGGAAGTTTTAGAAAATGTGGAAAAAGGGCACATATTTAATATTTATTCTGACTAGACCATACTATCCAAGATGGTTCCTATGTAAAAAAATTACTACTCTCTTTTTGCTGTTTGATAAGAATTTCAAATATGTTAGACCCACAATCCTTGGGACATGAGAGAAATTATGCTGAAAACAGTGGAATTTCTAGAGAGAGAGAGAGCTTTTGTGACTAGACAAATTTTAATTAATTTTGCCAGCAAAACAAAAAAATTGCCTTATTTATGTTTATTCAACAAATAAAAAACCAATTGCATAGAGGGGATCAGCTTTGGTGATTGCCAGGAAATCATGATGAAGTACAGCAACAGATTTCTCCCATTTGGTTGGGGAATTAAATGCAATACATCACCTATTTCAATGGAGAAGAATGACTAAATTAGAGGAATGTGTCAGCTTTTGTAATTTTACTTTGGAGTTAAAGGAGGACACCTGAGGTCAGAACAAAATACACCAACTGAACTCCATAGAAATTGTAGTAAAATGATTTTCTTAACATTTCTATTCAACAATTATGGGTTAGTAGTTAATGGCACTGTATAACCTTTATCTTAAAGAAGGCATGACATTAATTAAAGCAAACCTTATTCTTCCTTCCTGTTTAATATCAGGTCAATCTGACCATCTTTTCCACTCAAATTCTCCTCCAGCTTAATTATTGAAAGGTTTAACAATTATTTTTGCTATTTTCTTGTAGCTTAGAGTCTCTTATGCCCATTATTAATCCTGTGCTACAAACACTTCACCCAACTCCAACTCCCTTCTATGAAACAGGATTCCCATATATCTGCCAGCCTCTGCTAATGACTCCATCGAAGAAACACAAAGTCAAAAAGTTTGTACTACTACCCAGAAATCTCTTTTTATCTATTTTCCTAATTTCCATGGCACAGGCAATTTTCTTATCTGATTTTCAGTAAAGTGAACATGGAACTATTTTGGTATTTCCTCATGGTGGTATGGTGTTTTTCTGTTTCTACTTTAATTAAACAAAAATCAGAAAATGTTATTAAATTTTAATAAAATTATTATTCATTGTTTTGTAATGAATATAAGACCTGCTTAATTTAAAATGAGTATTAAATATTACATAAAACCATTGGAAATTTCCTCAAACGAGCAACTTGTAGTTATTACAGACTGTCTACCCTCTCATCAAATTACATTTGGGGTGTTGAGTAAGATATTGGAGAAGCAGCTGTTGGAAAGATGAGGGGAGCCTTCATCTGCCTTTCCAAAACAACAGAATTCTACTGAATAGAACATATTCAAGCACTCAGAAAAAGCATTTAATTCATACTGAACTGAGTGTTCATGTCTTTACACCTCTGTATGTTTTAAGCCTTTTTTCTATGTCATTAACTTAATGAATTTTCTTTACCTCATTATAGTACTTACGATAATACATTAATTGAAAAATTATTTCCATGAAGAAATAGATCCCGGGTGACTATGAACATAACAAAAACCTTGACTACCACTAAGGAATTAAAAATCTTAATAAAAGGAGGTCTACAGGAAGACAAAGTATTGTTTTAGTTTGGTTTTGGAGTTGTTTTGGTTTGGTTTTAATATTTATAGTTTGAGTTAGCAGTTTAAGGGGAAAAAAAAAAAAAACCCCACACAAAACCACGAAGAACTTCCACTTCTGGGTGTTTTTGAGGCTGCTGGTTTTCTGCAGACCCAGCATACCCTATGCTGTTATTGGGAAGTTTTGATGGAGATCAGTGAGATGCATCCAAAACCTTTGGCTGCATCTTCTCTGGTACAAATTTTTTTCAAGTCTTTTTGGTTTTTACACATTCAGGAGGGTGGAACCTAGCTCAGTTTGCAGCTGGCCTATGTCTTCAACATCACAAGTGACTTCTTGAGACACCTCAGTAACTTAAACATTCCTCTTTTAAAGCTCTGACCTGAGGCCATTTTTTATTTTTCTCCTCAAAAACCTGACAGAGAAATCAGATACTCTTCAAAAATTCCAATACTGCTTAGTTCTTAGGACAAGAACTGTAAAGGTTGGAAAAACAACAAAAGAACTTGTAGTCTTTTACTGCCAACTTTCCTTGCCACAGCCCATTTTCTTTCTGGTAAATATGGATCTTCTTTCTTTACTGTCTTCCCAGCTGGTGGTCTTCTTCTTTGTCCCAGCTTCCTAACTAATTTTCTTATTCCTGTGATTTTGGAACTAAAATCAGCATCCTCATTCTTTGTAGTTGTGCACATTTCTTCACATTTCTTTACATTTTATACTCACTGAAAAACATATATTTTACCATGTTATATAGTTTTCCTAAAAGTTTTAATGTTGTGATTTTCTTTTTTAATTTTTTACCATTTTCTTTTTTTGGTTGGTTGATTTTTGGGATTGGATTTTTTGGTTTGGTTTATTTCCCCCCTTTTCTTTTTTAACCTTTTCAAATACAGTACCAAAGTAAAACACTTCAAATTCAGAACCAAAGGAAGAGTGGCTATGTAGGTGACATATGTAGATCCACAAAACTAGTCTGCATCCTCTGCAATCTTACCTTATAAGATAACTTGGCTATCCTTGCCTCCATAGCCACATCAAGAGTACTTAGTGCAAAATTGAAAGAGCAATTTACATTCCATGGAAACATTCTTACCTTTAATTAATGTTTCCTATTCTGTATCTCATGCAACAGAAAGTGGAAAATAAATACTGTTTCATCTTTTCTCATTTTTAATCCTTCAGTGGTATTTTTCTTCCCTGAGCTAGGAATGATAGAATGCTTTGGGTTGGAAGGAACCTTAAATTCTAGTTAGACCATCTAGATCTAAACCCCCTGCCCTGAAAGGGAACTCTTCCACTAGACCAGGTCACATGAGTAACTTTTTAGCAGCTTGAATCAGTCACCATATATAATATAAATAATGTATACACTTGCCTTTGCATAATTCTCTTTCTTATCTTCAGAATTTTGTGGTTGACATTTTTTGATCACTGAAAAGGCTAATAGCTTGAGTCTATAGTTCTGGGTGAGTAAGTTAAGGATAGCTCACAATTTATTATGAACTGAAATCACCTATTAAGGGTAAATATGGCTCATGGAGATGAAATTGTATAATTATTTCTCAGTTGTTAATCTCCAATAGTAAGTGTCTGGGTTGCAGAAGAAGATGTCATGATCTGTCAAAAACTTTGACCTGTAAATCTTGTCCTAATCCATACACTATCCATTGTTATCTAGCATCATTAAGATGTCTATATTATATTTTTTATGTTGTGAAGTACTTAATTCTACATGATGCAAGATTTTGTTTTTAAAGTATGTGGGTTTTTTTAATGTTATCATAATCTTTTTCCAAGACAGCGCTTTGTGCTGTGGTTAAATGAGAAGACTTTATTTTTGGGTGAAAAATGGAAAATGGGATTAAAAATAATTTGTGTGTTTGTTTACTTCTAGCTTATAATTTTGGTACAGACTTAACTGAATGTATATGTCCAAGACAATGATAAGATCCATCATATGTTTAGGAAGATCAAATCAGTTTACCACAGAATAGTTTTCATTCCTGGTGAATCTCTTTTGATTCTATTTTTGAATGCAACATATGAATGAAGAATCTGCCAGAAGGCTTATTATTCTTTAACTGCATTGTACTTAAATAGTCATTTTCCTGTTTAAATACCAAAGAGTCAGATGCTTATAATTAAATTCCTAGGAATATTATGTACTAGCATGACAGCCATTATAAACTCATTAGGTTATATATGCATGTCCTAATACTCTGTAGTTCTAAATATGTAATAAAAAAACCCAAACTAGCTGGAGTTGTCTTGAATCTAGGTCATTTTCACTTGTCAACAAATTAGATTAAAAGCATAGAATATAGAATTTATGGAACTCTGAACAGAAAAATAAAGGCTTGAGAATAATGAGTGAACACAGAGGTTTCATATCACAGAAAGTGTAAATGAAATATTGGGTCCATGTAGCCTTCCTGTGTTTTCAATGTGATAAACCTGGCTAGTTTTCTATATACAGGAGCTGAAAACTCCATTGGTATAAACTGAAGCTCTTCCATTGACTCTTCCAGAGGATTTAGGAAATAAGTAGCAATTTCTCAAAATTAAAAGATGTAAAAGCACTGGCATTGATGAGATGAATTCATAAAGTTAAAGTACATATTGTCAAACCTATCAGGGCTTTTGTGACCTAAGAAAAATGCATGCTACAATAGGTCATTTTGTTTTACCTCTTCAACGTCTCAAACTCAAATACATTTTGCTTCTTGAATATTTCAATTTTTATTTTTATTTTCAATCCATTTAAATAGATGATTAAACTTTTGTGGATCTCTAATTAAATAAATTTAATAAATTTTTAGTTGGGAATAAAGGTTGATTGAGAAGGCAGCAGCTTCATGAGCTTGGTTCCACCCATATGGTAACACAAATGAATTAACCAGTGATTCAACCTGCCTACTGCCTTGGAGGTATGATCTGCCTTTGAAGTCCACTTGAGGGCAAACTTGTTCCTTGTGCTACTTGGCACACTGGAAAAAAATGTGTGTTAAAAATTTGATTTAGCTCATATTGAAAGTGATACATCATCTTCTGAAATGAATTAATCTCTCACTAAAAAGACCAATCACCTTCAGCTGTAGATAGAGTGCATCCTCTATTAAATCAGATGCATTATTCACTGCATCAAATATATCACTTGTTAATTAAGACTCTACATTTGTATCAAAGCCTTGAATCAAATACATCATCCATTAAATCTTATCAATATTGAATAAAATAAATTGCGTGTTAAGTGGAAGCATCACCCAATTATAACATGAAGCCTAATAATGCTATAAAGTTTTGCAGTGCTTTCCACTGCTCAAGTGTATTCTGACTTGTGTTTAATATTTTCATAACTTGAGATCTCAGAGAAATCTCAGCAAGCAAGTTACCAGTCTTGATGTCTTTTTCCTTAAGGGTAATATAAATCATTCTTAGATTGTTCAAATGGTCCCCTAAAGCTGCTAGGGGTGCTGTTCCTCTCAGGAGAGGATCAATAAAGTTCGGTCAGAATGAGAAAAATTATGACCCTTGCAAGTGTTACTGAAGTATCCTGCAAGATGCTTTATCATTGGCATGGAATCAGTGACAACTGTGATTAATGGTGGCTGCTCTGGAGGGGGCTGGGAGGGCTTGGTGAGAGCAGATGCACACGGCCAGGGCAGAGGCAGGTCATACACTTGTTGGCTTTAACTGCAGGTGCTACCAGGAATAAAACACAGCTTCTTCCAGACTAATTCACTGTGACTAAATCTTCTGTGATAATGTGACTCTGCTTCTGCTTTGAGAACCTGATCTCTTA